>NW_026947504.1:50244973-50855330 GCF_034190915.1 Cavia porcellus | reverse complement strand
GTTCCTTCATGTTCAGTAAAGTCTGTTCAAATGCTCCAAATCTGCTCAGTTAAGTCACACAGAACTAAACAAATGATAAGTCCACACCTTCTGCCTGAACTGTAAAGAGGAAAAAACACCACAACAACCAAGACCAGTGACAGGGCACCACCATGAAGGGAGGCACCAGAGTCTTGTGTGAGTTCAGCTTCCACCAGGAGCACACTCCCTTAAAACTGCATGTCTTAGCATGTCTAGAATGCTGGGATTTGTTTTGTCAAAGAAATCAGTAAATTCTCATTTGCCCTTGCCAGAAAGGAATCCACATACAGAAGATAATGTTTGAGCATGCTATAAAATATACTTTCCCCTCTCATTATATTTAGAAATACATGGGATTTTTGCTCATACAGTAAAGGAAAATAAAGGAGTAAAAAATAATTACAATAAATGAAACTTGCTATTTCACACTAATGAGATGAAAAAAGCATACACTTATTTAAATAATTAAGATTACCAAAAGTAATAATCAAGAATAATTTTAGAGTATGATTAAATTTAGATTTCTCAAAGTTATTAAAAGTTCAATATTAATATTTTTGGGAATTTTATATATTTTAAATATTATAAACTGCACACAAGTACTAATTAAAAACCATTATAAATGTTATAATGTACAATGCTTTCTCACACTTCTTTTTTTGGTACCAAAGATTGATATCTAACAAGCATGGGGGAAAAAATATTTACTTTTATTTATTTAAAAGGAAACTGGCAATCCTTAATGCACTTGCTCGATTGACAAATATCTAAATATCATGCAGAATGCACCATTTTGTAGTGATCAAATCCTTAATAGACTCTTAAAGTTCATAGGAAATAAAAAGCACACAAGCATATGAAAACTTACCTTGCGTATTTGATTTATCTCGCTTAACATATGGTGTCGAGATGCATCTGTTTCCACAAATGACAAAAGTTTGTCTTTTTTGTGACAGTGTAGTGTAAGCTCAGATACTAGATGGTTTTTCTTATGTGACAAACCCAAATTATAATTCAATTTTTTTGCTTTACTTTCTTCATGAGAAAGGACCTCATTATACAGTCCAGGAGAGTCCTGCTTTTTTTTGGGGTGGGGGGTTTACTAGGGGGTGGAACTCACAACCTTGCAATTGCCAGACAGGTGCTTATGCAGCTGAGCTAACTCTCCAGCCAAGAAACCCAAATTATAAACAAAGAGCAAAATAAAAGACATTATGAAGTAGGGAGATCAATCTTTCTCAAATGGGGATGGAATTAAGAGACAGAGGAGGGGGAAAGGAAGAGAAGGAAAGGGGATTTAAAAAAAAGGAATTAAGACGTGTTATGTCTGTGTACCAACTCAACACAAGCATATAAATATTATATACTACACAAAAGTACTAATTAAGGAACTATTACAAATACTGTAATGCACAATGTTTTCTCACACCTTTTTTTGGTATCCCCAGCCTATCTCACACTTTTTATTTGATCCTTTAGATAGCATATTTCACAAGTGAACAAGCCACATTCAGAGAAGTTAAGTGAGTGATTCAAGAGCTAATAGCTTAGGAAGTAGCAGTTAAGAGTTCAAATTCACAGTTTCTAACCAACACTTCTTTGACAATAGTTCTGTCCCCTAAATATGAACCGCACACAGGATAGTAGGCTGTATAAAATTACATTTGGTTAGGAGGTGGAATAAATGAAATTTAGATTCTAGTCACTGATATATTAATTTAAGCAGAGGTCTTTAGTTTCTATTTTTTTTTCTCAGCAAAGCAGTCATAGTATTTCAGAAAACTTTAGTCATAGTATTTCACAATGAAGCACTCTTTAAAATGGAAAATAAGATACAGAGTTTTATTCTCATTAGAAACTAAAGCAATCAGCAGTATCAATTACTTGTATCTAATTAAAGTGTCTTTCTGAGGAAAATTCTAGATTGGAGGCAGCAGGAGGTATGCAGTCTATGTGTTATAGCTATACCAGTTGGTGAATTATTGAAATACTCCTCCTTTGACTAACTGGCTGACCCATGCCCCAGTCCCTTACAGTCCCTCCTCTAGACTTTTGAGATTCACCAAGAGTGAGAAGTGAAAGGACCCATGCAGTGTCACACCCCTACCCCTGCCTGCTTGGAGCACCCCTGACCAACCCAAGAAGATTCTCTCTATATTGGCAGTGGACTTTCTAATATAGCCAGAAGCCGTTTGTCAGCACCCATCTGTGCTCCTGTGACCAAGACACACATGAATAAAGTATCAGTCTTTTCCTATACTGCACTTAGTAACTCCAGGAAATGCAAACAGGTTGCTAAGGCAGAAGGTTCATCGAAAGGAAATGCTTGACTTTTCCAGGGCCATTAATGCAGCTACAAGGAAAGTGTAAACTTGAGACAACTGAGAGCACCGAGAAGGTTGCTGGATGTTTATTCACACTTTTGGCAAGAGAGCAGCTAAACACTGTTTCAGTGGCCCAGAAATTTGTTCCTCCAAGTCACAGCAGTTGGACCGGAACATAGATCCCTCCAAAGCCAGTTTATCTACCTTACAAGAATAATGTGTAGAGATCAGAGATTTCAGAGATTCTGAACACCAGTAACACTTGCCTCAGGCTTAAAATCTGAGGATGCCACAAAATCAGTCAAATGGGAAATGAAGACAATGCAAAAGAAATGACCAATATGGTTTGCAGGCCAACATCATATTTTATCCTTTGTCGCTCAAGGGTATGAAAATAAACCTAAACAAAACAGGCAGGGCATTTATGAGATAGTCTATACCTTAAAAAGAAGAGATAACACCTAAGTACAAAGATACAAAAGAAAAACTACACTTGAAAAAGATCTACTATATGAAATGAGAAGATAATAGATTGTTTTTGTTGGAATCTAAGTTTTATTCTCCATGAAGTTCAAGAAAACATGGACTTTATGAAATAATATAATGTTAACCTTTGGATGAAAAGGGAATTGACTTCACCAGGGAAACATCAAAGGGAAGTTAGACTGAACAGAAAGTTTTAAAGATACAGCTGTAGCAAAATTAAATCATTCATTCCATGTATCATCACAAAGGGCTAAGAAATCTTGGGATAAAAATATAGGCAAGACATTAGAAGCAATCTTATAGAGAATTAAATAGACTTCAAATTTAAGTACTCTGTGAATACAAAAAAACAAGAAAAAATTATATGATTAAACAGGATTCAAATGGAAGACAGAAAATAAAGGTGTATATCTGAAATAGATAAATTATTTCCCACAGGAAAACAAAACAAATACTGATTAAGGTAAAACAGCACAGCTTTCAAATAGGGTAAAACATTCTTTTGTTTTCCCAATAGATTAAATTTTCCCTAATTAAACAAGGAAATAGAGGAAATTCTCAAAACCGATTGCAGGCCTTACATTAAAAAGGCTTACCTTTGCACACCATATTCTGGTGAAGATATAAATTTCAAGGGACAGAGAGAATTAATCATGCATCCTTGAGGCTGGAGATAAGATACCCAGGAGTTACTTCTTCAGAGAAAAATTTCTGAAGTTGGCCATGGAATTCTGTATAGCATTAAAAAGGCTCCAAGATTGTTTAAAAACAAGGGAGAAAAAATGATAAACAAATGACCTTAGAGATGTTTTCAAAAAGGCAAGTATTAAAAAATATCACATTATATTGACCCATTCATTTTTATACCTTATTTACACAACATAATTTGTATAGCTAAGTCTAGAAGTGTCCCATGATCCATTGCCAGATAAATGTACAAAAACAACACAGTGATATACAAAGGAGTATGACTTTACCAGAAAGAAGGATAAACTTGAGTCATTTGTAATAAAATAAATTCACTTTGTGACCATAATGTAAATAAATCAGACACACAAGCTTAAATATTGCATAGTTTCTCTTGTATAAGAATCCCAACATATAAAGAGGAAAAAAAGATAAATAGTAGGGAACAGTGAGATAGAACTTTTGCAAAACAGAAAGGAATCAAGACATTGAAGGGCAGAGGAAGAAGAGAGAAGAGGGATACGAAAAGAATTGTGATGTGTTACGCACATTTATCAGCTCCCCAAAATGAATGTAACCATTATGTATTGTAAACATTTACTAATAAAAAAGGCAATTGGCATCATCAAAATCTTTGCATAGTCATTATTGAGGAAATATGATGTGAGAAAATTATTCTCAGTAATACCAAGTATCAGAAGGCACAATTTCCTAGAGTTCTTCCTTTAAAATGTTAATAGTTTAGCAAGCCAATCAAAAGAGGCCTGGGACCATGGTAAATACCTGTAGTCCCAGTGACTCTGAAGGCTGAGGCAAGTGAGTGCAAGTTCTAGTCCAGCTGGATTATTGACCAGACCCTGCTTCAGAAAGGGTTAGGCATGGTGAAACAAGGAGAGAGACAGAGATAAAGAGAGAAAGACAGAAAGACAGAGAGACAGACAGATAGATAGAGACAGAGAGAGGGATATTAACTAAACTAATTCCATAAATTATTAAAGGAAGCACAACAAAGCAGTTCTAGAAAAAGCAGAAAAACATGAATTATTTTTAAAACCAGAAAGTAACAACTTAAGGTAAAAATTTTAAAGTAGAATTAATCTAAGAAACAGATCTCCCAAAAAACAAATCAATTAAAATAACTACTTTTTATAAAAGAATAATTTAAAACAAAGGGAATACATAGTTTAGAATGAAAAGGGGGATGTCAAAGAATAGGGATGCTTAAAAGTATCATCCATCAACCTAATTTGAAAATAGCAAGGAAATATGGTTTTTCTTAAGAAATATTATTTTAAAAATTGACTCAAAAATAAACACTATATAAAGAACTGAAAAATTGACCAACAAATCACTCAATAAAAATGTGTCGTATTAAAAGACGATGCTATTGTGCTATATAAACTCTTCTGGAAAATAAAAATACATGATGTGTTTTCCAGTTCACATTTATTTTTTTACATAATCTTAATATCTCAACTTAAAAATAGGCAAAATAGACATTTGGGACAATTTCACCTATACATGCCAATTTGAAAGTTACAAGCAAAACCTTACTGAGTATATTAGCATGTTATATTTTAAAAATTGTCCACCATAATTGCAAGATTGTTTTTGTAACATAGCACAAAAAAAACTTTTATTAAGGTGTAAAAATATCAAATAAATAATTTTTACAAAGTTAATAAAAAGAGTTGTCTTGATAGATGTTAAACAGAATTTGTTTAATCCTCTGCCTCATAACAGACTTCCAAAAAAAAGCATAAGAAAATATCACAGATCTGGGAAATCTCAAAAAAAAAAAAAAATCACACAAAAAATTTCAGAGGTCAATAGTATTAATTTGCTATATTCCATCAATGTACAGGGCTGAATTGCAAACCAAGACCAAACCAACAACTGCAAAGACACTCCACACCCTCTCTGTGTTGAATCATTACCTTAATTCAAGGCAGAATCTGCCTCAGATCCATATGAATAGACCCTGTGAAGGCCAACTGCAGTGATGCGTCCTGGCATTGCCCAAGTGCTGTTAGGAATGGTGTAGATGGTGTAGATGGGCAGGCTTCCTTCTCGGACTTCAGGGATTATCTCAAATTCAAGTAACTGCCTCACCAGGGTTACAAGTTTTCTAAAGTAGCCCACATTCTAGACAGGAGTAAGAAGCCTTGCCCTTCCTGATCAGCTCAGTACAGTTCTACAGGGAGGTTCACTCTTGCTCTGGGGGTCTCTTTTGGGTCAACAGAGCAGCCAGCAGGACCACATGGCAGGCGCCCTCTCCTTCCTCCCAGGCCTGCTTGCTCCCTTGCAATTCACGGAGGTCTTTTCGGCAGAGGCCCTAACAAGCTTAACCTCCTCTCAGAGTCTGCTTCCTCTTAGAATTTAATGGTCGCTGATAATGTTGTCTGCTTTCAGTGCCTGGCTCTAATTTTTAGGTCAAACTACTTTTTGGTGCCCTGACTTGGAAAGGTTTCAAAAACGCAGACCTCAAGATCCACTTTAGAACTAGAGATTAATCTTTGTTCTATTTCTAATACATCGCTCTGGATCTAAACTTCTTCTCCATAAAATTGAGAAAGTTTATCTAAGCTCTTTTCCAGGTCTAAAACATCAAATTGTGAGCTCTTCAAAATGTATATTATATTTAGAGTTTTAATATTCACACAACTATATAGATTATTTTCTAAATACATTACTAATATTTCTACTTAATAAAACAAATTGTCATAGTGTGACACTGAAGCTAGAATGTAATAAGGGAACCAAAATAATCAGAAGAAATGAGCATTATCTTGATTCATTCATCTGCCAACTCATGTATCCATCACTTATTGAGCTACTATTATGTACAAGGCATTAGGTTCCAAAGTGAGTAAGATATGCACCTTACCCTCTAGAATCTCATGGGTTAGTGAGTAAAACAGATATTTAAAGTAGCCTAATAATAATAAAAAGCATTGTATTGTAAATTCAACAATCAGATATAATGCCTCCTGTTGGACCACAGAAAAAGATATCCTTTTCCCACTGGCAGGCACAAGAATCACTTCCTGAAGAGGCAGACAAGGTCTAAGGTAAGAAATGAAAACTGTACAGATAAAGAAAGGAGTATACATGAAGAATAACTTTCAGATAAAGGAAGGGAGATACATAAAGACACAATCTCAAAATTCAATATGAGTTTTGGAGAACTTTCTAGTTCTTAGACACTTATTCTGAACATTTAGCTTCAGGTTTCAAAGGGTGGTCAGTAGCAAATTCAGAAAGGTTCATTCATTCCATCCAAAGATCTTCACACCAGTGGTAGTTGTGGTCCCAGAGTAACCCCCACCTCTTCCCACATATCTAAGACCAAGAACTTCTAGATGTAGGGTGTGGCTAAGGAATCATGAAACCAAGGCAAGTGGATTGATTTGCAAATGCGTCCTATTACACACATTCAAGAAAAGCAGAGGTCCCTGTATGACTTTGCCATTCCCTTGAAAACCTATTCTCCTTCAAAGGATAAATTGTTACAGACCTTCTAGCTGCACAGAGGTACGTGAAGATGTCCTGGACACAAAGAAGGGCAAAAGGTAAGGGATGGTGTCAGGAGGAGACTGAGCCCTGATCCTGATTCAGTTGGATCAGTGTTACACTTCGGACTTTTGCTGCAGATTTCTTCTGAAGATCCAGTTCTGTTCATTACAAGTGGAAATGGTAAATCATCTCATGATTTTAGCATGCACTGACACGGACAGATGGCTAACTGGAGACAGATCGTCTTGGTAACTGTGTAGACTATGAAGTAGGAGTACAAATGCAAATAGGAAACTGCTCAGCTGTCCAAAGGATGGACTAGGAAGGCCTAAATAAGACAGTGACATGATGGGAAACGTGTTAAAAATTTTACGGTAAAATTTGCATGACTTGCTAATTAATTTTATGACCATGAAATGAAAGATGTGACTGAGTTATAGATGACGCCTATGTGATCACACACAACTAGAGAAAAACCTCAGAATGCATGACAGGAATGCTCTATTATTTAACAGCTTAGAAAAATCTTCTGCAAAGAGCAAAGAGGATTTAGTGAGAAAGGCCAAATCTCCTGCTTACATATACAATAACGGCCTTTTCCTCACTTATAGAAATGTTCAGCTTCATTAAGCTTTACTTTAGATTGTTAGAATATAACCCAGAGAAAAAAGTAATGCTGAGATCCAGAGTCATAGTGATGTCAAAATTTACTAGCATTGTCTTTATATTTTAATTATAATTGCAAAACTTAGATAATTGCAAACTTAGATGAACTTGAAATATGGGAAATTTAAGTATATACAATACTGAGGGATGACTTTTTAAAAATTGAATAAAAGAATGCATACTAGCACTGCTTGTGTCCAGGTGTTCTCCCAATGCCTCATGAGGTGGGCAGTGGAGTTTTTTAGAGGTGGCTGGATCTAGAGTGTATGCTTGCTTCATGGTACAATACTAGAATTAAGGGTGCTAGAATAAGAGTGTGAGTGCTACTTGCACAAACAGCCTGAATAAGAGGACAGAAAGGATAGAAAGACGCGAGGTTTCTCCCTTGCATGCTTTTGCTGTCTTCTGCCTGCAATAAACCATTTCTCCTCTGTGATGCCTCTATGCTATGCCACACTGCCTTGGAGCCAGCCAACTCTGGACTAAAAATTCTATGAACTATAAGCTATACAAGCTCTTCCTACTTTAATTTTGGATGTTGAGTATTTTACTCAGCAATGAGAAAAGTAACTAAGATATCATCATTGTAGTATATATTACAAATTTAATATTACCATTATCAATGTTAGATTTTTCATGGCATCTCAGGAAGAAGTAAGACATATGCATAGGTTTAATTGGGTCAAGCCATTTCAAGAAGAAGAAAATATATAAATAAAAGTCTGCTTGTATCACCAAACAGTTTGTTTGGGTACAGTTATACTCTATAAGAAAGCAGTGGAAAAGATCAGAAAAATATTCTAAAGCCAGGAAGGAATTTCAAAATACTACCAAATTCTAGAAAGTGACTGAAAAGAGATGACCATGACCTAAATGTTCAAGTATCTCAGCTTGATGAAAATCCTAGATCACTCACAAACCTGCCAGAAAAAATGTTTCATTATATCAGTTCATGTCCTTTGAGAAGCAGACACCAAGATGGAGCTAGATGCAGCAACATTCACGGAAAATAAGGAACGGAGGGCACAAACATAGGGAGGGTCTTCTAAGTCATGGCAAAAGCGAGGCAAGGGAAAGATGGAAAGAAGATTGGTTAGGAAGACTCTTGGACTGCAGTGAAGTTTGAGAAAGTCTCTGCCCAAGGTAAGCATTGCACATAATAGCAGCAGCTGGCCAGTTCCATAACTCTAACTATAGTTCTTCATTACCTAATAGTCTAGGCAAAAGCATTTTGGTGTGGTACTGTGATGATCCCGAAGGTGTAGCCCCTGGGAGAAGCAATCCTGAGTATTCTCTAGAACAAATTTCTGAATCGTACACTTCCAAGATTGGCCCACTAATATTTATAGAAGTTATTGCTGAGTATATAAATCTATTGCAACAAACTCAACCTGAATGTATCTCATTCACATTATCTCTAGTTATATCCAACAACAAAACAGTCTTGTCCCACTTTAATGACGGCAGAAATCAGAGGAGATAGTAGAGTGAAAAGCCACCAAGGTTTTAACTGATTTAAGATAAAATAAGATTACAAATTTACAAAATTGAAAGTTTATGTAAAAGTATTGCTGGAAATTTTGTCAGGACATTGGAAGGGACTCATGCATACAAGGATCCTGAAATATAAGATCTTCACAGATTTCTACCTCTATTAATGATTTATTTTTATTGGACAAGTGCTATCACTGTGATTATGTCCAACTTCTACATCCACCAAACTCTTGGCTAACTAAAACTGCCACAGAATCATCTGACCTTGAAGTATAGAAATTACCTGCTCTTATACAAAATCACCAATTTCAGTGGGACCCTCAGCTCTCATTTTTCATCTTGCACCAGAGCTCATATCTAAGTGCCCATTTCAGGGGAAAAGGCTGGGCACATATGAGATTAAGGACATTCAAGGTAGTGGCAGTTTTCAGTATCCTCAGTGAGACCAATGAATAAGGTAAATATCCAGGTGACAATTTAAAGAAGAAAAAAAAATCAATCAAAATTATGATCCAACCCAGGCTAAGGGGCTGGCAAGATCTAAAAGAGGATTTGTCTTCTAGCCGAAAGGCTATGAGTTAGGCCAAGCCCCTAGAGTTAGGAGAGAGAGAGAGTAGGGCAAAAGACCTGGAAGCCAGAGCTCCTGATCAGCAGCCTGACTCCACTGCTGTGTAGGGAGGATAATCAAACTCCATGTGAATTCACTCTCTCCAGACACCAACTGTTAGGAGGAGCTACTGAAGCACTCCCACAGCTCCCCATTGCCTCGAAGACTGAGCCTAGGAAGACAGACTTTTATTATCTACTCACAGCTCAACAGGGAAAGGTAGACAGGAAATTAATGGAGAATGACAATGTCGGCAAACTTCTCTGCAGATATTAAGCCTCAAAGCTCTAAATGCCCTGATCACTGTGACCAAAATGTCCAAGTACTAATAAAGGAAAAGCTTAACCAAAGTGAGACCCTGAAATGCATACTCGGTTACCAGAGGAGCACAGAGGAAACAATTGTGTGTATATCCTAGCATAAGCATTTTATTACTTCAAAGTAAGATGCAAGCAAGTCAGACAATAATTTTGGAGAAGTAAAAAGAAAACATAAATGAGAAAGAAATGCCAGAGTTCCTCAGGAGAGTCAGAGAGACAAAGTGGCCTTTTGCAATTGCAGCATTTATATAAAATCCAGGTATTAAGCAGCAAAGTTAACACATCTTTAGGTTTAAGCATGTCTTTCATATACAGAGTTAATTTGTGTTCCAGGATTCTGATTATTGGTCCCATATTTGCCCTAAAAATCAACTTAGAACTTACAAGTGCGCAGAAGAAATTAAGGATTCTTTCCAAGTATATAAATTATTTATCACTTTATTTCACCTCCCTTTTACCTTCATTGGGATGCTTCCAAATTGACAAAGAAACCTATTTAGTGTTAATTGATTACCACTCTCCATTCATTGAGATTGTAGCAGTAACAAGCATCCTAAGTAGTTCAGCTAAGATTAGCTTTACCACATCACAGAGAAGGAGGCAAGATAGGGTCACATCGGGCTTTCCTCACAGACAATGGACTTCCAGTCTCAAGTGCACACGTTTTGAAACTCAGTACAACAGTCCTCATTTATCTGAATGACAAGGTGAAATGCAGACTGGCATCTTTGTGGCGGAAAAAGGAATTAAATGTGAAAAAGAGAAACATTTTTTTCTGCCCAACCACATGTTGGATTCAAATTTTTGGTAGAATATCTGTTGATAGCATTAGAAAAGATTACCTCTTCATCCAGATTTACTTCCCACCCCTTCAAAAACACTAACTTTTAAAGTAAATTTTAAAAATACAGAAGAACCTAGTGCTACATAGGTATATGGGAAAATTCTAAATTTTTAAATGCTTTTTGAAAGAAATAACTTTGTAATATTGTACATTTGGTAGTAAGAATTTACTGTAGAAATTGCTATTCCATGAAATTGAGAATATTCCATAACAAAACCACAGTTAATTATGATAACTGTGTTGTTGTGTCAGAGGTATAAGAGAATCAAAAGAAAAAGTAATTTAAATTAATATAAGAACTTTGACCTGATCTACAAGAATAACAAGTTACATTACAAATATTAATATAAAACTGATTCATTTGACAAAAATGAATTAAGCTCCTAGTTCAAACCAGGCATTATTCTAATTGTAAGCAAAAAGCTTGTGTCTTCATTGATCTTATAATACACAACAGGATACAAGATGTGATGAGACAGACAATTAAAAAATGTATTATTACTTGGTGATGAATGCTACAGAAAAAACTACAGGAGGGGAAAGAGTCTGGGGACAGTGTTACTACTAAATAGCAAGAGGTCCAAAAAGACCTTTCTCTCATAGTGTTATTTCAGCAGAGAGATCCAAAAAGTATGGAAATATACAACTGGCTTATTTGGAAGAAGAGAATCTGCTCAGAAAGAACAGCAAGCAGAAGAACAGCAAAATGCAAAAGCTCTCAGATGAGATTTTCTTAGCAAAGCAGAGGAGCTAAAAGGTGGTTGTTGGTGCAAAGTATATGAGAGAGAAAACAGAAAATTATTTGGTAGCCTTCAGATCGACTATTGTTAGACACCATTGTGTACATGTCATATCTTACATCATGAATGGGCAGCCCAGCTCCTCTACATAAGAGGAACTACGGGATAAGAATTTGGGAATGGGCAGAGGATTCCTCGGGAGGTCACCAAATAGTCCAGGCAAAAGATATTGCCTGGCAGTGGAGGGGGCAGCAATATCAAAATGGGAGTGGCAGACTGCATTTCTCTTTCCATACGAACAAGAGTCAAGAGGAACTGACGCTCATGTCACCAAGCTGCCACTTACTAAGGAACTGAAGGCTGGGTAGCAGCCAGGGCATGCTTCACAGAGAAATTACAAGTTTTGTTTTCATCATATCAAAACTGAAATGACAATTAGAAATACAGAGAGAGAGAGAGAGAGAGAGAGAGAGAGAGAGAGAGAGTGATCTTTTACTGGTTGTATTACTGAGAAAAATTATTCTTGTCACTAGTAAAGGTTGAATCACATAGCGAAAGAAAAAATCTGCAGATGAGAGATGCTTGAGGCAGCACAGAGATACTGCAAGATTGTAGAGCTAAAAGCCACAAAGTCACTCATGAAAAATCTCTGGAAGTCAGCAGATATTCTTCAGAGTCACTGTAGTCTTCCATTTTCTAAATAAAGAGTATGACTGAATTCCACGAATGAATGATTCAACTCTACCAAATTCAAAGAGAATATAAATTCTCCAAAATCATTCGTCACCAATAAAGCCCCAGCATATAAAAGTTATTTTTGTAGACAATGACAATTTCCTAATTTGAAAATCAGGACTTATTTCGCACCTGCAAATAACAATTCAGAAAGTCCTGTTTTTGGAGAGAGAATACAGTATAGAAGGAGACACCTACAAGTACCAGACCTCATAACTGCAGTCCTAGCTTTTCTGGCTGGTGCTAGATAACCTTGGTTCAGACATTCAAATTTGTGCCTACTGTCGTTATTTCTAAAGGAAAGGAAATAATACTGTTCTCATAGAGCTTCTCTGAAAGTAGAAAAATTAAAAATCATGTAAGATGGTGTGTAATGTAATAGGATTGAGAATATATGATATATTTATAATATACCACAATATTTACTTCCACCTTTTCCTACTCCAGGCCTTGAGATGAGCTGCACAAGAAGCAAATCCTTTAATGTGAAGAATTAATTAGTCAGGTAGCTAAATGATTGAGCTCTCTACAATGTGAATTAATTTGCACAATGGGAGGCCAAGGGAACTGCATTTTAACATCTATTATATGCAAGATATTTTGTAAACATTGGTCAAATTAATGTCCAAAATAAATATCCTGGGTAAATATTTTTATCATACAGTATTTTACAAATAAGTTTAAGAAATTTAGGGAATTCACATATAAGCCTATGACCAGTAATTTTTTCTTCAAAACTGCTTGATTTGAGAACTGCTCTACACATCATCATTTTGTCTCTCCCTTAAGGCTGTTTCCCATCCTGATTCTGTTGCCTGGGCTACTTTCTCACAGGAAGATGGCACCCTGTCTCTAGTCTAAGAATAGCCCATGACTATGACCTGTCTAGACTTTGACCTGTCTGTGCCTCTCTTCTCTGAGCCCTACATGCCACTGTGCTCTGTCTGGACTTCAGTTTTTATGATCAAAGACACTCTTTAAATCAGAATTATTCCTTATCATTCACCTGGCATGTCTGCAGCTAGCAGTTTAGTCTACAACTCTAATCAACCCTCTCCTTTGACCATTATTATTCAACATAGCAGAAACATTGAAGTTGTCTTTTAAGTATTCCCCTACCTCACTCCTTACATGTATTCCATCACCACGTTTTATTATTTCTGCATCTAAAATGTATCTTTAGTCTTTCCACTTCCTTTTCCATAGCTGTCACTCAACACTATGTCAACACTATTCTGCAGTAGCACCCTGAACATTTTCTTCAGTTTTTATTCCCCATCCCATTTGATTCTCCACATAAAGCAAGATTTTTAAAAGCAAAACCTAATTATTTGTCCCTTAAAATTTCCTTTACTTTCACTGTGCTTTTCTGTAGTGTGTTCATGCATGACCATATGTCATCTGCTTCTTCCTCCCGCCTTCTTTCCCCTGGACCAGCCATGGCTGCTGCCTTTCATTTCTGGAAGAGACAAAACTCCTCCCTGACTGACTCTTTTTTCTTCTTGGCTACTTAGGTTCCTGTAGAAATGTGATCCTTCTGTCTTTCTACCCATTTCCATTGCTTTAATGCAATTCCCCATCCGTAATTGTAGAACTGATTGCCTAAAAAAGGACAAGAGCCTTCTGGGCCTGATTAACAGAAACTATGGATCTTGATCTCAGGTTGAAAAGAGCTAGTGTATGTTTGAGAAAATGGAAGACAAAGAAAAGAATTTAAAGATAATCTTTGTGTCTCCCCACCTGATACATAGTAGCCACTCAGTATATGTGCAGGACATTACTTAATGCCTATTAATTAAGTGCAGCTACCCTGGACACTACTAATTAGTATTCACTCAGTTTACTTTTTTCAACAGCACAGAATGCAATTTTTTTTCTCACAGTCTTGTGTCTAACTACCATATATAAAAATGGTCTTCTGTAGTCACTGATGCTTGATGGATGCTTGATGCTGCTTGATGGATCATTTTGTAGTCTTCTTTCAGACTTAATTTTCATGTAATGAGTCTATGACCTATTTCTTTAGTCTGCCATACCCATGTCCAAGTTTTCCTCTCCCTAGCCTGAATGTCAAGTAGCCTGTAGTGCTTGGTTGATTGTGTCAACTTGAGACATCTAGAAGCTTAATTAAATGGGTTTAGCAACTCTACACCCAAGGGTATAGAAGACTCTCCCTAGGGTGGCTCATCACCAAAGGAGGAAGGACGAATGTATTCCATTCTTGGGAGAAGCTCCAGTCTTCACCTTTGGTTTGGACATCATCTCCTGGCTTCCAGTTTAGACTCTTCAGCCTTTCATCGTAGAGCCTTCTGCCTTCTGTCACAGACTCATCAGCCTACTGGTGTGGACCTGCACAAGACACTAGGTGAACTCCAGACCTTGGATTGAATCCTTTGGCTTTGAGTGTATAAACACCCTCTGCACACTTCCTCATCGGACTCTGTGGCTGACCATCATAAGCCAGTCTTGTTTTTTTTTACATCTGTATATCTCGTGTTAGATCTGTTCTCTCTAGTAAAACTCTAATACATAGCCTTACTTTCACTAACAGAACTTCTAAATGTCAGTATCTTCATGCTTATTTTTATGACTCTAACGAAGAAGGCCTTATGAATAATTTACTGATACTTACAATATCAAAAGATGGAATTTTTAAATTAAACATATTTTAAAGGTCTGCATTTGTTCAATCCAGAATTTTTATTTGCACAATAAAATTTGCATTAATTTCAAAGGCCCAAAGACATATTATAAATCAGTAAATAGTA
Organism: Cavia porcellus; assembly: GCF_034190915.1. NCBI lineage: Eukaryota > Metazoa > Chordata > Mammalia > Rodentia > Caviidae > Cavia > Cavia porcellus. The sequence goes on along the minus strand of NW_026947504.1, from coordinate 50,840,122 downwards.
TATTTTAGAATCACACTAAGTATGAAATATATCCAATATAAATATTTAATAATTTATTACTACTATACACTTATTTTGTGTCTAAATTTGTACCACATTATCTTATGCCTTTAGTGTTTAAAAGAACAATGCTATTATGTAAAATCTACAAAAGATAAAAGTTATACTCACTGAAATTAAGGAAAGATTTCAATGACACAGAGCAAATAAGTGACAAAATGAGTTTCCAAGTTTGTGTTTATCGTGTCAGAACATAAGCAAATATACCTGTTTTTAAAAGTGATCAATTACGGTTTGGGATCCTCCCTAGGGCCTGGCCAAGGAACTTTGTGGCTTTTTGCTGCACTGGACCGGCTAAGCAGGTCTTGAGCCTGCCTGCAACAAATTAATATCCTGCATGATTTCCTGCCATGCTTAGCTGACTCTGGGGTCCCTGGCCTGGCGGCGCCCTCAGTTCCAGAGGCTGAGTGGCCTGCAGTGAGTGTCCCCGCACCATCACCCGAACCAGAGAGTGTGGGATCATTGCTCCCACCAGCCAAGGAACTTCACAGCTTCTTACACACTCAACCTGCACCATAGGGCTTGGGCCTGCCTGCTCCACCCCCAGTGATCCTCTCTTAAACCAGGGAACTGGGGGCCCAGAGTCCCAGGAGCTGAGGGCATAGAGGAGGGTTTCCAAAAGGCCCTCGGGAAGCCTTAGAATAACACTTAAAACATGGAAATATAGGGGAATGACAAAATGAAAGACCAATTACAATCTCAAACTTCCAGACCACCCCAAGAAACCCTAGGAGCTATGTACATAGAAGAAATTATATGCCATACAACTGAAATACCTGACATAATAGTAACTGAAATAAAGAAGCAACTCTAGGAAGATTTAAAGGAATTCAAACTAGAAATAATATCCAAGGAAAGGAAGAAATGATTTAAAAAATGAAAGAAATGCTGAACAAATCTAAAGAAGACCCAGTTTAAAAATTAGAGGACCTAAAAAAAAAGGTAGAATCCCTGGTGAACAATATAAGAAACAAACAAATACATAAAGTAGATGCAAAGAGATATAGAGGAAATCAAAAATTCAATTGAAAGTTATAAAAACAGCCTCAATGAAAGTGAAGATAGAATTTCAGACCTCAAAGACAAGATTGCGGCTAGTGAACAGGAAAGGAAAGATCTTTTAAAAATAACAAGGAATCAGAAAACAACAATTCAACAGCTACAAGATAATGCAAAGAAAAACAACATAAGATTGATAGGGATAAGTGAAAAAGAGGGAACAACATAAAGGATGTCATGAGGATATTTAGAGAAGTAATAGCTGAAAATTTCCCAAATATGAGATCAGAAACCGACATCAGGATCAGTGAAGCATATAGAACTCCAAATAGTCATAACCAAAATAAAACTACACCCAGACATATAATAATCACCATCCCAGAAATACAACATAAGAATAGAATACTAAAAGCAGTCAGAGAGAAAAGAGAGATCACCCATAAAGAAAAACCTATCAGAGTCACAGCAGACTTCTCAGCACAAACAATAAAGTCAAGAAGAGAATGGAATGAAGTATTTCAGATCCTAAAGGAAAATGATTTCCAACTTAGACTGATGCACCCTGCAAAACTGTCTTTCATGATCAATGGAGAAATAAGATACTTCCATGACAAAGAACAGCTGAAGAACTTCAGGATCACCAAGCCAACCCTGAAAAGAATACTGAAAGACAGATTTAATACACTTAGGAAAAAAACAGTAAGGAAAGCACACAATTAAACAGCATGGAAAGATAAAGATGCAACAGCAACAACATAACTTGTCAACAATAAACCAACATATAACAGTTATAACCATTAATGTAAATAGTCTCAATGCACCAATTAAAAGAAACAGACTGGCAGAATGGATTGAGAAACAACATCCAACCATATGCTGTCTACAAGAAACCCATCTAACCCAAAAGGATGCTCACAGACTGAAAGTCAAAGGATGGAAAACAATACTACATGCAACAGGAGCCTCCAAAAAAGTGGAGTGTAGCTATTCTGTTTGCAGACAATGTGAACTTTAAACCAAGAATGATCAGAAGAGATAAAGAAGGTCATTACATACTGGTCAGGGGAACACTTCAAGAGGAAAAGATAACAATCTTAAATATATATGCACCTAATTCAAGAGCACCCAATTATATAAAGCAAGTATTAACAGAAACAAAAAACCAAATTAGCAGTAACACAATTATAACAGGAGACCTTAATACACCATTGACATCATGGGACAGATCAATCAGACAGAAAATCAGCAAAGAAATAACAACTGAACCATACTTGTGAACAAATGGACTTGATAGACATATACAGAGTGTTCCATCCAACAACATCAGAATACATATTCTTCTCCACAGTTCAGGGGACATTCTCTAAAATAAACCATATATTAGCCCACATAATGTACTTAAATAAATGCAAAAGACTTGAAATTATCCCATGCATGTTATGGGTCATAGCACCATAAAATTAGAAATTAATGAAAAAAGATACGGCAAAAATCCCACAAACACATGGTAACTGAATAACACACTCTTGAGTAATCAGTGGGTTACATGGGAAATTTTTTTTTAATTTTTTTAATTTTTTTATTTTTAATTTTATTTAAGGAGAAAAGAAAAAAAAGCAGGGAAAGGGTACAAGTTATACAGATTTACAGAAAAAAAATGAACAGTAGGAAATCACTAGTTAATGGATTACATATTGTCATCTTAGAAATAATTGTTCAAGTCACAAAATTAAAGCTTGTAAAGTGGACATTCCATCAATGATACTGCAAACAGTTCTGTTCATTGATCCAATAAAACTCTGTGATATCATTTTCTATCTTATACATTTAAATATACATGCAGTTATATAGTTTGGAGCACTTTCTTTTCCTCTCTTTTGTACCATGACTATTACACATTTTGGGTTTCATTGCTCCCACGGTTCTTATTACTTTTTTGGAAGAGAGTAAAACCAAATGTGACATAACAGAACAGAATCGGTCAAGTTAAAAGGGTGGACATAATAGATAATGTAAAAACATAATACAAGGTGATCAACAATGGTTACCATAATGCCTCCCACTATCTCTAATAGAATTGCCTATATCGTTAGTTATAAAATAATTGAACAAAACAGTAAAGAATAAAACCGACAAAACCAAAACATTGGAGACATTGTAGGTCTTCAAAAGTATATAAAAGTCAACAAGAATGGGCATCATAATGAATCTCATTATCTTCACAACTGATGCCTAAACTTTCGAACCTGATACTATCCAGCAAAACAGAATAGGGGAACATCAGTTAAAAACCAGATGGTGAGAGTAATACAGGGCTTTAAATCAAGGTAATGAAAAGTCAAAGTGGGTTACTATAATATATCCTGCTATTTTTTTTCCTTTAATTAAAAGGATAAAGATAAAAAAGTAAATAATGGAGTGGAGATTGAGATAAAAGAGGGCATAACAATGAAACAGCGCAGATCAAAACATAACCATTTAAGCAGAATAGTGTTTCACCACCAGATAAACCTAACCTAAAAGTAGTTACCATATTGTCTCTTTCTTTGAAATCCTTGAGTACAACTTCGTATACTGTAGCATTAAGTATATCAAAACAATGTAAAACCATTCAAGAGAATGACAGCATTACAGAGTATTTAGAATCGACTAACAGAAAATGAACAATGGTTTCTATATAATCTCCTTGTCTTTAAAAGGTTTTTGCTTATACTATCGTACATAATAAAATCCAATAAGATACAGCCTATTTAGACCATTGGAGACAGAAGGACAAAAGCTAGATGAGACTTCAAAACAAGATGATACTAAATCAGTATTACCTATTAAGATGTCATTTTCTCCAAAATAGCTGTTCCTATCATCCAATCTTCTCTGCCTCATTTCTATTGAGCTCTTTTTCTGTCAGTAGCTGTCAGTTTGTCTTCTTCATTTTGTTCTCTGCTCCATTCGTTGTGGCCTCTCTGCCATTATTTCTGGATTCTTTGTATTTTTCTTTTTTTAGAATATCCTGCAATACTCTCTGTAGAGTTGAACTGGTGGTTGCAAATTCCCCCAGTTCCTCTTTATCCTGGAAGCACCTTGTTTTTCCATCAATTTTCAGGGACAGTTGTGCAGGATATCTCAATCTTGGCTGGAGATTATTATCTTTCAAAGCTTGAATTATTTCCCCCCACGCTCTTCGTGATTTGATGGTTTGTGCAGAGAAATCTGCTGTAATTCTGACGGGTGTTCCCTTGTAAGTGGTCTGTTTCTTGTCTCTGACAGCTTTTAATATTCTGTTCTTGTATTGAATTTCTGGAATTTTTATTATTATATGCCTGGGTGTTGCTCTGTTTGGGTTGTAGGTAGCTGGGGTCCTGTATGCCTCATACATCTGAGTATCTTTACCTTCTGCTAAATTAGGAAAATTCTCCTGGATTATTTCTGTGAGTAGCTTTTGTAGCTCACTTGTTTGTGTCCCTACTTCTTCTTTTATGTTCTTAATCCTTAAGTTATGGATTCTCTTATCATCTTCTTGTCTTTGTATTATTGCTGTTTGTTTCTTTGTTATTTTTAAGAAGTTTTTCATTTCATTCTCCCATATTACAAGTCTGCCCTCCAGTTCAGATAGTCTGTCCTTAGTTTCTTTCAAGCTGTTATGCCAGTCTTCGATAGACTTCTTAGTATCTTGGTAGTCCCTTTGAACCTGCTTCACGTATTCTATGCTTTCTCTGTTTTCTCCATCAAACAATTCTCCCCTTTTTTTCTGTTCTTCCATTCCACCACCTGTTTTTTCTTGGGTGGTACTTAGCATTTCTCTAACTATTCTGCATACTTCTAGCTTCAGGTCATTGATAACTTCATTCCTGAATTGGTCTATGAGGCTCTCTATATGGCGCCTTATGTGTATTGGTGCGGTGTCTGCTATTGCCTGTTTCTCAGAATTGGGGGCTGAGGAGCCTTTCTTGTTGCTGCCTCTTCCCATGCTGCCTTTTCTTCTCTGTTCCTTATATATGCAAGCTTATATAAGAGGCCCAGCTTCTCTCCCAGTCAGCCACAGCCTGATCGAATTGCGCCAGTTAGGTGTTCCCACTCACCGCTGCGCACCAGGGAGTTACGGACCAGGCAGCCTACGGGTCTCCCCTCCCGGCCACCGTCAGGCTCTGGGATCTGGGTTGGGACAGCCTACCAGGTCCGCCGGCAGCGTCACGCAGGCCAGGCTCTTTTCACCAATCCCGCCCGAGAGGGGGATGTGTGGCTGGAGTCGCCACTGCACCCTGCTCCCGCAGGACTGCTCGGGCCCAGAAAGTCCTCTGCTGAAGCCAAACTGTGGTAGAGTGTCAGTTTCTCTCACTCACCTCACCACAAGTCAGTGCACGCCTCCCTGCCGTTCGCAGATTGCCGTTCTCAGAGCTTCTGCGCGTCTCTCTCCTTGCCAGGCCACTGTAGAGGCAGCCAGCCGCCGTGCGGCGGGAAACCCAAATCGCGGCTTACAATGGCGCAGGGTCCAGCCTCCACACCGAGGCTTTTCTGTTCCTGTTTTAGCACCAGGACTGCATTCCAAGTTGGTTTCTCTCAGCCCAGTTTGTTCCTGAGTCAGCAGAGCATATCTCCACTTGCTTATGTCTCCTTAGTCCGCACCATTCCTGGCTTCCGAGCCGAGTCTTTCAGAGAGCCTCCGGTAGTTGCTGTTATCTGTCCGCCATGTTCTCCCGGAAGTCGGTCACATGGGAAATTAAAGAAGAAATTAAATAATACCTACAAGCAAATGAAAATACAAATATAACTTACCAGAATCTGTGGAATGCAATGAAAGCTATCCTCAAAGAAAAATTTATTGCACTGAGTTCCCATATCAGGAAAACAGAACGAATACAAATAAATAACCTGATGTTACACCTCAAACAACTAGAAAAAGAAGAGCAAGTCAAGCCCAAGCCAAAAGAAGGGAGGAAATTATAAAAATCAGAACAGAAATTAATGCAATAGAGACTTAGAAAACAACCCAAAAAATCAATGAATCAAAAAGTTGGTTCTAAAGAATAAATAAAATTGATAAGCCCCTAGCCAACCTTATTTAAAAAGGGAAGAAAAAGCTCAAATTCATGCAATAAGGAATGAAAAAGGTGAAATCACTACAGACTCTGTAGAAATACAGAAGATTATCAATGTCTATTTTGAAAACCTCTACTCTAATAGGTTTGATAACACAAGAAATAGACAGGTTCCTAGAAACATTTAAAGTACCAAAACTAGGTCAAGAAGATGTAAAACTACTGAATAACCCAATTTCTATTAATGAAATTGAAAATGTAATGAAATCCTTACCTACAAAGAAGAGCCCAGGCCTAGACGGATTCACTGCAGAATTCTACAAGAAGTACAAAGAAGACAATTTTGACACTATTCAAACTCTTAAATGAAATTGAAAAAAAAGCAATCCTTCCTAAGTCATTCCTGGAAGCAAATATTACTCTAGTACCAAAACCTGAGAAAGATCCCACTAAAAATGAGAACTATAGACCAATCTCCCTAATTAACACAGATGAAAAAATCTTTGATAAAATATTGGCAAATACAATACAGCAAATCATCAAGAAGATTATACACCATGACCAAGTGAGATTCATCCCAGGCATGCAGGGATGGTTCAACATACATAAATCAATAAATGTAATCTACCATATCAATAAAGCCAAAAGTAAGAAACACATGATCATCTCTATAGATGCAGAAAAGACTTTGGATAAGGTCCAACATTAATTTATGATAAGAACCTTATAGAAAATTGGGATATATGGTCTTTACCTCAATATAATAAAGGCCATCTTATGACAAACCAACAGCCAGTATCATACTAAATGACCAAAAACTGAAGGCCTTTATCTTAAAATCAGGCACAAGACAAGGATGTCCCTTATCACCCCTCCTATTTAATATAGTACTGGAAATACTAGCCAGAGCATTTAGACAAGAGAGAGAAATAAAAGGGAGAAAGATAGGAAAAGAAGAAGTTAAATTATCATTATTTGCTGATGACAGATGGCAAGATCCAATTCAAAAATGGGCATCTATGGGAATACACAATTCTCAGATAAAGAAATACAAATGGCAAAGAAATACATGAAAAATGTTCATCATCATTAGTCATTAGAGAAATGCAAATTAAAATCACACTGAAATTCCATCTCACTCCTGAAAGAATGGCTAGGATCAAGAAAACCACCAACAACAAATGCTGGAGAGGCTGTGGGGGAAAAAGGAACTCTCCTGCACTTTTGATGGGAATGTAGACTGGTGCAACCATTGTGGAGGTCAGTCTGGAGATTCCTCAAAAAGCTGGGATTGGAAGTCCCATTTGTTCCAGCTATTCCACTTCTAAGCATATTCCCAGAAGAACTAAAAACATCATACAACATTGATATATGTGCAGCCATGTTTATAGCAGCACATAGCCAGATCTTAGAAACAACCTAAGTGTCCATCAACTGAAGAATGGATAAAAAAGTTGTGATATTTTTATACAATAGAGTACTACTCAGCTATAAAGAATGATCACACTGAGATATTTATAAATAAGTGGGCGCAGTTTGAGACCATACTCATAAGTGAAATAAATCAAACTCACATATATAAACACCGAATAGTTTCCCTAGTGTAAGAAATGGTAAGAGTACATAAAAGACTACTGGCATGGAAAATTCTATTTTGCATCCCAGCCACTGGCTCCTCAGACAAGTCACTTAGGCCTGGGGCAGACTCATAAGTTCATATAGAAAAGCCAATTGATTAATTCTGCAGCCTGCTCAGTGCCACTTTAAAGTGGTCTCTTGTCAGACAGCATAACTAAAAGCATCTGCTTATTATCACCTTGTGCTGGCCAAAGCAACCCACATAGCCAGGTCCAGTGTCAAATCAACAAAAAAACAGATTTCACTTAGTTGACGGAGGTACACCAAAGTTCCAAAGAAAACTGAATGAATGTATAAACTATAATATGAAGGAGAAAAAACTAGGAACAATAATATAATCTACTGTAACATTCATGCTTCCAGACTTCATGTTCAAGGAGCACTTTTGGATCCAAATACTTAAAAGATATTAGGACAACCATTTTAAAACTAATTTATCAACAAAAATGCTTTTTACTGAAATGTGTGCTTACTTACAAAATTAAAGATAAATATATACAACCGTTTTGAAAATACTATCAATCAAAATGTATCAAAAACAAAAGTTGAAGATTTCCAATCTCCCATGTTCAAAGAAAAACTAACAACAGTAACTTTAAAAACTGCCATATCAATTATATTACTAAAGTCTATCATAAGGTATAAATTATAGGACTTACAAAGATACTGAAAATCAATGCAAAAATAATTAAGAATTTACTCTACTTAATACATTAAAAGAAAGTTTTCAAATTATGTCAGTATTAAAAAAAACTAGGAAATATCCAATAAAGTTGTCCACATTATAATGTCTGAAAAATAAGAAAGCTACAATTTATAAAAGCTAAAACTTATCAGAGATCTTAGGCACAATTTTAAAATTTCTTGAATGCTAAAAAGAATTGAAAAAAAGAAATCCATACACAAAATAAGCCAATTTCTAAAAGTCAAATAAAACAAAAATTAGCAGAACAAACAAAATACTATTATGAATAAAACCAAATGACAGTTCATATCTATTGAAAAACTAAGAAGTAATAGATTTAAAAAATCCACATATTATTTGGTCCACATCATTCCAAAAATCGTTATCCTACTGACACCAGAGAAAGGAAGGAAGGGGGAGGGAGGCAGAAAAGAAGAGAGGAAAGAAGGGGGAGAGTGGGGGAGAATGGATGGGTAGAAGAAGGGAGGAGGAACAGAGAGTTTACAAAACTAGAATATCACAATGTTATTTTAGCAAACAAATATTAAACTTCCTTTGGATTTTCCAGAGAAGAGAAAAAATAAAAAGCAGCTAAGGAGAATGCTGAACTTCTTTAAAATTTTCTTTTTTACCAAGATATTAATATTTTAAACCTTAAATTAGTTCTAAAGTTTTAAGAGGTCAGAAGCCTCTCCTATTTAGCAACGTGTGTTAACTGGCACTGTGCTAGAAAAGATGAACAAATCAGCCTGATTTCAATTTTTCCCACCTTCTGACTTTTAAAAGCTGTATTCCAATACTTCACCATGACCTGTACCATTTGTATTTTCCAACCATATTTTCCACAGGCTCAGGCCAGCCAAAGTCACCTTCTTGCTATTCCTCAATCCTACCTAGATCATCCCTGCCTGAAGTTCTTTTTACTCTCTTCTCCCTCTTCCTAGCACACCGTGCACACAAATATTTGGCAGACTGGCATCTTCTTGTCATCTAAGTCTCAGATCAGTGCCACTCTCTTAGAAAGACTCCCCGACCACTGAGCCTCAGGATACTCAACAGTTTTGCACACCACTTCTATTTAGAACTGTGGACATATTTGAGAAAATCCATAACTTGCTGTAGACTACAGAAGCCTTATGTCAGACCCCAGCAAGTTCTCGTTTCTCAAGGTAGGCCTCAAGGACTTGGGGAAGCATGTTTAATATTTTGCAATTTAGAGTTGTCCGTCTTCATGGCATGTTAGTCATTGTTAAGGAGTCTACCTCCATTTTTCTTTTTGTTGTTGATGCATTTTTAAGAAAAGAAATTTAATTAAAAAACTTCTTCCTCAACATCATCAATTTTCATTCTGCATACATTTTGCACAGTAAACATTTCAATTTCTTTCTTTAGCTTTTTTTTTTTAACTGAACTGGAACAAAGAAATGATGATAAATGTTAATCAGTGGAAACCACTGCTACTTCTGCTAACTGCAGATGCTTGTGGGAACCTACTGAAGAATGTATTCTCTTTCTCAATAGAGAAATGAACAGTCAGACTGATAAATGAAGTCTTTTGCATGCCCATTCATGGACTTCTCTGGGAACAATGGGCCACATGTGAGAAACCCTGAGTGAATACAGATTTTAAATCTGATTGCTTGATAACAATATTTTGTACCACTGCTCTCTCCTGTTTCTAACACAAGAAGTAACTTTGATAATATGAATGATCTGAGCTAAAATAAAAGCCATTACCTTCCACTAGGAAGGATCCATGACAACTGTTAATAACAGTTCCTGACACATGTTGAGTCCTATGTAATTGCTTGACAAATATATTTTAAAAATAAAACTATTTTGCAATAACCCCAATCTTCTTAACTACTCCAGACATATGGATGTCACATGGTCAAATTAATAGTTGAATAAAATATGTGTTCTGCCTACATCACAATATCTATTATTTATTTTGGTTCTTTTTGTTAGTTTTTTCCTTTGGTGCCTGGAATCAAACTCACACTTGCCAGGCAGGTGTTGTACCATGGAGCTTAATCCCCAGCCCTTGTTTACAGTCAGTTTCTCACTCCAGAGAGATCATGCAATGTTTATGTGTGTGTCTAATTTATTTTACTTGTGAAACAGGTAGAAATTGTTCAAAAGTTAAGGGGAACTAGGGAGTGGGAAGGAGGAAGGAAAAAAGGAAACGTAATATAAATGAGTGAAAAAGTATAAAATCAAAACAAAGCTTTGTAAATATGGAAGGGAAGAGGGGTTGAAGGGAGGGCAGGGGAATGGGTGTAAAAAGAGTTACCAAGATATATCATGTCCAGGTACAAAGTCCTTATGATGCATGTGATAAATATGTATATATAAATTGTATCAATAAATTTAATAAAAAATACATATCTGAAAATATTCCAAATGCACAATGTCATGACAAGGAAGGAAATTAAGCTAATACATAATTGTGGAGGATTTTATTGCTGTGATCACAAGGACATGGAAGAAACCCAAGTTGTATATCTAGATTTCTGTGAACATTTTTGAGGTCCCGTGAGTGAAATCTGCTGTTTTCCCCAATCCAAATTTCTTATTTCTTGATTTTTCTCCCTAAGAATCCAAGCAGCAAGGAGACAGAGAGAATGTGATACAGTAATACAATAAGGGAAAGCCGGAGTCAGCTCCTGGAAACTGCTTGGTGCACCCAGTCTCCCTAATCTGCTCGTGTAAAAGCAACACACTTTCCATTAATGATATTCCTCATATTACAAGTCCTCTCCAATTCTCCCAGACATTTCCCAAAGGGAAGGCAATTAAGCATCTCTTGTAGAAAGTGCGCACATTTTGTTCCTAATTGTAATCCCACTACCATAAGGTAGTTAACTTCACTACCAGAGTAAGGTTAATGTAGCTTTGTTGTAGAGCCCTGAACCCTGCCTTGTTTTCGTTCACCCTCCTACTTGGGTTAAAGAAATGTCAGTCCTCCCAGCCATTTTTCTCATTCTCTTGTTTTCCATTTTTCAAGATCTTGGAACTTGCCGGGTCACCACTCTGATCCACACTTCTTGCTTACTATCTCTTCATTTAAAAAAAAAGTTTCTAAAATTTATCTCATGTTTTTAAAAAGACCATTGTTCAGTTTTACCCTTTAAAATCTGCTTAGTTCAATTTTTCACGTTATAACTGCTATTAAAATATAATACTAGTTGAAGAATGAAATCTTCTTTTATTGTAATTCTTACATAATACTATACAAAATATCAACACAATTTCTTCTTTCTGTACAGAGTGACATTTCCTTAGCCTAATATAATTGTTGGAGGCTGAAGCACATTTTTGACTACCGTAAATGTTTTTGGTGGTTTTATTGTTTCTTTTGACAGTCAAGAAAAACCTGCAGATATTTTCCAAAAATGGGCTAATGAAGCCTCAGATGGCATCTCAGATATTGATAATACCACTCAAGTCAAAGGTATCTTTCCTGTGTATCCCCCTATCTTAAAACATGGGTCTGTCTGGTCTCTTTGTCAGTAATGGTTACTGAACTAACATACAGCAAGGACATAAAAGAAATTTTTAACCGGCATAGGCACTAGAACTAGATTTACCTCAATTCAACTCTCCCTCAACCTCAGCTGTATACAGAAATATTTGGCTTAACATGTGCAGATATATAGTCCATATAACATTCTACAATATTCCCAACTCTGTCCCCAAGGGGTTCTAATTATTAAGAGAGTACAAAAATAATACAAAAGGTCACTCAGTTTAGTTACACAAAACTCATAAATATCATAAACACACACACCTCCCACCATTTTCAAGTGCACTGTATGTTCACATAAACTTTACTGTGATACTGCAAAATATTGCCTACATTTTTAATTATACCTCCTATTCTTCTTGTTCCCTCAAATAAATTGTGTGCTACAATATTTATTCATTCATCACAGAAAACTAATGAGAGTATAAATGTAGCCAGTGATGAAAAATAAACGCCCAGTGGCTAATGTAGGTTATGTATTAAGACACGGGTTATATACAGACAGGTTATTTCTGTAGGGACTCCATCCACAAATCCTCCAGCAATATACGGTGTTACACAACAGATTGCTCTGTCAGGGCTTCTGCCTCTGAATTCCAGGTGTGCTCAATTTTTGCATCTGTTATTTCACAAATGCATCAGACTTGAACGGCAAACCATATGGCTTCCTTTACCAGACCCACTTTCAATCACAAATATGCACAAATTACTAGCACAGGGGCTGGTGCCATCTGAAAATGCCAGGAGTGAATGGTGTTGGGTTGGGTGCACAGACATAACTCAACATGAGTACAATAGCCCTAATGTACTGTCTGGTGCTTCCCAGCTGACCCTGATCTATGGTATCTAGATAACAAATGTGCTCATTTAGAATAGCCTGTTCAGTTACTGCTCTGTGCTGGGAATCAAACAAGTTACAAATAGCCCCAAGTCCAAATACAGTAGTGACACACAGTAATGGTGTCATTATCAGGCAATAATTCTATGCCTATCACTGACTCCCACTGGCAATAAAAATGATAGCCGATAGCAAAGTGGCCACTAACAGACACCAGCAAGGGGCCAGCAAATTACACTTAGTCCTTAGATTAGATCTTCAATTAGTTTGTGTGTGAGGGTAAATCTGTATGTGAGTGCATATGTGTAAGTCTTAATAATGCTGTTTAAATATATGTTTCTGGTCACTGTTCCCTTAGCAAAGAAAAATTAAACAAAGCAAAACAAGAACGTTCATTTTCTTAAGAATTGTTTTCTGGCGTCACCAGCTGATGAGCTATCATGAAGTGTGTTTTCACTGCACAGCATTTCTTTTTATAACACAATCATGAATCTCCAAACATTCCCTCAGGACAAGATGTTTTTTGAGAAGGGAGATCTCTGAAAACCAAAAACACTGAAACGCCCCTGTATACTTCCTGCAAGCAATGGAAGAGTGTACGGAGAAATCTACTTGAAATTTCCAAGCACCGGGAATAGACATTTTTGACCCTGCATATTTATAGTGTCTAAAGAAAGACTTTTCTTGAGATTGTTGAAGTTGTTTTTACACCTCTAATATCAAGGTCTTACTGTAAACACTACTTGAAGAAATTTCAGATTGTAAATTTTCTTATTCAACAAAAACAAAATTCATGAAACCCTACTGGTGCTTTTATGAATTCTATATTTACTTTGTAAATGGTAAAATGTTGACAGAACAAAAATATAAGACAGTTACAAATTAATATTACTTAACAATATTCAAAATCAGTCTAATTTTAAAATGACTAGAGAAAGATTACAAATATTAATACAAAGAGAGACAAGACATTTAAAAGTTCAAAAGTGGAACCTCAGCCATTATCAGTAGAAATCATCAGTTGTTTTTAACCTAAGATTCCAAAGTGTTTGAGCAGTGATTCGGCTTAGTGTTTATCAAGGACCAAAATTGGCCTGAAGTTTTTGATTTTCTCAATCTCTCTTTGCTTGTTAGTATGTGTTGAATTCGGCTATATTTTAATATTTTTTACAAACTTGTTATCAACTCAGGCAATGAATTCTACAGTCAGGAGCATCATATCTTTCTTTTGGCCAATTGTATTCATTTAATTCTCTTCCATTGGCAGATAAATTGTTTATGTAGCAGCAATTATCTAGAGGAAACATTAATAAGATCCACAAGATATAAGGAGCTTTTTTAAAGCCCCTGGCCTATCATTTTAAAAGGATTTGATATTTTTTATTTACAGAGGGTCCAAAATCTCATTGGCCACACCTTGTTAATCTTCAATGCAGTATCATAATTTGCAGCTATAAGTAAGACTTTCAAAAGCACAGATTCTGTTTTTATTAAAGTGACTTAAAAAATATCCATTTATGTTTGTGTATCAAGGTTTGACATAGATTCATGACTCTCATCCAGGTAAAATCAGGTCATAGTACTAGAACTCCAAAAATGAGGAATCTATCATGAGGAGACAAACACTGTTTTGTAACTGTTGAGATTGGCCTAAATTAACTGTACAACCTCCTGCCAACTTACTAATTGCCATTAGTTATGGTAGCATAAGCTGGACAGAATGGGCTCTTTGTCTATGTTACACCCAAATAATGAGTTAAACTAAAACTCAAAGAGAAATTTGTTGTCATGACCTTAACTACGGAACAAAGATAATTAAAATGTGAATATTATTGTTAACTGGCATTGCTGACAGTTATTTTGAGAATGATCTCAAATGGCTGTTTTTTGTTTTTGGTACCAGAGATAGAACTCACGACTGCATAATTGCAAGGCAGGTGCTTATGCTGCTGAGCTAAATCCCTGGATCTCAAATGGCCGCTCTTGAAGAAAAGAACTCACACTTTAAAAAAAATTGGCCTTCTCATCAATATCTTGTTTTCTATAAGAAATACTTGCATTTTCAGACTGTCTCTTCCAGTGACTAATTTGGGCAAGAATCCAACTTAAAATTAATGCAGGGAGGAACTTTACTCATTTTTCTGTCCCAATTTCTTTGCTCTGTCTACCTGGAAAAAATATACACTTACTCTTAAACATAGAAACTCATTAGCAAGGATAAACAATATCAGGGTTCCTCTTCTGTCCATGTATCTGAACAAAGCCAACATAATGGAGATAGAAGAGAAAGACCCACGATAGCCTCAGGAGAAAGCCCAATTCTGCATTGAGTTAACCTGTGAATAAAAGAGTTATTTAAAACCCATGCTTTCCCAGCTTTGATAGGAACCTAGAGGTGGAGAGGGGTGAGTGAGTAGAGATAACCTAAGCTGCCCTGCAGGAAAGCAATGTGAGGTCATATCCAATACACGCCTGGCCCTTAATCACTGATGGACTACATATTAGTTCTTTTAATGTTATTATGATATTCTAAAAATTCTGTGATTTCATGTAATACAACAAATATATTTTAAAATATACAAGAGGACAACAATAAGACTTGTTTGGAATTATTTAATGAAGCTACCCAGGTAGTCATATTCTAAATTGTCCCACAGCGTAGAGAACTTGTAGCTTAAAAATATATCAAATAAAACAACACATAAAAAATCACTACTCTGTATGTGTTATTGAGCTTAAGAACAAGCACCACAAAATAATATTCATTTCAGTCCACTGAGCAGTGTCTTCAGTAACATGAATAGGATTATAATGCCAAGGGAAAAAAAGTCAAACTCTAGATCTTTGTGGTTTCTGCTGGTTTGTGTGTTTTAACTATATCCAAAACCTTACTTTTTTCTAAGAAAAAAGTATTGTATTTTATTTTATTCCTGCACATAGGAATAAAATTTACATAGCAGAGATTATTAGATATTATTATTATTATTATTATTAGATATTATCAGCCCTCACAGAAAAAATCTCAAGGTTTGTACTATCAAGGTGTATGGAGAGGTGAGGCAAAAGAAAAAAACAGTTATATTGTTGCTATCTATATTTAAAATTTAGATATTCTTTTCATCATTGATTTTTTTGGCAATAATTTTGTTTCTTTAAAATTGCATTGAAATTTTATTTATCTTGATGGCTGAGTTTATTAACTCTTCCTTCAAGACGACAGTGACCTCACAAGTTTTCCCCAAGTCTTATATTTCAGAATTGAGCGCTGGCCATATATAAGACTTCTGCTAAGTTCATCTACATTTTTAGACCTTAGAGCATCTGAAATGTAGCATGTTTGACTCACAACA
This sequence comes from Cavia porcellus, assembly GCF_034190915.1. NCBI lineage: Eukaryota > Metazoa > Chordata > Mammalia > Rodentia > Caviidae > Cavia > Cavia porcellus. The sequence continues at coordinate 50,823,990 of NW_026947504.1, read as the reverse complement.
TTATATAATGAGGAAAACCTATGCCACAAATGAGCCCTCAAATGTTAGTATTAAAGAACTGCAAAACAATCTTGCTTTCCTCAATAATACAAGTCTCCTACCTTCTGAAGGTAGGTTCATAATACAGTTGGTTAAACCATTGCTGAGACACGAACTATGTGGACACATCACAATCTGCAAATCCAGGGACTAGTAGAAATTGTGAATGCCTTCAGAGAGAATCTTCCTATCTATGAAAGGAAAGTGTACACAAATGCTAAGATTTTAATAAGAATATTAAATATTCTTATTTAATATTTTATTAGATATTTAATAAGAACCAGCATCTGTGCTTTGCCTGCTTCAAATTACACATCATCGTCCTAGTGCCAGTCCAGGGCTTCTCACATGCACTGATGCTTACAGTAGAGCCATAACAAAAGGCTGGACTGACACATTTCTTTCCCTCTAGCAACCGCCCAATGTTCTGTTTTATTTTATTTGGCTTCATTATTTGTATTTTGCTGCCGGCTGGCCACCCAAACGGCCAGCCTGCAGCAACAGCAATCACTGCTGTCTTCCATGAGGTGGGCGGGGCCCTTCAACCAACCTCCACGCACTGTGCCTTATGGAGGCTCAAAGATAGGGCGAACCTTTCAAGACTCTACTCACAGACACGCACTGACATACACATTCCTTTCCGCAAGGTGGATGGTATCTGGAGAGTCGAGATTGTTGCCAAAGGACAATGAGTTTGGGGAGCCTTAAAGCGCTGCTCAAATGTGAGATTTTGTCAGGTAATGACCTCATGATTTTCAAAGTACCTCACAATTCCTGCCTGGTGGTGATTATAGGGTGGGGTGCTGTGTGCATACTGGAAAGTCCAGATTAGGTTTGAGGGAGGTGAAGTGTCTGGCAGGACTGACATGCACAGAAAGATTGTAAAAACCCAGTTTCTCCAGGCTGACAATGGCCGTAGTTAGAAAGGAACTTAATTGCACTATTTAAGATTAGGAAAGGTACAGGGGGAACAAAGTTATCAATTCCAAGCTTAAAATGCCATTGCACAATACGAGAATAAGTGCTCACATGAATAGTGTAGCAGGAAAATTTAAAAACCAATAAAATGAAATACTCTGCACACAGTGGAATTCAGCGCTGCAGGAGATCAGAGAGTCAAATGCAGTCGCTGTATTTTAAAAAGAGGCTGAATAATTTTATGACCACTATAAAAGAGGAGACAGGCTTAAATTGCTGCAGGAGTTTAGAAATAAGCTAAAACTTCATAGCTACAAAGGAAAAACTTCATAACTACCCTGGAAAGGACATAATCCAAGCAGTTTGATTTATCATATTTCCCTGAGCTCTACTAAGCATAAGCACTCCCATTAATGAAACCAGAGATGTACTCCACCGCAAAGCCTCTGACCTTTTGTTTTGCTCTGTTTTGCCCTATCAATGTTCGTCTTTAACATATATCATATTACCCAGGCATTGAACATGAACTCTTTGGTGATCTCTCCTCTAGAATTTTTTCCCATCAAAGTGACTGGCCACATGTTGTTTACTTTGCACACAGATTCTTGTTATTTACTTTAAGCTTTCCACTCATTCTCCACTTTAAGTCACATTATAGCTCCAAAGAGTTCCTGTGCCCAGACTTCCATCTACACAGAGAAATTCCATTAGATTTCAGATCAGTTGCCTTAACCGCATATACATTGCAGACCACAATAATCCATCAGAACATGCCGGTTTAACCACATTCTACATCTCCCTGATAGCCAACAATAAGCCTCCAGATAAATTACGACTCTTGTTCTGTTGACTGTTGATTGCCTCACATGCCCTGCTGGATCATTTCTTGACAGTGGTGCTTGAAAGTAATCTCTTGCATTTTGGTTATTCAGCAGCTTCAGTCCATTAATATAGCCACATCATTTGATAATCATGTAGAGTCACTAAGAAAGAAACAGTGTAGCAGAAATTAATAACTCCTTTTGAAAATGAGAAATTCTACCTCATTTCTACTCAAGTTCTTCCACATCTGATTCTTGGTCCTTTCAATACATGAGATGACGGACTAGGACTAAGAAAGTCTGCTGTTTATAAATCCTCCTTCTTCTTTGGTCATTTTGCTTAGATTGATCCACCACATCTAGAACAGACTGCCTTGTCTTCCTAATAGTCACACTCTCGGAATACTCTGTACTCACAACACATTTATTCAATTCAAATAATCTGGTGTCCTACATAATTCTGTTTTGTATGCATATTTCTATGAGTCCCCTTATTTCTGAAAAAGTATTTGTGTCCACAAAATACTAAGCAATAAAGGGGATAAAACCCACAATATTACTCATTTGGTATGGCTCCCAGATTCCAGAACATCTTCACATGAGTATTCATAGTTTAGTAAGTATTTGGGTACATTTTGTATGCCAGTATACAGTATGTATGCAGAGAATAAAACAAAAAAGGATGCACAGCAGAGAATAAAACATTTCTGGCTGGGTGGGGTTTAGAGGCTAAGAGGAAAAAAACCAGCAGACAAAAATTGTTAGGAAATTCACAGGATGTTAGTCTAAAAAATATAAGTTAAAGAAAGAAGTGTTATGATTGAGGTGTGGAGGTCCATTCAGATAAAGTAGTTAGGTAAGGCTTCCCTGACAAATGAGTTCTGAGTAAAAATCTAAAAGAAAAGAATTAGCTGTGTCTGCAGAAAAAAACATTCCAGATAAAAGAATACAAATAGAAGGTGCAAAGGTCCTTGTGGCAGGACCAGGTTTTCAGGCAACAAGAATGGAAGCTTGTGCCTGTAGAGGGTCCTGTGAAATGAGGACAGTAGCGGAGGAAATGAAGGCAGAGAAAATCTGCAGACAATAATCCAGAATCAGGTATGGGGTGGAGAGCCACATGGACAGAGCATGGTAAGAACTGTTTTATATTACAAGATTTCGGACTGAAAACAGGCCAGCAAGGACAAGGGAAGAGACAGGAAGCTTCTCTGGACAGTGACTCAGAGTTGTAGTGAGGATAGAAACTCAGTAAACCTAGGCAGCATGCAGAGAATGTAAGAGGACAGAGACAAGCCATCATGATTTCAGTTAGAATAAATGCATAGGTGGATTTTCTACTCATTATAATTTGCAGGTCACTATAAGAACAAAACTAATGATAAAGGAATATCAGTAAGTCTATCTGGGAAATGTTAAGTATATGCTATCTATTAGACACCTCGAGGGAACAAAAGTGGTTTTGCATGTATACAGGATATTTTGATGCATTTGGATATTGAAGTTGAAAGAAGTCTAAGCAGGAGGCATATATAGAGACCATCTACCTTGGAGATTGTATTTAAAGCCATGAAAATCGATAAGCACCCCTCCTTCAGTGGGGCATGGATAGAAAAGAGAAAAAAGCTAAAGGCATAAAGTCTGTTACATTTCAACATTTACGGAGTAGAGAGACAAAGGACACAGCACAGAAGTTAGGATTAAGATTAGCAAAATAAAGTTGGGAAATGTGGTCCCCATTAGGTCAAATGAAGTAAGTAATTGAAGGACAAGTGATTACCTATGTTAAATGTTTTTGATCAACCAAATATAATTAAACCTGAGAAATTATCTTCACAGATAACAATGAAGAAAGCATAGAAGACCTTGGTAAGAACATTTTCCATAATTCAGTGAAACAAAGGGACGATTTGAGTATGTTCCACGAAGAAGGGAGAAGGGTAATTGGTAACAGCGGTATAACAAATAGAAAATTATTTTAAGTAGAAATAGGAAACAGAGGAAGAAGTTAGGGTCATAAAAGAATGTTTTTTAAATGTTAGAAAGAGAGAAACAATACATTTATAAACTGATTAGAATAATCCAATAGGGAGGGGAAGATTGATGAACCACAAAAGGAAGGGGAGAGCTTTAAAACAATTGCCTTTGTGTGGAGAAAGCAGGATGGGGTCTAATCATACCTTGAGTCTCTGTCCTTAGCCAGGAATATCCATAGTTCATTTATACTGAGAGAATAGAAGAGAGGTGTGTGGATAGGACACCAGTAGGTGATGAGAGCATGTGGAGGGTTTTTTCTGGCTGCTTTTATCAGTGAAGAAGATACAGAGCTGTCAGGTGAGAGAAGAGTAGACAGAGACCTTGGAGAATTTAAAGAAAAACAAGAATACGCAGTACTGATCTAGAAGATGAGAGAGTAAGCACATTCGTAGAAGGACTGGCAGTATAAAACCCCACCTCAAAGTTAATAGTCCTGTGTAAAAAGCAAAACCAGTCATCTTGGTAATGTCTTTTATCTCAGGCATAGAGTAGTCAGAAAGCTTTTTTGTTTAGTTTTGCTTTTTGTTTTTGGTATTGCGCATCAAATACAGGAGTTTGTGCTTGTCAGGAAGGCACTTTGCTACTAAACTATATCCCTGGTCCAGAAAGCTTTGTTAAATGTCAGGCTTCAGCCAAATGAGTATAGAACAAAGGAAGAGTAGACAAGGGAGTATTTACAAGTAAATGAGTATGATCATTGATCATGGAATTTAAGCTTGATAGGGATTAAAGAGAGGAAGGCAGCAATAGGGCAAATGGCAAAACAGGGGACATTGGAACATTGCTGCAGTTAAGGTAACTGAGTGAGTAAAGCTGGGAAGATGGGAATGGGACTGAGGTGACAATCACTATGTAACGGATGCCTGAACTTGAGATACAAACTGAAAGGATGAAAATGAAAGGAATTTCCACGCAAAAGGGTCAGGATTCAGGGATGTCCTTACCATGGTTCCTTTGTCCCTGAAAAGGTGAAGTTTCAGAGGTGAGAAGTAAAACAAGTGGGTAATGAGACTGCAATGATTTGGAGGCTCTCATTCCTTAGATGCTGGCATGAACGTACACGAAGGTCACCGTGGAGTTAGTCCTCTTGGTTCCAAGTAACATCATAGAGGGAAGTTGAAGGGACCACAGAGACAGAAGAGACTGCAAAGGCCACCATGACAGATGGCATGATCCCCACCTCCCTGTTCAGTGAAAGTCAGACAAAGTGAAAAGGTTGAAAAGTCTTAAGAAGAGTCTTAAAGGAAATCCTAAATATATGCAACTGTTTTGCAGAGCATATAAAATATTTAACAAAACAATTTTGGAGACTGAAACTATTGAAAGGCCGGTAGCCATGACACAGATGAATGGTGACTTCTGTTCATGATACCTGATCCTCTTTTGTAACAAAAATGTTTTCTGAGTGACAACACATAAAGTCCAAATGAGGAAAATGGAAAGTATAGCAAACACCAAAATGTCTCCAGATAAATTGTTAGGAAAAATACAAGAGAGTTGATTAAATTTGTTAAATTATAAATTAAATATTAAAACAAATATATTCTATGTAATATTTTTTATTGATTGTATTTTTATTTGCTATATCTGAAAACATTATCTCTAAAAGAAAACATACAAATGGCTAAATTTACTCTGTCTTACAGTAAGAAGTCCAAAATGAATATATCTCAGAAACAATAGAAAGATCTTAAACCTGCTTCTCAACCAAGTCTAGGGTTCTTGTATCACTTATGGAGTTAGGAAAGTTATAGAGAACTGAAAGAAATCAGTTCTTAAAGTAAGGTGTCTTCCTGGCCTATATGCACCATTTGTTTTTTCTTTCTTTGGTTTGTTTGTTGTTTTCTTTTTCCTTTTGTTTCTTTTATTTTTCTTTTTGACAGAGTCTTGCTATGAGTTCAGGGTTCAGGATAGACTGAACTCACTGTGTATCCCAGACTGGAGCTTCCAGCAATCCACCTGCCTTGGCCTCAATGCCTGGGATTACAGTTGTAAGCAGCACACCCAACTTCATTATTTCTTATGTTTCCACAGTTTCAAGAGATGACTCAGGAAATGGAGAGGGAAATGGTACAAGGGAACATATTTGGTTCCATAAGAAGTTCATGGAAATGGTCCTTAAGACAATATCCTCATGTTAACCTTTACAGTACTGGCTTCCCTTGCTGGACACTGGCATAGCCCTGGGTAAAAAAAAAAATGAAAGAACTTTTTCCTAATAAAATGTTTCAAATTTTCTAATTTAAACATGAAAGATTTAGAGGGATACTTTAAGCCTACTGCCTGCACTCTGTTTACTGAGAGCAAAGATGAGATGTTGTTACCTAATTATTGGAGGTCAGCAGCATCTAGTAGAACACACCGGTGTTGTGTCACTGGATGGCAGGAGTCAGATGGCTGGCTGAAATGTGAAAGAGACATAGTGTGTTAAAATCCTCTATCAATCCAATAGAGAAGAGCCAGATAGGTAAGTCAGCATAGGCTTCAAATAATCACTGTACATGAACCTGCAAATTTATCCACCTCCCTATCTCAAAAGCTAACACATTTCATATTCTTCTCATATTTAAATCTAGATAAGTGAATTTTCAGTATCCTTTGAGGGTGCAGCTGTTGTTTAACACTGTGATTTCATATTTACACAGCTTCTCTCATCATAAGATCTTAGACCATTTTACCAGCATAATTCAGTATTAATAACCATAATAAAACAATAATTTCAGCTACTTTATTCCACTGGGCAACTAGTCATAAGCACATTTATTTTCCTGGGCATTTGGAAGTTCATGCTTTATCCTAAAGGAGAAAAAGCAGCCAAATCCTCTGAGCCTCCAGAGGAAAATAAAAAATTATAATTAAGGCCAGTCAACAGGACAAAACAGCGATGTTTCCAAACAAACTCCATTTGTGAGAACCATTTTACATGTTCCAGCAAAGAAGAAATTGGTTTGGAAATGTGGTGAAAATGATTGACATTTATATAGGAAAAGAAACCAAGATTATTTTTCAGATTAGGCTATTCAGATAAATTTGTATTTTTAGATCACAAAATATAACTGTTCAAAAAATCAACCTGGAAGTGTGTTTTACATCAGAATAAAGGTTTGAATTCAGCCTTTCCTACAGTCCCTGCATCTGAAACAGTGTCACCCTCTCTCTACAGACAGCAGTTTCACTGTATCAACAACACAGCACAAACAGTTATTAAGTCACTCTGATATCTGACGCAGGGTATATTTGTGCCTAAACCCTCTCTCATCCCACTAGTTTAATCTGGTCTCCTACTCATCTCACCTAGTCACCATTTACTTAATTCTGGCTAAGAGCAGCTTCTTCTCGGGTACTATGTACTCTTTTTCCAATATTTAAATATAGAACCATAAGTGCAGTGGTCTTTGGCATTAAGTACTATTCCTGACTCTGAGAATGACCACAGAGAACTGAATCTAAAATTGATGGAGAAAGAATAGAACAATTCTAAGCAAAAAAATGAGCAGATATTGGCTGTTAAAACTTGGCAGTCTCTCACCAGATGCTAACGATGATTTTTTAAACACTTCGAATAACCAGGCTAACTGCGTCATTGTTGAATGACATTGTGCGTGTCAAGTACCTTGCAGCATGATTTATTTTGGTTTATTTGAGTACTAAAACCCTTCTGGTACACTTGCATCATTTTGTTCACTGTAAAAATCCATGTCAGTCACTCAAATCAGGTCACAAAACTGAAGAAGTGGGCTGGAAAAACAGACTGAACACTGGACATTATTACACACTGTGGGATTTCGTAAGTGGCTCCCTGGAAAGACATTGCATTTACAGGTCAAAGTGGTCCAGATGGATTTAGGATGAGACAAGGCAAGTAATAATGATGTCTGTTGAATGTCGTGAATCCTACTGAATCAATTAGTTGCTAAGATGTAAGAAGGTTTTCTGTACTCACTTTCACAGACCCAGTGCTGCAAAGGCCATGGAGTTATCAAGCACAGGAGACTGCAGAGCTCTGTCAGAGTTCAGCTACTGCAGGAGGTTCCTAAATGGAAAATTACTCTGATTGCAGCAGTATAATTTCAGATGGCAGACATCATGGCTGACACTGAACCTATCTGTGGAAACTCAGAGGAAGACCCAAGTGTTTATCCCTTGTAAGACACAATTAGCTGAGGTTTTTATCTCCACATCTGAAGAGTCAAAATCAGGCAAGTGCCCGATAAGCATTTCTAGCTAAGAAAAGGAGGGTGCAGTTTCACATGGGGCCTGGTTTCTTTCTCTTTCCATTAACTGACTTTTTGAATAGGCAGCAGTGAATTATGCTACTCTGTGTGCAAAGACAAAATTAGAGCTTTGTACTCAACCTCTAATTTGATGAGTATTTCAGGGTAAAAATTATCAACATGGTGAGCCCCTTCAACATTAAAATGAGAGCTCATGCAAAGTGAAGTGTCCAAGCCAATTTCCCTCTAGTCAAGAATAGGTCATTTCAGTACAAAGCATTTTTTAAACAAGAAAGTTATTTAACCACCCCAATATATATTTGTGTTATAAAATACAAATTTGTACTATAAAGTACAAATAAATATAAAGGATTTCATGAACTAAGTAGAAATAAAACACAAGCAAGAGAGTATTTTGCCCATGCATGTTGCTATGAGAGGCTATATACTTAACTCAAGCACTCTCTCGTTGTTCTGGATCTTTCTGATACTTTGAAATTTAACATAAACATTGGAATGCATTTATCCCACTTATGTTTTCCCCTTGAAACTGAATTTGATTTTTTTAAAATTCCAATATTTATTTAAAAATCCATCAGTTAAAACTATTAAATGAGAGTTTTTAGTGAGGACTTAGAAAGCCAGTACTTGTTTCTTAATGAATAGTATATTAACCCTGCCCCTTTCATTCAAGCCACAGGTATCACTGGGAGTTTACAATGTGTAAGGAGCTAAGATAGAGAGGTACAAACACAAATATGCATAAACCCTGCTTATGAAGGAGTTTAAATAGTTGAACAATTTGAACGCATTGCATGGGGAAAGATAAAGTTGAACAATGTTAATGCCTTGTATGACTTACAAGAAAAATGATCTGAGAGCAGTTACAAAGGAAGAATTAATTCTAACTTCAGGTGTTATGAGAGATTTGGTGAAGAAAGATGGATTTGATCTAGGTCTTAAAAGATGCATAAGATAGCAACAGGGAAAGATAAGAAAGGAAGTATAGCTACATATCAAATGAATATGAATATGGAGACACAGAGCAAAAGAAGGTCCAGACTGTGTATATGGTCCTACAGGTATCCTTTGTAACTTAAGAGTTATTTGCAAAAACAAGGCTAGAAAATATAAATATGATTAATTGGAGATATATTTCTTGAGAGGACCTACGCAAATATCTAATTCTTCTTGCCTGTTTTAAAGATGATGGAACACACAGATAGAGTGTGACTTGTAAAGATAACAAAGATGTCCAATTCTAGCCAGAACTGAGCCTTAACATTCTGTCATTAAAACCAGTTTCTCTGCACTACTTGGTATGAAGGTTGGCGTTAGATAGTAGAAGGTAACTCTTGTAAACAATAATGGGTTGGAAGTTTCTGAGTGAGACAATGATATGATCAGATATGCTTATCTCACTAAAGAAATCCCTGAAAGCAGAAAAAGACTGGCGAAAGACTGGTTCAAATGACTCTCCAGTCATCTAAACTGGAGATAATAGAGGACTGAACCAGAACTGTGATGACTGCAAAATCAAAGACGTGATAGATTCAAGTGTTGGCTCAAGGAGAAAATTGCGGCAACTAGGTGATGAGAGAAAGGAAAGAATTACAGATGATGATCAATCTTCAGAGTCAGAATTAAGGCAGTTAACCCCTTCAACTGAGAAAGGGAAAGGAGAACAAATCTAAGATATAGAGAGATAAAGCCCTCTGATCTTGATGAATTGCATTCAGTCACTCTTTAAAAGTTGGCACCTAAATCTGTGCTCCAAGTTTCTGCTCCATAGAAACCACTGCAAAGACCAGTGGTGAAGAGAAATGAACAACGACTGTATTTTGGAGCACTATACTATAGATTTATCATGATCACAGTTATTTTTCACCCAAATCAAGAGTCTGGGCAACAGAGGAATATGCCCATGGGATAGACTCCGAGTAGACTCCAAGTCAGAACCAAGAAATAGCCACACAACCCAGATGCATGGCAGAACAGAGAACATGGTAGACATCTCCAGCCCCGCCCCCAGTAAGAAAGCCCTTGATGTGTGGAGCTGGATGGAAACAGGAAACAGAGAAAATTTCTCCATGTAAGACCAACTGAAGCGAAAGGAGAGCTCTTGCCTAGTTCTTTATTTTACAGACAGCAGCTTCCACCTGTAATCAGTCATAGTCCAAACTCTGACCAAGCCAATTCACACCAGTCCTGCTCAAAGGGGAGAGAGATAGTAGGAGCTTTGAGGATGCTCCTGCAACAACCAGACTTGTAACACAGTAAAAGAAAGCTTTCTTCCTTCATTTTTAAAGTCAGAAACCTAGAAATTACCTTCTCTTCCAACATTTCTTTTTCCACCAACAGACAACTTATTGTTTGGACCTTCTTTTCTACCCTGTCTTCTGAATATGGTAAACATATGTCTTCACTTATCTATCCTCACTGGTATTTTCTTCACACTTCCTCTAATCAGGGTAGTAGAATCTCCCAAATGATACCATTTCATCCACTTCACAGACTTCTATTTCATTTTGTACAATTCTGAGTGATTCTAAAATGGAATATAGTCCTTTCACTTAAAATCTTCCAAATCGTTTCCAGAATGATATCCAAATGCTTGTCAATGTCATATTTGTTGCAGCCAGTTGTTGCTACATGTTATGGTTTGTATCTAAATGTTTACCCCAAGGCCTCCTGTACTCATAGCTGGAGCTTTTGGGAGGTGACTGGATCATGGGACTTGATGGATTTCCAATGGTGAGATTTCAGCTAAATGTGGGGGTGGGAGATAAAGCCTCCTTAGAGGAGGTGAGTCACTGGCATCGTGGCCTGCAAGGCTTTATCTCTTCCCTGATCTTCATTTCACCCTCTCCAGGCCTCTCATGGCCTGGCTTGCCATGAGCAATCCTCTGCTACCATGCCCCTCTGCCATACCATTCTGCCTTGGAATTAGCTGACTATAGGCTGAAACCTCTACAAACTGTGAGACAAAATAAACCTCTTCTCCTCAGACTTCTGGGTGTCATGTGCGTGTCAACAAAATGAAAGTAACTAAGACACTATGCCTCTCCATTCTACTAAAATTTGAGTTACTTTTGTTTTGGGGACTTTGTTGCTTGTAATTTATTTTGTATCACTAGTGCCTAACAATGTATTTAAGTATCTAAAAATATGGTTAACTTGTACAAAATCCTTTCACATATGCTCCTTGCATAGTCTCCCAATTTGATATCATCACAATCCCAGCAATCTTCTCTCATATAAGCATTAATTCCAGGTTTATTCAACTATTTTTAGCTGTCTGAGTATGCTTTGATTTTTTGCCTTACAGTCAATCTGTTTCAAGTAGAGATAGATGATAGATAGATAGACAGACAGAGATATAGCTTATATTTCAAAATATAAGCTTGTGCTTTCCTTCCTCCAAATAGTCTCTCTTAATCCAAATCCTTTTTTTCTTGTCATATAACTGGGTGCAGACAGTAGAAAGCTCTTTCCATAGTCTCTATGTATATCTCTATCTCTGAACTCCTCAGACTGTTTTTTGTTATTTACTTTTTCTTCCCACGTAAATGCTATATTCTTTAAAGTGTCTATGGAAGGAAGACTCACTGATACATATAAAGAGTAAATGCAGAAAAATGAGAGGAAGGAAGAAAGAAGAAATAAAACAGGGAGAGGAAAAGAAAGAGGAAAGAAAGGAATTCAGCCTCTTTCAGGCCACTCACTGAGAAATGTTTAATAGATCCATAGGTGTAGAGGACAGAGGTTGATCACCTATACCTCTGAGCCCCTGCTAATTACTTTGCTTTAATAGACTTTCAAAAGCAATTCAGTAATGAGAGGGTTCATTCTAAATTGCATTTTAAAATATAGCAAAAATGAATCTTTTAGGAAAAGCTTTTTTGCTAATGTATTTAAGTTTGTTCACTTGGCTTAAGGCCTATAGAGTTGGGGGAAGGAAATGAAGGGGGAAAGGAAGGGAAGAAAAGGGGAAGAGAGGGGAGGGAAGAGGAACAGATGCAAAGGAGGAGGCACAATGGAAGAAAACTATCTACATTTCTATTAAAATGTGCTACTACACAAAGTAAACCCAAGTAACTTCAACTATGAAATACTTGGCAATGCCCTGGATGACTGGAAGAGGAAAACATCCTCCCAGTAAGTGGTCTGGTTGCTCCCTTCTCACTAGGTCTCTCCATTGTATGCCTGGGTCACAATCATTAAAACAAGGTTATTCTGAAGAAATGCACTGATCCGCATTGTATTCGCAGCCACCCACCAGGGTCGGTCAGTCTCTAACAACAGTTCAGCCTCTAGGTCACTGAGCTCCAGCAAAAAGAAGAGGGTAAGCAAAGAGGCCTGTTTTACAAGGCTTATGCAAAGAAAAAAATGTACAAATCTACACATGATTAAGCACCTAGAGAAGCCACTGGCAAGAAAGCATCCTAGTGGAAGAGAAGAAAAATCTCACCATTACAGACCTGGCACTGCGGCCTTTTTAGATTGGGTGTTACAAGAACTTCTCATTCTCAGGCTTCCCTTCCAGTGCCTGGTGGGAGAAATTGCTCAGGACTTCAAAATAGATCTTCACTTTCAGAGCACATCTATTAGTACTTTCCAAGCGGCCAGTAAGGTCTCACTAGTTGACCTTTTAAAAGGCAACTGCCTATGTGCTTCCCATGACAACTGTGTAACCGCTATGCCAAAAGGCACCTAGTTAGTACGACACCCAGGTAAAGAACATGTTTACCAACCATTTTGTAGGGAACATGTACTTCTCAAAAATAAAATATGTGGATTTTGTTTTCTTATTTGTGGTTCTGAACATAAGATGCCCCCCCATGGAGTCAAGATAATTAAGTATATTACTGATATTACTGCAAATGGAAAAACAGTGATTCATAGTTTTTCCAATTTTAATTGTGTGTGAATTTTTAATATAAATTTGGGGATATAAAACACTAATCCATGTCTAAAATGTTTCCACAAACAAGTTTCAGCAGTTTAAATTTATAATAATTCTAGATAAACCTGTTAAATTTTTCTTGACAATATCAGCATTTGAATTTTGCTTAAAAATACATTTATTATTGATAGTAATGTAATGATATTTGTAGCACTTTTCCCATAGGTTAGATTCCATCCATTCGCTATACTTTTCTGAGTTGTCCTAAATGAAACTATATGTTTTTCATTTTGTCTGTTTTATGCTGTTCTTATAAGTTTGCTGTTAAAATACACTAAACTATTTTTAAAACATAAAATAAATGCAAATGCCCTTTCAGGATCTTATAGAAGGAAAAAGGAAAGTCTGAAATCCTTGTAGAAAGTATTGCCATTATAGCTAATTTACATGACAAAGCCGGAGGAAGAGATTTTGGTGATAACAAATATTATTTATTAAGGTCAGCTGAGAATACTACATATAAGTAAGCTGCAAGAAAAATAGTTTTGTCTACAAGTCTGGGCTGTATTTTTGCTTCCTAGGAGAAGAAAGCAGAATGGAGAATATTAGATTTCTTCTCAGTAATGGCAAATATGAAACATAGTGACACTTCCATCTAGCATCTGCCTGGATTTTGCTTCTGCTGTTCTCATTTCCAAGGCATACTTATTTGACTTGGACTCCTCTATCACTCAATAAATATTTATTGTATTCGTATAATGTGAACATGTTGGTTAACAAAACTTTGTCCTGAAGCTTGGAAGATTTTGAAAGTAAAAAAAAATCAAAGCCAAAATCAAGGTGTGGTAAGTGCTAAACTGAAGAAGCAGGAAGAGGAAGAACATAATTTAGTCTGAGGGAGGAGACTTGGGGTGGATTTGCATATGAAATTTATTGCTAAACCGAACTAATCAAATTTTACAAAGGTGGTAGAAGAAAAACAGTGAAAGAATCAGAGAACAAAGAAATTTCCAAGTTTAAAGGAACAGCATCTGTAAAAGGAAGGAAAAGTATATGTTAGAGATGTATAAGTGTTTCAGGGTATATACTATAATGAAAGGCACGATAGGAGATGAGGCTGCAAAGATAAACAGTGTGATCCCGAAAAGTCCACTAGGACAAGGCAAGGATTGTGGGTGTCACTGTAGAAACTTCAGATTGCACAGGAGGTATTTCAGCAAGTAATCTCATAGTATGAGTTTTAGAACAATCACAAGCTATTAGAGTAGAGAACAAAAACCAGAGAGAATCTAGAGATTCTTCCAACAACTCAGGTAAGAGGCGATAATGAGCTAATCCCAAATCATTACCCAGAGAGTGGTAATGATTTGGAGGGATGTGGATAAAACAATTAAGGAAAAAGTGGCAATAGGGCTTATCTATAGGTTTTGGGATGCTAGGAAGAAACCACTATGTGCTTTATAACCTTCTCCAAGACTTTGAGATTTAATGACTAGAGATGGTTGTTAGCCAACTTTGTTTCTTTGTGACAAAATGCCTGAGATTAACCATTTAAAAGGAGGAAAAGTTTCTCTTGGCTCATGGATTCAGAGGTGTCAGTGCATGGTTACCTGGCCCTGGTTCCTTGGGCCTGTGCTGAGATAGAATGTCATGGTAGACTGAAGATGTTCACTTCATGATGTGAAGAAGCAGAGATAGGGGAGGTAAGGTTCCAACACTGCTTTCAAGGTCACACGCCAGGCCCCATCTCCTAAAGGGATTCCACCTTCCAATAGTGCCTTCACTGGAGAACCAAGCCTTCAACATATGAGCTTTTAGGAAATATTTAAGATTCAAATCATAGCAGTGGTTAAGTGTCCTTTGAAGTCATCCAAAGCATCATTGAATCATATAAATGTATTGATGATCTAAGAACAGTAGGAGAAACAAATGAAACTGCTTATCCAATTAATGAATATTTTTAATTGGCCTAAGAAAAACAGAAGGCTCAACATAATACCTAGAGAAAAAATGAGAAATATCTAAAAAAATAAGAACTATGACTAAAGTTTGTGAATGCTATTTCTTTTATAAGTTGTTAACAGCTTATGAAACAGTTATCAATGTGTATGAACCTAGTGATTTTGAACTGGATACTGATTCTACCCAAATCAAAAGAAGCTTTTACAACTATTATTACCTGAGTTCACATTTCATAACTCTTTTGGATCTTGATTTCAGGAAAATCTCAAATCAAATCATAATCTTTTAAGTTTTATGCTCCAAAAATCTGAGCATAGACTGCAGTCTTTTTCATATTTGCATGAAATTTATATGGTGAACATAGTTATGCATTAAGATAAATGTTAGCCAGTTGTGAAATATTCCAAGTATTCCAGTCTTTGTTTTCCACTTCATTAATCACGGAACAAAAAGTGTGAGTGTGGGTAGTTGTGCCTTGGGCAAGGAGAGAAGAATAACAGTGAAAAACCAAACATACCATGCTTAGAGTCTCCTTTAAGGAAATAAAAGTAACACAGACTTTTGAGAAGATATAAATGCCACAGGGTACTAAAAATATCAGTTATATAACATGAAGGGAGAGGAAGCAAGGGAGTTGTTCATAAGGCAAAATCTTCCCCAAGCTCCGCATAACAAGCCAACCCACAGAATACCCATGAGGACTCTATTCTTTTACTGCAACTTCTCTGAATGGTCAAAAGTATAAATCCAGTAAATGCATGTTGATAGGTTTGTGTGTGAGACAAACAACATCATTACAACCCTCAGATACATGCAACAAATATAGAACCAAAACAAAAAAGTTTTCTCCAGTTATACAAAAAAGAGCAGCATAGCAAATACCGATAGTATATTAAATTCTCTGGCTGGTATTTGCTAAAGCAACTTTAGAAAATCAAATTGCCTCAGATTTTTGAGATAGCTTTTTTTTTTAAAAAAAAAAAAAAGCATTTTTAGAAAAGTTAGAGATTAGACAACAACTTCCTTGATCAACAACTTATGTTGAAAGAATAATTCTTTCAAAAGATATCAGATCCTATATTGTACAATCTGTGAATATTACCAATGTGGGAAAAGTTTCTGCTGTTGTAAGTAAGCTAATTATTTTGAGGCAGGAAAACTATTTTGATTCTATGGATGGACTCTAAAAGAAGTCACATTATCCTTAAGAGGGAGAAAATATGAAAGGTCAAACAGGGAAGAAGAGATGCAAGAGAGTGACCATGGAGGCAGAGATTACTGTGATCTGGTCACAAGTTGGGGAGCCCTGATATCACCCAAAGCAGGAAGAGAAAAAGAATAGATTCTCCCCATGAGCACCCAGAAAGACAGGTGCCTTTATCCACACCTTAATTTCAGTCCAGTGAAATTGATTTAGGACAGCTGGCCTCAAGAACACTAATAGAATAACTCTCAGATGGGTAGCAACAGAAAGCTCATATGGAAGCCTCAGGTGAGGGAAGAATAGAGACATTTTCCTTCTCTTGCTTTGCTCACTCAGCAGATTTACACAATGTGTTTAGAGCCTTGGGTGCAGAGTCTCTTAAAGAGCAGAGCTTAACTGCTTTCACTGAAGGCCCTAGAGCGCAGGGAGTCTCCTGAGGACCTTCACACCAAGGGAAATTCTAACTTCCGTGAAATCAGACCAGCCAAGTCCACTGAGGAGCAAAGTTAGGAAGTGGGTAAGCAACTACCTTTTTTTCAGTGCTAATTATTGCTGCCAGTGTGACTGGAAACATTTTGGTAGCACGTTGGTTTGTGAGACTCACTGGTAAAGAGAAATCAGAAGCCAGTATAAAATAATAGGAAGGCTGTTCGGTAGGATACTCTCCTCTCAGGCCCCGTGTTCATAAGCAAAGTGACTTTGGGCAAGTTGCTAACCTACTTCACAACAGTGTCATAGGGCAGATTTGCAATTAATTTGTGAATGCCCTTTAGCCCACAGAAAATCCATTCAGCCTGTGGGATTTCCATCTCCCAGAGCTCCTGATTTGCATACCATGCAACTATGCCAAGGAAGCAAGCATCTGTCTGCAGTAAGCACACATGCAGAGTTCTCTTACAAACACAGATTCCCTGAAAGAACCAAACAAAAATGAAAGAGGGGAAGGAGATAATTACATTTATTTTGATTCCCTTGAATAAATCTCATTTAACTCCTTCTGTTTCTGTTGAACAAACAGGTATATTGATATGCATTCATTTGCTCAGATACTGTGAGACTGTGAGCAGAATGTGTTTGGGTCCTCAGGAAAGGGACACTGCATAAATGAGGGAAATTATTATGTGACAATTATTATTTTTTTCTTGTCTTAATAAAGGACTAAGCTTAAGTCCTATTCAACTTATAGATCAGACACCACATTGACTCCTGTGGGAGCTCAGAGAGTCTCAGTCTCCTTCCTCCATTTTGCACCAAGGATTAATGAAAGTTCACATACTGTCTTGAAGAGAAAGTCTTGATTTAAGTGCTGAAAATTTATACTGGTCAGAGGGGAAGACGAGAGAATGGTGAGTTACAGGAAGTTATAATGAGACTTATAAATTGATCAGCTCTTAGGGAAAAATGAGAGATCAGATACAAGGACAAGGGTAAAGTGTAGAAATGGTTGCCCTTTCTCCCTAAAAAGACTTTTCCTCTGTTTTGTTGGCTACGGATTGCTCCTCAAGTCACAAAAGGAAGTTATGACCATTAGGTAACAAAAAAAGCATAATGCACATTGGATTTTCTAACTTAAAACATACCGATCTATATTTTCATAAAAAAAATAATTTGTCAGAATTCTGAAGAAAGTTCCAACATAATCAAATTGATTCTCAGATGTGAAGACACTGCTCACCAATAACTAGCTCAGTGGGGAAGCAGCAGCCAGCCCTGCCCCTTCGTGAACTCCAGCAGCCCTCCAGATGCTTCTGCCCCAGGTAGCCAGCATGGGTGATAAAAACAGCAGCCAGCCCTGCACCAGTACACCCAGTGGCCACCATTGGATACCAGTAGCAGCACTGGCCAGGAGAACCCAGGGGAACCAAACAGTCATGCTCTGGAGAAATCGTAGCCAATATTGGGAGGGCCTGGGACCCAACTGCCCACTTGTTTGGAAGAATCAAAGAAAGTGTCAAGAAGGAGAAGCAGAAGACAGTCCCTCGGCTCCAAAACAAGGAGAGCATGTCCAGGAGATAAAAATATGGAAGAGAATGGGAGTCATATACCCGACGTTTCTGAACTAATGGCAACTAAAGTGAAGAGACAACTTCATGAGGCTATAAAAGAAATCAGAACAGAAATACTATCACAGGTAAAAGAAGAAACAAAAACAGCAAAATAATTGCTAAGCATATCTAAAGAGAACATAGATTAAAAAATAGGGAGTATAGAAAAATGAGGGAATCCGTGAATGAACAATATGAGAGATTTAGAATGCGTGAAGCAGATTCAAAGAGATATTCAGGAAATTAAAAACTCCTTGAAAGTTGGCAAAACCACTTGAAAGAAACTGAAGGTAGACTTTCAGTCCTTGAAGATAGGCGTGCAACTTGCAATTGTGAAAGGAAAGACCTCTTATAAATAAATAACCAAGAAATAACAATTCAATGACTGCAAGAAGATGAAAAGCAAAATAACTTAAGAATAATAGGTGTCAGTGAAAAAACAGGGATCAACACAAATGACATTAAAATCTATTACAGAAGTAATAGCAGAAAATTTCCCAAACATGTTTAAAAAAAGATGGAATATACAGATAAATGAGGCATACAGAACTCCAGCTAGCCATAACTAAAATAAATCTATACCCAGACATATAACAATCATGATTCCAGAAATTCAATACAAGAACAGAATATTGAAAGCTTTTGTGTAAAAGAAACAGATCATCTATAAAGGAAAACCCATCAGAATCATGACAGACTGCTCAACACAAACTATCAAGTCAAGACAAACTTGGAGTAAAGCATTTCAAATCCTGAAAGAAAATAACTTCCAAACCAAATTGATGTACCCTGCAAAACTATGTTTTAAAATTAATGGAGAAGCCAAGCATGATGGCACACTCTTGTAATTCCAGCACTTGGAAGGCTGAGGCAAGAGAATGGTTTGCAAGTTCGAGACCAACCTGGACTTCAGAGTGAGCCCAAGCCCAGCCTGAATTGCATAGTGAGACCCTGCGTCAAAAAGAAAAATAAAATGGAGAAACAAGATACTTCCATGACAAAGAACAGCTGACAGAATTCATGACCATCAAACTAACCCTACAAAGAATACTGAAAGACATTCTAAAAAGAGATTTAAAAAAAAAAAAACAGTTCCTGGAACAGCAGCAAAGAGGATGACCAAGTGGGGCAGACAACTGAATGGAGGGGAAAGTAGGCAGCCAACAGCAGGAAAACAGCATGGCAGAGATGAACCAGTGCATGTTGGTCATAACCATTAATGTAGATGGCCTCAATTCACTGATTCACTCAGGCAGAGTGGATCAGGACCAGGACCCATCAGTATGCTTTATTCATGAGACACATTTAATGCAAAAGGAAATTCATAGACTAAGACTAAAGGAGAGAAAACAATCTTTACATGGGAATCAGAAAAAAAGTAGGGGTAGCTTACCCATCAACTGCAGAATGGATAAGAGAGATATGGCATTTTTATATAATGGAAAGCAACTCAGCTATAAAGAAGGATAACCTCAAGGCTTTTATAAGCAAATGGGTACAGCTTGAGACATGCTCATAGGAGAAACGGTTCAGTCACATGGGTGAACACTGTGTTGCTTTCCTAGTTAAAAAACTAAAGCAGTTAATGGAATCTAAAATGTACAATAGATGTTGTGAAGGTGAAAGGGGAGGAGATGTCTAGAGGGGGAAGGCAGTGGCCATTGTTAATCTATATCCTGTTTTGAAATCCTGCATTGTTTTCATTGTTCTGTTTAGCTTGGTTTTATCATATGTGATGGCATAGACAGCTACTTCAAAAATAACAAAATATATTATAGATAATATTATTGATTTTCAATTATCTTGTTTTGAAGC
Source organism: Cavia porcellus (assembly GCF_034190915.1). NCBI lineage: Eukaryota > Metazoa > Chordata > Mammalia > Rodentia > Caviidae > Cavia > Cavia porcellus. The sequence goes on along the minus strand of NW_026947504.1, from coordinate 50,804,032 downwards.
CCTATATTGCTTTGATTTCTTTTGACTGATTTTGTTCTATTTTGTTTTGTTTGACTTTATTATGTCTGATGTTGATATAGGCAGCTATTTTGGAGATAACATGATGCATTATGGTAGCCACTGTTATATTCCTATTGTCTTGTTTTGAAGTTCTGTATTGCCTCCATTGTTTTGTTTTGATTGGTTTTAATCCATTCTGCTTTATTTGATTCATTATGCCTAATGATAATGGGCAGTTATTTTGAAGATAACAAAAGACATTATGGTAGCCATTATTGATTGCTTTCTATCTCGCTTTAAAGCCTTGTATCATTTCACTTTTTTCTTTGGATTAACTCTACTGTTTTGTTTTGTTTTGTTTGATTTTATTATATCTGATGGTATAAGCAACTGCTTTGAAGATAACAAGATGCATTGTGGTAGCCATTGTTGAATTCCCACTGTCTTGTTTTGAAGTCCTGTATTGCTTTCATTGCTTTGATTTTAATTGGTTTTATTTGGTTCTATTTTGTTTGATTTGATTATGCCTGATGGTATAGGAAGATATTTTGAAGATAGCAAGAGGCATCATAGTAGTCACTGTTAGTTTCCTTTTGTCTTGTTTTGAAGTCTTGTATTACATTCATTGTTTTGTTTTGTCTCTGTTCTGTTTTGTTTCTTCTGGTTCTATTCTCTTCAAAAAAATTGATTCCCAGGCATCTATATTCAGGTAAATGATTACTTCTTTTGTTTGTCCATTTGCTTGTGTTTTTAATCTTAATCCTCTAAACTTTAAGTAGATGTGGTTCACAATAGAATCCACAATAGGTAAACATTTTAAAATTTACCTAATTTATAGGAGTAAAGATATAATATTTTACTTTACTTTTGAATGTAGATAATTCCCAAACCCATCTTATGATTTTGAGAATACTTGGGCTGAAATCTACCTCATATTGTTCTTGTGACACAAGTAAAACAGAGAAGGGAAAGAGTGATCAAGTTGGAATCTGCTCCAGTCCAAATGAAAGACAAACCTCCCCCAGCTAAGTGTAAACAGATTTTAGATATATGCCAATTCACCCCTGCCTTTTTTTTAAAAGTACTCAGCTACCTTACCTAATTCAAATGTAGTATTAAACCTTTTCACTTATGTGAAACACACCAGTTAATTCAATAAAGAGGATATAAGACAAGAAATAGTTAATTGGGTATCATGATACTAGAAACATTGAGGTATCACTGAAGTGATTACAGAAGAAAGCCATTACCTCCACTAGGGCTGGGACACAAAGGGAGCTATTGGAAATCTTAAGTCTAAAACCATATTTTCCAACATAGTAGATATTAAATACATGCAGCCTTTGAACACTTGAAATATGGCTACTATGGTGTAATTGCTAGAAAAGTATTATATACAGCAGATTTCAGAGATATAATATGAAAAAGAAGGTTAAAATATCTCATTAGCAATTTTCTATTGATTACATGTTAAAATGACATTTATTTTGATATTTAGGGTTAAACATTATTATATTTTGCCTTTCTTTTTTACTTGAACAATGTGGTTACAAGAACTTTTTAAGCTTCATGTGATCACATTTTATTTCTTTAGATACTTCTGGCTTACTAGCTAAGAACGACACCTTACAGTTTGGACACAGTCTTTTGGACCAGGCTTCGTGGCTGCTGTATCTGAAAAAGAATGATCAGGCTGGTTGTGACAGTGCAAAAATCTGCAAGTTGGAAGCAATTGCTGCTGAATCAACTGTGTGCCAGGAGAACAAGTTTGCTGCAGTGGTGCTGGTAGGAGCAACAGAAAACAAGGAAAAAGTCTACTTCTTCTCCAGCCTTGCTATCTTCCCCCATATCCTCTGGTGAGAAGAGATTAACAGGGTGCCAGCTCCAACAGAAGTGATTTAGAGTGTGCCTGCCTTAAGCACACAGGAAAAATATAAAAGGATGCATTTGATGTTAAGAGGCAAAAGCTACATAATGAGTGCAGCAAGTATTCACCAAATTCTGGGCACGGTTTTTGATCTTAGGACATAAAGACAGACTAAAGTCACTGTCCTCATATGGCTTCCATTCCAGTGACATGAAGTAAACAATAAACAAACACAGAGGCAAATAAGAAAATTTCTGAGTGTTGCAGAAAAAAATAAACTAAGGTCATGGGTTAGAAGGTAACAAGATAAGGGCCACATGCACATGGCTCTTAGAGAGCTAGGATACCCATGGCCACCCTGCACAGGTCGAGAGGATCTAGGACATTGCTGTGCTCTCAGAATGCCAACTGCTACTGCTCATCACACTAACAGCATCTCATTGAGGCACACTCTCACAACTCTAGGGTTTGTGTTGTGCTCCAATACACAGTACAACTATCAATGGAGATAATACTGTTGGCTTGCTACCCAGCTGGTAATTAGTTTTATCATTGGATAAGTGTTCATAGAAAGAAACTAGATTTAAGGTCATTTAGTTTTCTTCGAGAAAAATCATGAAATTTATAGCTTCTATCAATTTGTTGGATTCATCCTTTAAATCAGATTTTAAGTACAGAAATATCTTGCTGCTTCAAAGAAAAGAAGTCACTAAAATTTGGTTTCCTTTTGACTTGGCATCGTACAGATATTCTGAATCTAGCAATTTCATACCAACTCTGTGCTACTCTCAGACAAGGATGGTGGTAGCAAAGCATATTTCTGTGCAGTTCCTGCTTTCATTCACTCAGGGAGGATGTCACTATGGACAACTCTGTCACTACTTTAAGCTATCAAGTTAGCACCATAAATTTTTCTGGCAGATCAAAGTTTTGCATACATCTCTTTTTAATAGAGAGAAAATAAATTTTCAAAAACAGTGTTTTACAACAATATAACTTTTAATAATCAGTTCTATTCGTTTCAGACTGATATAGAAGAAAATAAGTGTGTGTCATAAAAATATTAAATATAACTATAAAATAAAATATAAAAAGACAACAAGATAGAAGAATGAGTTTGAACATTGCTTTGAATAATGACACCTCTCTGAGGAAATGACATTTGAACTAAGAGAGAGAAGAGAAACATTGCATGACAGGAGGAACAAAACTTGCAAAGTCTATGAAAACAGTGATCTGGAATTGTTACTGGATCTTAACTTTCAAGGCAAAGATGGTGAAAAATGTGTGGAACTAGATTATGTAGGGTCCCTGCAAGTCATGCTAAGTAATGTGGATTCTAATTTAATTGCTATGGGAACCACTGTAGGATTTTAACTAGAAGAGTGGTATGATTTGATTTACATTTGTTAAAGGTCATCCTGGTTGCTGTGCAGAGGAAGATTCCGGAGAGACAGAATATGAGGGAGACCAGGATGTGACTTCTATGGCTGAGGCAAAAAATACAATGCCTGAGTCCATGATTGCAGGAATGGAGATGGTAAGAAGTGGCTGTTTTCAAGATAAGGGTTAGGAACTGTGCCAACAGTACCATTAGAGAATGAGGCGATTCGTGTAACTCACTTGGTAAAGTTTCCAAATAGCTAACCCTTCACTTTAAACACAGGATTCCTTTAATAAAGAACTTGTCTTTATGGAAACCATTCAAAAATTAACAAAACATTCTTTGATCTCCTTACACAGAAAATTCCAACCCAATTTGCTAGTTGTTATTTTGACTCGGGAGCTTGCTCTCCATTTTCGTCTGCCATCTGACATATTCTCTGTCAATTCTTGAGTTCCTCAAATCCAATTACTTTCACTCCATATGTTAAAGCTCTGCTTGTTTGGAGGCAAATCTTAATTAGGATGAAAAGATTATTTTCCATTTAATCCAATCTACACTGGCTATGCCATTTAGAAAGAACTGCCTGCACCTGCTGGATGCGGGTCAGCACCTGCTGTCCTAGTCTGTCCATAAAGCCTGTGTTTACCAATGCCTTTACCTCAATGAAATTACCTATGCTTCTGAGACACCAAACACTTTAGCTGCTATAACCACTAAAGTCAAAATGCACATAATGCACACTTACTATTGTCAAATAACCAGTCAATTCAGAAAACCTTCTCTTCATATTGATTCCTAATGTCCATTCTGCATCTGTTTTTCAGGATTCTCAGTAAATTCATAGAGATGCTGAGTTTCAAGGGGAAAATAATTTACTTTCTTTTCTTTTTTTTTTTCCTTTTCTCAATTTCAGCCTCAATTAGAAATAAAATTATCATTTACCAGCGCAACAAAACTATAATTAGTGACTTTTTATTGAGGACAATGGCTTTCTTAGTATGTCCTCCTGAACTGAACTCAGTCCACCAAATTATAAACCTACCACCTTCAATAAAATAATGTTGAAAATCAGAGTGAGGCAAAGAGCATAGAAAAGTGGAAAAAACAGCAATAGAAAATTACGTGCACATTTATGAAGTTGAACTCTGTAGAGAATTCAAGAAATGGAGCCATAGTTTAAGGGCAAGTCAGATTAACAAACAATTATGTTTTAGAAAGAGAAGTAAATGGAACATGTTTACATATACATCAAAATGCTCCAGGACGGAGGGAGAGTTTGGAGAGAGGAAAATGTGCCAGGTCAGAAGACAGGGTGCTCTGAAGAGGCACTGGATGGGATTCAATGGACCATTAAAGAACCTGGCCTCCATAGTAGCGTAGCAGTGAAGCAGGCAAATGAATCTCGGGTTTCTAGATTTAGTTGTGGGCAGATGGAGTTTTCATTCTGTGTTTTCTATTTTCTGAATGAAATATGAAGTGAGGTATTCGGCTAAGAATGAGAGGGTAGGAGGTGTGAAAATTGAGACTTTGAAATTAAAATCATGCTGGAAAGGGAAGCAGAGTTACTGAGGGAACAGTTTGTGAGTAGTGCTGAAGTCCGTTTGCGGGGTGTGGTAACTTGATGTGAGACAGATCAGCTGAGCTGTGTAACATGCTCCGGCGATGGTCCAAAGCAGAGCGTTGGCCCAGGAGAGCTGTGCAGCCTCAACTAAGACAGGCTACAGGAAGACAAGGTAGAGGAAGAACAGAAGACTGCAGAGCACTGGACATTTACAAGAGCATGATTACATTAACTTAATTAGCAATAATCTTTCAGCTCTTCATGTATGTTAAGAACTAGTCAAATCTACCCAGTTAAGCAATAAGGATTTATGGGTTCTAGCTGCTGTGTAGGGCTCCCTCAGGATTGGGTGTAGATTTTTTTCCTTTAATCTATTCTTCCTTTCTCTTTTAATTCTTTTTGTAAAAAAAAAAAGAGTAATATGTATTTAGTACTTATCTTGTGTCAAGTACAATATTAGATATTTTTAAAATGGGTTAGCTCAGTGGGTAGAGTGCCTGCAGATTCTATGACTAATAATGGAAAAATAAAAATAAAAACAGTATCTCATTGTTCCTCACATCAGGGCTATGAGGAAATCACTATTATTATCTCAATATTCAGAAAAGGGAAAAGTATACAAAAATGTTAGGCAGACAAAAGTTAGCCACGTCATATTCAGAGTACCAACTTTATAGACTTCACTGCTACAAGTTAAATGCACTTGTCATTTGACTAGAATGAATATTTTCTGTAAAATATTTTAAATTTCTCATTTCTACTTTAATATTTCTCATTTCCATTTTTAAATTTCACATTTCGATTTTAACATTTTGACTAAAGCCCCTCCTCATTTATTTGGGGATCCTTTTAGACAAAATAAGAACTTTAAATTGCTAAAAAATGTAGTGAAATTATCATTTTAAATTATCTGAATTTATAAATACCACCTACATAAGTAATGAATAAACTTCCTCAAGAAATAACCACTGTAGCCTTCCTCTTTCTTATATTTTCTTGTGAGTATAAATTCTGAAGAAAATATTTATGCTTTAAATAACATTGTCTACTAAAGAGAAAACATCTGAATTTCTGAATGTTAGCCTGGAAAATAAGCAAAAGTTTCCTTTCCCTAATTCTTCTCGCCTCCTTGCATGCTGCTCAGACCAAGGTAATTAACTGAGCTGGCTTAGAAAATGTCCAGTGACTTAACAGATTGAATTGTGTGGATTTTTTTTTTCTCCTTATGAGAAACTAGACTTAAAGATCACAAATCAGTGAAGTTTGGGAGAACTTAGGTTTTAAGCAAGGGAGAAGATTACCAAATTGATACAGGCAGTGAGTGGTCAGGAAAGTGGGAGTCTTCCCCTTCTCCCTTGTTATCTAGAAAAAACACAGAATTCTAAAGCTAAGTAATGCAGATTGCCTTTGACTAACAATATTTCCAAATTAAGTCATACTTGAATATGTTCACTGTGCTTTCTGAAAAGGCACGCAAAGTTCAGATAAAACAAGAAAATATGCAGTGTTTCCTGAACAGCAAAACCAATTAGTTACATATGATGTCGGGGCCAGATTTGCAGCAACTATTGTGCTGAGAACTCACTAAAGCTAGAATCCTCAGTTTGGTTACATATTAACATCACTGGATGTGAGTTGAATCCCCAGTATAATCAATCACTCAATCAATCAATCAGTCACTGGAGACATTTTGTTTGCTTAACTTTTTATTTTGAATTTATTTTAGATGCATGGAAATTTCTAAAAATAATACCAGAAAATCACATTAATTCCTCACCTGTTTCCTATATAGTAACCCCTTACATGACCAGACTACAATGATTAGAATCTGAAAATTAACACTAGTACAATTCTGATAACCACTGATCCCATCAGTGCTTTACTAATTCTTTTTTTTAATTCGGATTTGTTTTTAATTGATTTTTTTCTTAGTTCTAATCTATGGTAATTCTGCGGCCTTTCCCTGTCTTTCATATTCTTACAAGTACTGATCAGTTATTTTCTAGAATTGAATTTGGGGTTTTTTTTTTTGACATTTTCTCATTATCATAATGAAGTAAGGCATTTTTGTAAGAATGCCATAGAAGTGAAGCATTTATCCTACCAAGAGGTTCGTGATACAGATACCTTAGTCCTCATTAACATGAATGCAAAGAGTACGCTTGGTGAAGGTCAAATCCATAAGGCTTTTTCATAGTAAGGTTACTGTTTTCCCCTATGTTGTTAATATGCTTCTTAAGGATAATACTTAGGAGATATTCATATACATATTTCATTTTTCCCCAAACTTGTACCAACTAATTTTAACATGTATCAGTAGATCTTGTCTATAGCAATGTCTATAGTAGTATTTGTCTAATAGTGATTTTATGTTTCTCTCCTTCTTTCTACCAGTGATTTTTAAATTGTTGATATCTTGCTACTGCTACCGACCAACTAAGTGAAATTTTACATAGGTATTGTCCTTACAGTAAAATTAATAACATACTCTTACGTGCATTTAAACATGGAGATGTTCGTATTCTATATAGTATGATAATTTAGTATTAGTACTACCGGGTAGTAAAGACTAAAAGGCAAACAAAACCTGAAGGTGCTCTTCCCCAGGTCACACTCTTGCTTGTTTGAAGTAAGTCTCACTGCTGCCACTATTAAAATATGCCTCCCCACTTGATGATTATTCTGCTAATCCATATGTAAATTTGTTTAGATCATTGCAGAGTTAGACACATTTTTTTTCTCTGAACCTTTGATATCCACTGATTTAGAGACTAAAGAACAGATACCAAATATACTAGTTATCTTCATCTGGAGAATAATTAATCACAGAATCATATATAAGTGAAAGAAAACATTATATCATATTCACACCAATCATTTATGTGTTTAGGGTAGTAGGGAAAGCTTTTTAAAGAAATATAATCCAAATTCCTTTTGGGAAAGTTAAATTCATCAGGTATTAAAACCTTGAAATGTATGTATACCGTGGTTCAGAGCAGGGTTTTGGAACCCAGGCAGATCTGAGTTAAAGTGCAGCCAACCCTGCAGTGACCTCAACTATGTTTTCCTGACATATTTAAGCTTTGATTTCCTAATAGTTAAATCAAATACTAATATCAATTATACAGATTTCTTGTGAATATTCAATGAGTTCCTAGCATAGAGGCACCAGCAATAAATGAAAACTTACAATAAATAAATTAAATTAAATAATAAAAAACCTCCATTATAGCCAAATTGCTGCCACCAGAGAAGAGGTAAGTGCTTCTTAAGGAAACTTTTGGGAAAAGGTGAAAGATATAATTTTGGAGGATTGGGCCCTTTAGAAGGGATCAGATATTGCGGGCATTTTCAGTTTTGAAAGCAACAGGGAGTTATATAAGAGCTCCCAAGAGAGGAAGAGAAAGGGAAATGGAGAGTGTGAACTATCACCCTGCCAGATCTCCCTGGGGAGGCCACCACCATGCAGAGAGCCAGATAGGAGCAGACCCTGAGCAGTTACTGCAGCTGCCATTCCATAGTGTTGGACTGCTAAAGCATCAACTGAAAGGTAAAAATAGAGAAAATTCTCCCCAAAGTACCTCTCAAAAAGGGTATTACACATTCTATGTGGATAAAGAATTATATCTCTTTCAGTCACTTCTGTACAGTGGCACCTCAGTTTACAAACTGAATTCTTTGCATGATTCTGGTTACAAACCGAATTAGATGGGAGCCTATTCAATCTTCCCTAGAAGGTCAACACTGACCTTAACCACCGAATTTGATTACATTCTCATCCAATTTGATTTGCAAACACAAAAATCAATCACAGAAAGAACTACATCCATGAGCCCAGATACAGCTGTATTCCAAAACCACCACCTAGCATACAGTAACTATTAAATAAATAGCTGCTGACCAATGAATGAATATGTTTGAAGAGTCAAAACGAAGAAGCTTTGCACCATATAAAGAGGGCAAGCTGTGTTACTCACAGATTTTCTTTGAGAGAGAGGTAAAGAAATTAGGGCAGAAGGCAGATTTTTTTTTCAGGTACTTTATGAGTGATTGAAAAGTACAGAGAACATTTAAATCTAAAAATATTTAGTACACTAAAAGACAAGTTGACAATAATCCCACTAAAAACACTGCTCCTTACTGTGCACACACACCATTGCTCCTCTCACTTTCTGAAGCAGTTCTCAATGTCCTTTGTGTGAATGTTTTTACAAGATGTGATCAAAAACATTGTGAATGCTGCCGCCAAGTGCCAACCAGCAGCGCAACAGCACATAAAGCATCATGGTGTGTCCTTGTGCACCTTACTCATGAGATGTGTCACTGTGTGACATCTGGCTCTCCCCAAAGTCAAAATGACCGTCCCAGGTAAACAACCTGAGTGGACTCAGGGCGTTAAGTGAGCTGACCTAGCACAGCTGAAGAGGCAAAGAAAAAGCTGGCAGAATTGCTTCAGAAAATGGTAAGAACAAAAAGATAACTGTGTTTACAGTATTTGAGGGAGATTAATTCTCATATGTCTTTCCTGTTAATATTTCAGAAATTTAAATACATGCTTCATTTTTATTCACACCTCATATAAAGTCTGGGTGCACTGGCCAGCTGTTTCCCCTCCTCCCCCCCCTCCTCCTCCCCCTCCTCCCTCTCCCCCTCCTCTTCCTCCTCCTCAGTAGGTATTTGGTGTAGGTTAGAACTACTTGTTGAACAAACAAAAAATAATGATTTTCTGAAAGAACAAAATATATACTCAGGAAATCTACAAATCAGTTAGACCTTGGCTGCTTCCTCAACTATGAAAATGTAAAATAAGTTACCTGTGACAAAGACCGGAAGTTGTTTTGCTTTTTATTCATGATTAACAAGAGAATCTTGGAAATGCACCTAGCTCAAGAATTGTATCTTCCAAGCATATTTGTATGCTTCAAAATGCTCACTGAGGTATGAGTCCTTCAGGGAAATTCTTCTGTCCTTTGTTCTTTGTGTGCCTTCCTAGAATACAGACACTTTACGTAAAGACCAAAACGTCATCTTGTGATTTTGAGAACTATGGAACAGTAAGACTTTAGGAGACCAGGGCTGTAATGATTTTCTAGTGCTCTGGAATTTCTCTTTCTAGACTTAAACTGTGTAGCACAAAACACAAAATTTTATCTTGTTGAAGTCAGGTTAGTAGCCAAAGCAATGCTATATCTGTGCTATGTCCCATTACATGAACAGTGTGTGTGTGTGTGTGTGTGTGTGTGTGTGTGTGTGTGTGTGTGTGTCTGTCTGTCTGTCTGTCTGTCTGAGTCAGTAGAAGCTAATTATACATCCTTTAGAGAAAGAAGGAAACTGTAAGTTTAATTGACAGTTTTAGTAATTATTGACAAGGCAAGAGAAAATATGAAACACAGTTTAAAGAAATATTTATTATGAGAGCACTATTATCCACTGCAAGGTTCAGTAACAGAGCTTGTAGAACAGTGAGTGTTTTTGTCAATAATTGGCACATTTTCAGCATTGAAACAACCATACATCATCCAGTCCAATTACTCATTTTATCTTCAACTCATCTCTAAAATATTTAGGTAAGAATTCATCTAGTTTATGCTGTGCTACAAGAAGTGATGAATAACTCTCTCCTTCCCACATCAGCCCATTTTTATCCTTGGACAGTTTTTAAAGTCAGACTATTGTTTCTTACATTAAGTTGAAATATGTTGTTTCCCATCTTCCATCCACTCATTCTGGTTCTGATCTCTAGAACAATATCCAGGATGTACAATCACTGCTCGGAAAGATGGACTGCTCTTGCCATCCTTCCCTGGAGACAGCTGCTCTCCTAGATATTATGAAATCATTCTGAATGTGTAGAAATCTCCTCCAGAATCCAAGGAATATGTATCATTATATCTACTTGTTCCTTTCTTTGCTATTGCATATATACATTGAAAGGATATATCCAAGTCCTCCACCATCATACAGCAACATCATTTGATCAAAAATTATCTCTTTGTGACTCAAGTATAGGTATAAGATAATTATTCCCAGATGTTTTCAATCATTCTGGGAGATACATTTCACTTTGAGACAAAGCAAGTAAAGGACTTGATACATGAGGTACAGGTGAATGAAATCTCTATTTCATATTCTCCAATTTTCTATTTTCTCCATTTTCCTGTATTCTACTTGTTCAGCTTGTGTAAAAAATCTGAAATAAATAATTTATTTCTTATATGGAGCCAAATTGAATACCTCTTCACAATTATATCTTTTCTTTTGCCTTTTTTTTTCACATGCCAATGATTGCCAGTAAATCCTTCTCTTAGAACTTTGGATTTCTGAGCAGGCATAAAGTGATACAAAATACTACTGTGATTTTCTCCATGAGACAAAATCTGTTCCTTCTGACTTGGAGCTCTTCTCCCATTGCCATATTTTAAACATACTCTACTCAGGAAGCTGTGGTGACACCAATGAGATATTCACCATCTGTGTTATGATATCTAATTCACTTGGTTACCTGCTAAAATCAAATATATTGAGCCCACAGGATGTGATAATAACCAAAATAAATGTAACATAGGATCGTTATTTTTAAAATGGATAAAATGAAATAGAAGCTAGCAAGGGCACTGTAACTTTAATCTGGAACTAATCACTGGGTTGACACGTAAGGGCAGACAGTCTATAAGACACTTATACCTCCATTTTCCGCTTCCACAACTAGTGTGATGTCAAAGAGGTAAGATGAAAATGGTCAGGAGCTGTAGTTACCCCAAACCAGGACAGCAGAAGTAATTTTTCAAGCTAAAATTTTAGGAGTATAAAGCCTGGTTCACAGTTTAGGAGGAGCACAGATTTTTATTCATGGTCTGTCTTCCAACCTGTTCTATTACCAGTATCAAGGTACAGAGATAAATCCCTCAAACCGGGCTTTCAGGGATGGTAGAGGCCAGATGCTGAATGCTGGATAAAAAGAAAGCTGATAAGGACCGCCGTGGGGATATCAGTTCTTCACCTGGTAAGTATGATTTGCCATGAGGTCAGCAGAAGATGGGAGGTGGTTACTTGAGGTTTGTACTGCTCAAGTTAGAGTCCTGTGCTTACCGTGGGTTAGCTAAGTGTGAGAAAGGCAAGACATATTCAAAATTGAGATAAAGTTCCTATAAGCCTGGGGACTCATTTCTTCTCTGCCCCATGCTGCAAGAGATTGTTTTGAATCATGCATTCCGAAGAAAACTCTTTTCTCTGATCCTAGAAATTTCAAGCCTGAGGCACAGGAGAAAAAGAAAATGAATTTGGTCCATAAGTTTATATTGGTCTTTCTCTGCCTTTTACCTCAACATGTGTCTACTTTTCATATAAAAGATGAAAATGTTACTAAGTTATGGTTTTGAATTCTCATTTTTATGTTATACAACAAATAATTGCTTGAATGATAATGCTGTAGCGTAGAAGATAACTTATCTTTAATTTGCTTTATGGATTAGTGTTGACATTTTACATGCAAGAGTAAGGAGAGGCTTCTTCTGTCTTCAAGGTCCCTGCAGAATAGGAGAGGAGAGGAGACATTCATAAGTGCCTAATACGTAATCTGTACAGTGCTCTGCACCTTCCGAGAGATATAGATAAAGAAGCAAGAGACTCAGAAAAAAAAGAGATTAATTCTTAACTCAAGAACATCATGAGCAAGATGGCTAAGAGCAAAACTACAGAATTTGAACTTGAACACAGTAAGCACTGATCTCAGTTTTCCTGCCCACCCTTAGCCACATCATTTCACTGTGCATTAGTTTCTTCAACCATTAAATGAGAAGGGAAAACAGCATTCTTGCCCAAAGTACTCATATCCTCTGGAGATGGCTCTTAGATGAACACATCAACAGACAGATCCCAAACCAAGCAAAAACATTGTATTGTTCATGGAAAGCTTCACAGCACTCAGAATAGAGCAGAAGTGGCATTGCTTTCCACCGCTGCCAGGCTCTACATTTTGCACTCTTTCAAGACAGCCGCACACACTGAGACTGCATCAGCAAACCCGAGCACTGCACTTAGGTGCTCACAGGTAGCCTGTATTAAAAGAAGATTAATTTCTGATAGTGAATAACCTGTCACACCTAATTATTTTTCTACACACATGTCCTTTTATTTTCCCAAAGTAATAAAACAAGCAGAAAAATATCTCTAGAGTTATGTGACAGCTGAACTTTCAGTGTTACTTTCTGGCTTAATAAAAAGAAAAACAAAAACATTGATATCCTAAAGAGCTGTGCTCCCAGCCCCTCTCTTAAGAAGCAGAATGCAAAGCTTTAATAATGATACAAACTCATGGGCAGATGCTTTGTCCCTTATAAACATGAATTAGTAAATTGATCCTCTTCACCCATACTTTTAATGTGTTAAGAAATAAAATTTGAGAAGTTTATTAAAACAATTAAACAAGCACAAGTGAAAGATATTAATACAGTATAGGTAGTAAAACTGTATGAAATAAACCAAAATGCAGAGGTGATAGAATAACTACGGCAATATATTAACTACATTGCTAAAACGATTATTTGTATTACAGCTTATATTTCAAAGACTGCTGTAAAATAACAAGTCTATTGCCAAAATTGATAAGAAAATATTTTCTTACAGAAATTCCTGTTGGCTTGTTAGTCCTATAATATTGTAGATATGGAAGGGTTACCTGAAATAATGGCATATTTGAAAATAAAGTGGAGAAATTAAATGAAAAATCCCATAAAACAATAGTAAAATATATCATCTAAAATGTTTTTATTTGGTTTCTTTTGTTTTGAGACAGGATCTCCCTAAGTTGTCCAGCCTAAAACTTGGGAACTCAAGTGAGTCACCTATCTCCACCTCCAAAGTAGCTGGGACTAGAGTTATGTACCACCAAACCTGGCCTATGTTTTGCAAAAAGTACTATGCATAAGGTGTTTCTAAGCAGTCATAAAGTGTATACAATAATATATTATTTAAATTTTTATAGAAATCTTTATTTTTCTACCACTACCTACACATGAATATCTGGCACTCTTCTATGATTATCTGTACTCATTAAGTCCCCTCCCCACCCCCATGCCTCACAGCTTTCCTACCTACCAGTGAAGACAAAGTGAGTCACCTAGCATGTCTCAGCTCAGACTAAGACAAGATTTTAGACATCTAATGGGAGAATTTTCAAATCTGATAATAAGGATCATGTCTGGACAATTTAAAAGAAAAATAATACTCAGGCAAGATTTAAATCATTGTTGAAGGCTTTTATAGAATGTAAAGGACAGAGGAAAACCTGGGTTATTTCATGGGGTAGTGGTCACCTACAAGTCTTACTTCAAACTGTAAAGAGCTCAAAAGCCATCTTCATAAAAAAAAAGAAAACAAAGCAAAAAATGGTGAAAATCAACAACTCTTCTTAAATGCATCAGAGACTGTCGCAGGGCCAACTGCATCCCCAAACTTGCATAATAGGCAGATACAGAGCGTCACAGCTAGCTGGGAACAGAAGCCTCATCAAATGCCTTCATTGGTTAGGAATAAGTAAAGGTAATTGAGTAACTGTTCTCAAGTGATATTGACAAACTTTTGGAAACCCAGGCTTGAGTGTCTCTCCACACTTTCAGAGCTCCAGCAAGTTCTGAATAATCAGTGAAACATCTCCTCATGCTTCTAGTACAGTAAAGGGAGAAATAATCCATTTTGAAAAATTCTCAGAACATTCTTTTCTCCTTAATTAAGACTTCCCTGAAGGCAAACTATCATATGAGAGCCCAACTGACTTGGGTTAGAACAGACTTTAACAGACCAAGAAGAGTGAAAATTTTCAACCCCAGCTCCTTCTCTCCTTCTCATCTAAAGGTAGAAAACAAAAGATAACAAAACCAAGAAATACCTGTGAAGGTTGCAGCCAAGGAATACAGGCTTGCTAAAGACATAAGCGTAATCATAGCACTACAGGATGACTGCTACCCCCACACACACACCTCACCAATACATCAATGGCCTTCTTGAATAATAGCATCTGATCATAGTTTTAAGTAAAGTCTGGACTTACAAAAAAGGCTTTATGGAAACCCAAAATACAAAAGACAGACAAGGATGGCAGGTGATGTTTCAGCCTCTAGTATCTATAGTTATAGCAAACTGTCAATATAATTTAATTGTTAGATAAATATAAAAATTCACACAAATACTGTAGTGATTTCAGTTCCTCTGACTCAAAAGATATGATATTAAACTTTCAACAATACAATAAAAAAAACTGTAAAGCATATTAGAAAAAAAGTAATGTGAAGAGAAAAGACAAGTATCAGAGCCAGATTCAGAAATAACAAATATTTCAGAATTAGCAGAAGTACAATTTAGCAATAAAGCTCTAGTGGAAATAGAGGACAAGATGTAAGCATGACTGGGTAATGTAAGAAGAGAAATGGAGACTCTTGAGAATGAAGAAGTGCTTAAAACAAAAATCATAACGCAACTGGTGAGTGACTTTGATGGGTTAATCTGTAGGCTGAACATAGCCAAGGAAACAATGATCTTAAAGATGAGTTAAAAGAACTTCCCACACTGAAAAGCAAAATTTACTTTTAAAAAAATGGATGAAAAAAGGAGAGAAATATTCAAGAATTAAAGGACAAATACAACAAGTGAATATACAATTAATAAGCATGTTGATATATAGAGAGAAATGAGGAGAAGAAACATTTGAAGTATTAATGCCAAGAATTTTCAATGGATATGGACACGCTATAAGAACACAAAAGGAAATAATAAAACATTTCAACTTCCAAGGAAACAAGGCTTCATGCAGATGTAGAAAACCTTACTGTCTTATCCCCGAAACACCACCCCATATAATCTAACAGTCATTATTTCTATAGATCATTTTTATATTGTCAGTGGATGTGGTCTATTTTCTGATTATTTTCTTTATTTTCTCTAGCTCATGTCCAATGTTGATACAGCTCTACAACCTCATGCTTTCTTCTTTTGCTTTGTGTTTCAGCTTTGATAAATTGAGTCTGTCCCTCTCTCTTAGTCTGTATTTTGCTCAGTAAAAGATAATGTAAGTGGATCAGTCACACATCAGTATAAACATATTTACTGGACAGAATTTATTTATTAAACTGTCTGATAGCCTGATGGCCAACTTATAACTGTGTTTGGCTCAAGTGCTAATTCCTAGTCCACACATCTCTGATTTATACAACTAGTCGTGTGATAGCAGGAATAAAGGACAGGAAGTTACTTTATGTTTGGAAGAGACTACTGACCAGGTGATCTCTGAGTGTGTTATGAACTTATATGATTCTTACATAGTGGACAGCATGCTTCAAAACATCAGTTTACTGTCATGGTTGATACTTGCGTCAATTTGAGAAGTCTAGAAGCTTAGCTAAGTAACTCAATAGTCCCATGTGGTAGTGCTCAGAGGACATGCCCTTACCACTCTAGGATGTTGTTTGCCAACTTAGGAAGTTTAAAAACTTAACTAAGTGACTCAGCAGGGGGCCAGAGTCCTCACTTTGCAAACCTTCTGACCCTATGCAAGAGGAGGGCATGGAGATGGTGTGAACCTTACACCCACTCAAGGGTAGGTAGCCTGCTTACAGCATAAGGGGGGAAAAGATACTTGATTCTCCACACACACACTTTTTCCTCTGGCTCTCTGCCGTCTTCTACTGCATTGAACTGTTGCCCCTTACATAGCCACACTGCCTTGAGGCATCTGATTACACTGAAACATCCACAAACTGTGAGCTAAATAAACCTTTCCTTCCGTAATGTGGAGTGGTGGGTATTTTGTCTCAGCAACTAGAGAAAAGTAATCAACACACTTACCTTTCTGCTCCCCGAACAGTAACTCTGAGCCAGTAGCAGATATAGGTCTTTTCCTTGGGTTCCATTTCTGGCTGACAGATACTGTAAATGAAATTATGTTACATATCTCCCATCAGTGGTGTGTGCCATTAGGAGTGGAAACCCCAGTGGAGTGTGATACCACCAAGGAAGGATGGGAAACGTGCAATTAACACTACTAATGACATCCCCGTGGAAAACAACGAGAGTTATCAGAACCGAGTCCAGGATTTTCAGAGTACCCATCATGACAGCCTGGAGAAGATCATTTACAAAAACAGTAATAAAATATTGATCTGACATCCCTAAGAGGAGCCGTGCACATTTTTGATGGTATCTGGAGTTTTATTTCACTTCATCACCTGCCTCCAATAAACATGTGACTTGATGAAACAGAAAGAAAAAGAAGTTATGTGTGTCTGGCAGAGAGTGAGAAAGAGAGAGAGCTTAGTTTTCACTTGTATTCAAGTAAAATATCAACGTTCTTCCTCCTCACTGGTTTTCAATGTATCATATTAAGCTAATTTCTTTACACCCATGTAACACACAGCAGTGAGGGAGAGGCACCAGGGAGCTGCATTACTGTTTGTAGTCCTCAACTATGTTTGACCTTCATGGGAACCTTTCTTAATGGAGGCATATAATGCTGTGGTCTATCTCTGAGCAGGGGGCTGTGTATGAATGAAAGCTGTAAGATAGAAGATAAGAAAATCACCCTCACTTAACTCTCTCCAGCCTCAGAATGAGAAGAGGTACCCTCAGGAATCACATCTTTTCTATTATCCTTGTACACTATGCATTCTCTTTCTTGGCAAGAAATACAGTGATAGTTTCTGCTTCCTGCTAGAAAGTGGAGTTTAAGAAAAAGGCACAGCCAGGGATTTAAGCTCGGTGGCATAAGTGTCTGTCTGGCATGCACAAGGTTGTGAGTTCAATCCCCGGTACCATCCAAAAAAAGGCACAAAGTTCCCCATTCTTCAGTTTTCTCTTTTCCTCCACACTTGCCACATTGCTATGAAATGTATATTTCATCTTTTTCTATTCTTTATGGTAGATTTCTGAAGTGTAAGAGGCAAACATTGTCCCCATAATAACTCTTTGTCTTTAAAAAAATAAAATGCCTGTCACTACTGCCATTGTTCAATTTGCAAAAATCAAGAAACACATTCACCCAAATGTATTTGGAGTGCCTCAAAACCCAAATGACCTTTATACATGTACCTAGGAATTTAAAATCATCAGATATACTTACCATTTTAAAGATGAGAAAACAAAGTCATAGATGATGTATTAAAACTAAGAAATGAAAAATTTAAAAGTAAGGTTATGCTTTTTAAAAGTAAGATTTTGTGATTATCACCCAAATTATCTCACATTTGCACAGGCCACCTACAAATGTTATCTTCCTTTAGGAGAGGGACAGCGATAGAGACAGAAGTAGAATAGAGAGGATAGAGATGGAGATGGAGATAGAGATGTAGACCAATAGGGAGACTGAGATATCATGTAACAAAATGCCAGTGCTCGCTTTTATCTTAATTACATAAAATTCGTGAATTTATCTTGTCATAATTGAAAACATTTAAAACTTTGTTTTTCATATATTTATTTTTACTTTTCATGTATTCTTCATACTTATGTATAATATGCCCCTTAAACTTTAAAAACTAATTGACAAGACTTCCTTGGTTCCCGGTCTGAAGGCCACTCTGCTCTGAGTTAGCATTAAGGAACAGGCAGGAGGACTGACTTCCCAGACCTAAGGAGCTAAGCAAGGCCCGCTCTGAAGCTTGGTATTCGTGCTGCAGGATAGTTTTTTCTGAGAGGCGTGAATTCTGTATTCAAACAGAGGTCAGCAAATAAATGCAGAGTGTGTGAGTGTTTGATTTTTTTTTTTTTTTCATTTTTAAAGATGAGCTGCTCTGATGCTGGAGGTTTTCATTTCCCAGATCCAACATGGAGCAGTCACACATGCCAACACGGACACTTTGCCGGCAGTCTCAATATAGATTAATTATTTCGGGCTGCCAGGAACCACAAAAGGGCTATGTTGTTTCTATGATAAATCCCAACTCTCTCTCGCTCAGAGACAAAAGAAATACACACAGAAAGGCTACAGCCTCAAACCATAGTTACTTCACCTTGCATAGAATTTTTGAATGAAGCCCTTTCATTTTCTTTTCTATATTAAAACACTAAAAATCCAAAAAAGAAATTCAAATCTTGTTTTTCTTCGTTAGTGTACTGCAAGCTGCTAATTAGAGAAGATTTCTTTTACTAAATGATTTAGTTCTCTTGTCTGTTTTAACACTTGAAAGGGTTACAGCTTCAGGAAAAGAAGAAAGAGCCTTAATTATAGAATGAATTATTGAATATTCAGTTCTAATTGATGTTGCCCCATGCCATTATTTTGCATGTTAAGAGATGTTTTATGTGATTCTGTTATCAGAATAACCAGAGAGAGACATTGACTATGGAGCCTAAAAAGAGGGGAGGGCTTTAGCTTGATCACATTCAGCCATTTAAGTTCAAGAATCATCTGAAGCATGGTTTCCATGACAACAAGTCACTAATTGCGAACATAAAATAAGTGTAAAAAAAAAAAAATCAACTTTCCCCCGAATTTGGCAGTTATAAGGATGATGTCTAATTTTTTTTTTTTTTTCAATACTGAAATGGCACTTTTTCTTAGGAAATCCCTCCAGCCACTTTTTTGAAGTCAAGAAGCTTCTCTATTGCAAGGTTCATTCTGGTCTGGCACAGGTGTCAGCTTCCAGCTGTCCAGGTCTGTCAGGCTCTGATTGCCAACACCCAGCTTCTGTGAGAGATAAGCAGAGCTGGTGATAATACAGAGTGAAGAATTTTTTGCATCTCTAATCTACAGAATCACAAAGAGTGCTGCCGAGGCAGATGAATGAACCAAAGAAATGCTACCAAATCCCGGATTTGATCATCATTTAGAGATGGGGTGGGGGAGGGACAAATCAAAAGAAAAAGGCAAGTTAAAACCTCAAATCAACCACTTTTCCCCAGGTCAGTTAACCATGTCCACTCACTAACAAAGGTTTTGGTTTTACAGTCAGGCAGATTGAAAAAGAAAAAAAAAGTGAACCCTTTGAGATTTAGAAACCTGTTCAATGACACAATGGCACCATTCAAAAGTCACCACTTTATGAACTGCAGCGTATCATTTACACAAATTGCTTCGGCTTGAGTTACCTTTCACCAGACCTCTATGTCTACTCACTGGGTCACTAGGAGAGAGGAAGAACATTTTGATAAATTCTGTCTCCATGACGATGAATTAACCAGTGGAAAGGGGGAGGTGCTGAAAGATCTGCATTCTGTAGAATACTCTCAAATGTTTTCCTGTTTTCATTTTTAGCTATTTAGTTCTCATGGCTCTGTTCCAAGACTCTTTAATTTGCCAGTAGCTGTTTTTCCTGCACAGATTACAGGAGTAATTCATCAGTGAATGTTTCACTCAGTGGTCCTATCTAATATAAGGAAGCATTAAAATGAATTTTTTTCAATTATGCCTTATTGTTTCCTTAGAAAGAATGTGGTATGCTCTTTTTCTTTGTTTTCATACAATCTAGCTTTAGTGTTCTTATTCTCCCTTATTTATTGACCATTACTATACAGAGACTACAACTGCAATTTGTAAGATGTTGGAATCTGCTTTTAAATACCAATAAATTCCTGAAAGGCAATGATTTTTTAATTTAGTGTGCTGAAACCTTGGGGAGGGTGTAAAAAGGAAAATAACATTAAAACATGTAGGCAAAATACATGTTACAATGAAATAAAGTATTTAGGAAAAAATAAAGCAATAAAGCCTTTCCTTTACTAAATTACTTTAAATTGGCTTATTCATATACAATGGAATCCGTTACAGTTATTTCAACATTTACCCACTTCCTGAATTTAATGATAAAACTACTATTTCGTTGGGGGAAGATTGAAAAAAGTGATTCTGAAGGTTTCGTTTTCTAACTGATGAAAATAGCCAGCAGAACTCATCTTTTTGAAGCAGGAAAAGTTGGATATGCATCTTTTTTTTCCTTAAGTATGAAGTAAGAATAATGTTTCCTCAAAACATGTATTTCTGTTTCAGCTTCAGTTTGTAGATCACCAAGTAACTAGTTTAGTTTATTCTAAAATCTGCATTCGAATAATGGGATCATTTCTTTTTCTTTGTTTTCAACTAAAGTAAGGCAAATAAACAGTTTTCGGTCTCCAAGTGTTCATTCCACCATTGTGTAGCTCGAAATTTAAAGAATATTTATATCCTTTTCCTGATTCACATAGGTTTTGCTCAAAGCTGGGAGAAATTTTACTGGAAGTTGTTCTGAACAATCAACAATTAACAAATTGATCAGATATCATCCTAATCTAAGACCAAAAGATCAAAGAACTGTGAAAGTCAGAAGATTTAAAGAAGACAGCTATTTAGCATTTATTATGCTGAGCTTTGCCAATCAGAACTCCTTTTTTGAAATCTGAATAAATGGTAATGCAATAATATATTTTTTTCTTTTAACAGCAGTTCTTCAGGGTCATATTTGCTCTGAGAGTTTAATTTTCCTGCCAAGAGCAGAAAGAACTTTCACACTGAAAAGAATATATTAATTTTCTTTTCCTTCTTCCTTAATACACATGCACAAAATTATTACTAATATTAGTGAATCTTAGAGAATGTACATGATTGAAAATCAAAGTAATTGTTTTAATGAATAAACACAAGTTGTTTTGCAGCAGACATCTATAAACCATTAGAAAAGAAAATCATACTGCTCTAAAAGTGTGCTGGTAGCCCCAGTTTATTCATCTTGATTCAAAATAGTAAGGAGAGTAGACTCAATTGACAGGACATGGACATGAGAAACATTAAAGACTTCCCCTGGCATAGAAAGACTCTTCTACTGTATGTGGGTTGTGTGCATGAGATCTGCCCTCAGTGCCATGCTTTCTTCCTTCCCAGACTGAAGCCTCTAGTGCAGATAGCTGGCATTTGCTTTCACATTAATGCTGATGACGAGTTCTTTCTGCGAGTTTCTGTCTGGGAAATAAAGATGGCACAGCCCAGCCTAAGAGGTGACTGCATCCACACCTGTGACCCAGAGTTGGCACCAGGCCGGCCAGAGTCAGCTTATTTATGCTAATGTCTCTGACTAGATATGGGTAAACAGCAGCTCTCTCACTCTTGTAGATTAAATGTGTCACAAAAATACTGTCTAGCTCAGTGGCTGATCATTAAAATGAGTACAAATGAGAGGCATCAGGGCTTGTTGATCTATCTGAGTCAAGTTTGACATCCTTATGACACTATTTATAGCTCTGTAGATGTCTTTCACCTCTGGTGTGAAATGTTTGACAAAGAAAATAAACATGAAATTTCTGAGTCAGTAACAAAATATTCCAAAAGTCCCAACAATTTTATTTCATAATGCACATTAAGTGATATACTAAACAATTTTATATATGCCACAGAGTGATTCTTATTTAAAAATTTTAACACATTTGTGATTATTAGGACAACAAAATTTTAAAACACCTGGTACTTTATGGATGTGTGTGATACTTACACGAAGACACACTATATGCCACAAATATGCTGACATTTAATCAACAATGAAAAGGATCCTGTTTACTCGTATATCAAATAAGTAGTAATAAAGAAACGTATACTTATGGATCTAAAGAACACGTGATAAATAACAGAACAATACTTCAATTTGTTCCCGAGAAGTTATATGAGATATTTTAATCACATAGTTTTTAATTCACTAAGATCATAATGCTTAATTAAAAATTAAAATTATCCTCCTATATTTTTATTCCTGTGACTGAGAAGTGATGTTGCATATAAAAATTTTAAAATACACACCTGTATATGTTGTTGGAATTTGCCTTCCATTCTTTAGCTAGAGACAATATTGATGACTGTAGCTTCAGGGCAGTATGCTGGAGCAAACAGATTTGATCAAAAATGCTGGCCTGGGATCCAGCACCACTCTCTTACCTAATTCCCCTGGTATGCATATCCCCTCATTGCTTAAAGGGTTACACCAACATCTACTTTGACAAGCCAGGATCTCTTCAACAAGCAAAGAAAATATCTAATGCTTTGGTAATAATGGACGGTAAATAAAAATAATGGTATTCTATTTAACTTACCAACAAGAGCTAACCTTCACCTGTAAGCCATAAAAAATTTGACTTCATTGAAAGATCATTATTTTTAAAATTCCCTGTAGTGAATTTGATTGAACCAATGCAGTGAAATTGCTAATAGATCAGCTACCAATTTAGCGAGATATTTAAGAGTCATTTTTTCACTGAACACTTAGGAAGCTTTATCCCCTAACTCGTGGCTGTGTATATAAAGAACATGAATAAAGACAGAGATAGAAAAAAGGGAATCTAATGATAATGTACTAATAAGAAAGCGTAACTATAAAAAAATCCAAAATAGTTACTTGGTGAGGTTTTGGAGGAAGGTCTGTTAGGCTCCTGATAATCTTTCGGGATAAGATAATTAGGAAAAGGGGACTTCACACAAAAGCAGCAACTGAGGAAAGGTAAAGAGGTACAGATCACTCCTAGAGAATCACAAGCCATTCACAATTACTTGAGTAGCCAGTGTAAGACAGAACAAAGAGCAACAGAAAGATAAACAGAAGCCGCATCAAGAAAGATTTTATAGTCATCATAAATAACTTGTAAGTTCTGTTGCTTTAATAACCTTTTGAGAAGTGATAGCAGCAATTCTGATGAGATATATAAAGGGTTACAAAAACGTATAATGAATGTTTACAGATTTTTACGATAAAAGACACATTGCCATTCATTCACACTAATGTATTCCCTCGCTTCCAACAAACTTACCCCATCATGCTTGCTGCTGTCTGAAGCAGTTCTGGATGTCTTCTTTCACAAATGTCTGTACAAGGTATGATTTTAAAAACAGTTACCGATGCTACCAAGGGCCATCTGACAAAAAGACTGCTCACAAACACGAGAATTGCTGGTTCTTCTCCCAGAATTTCAAATGATCACGAAAGATAAATATTTTAATCAGTTCAGGACATCAAAGCAGCCAAGAAAACACTACTAAAGGCAAAGATTTCCAGAAAGGCTTCAGCAAGTGGCGAGAACAATGGGATAAGTGGATTTGAAACAAGAGAGATTTGGGGCTGGGGATTTAGCTCAGCGGCACAAATGCCTGCCTGGCAACTGTAAGATCATGAGCTTGATTCCCAGTACCGAAAAATAAGTAAATAAATAAAAATTTAAAAAACAGGGAGTATTTTGAGGAAAGTTAGTGGTAATATATCTTTTACTGTAAGTTTGTAAATATTTAAACATGCACATTATTTGTTGATCACACCTCTTAACGATAGTGGTAAATACATAGAGGAAAAATGTGAATTGAAGATATGTTAAAATAAAAATTATCAGTTGAGTACAGCAGCGCATGTTGTAATCCCAGCACTTGGGAGGCTGAGGCAGGAGAATTACTGTGAGTTCAGGGGCAGCCTCAAATGCATAGAGAAACCCTGTCTCAAAAAGACAAAAAATGAATTAGAATTATCAGTATTTGATGATTGTAAATAAAGAGGTTAAAGTCTGCAAAATTCTATAGGAAAGCCCAAGTTCTGGTTTAAGTAATTGGGTGAAGATAGTGACAACAATTAAGAAAAATAAGACAGTTTAAGGGGAGCATTTTGTAGCACATGTGACTACAGAATGTCCTTGCAGAGATCCTGAGCTGGAAACTGAACAGATGAGTCTGAATCTCACAGTACAACCCGAGCTGAAGACTTGGACTTGGAATCCAAAGGCAAATGCTGCTATCTGAAACCCTAAAGAGGAATAACACTGCTCAGACATACAGAAAGTGAGATGAACTGTGAATTGAGGACCTAACCCTGGGGCACAATTATCTTAGAGATTTCTTAAATAAAAGCAACTCAGAAAGGAAACAGCAACGAACTGACCAGAGATAGGAGGAAAATTCATGACATATTAATATTATGGGAGCCACAAAAGTGAAAACTGTAGCAGGGAGACTCAGTCAGACAAAGACAGAAAATACATATTGATCTTTCTCCCTGAGTCCTCTTACCTGAATACAAGTCTGCATCATTGAACATAGAAAGTACATATAAGGTTAGTTACTTCGCTCAACTGAACCATTTCACAATATATATATACATTTCAAACATATCATGTCATATACTATAAATATATATTTTTATTTTTCAATTAAACATAAGTACCATTTGTACAAAATAAAAGACATTTAGAAATCCAAGATTGAGAAAAATTTAGGGAAGGCCACGTTCAATATACTCACATATTATTTAGGAGCTGTCCTTACTTTTTAAGCAGGGAAAGGTAGATCAATTTATTTTGTTTGCTTCTCCTTTCTTTATCCTCAAAGAACTGCAATTCTTTAGATGATATTTTCTGAATTCATTATTCTCAATTAAACTTGTAATAAATTCTAAGTAAAGGGCAATTCAAAGTTACTCTCATTGACAAGTACCAGAAGTAAAGATTGTACCTGTTGCCACGTAAGAGGTAAAACTTTCATTTTAACATTAACCTACATGTATAAATTATATTTTGTGAGACTTAACAAGCCTTTCTCATTATTGCATTTTAATGGAAAAATGCACTAATCTTCAAAACAAAAAAAGAGTAGCAGCAAATTGTCAGCAGGACAGGGAAAAGACTATCAAGTTAGACCAGAGCTAAGGAATAGTAGAAATGTGATAAAACATTGACTTCTTTGCATTTTTCACAAAAGCAACCGATCAACTGGAAATATTACCAAAGACAACCTAAATTCAGGTCAATGCAACCAACACATCATCCAAGTTTGTTGTCAGGCAGAATTAGAGTCTAGTAATCGCTCAGTCCCTCCTAGCTATATGTCAAGGTGAATATTTAACATTTCTAATTTCTACTCTCCTAATTGGACCACATGGTTTCCTGCCCCATGCAATTTTTGCACAAAATAAATAAGGTAGGGTATATGTTGATTAGTCCAGTAGAGTGGTTCTCAATACTTTTCCCCATCAAAGGGGCATGTGCTGTGTCTAGAAACAGTCTTTGTTTTCATAAGCAAGAAGAAGGTGGCCGCCATTGGTATCTAGTGAGTAGAGGCCAAGCTTCACAGCACAGCACCCTACAATAAAGAACTTAATTTAATCCAAAATGTTGATGGTATCACAGAGAGAAACCTCAGATCCCTGGTCATATGCGTACTCATTATGATAGCTGGTACGTCCCACACAGTCACACCAAGTGGTTGGCATTTCTCATCTAACCTTTATTACTCCAGTAAACACATTCAGAAGCTGACACACACACAAAAGTAATGTACAACCACAAACTACTAGTGATACAAGTGGATTTCCATAAATGCTGTTTTATTGTATCTCAAAGAAAAGTAAAAATTATTCAGGCATCTTTATACATCCAACTCTTGGTATCAGACAATGAAAGTTGTTGATCATTTTAACTTTGGTCCAAACATTGCCATATCCCAGTCAAAATTGGAATCTTTTGATTTCTATATTCAAGTTTTCCCTTAAAATGTGAACAAAATAAAAATGAATCTTTTAAAAGAGAAAAAATAGCATTTTGTAAGGTTATCTTTAAAAAGACAATTGCTGGATCTACTTCAGAAGAGTCTTTCTGTGTTAAAAATCAGTAAAACTCCACTTCAATAACTATTTCAGCTCCTCTGTAATGCTGAGGTCAATAGCTCCTGTTGTAACGCTGCTACGGTTTAAGCACTGCTTGAGGCCTATGCTAAACTTGAACCTGCGATCAAAGAGATGAAAATCATCTGACTCTATGTCTTTCACTTTATGGCTTGAAATTCTTAGGATCTGTACATTTATCAAATTGTCAGTGTTGTGTCATTGATTGTTTTTAAACAATCTTTTGCATCGATGTGTTTTGGAAGTGTTTTTCTTCTCTTTAAATCTTCCTTCAGGGAAGTCAAAACATATGCTGCTGAGTGTGTGTGTATGTGTGTGAACCTTTAAGAAGTCCTAAAAAAGCAACAAATGCTGAAATGTAAGCACACATACAAACACTCTGACAATTTTAGCAAATGTTTATGGAAACTCCAAGGTCCTGACTTTTCAAGATAATCATGGAACGAGTGAAAACCGTGCAGTATTAAAAGAAAAGCAATATGGCATAGTGACTAAAAGTGTGAGATTCAGTATCAGATTAGGGTTTAAATTCATACTGCAACATTTACTAATTATATAATTTGAAAAGCGACCTAGTCACCCGGAGTCTCAGTTATGGTTCTAACAAAAGGATGAAAATCAAAGTGACCACAGAGAGGTCTTCAAATACTAAAATATAATCACTTTTATCTTGTACTATTGTATGTCAACCACTTCTAGATAGCAATGACTACCCATGAGAAGGTTATAATGAAAAGACTAAAATAAAATGTTATCTCAGAAAACAATAATTGTTTCCAAAAAATAACTCTACCTAAACTGATAGTGATCAGACAAAGTGAGCATTGGGAAGGCCTCTAAGGAAGATTGCTACAGTTTATTTCTTCAAGATCCTTCAAGGTCCATGTGATAAAGGCATGCTCCTCATAATGGCACCATTGGGAGGGGGTAGAAACTTTAAGAGATAGTCTCAATTAGACACCGTGGTGCATTCCTATAAGCCCAGCATTATGGGACGCTGAGGCAGGAGGATCACAAATTCAAGTTCAACCTGTACAATTAAGGGAACTAGAAAGACCCTGTGTCTAAATAAATACACAAACAAATAAATGGACTTAAGGTGTAGCTCAGTGTGAATCCCTGGGTTCAATCCCCAGTACCACTAGAAAAATGATAAAGAGTTTTGGTGCAGTGAGAGGTTTTTAGGTCCCTGAGAGTATAACCTTGAGTGGAGAGTTGGGCCCCAGCCCCTTCCTCTCCCTCCCACTCATTTTCTGGTTACAAGGTGTGCAGTTTTACTCCACCGCATGCTGTCACCATGATATGCTGCCTTAACAAGCACTAGAGCTCCATTCATCGACTTGTTACTGGCCCAAAATGCCTGATGTAAACAACTTAAAGGAAGGAAGGTTTATTTCACCTCCTTTTAGTCCGTTTTTGGCTGGCTCCAACACAGAAGCATCATAGCAGAAAGGCATAGCCCAGGAAAGCTGTGACACGCTCCCGAAAGGAAGGGGGCTTAAAATACAAAGAGGGCATTTGGAAGTAGCTAAGAATCATTAAATTCATGATGAATTTGAAAGTAGGTGCAATGTAACTTCTAATAGATTATGAGTTGTGAGGGATATTTTTATTTAATAGTTTTGAGAGAATGGAGGTATTATTTACTGAAATGTGGAAGACTAAATTTAAAAATAGATAAAAAGGAGAGAAACTATAAAGAATATCATTGAAAATATTAATTAGAAATCCATGTTGCAACACTAAAGAGGACATTGAATATATTATTATACATTACTAATATAATGTATACTAACATCCACTGAGAAGCAGTTGAGAATGTTACTTAAAATGTTGGTATTATCAGAGTACACAATATATTTAAACTATGGGGACTGATGGGCCTTTTTTTTTTTTGAGACAAGTTATCACTATGAAGCTCAGACTGGCCTTGAGTTCATTTTTAGCCCAGGCTGGTCTCAAACTCACAAAGTTCCTCCTGCCTCAGCCTCCTGAGTACTGGGATTATAGGTATGTGTCTCCACATTGGGCTTCTGGAGACTGATTGAGATCCTTAAATGAATCAATTCAAATTGAAAAGAGGCCCAGAGCCTGAGGTCTGGTTGTCTCCAAAATTTTTATGTTAAGAAGATGATAATTATGTAAAAAATAGTTGTAGGAGGTTAGTATGCTAGAACCAGATGAATTCAACACTTTAAGGAAGAAGATGTGATCTACTATCAACTGCTACAGAGGAGTAAATAGAATGAGGGACACATTGACCATTGGCATCTGCAATGTAGAGTCCATTATTGGCCCCAAGAAAAACACATTGAGCAAAGGTGTACAAATTCACCCCTTTTAGCAAGGGAGTTTCAAGAAAAAATGACAGGTACAACACTGAGGATGGAAAAGGCAATTGATTAATATTTTTGTGAGAGTTAAATAAGAAAATATAACAAAACATTTAACCCAATACTGGCTATCATAAAGTATAAATAAATAAGTGTCATCAATTTCATAACTTATGTAGTCATTCTCTATCCATCAAGTATTTACTATATATAAAATAAAAAAGAAATGTGTATGTTGAATAATTTTACCAAAGTAAACCACGTATAATTATTTTATTCTGACAGTATTCTTTTAAGAAAAATGCTATACTCCATGCTACACCTGACAAGACTTAGGCACAGTTTATAACTCATCCCAATTCACACAAAACTAGAAATAAAACCAACATCTAATAATACTATTTTAGTCAACTTCATGCTACTACAAAAAAAAAACACCTAAAGCAATTAACTTATAAAGAATAAAGGTTTATTAGCTCATAGTTTGGTACTCCAAATCCAAATATGAGACAGGTCATTGATTTGGGCATTTGTCTACTGAGTGAGGACAGCAGTAGCTATAACTGCAGCATATCTTGGAGAAACTGGTTCCATCATCAACTGAGAAGCAAAGAAGAAAAACAGTCAGGCAAAGGCTCATAGTCTCTTAAAATCATACACTGAGTGGCTTCAGTGTGTACCACTCGGCTGCATCTCTCCAAATACTGTCAGCCTACAGACCAACCCTATAAACCTGGACTTTGAAGAACACATATCCAAATCATAGCAAACATTTGACCATTTTATTTTTTATATTTTATTTTCCTTCTTTTTAGCAATGAATAATAGAAATTCAGCTATGCCACCAAAGAGATAAATAAAACAATACCAATGAGAATTCAGCATTGCAAATATCTGATTTGAAAAATGTATACCCAGAGGATTGTTTTAATTCATGTATTACTTACACAAGCACTATGAACTATTTGGCACAATTGTCTTTGTAGACATGGTCTATAGTCCCTGCCCAAGTGAGAAAATATTCTGCTTTAAGAACAGATTGAAGTTTTCTTCATCAAAAAGATGTAAAGGAAGACAGAAAAAGTATAAAATACTTCAGCACAAATTTAATTATGCAAAAAATATTTTACTGTACAACTACCCATGCCAAATACTGGATTAGGTACTAGGGATAAAAAAGGAAATAGAATAATTATGAATTCTGCTCTGTGAACATTTGTAGTATAGCGAGAAATAGAATATTGATGAAATTTGCAAATATTTAATACTAACCACTTTCCAAATATCCATTTGTTAGATTATAAGTATAGGGAGGAAAGGAATAGAGTAAGATAGGAATAAAAAACATACACGTCACCTAGTATCACTGTGTCCAGTAAATAAAAAAGTAAGAAATTTTTGTTTTGCCTGGAGCCTTTCCACAAATCAGGTACAATCTTTTCCAGCAGCTTGGAATGAAGAGAGACTCTCAAAAGAGACATAAATTCCGTAAGGCACTTTGGTAACAGCTATGAAAAGGGAATCTGTTTGATTTTGTGAGGAATTCATCATTCTTGTTTCCAGACTTGTGAAAGCCAGAAACAGTGAACTTCCTTTCCCCCTTCTCCTAGGAAGCTTACAGAGGCCAAGGTGAAACATTAAGCGAAATAAGCACTAAACAATTCTAAAACTCTTCCAAGATATGTTAGCTGCCCCTAGGACCCCAAGTAATCAATAAAGAACCCTGCTTAGTTTTTCCTCAGGGCTACAATTTCCCATCTATGAGACACTTGCTTTCCTCTGATGCTGCAATCAATCTAAGGCTGGGTATTTTCTGAGAAGATATTTTTCCCATCAATGAGAGAATGACGGGAACAAATTGTGACAAACTTCAAATCACCTACTTCATACTCCAGGGGTCTTTGCTGTGATCATCCAGGTCTTGGAGCCCCAAACTGCTTGAGACTTATTCCTGCCAAGCATTGCCTCATTCTTTTCTTTCCTCTTGTCTTTCAACACTGTCCCCTGGATCTTCAACCTGATTAATTCTTAACATCTTCAACCTCTCCTTAAACAATTGGACTTCTGCCTTGATGAGAACTCAGCTTCTAGCTTGAGGTCTGTGGACTATACTTCAAAGGATCAGCGAGGCGCTGAATATTTAAATCTTTTTCACTATCTTGAACTATGACTTTATAAAAAAAAGTGTTGCTGTATTACAAGGATAATATTAATTACAAGGATAATTCTTATTCAAAATGGTATAGACGATCTACTGTGTACCATCAAGTATCTCACAAGCATCATTAAAGCTGTATTGTAAAGTCTATAGTTAAATTGTGCAAAATGTCTCTTCCTAATAATGGAAGAGATCAGTAGCATTTTAAGTATAGATTTTAAATTGAAGCAAATCTCAAAGATTATAGGGGTGCTTTTAAAATCCCTTGGTTTCATTTTTATCTTTGAAAAGGGACATAAAAGCCACAGTGTCTCTTGTGCTGAAGATCTATATCAATGGAAGCATGAAGCCAACAAATAGAACAGTTTGCCTCACATTTGTGGGCCTTTACTTTTACAAGAGCAACTGATTTGAAAACATTAGGGCATCACTGAGTATTTGCCAAGCCACTAGTCAAGATTTATCTTTCATTCTTCAGTGTGGCTCACCCTTCACTCCACATCTACTCTGGAATGAACCCCTTAAATAACTCCTGAATTCATTCATTTTGCTCCACACTCTCTACACTCTTTTCCAAACCAATGTCATGTAGTATGCTTCTTAACAATTACTTCAATTTTCTGTGTACCTCTGAAATTGTTCCTCTCTACCTTTAATGTTACACACAGGTAGGTTTACTTCTGTAACATAAAACTAGAGAAAAGAAGAGAGAACACTCATTCACGCTGTTATGAAGGTGAAACTATTTGTAATTTCTAAGAGGGACTGTGATAGAGGAGAAATTGTATCAAGGCAGAGAAAAGACTCAAAGAACCATTTTGCTAATGGAAAACTATAACTCCTGGGATCAGTCTGTACTGTGATCACAAGTAATGTCATTTAATAAAGAAAATTGGGAGTGTCTTTTAGGGCCACAATTGTTTTTAACTCTTTCTAAGGTGAGACAATTTTAACTTGTCACCTGTCTATTCTGGTGGGGCTGGGACTCAGTAAAGGCAGACAGTGGGAGATGACGCTCCAACCTGAGGAGGAACAGGTCACCAAATTTCGAGATGTCTAGGACATCAAGGGAAAAACCACCAAGAACAAATCAACTGAGTTCTCAGTGTTCTTTTCCTGTTGTCACCCTCTTATCAGAGCCTCCCTTTCTTTTATATGACATGTTAGTATAGCCTTAAAGAAAGAAAGAAATAGGATTTTTATTTGTGCTAGAGGCAAAACAGAGTGAGGAGAGGAAAGCTGCTGGCCAAGAGGTAAGGGATAGACTAGAAGTCCTCAGGAGAAGCCTCCAGCAGGAGTTAGGAGGGGGCAGTTCAGGGCACAACTGGGACGATACAAGCCCTGCCCTGCCCATCCTCAAAAGCACTTTTACTTTGTATAGATAAACACTGCATCATGTACACTGGTAGGAACTGGCACCGTTTCAGGTGCTGCAGATAACAGACAGCAAAACTGACTGTGCCTCAGCATCCGGGAGTGTAGATGTTTGCAGAAGAGATAGACAGTAAACAAGCAGGCATCAATGTGTCAAATGGTAAAATGTACCCTCAAGAAAAATAAGGTAGGGTGCAGGAGATAACAGCTCCCAGGTAAGGAGTTGGTGACATTTTACAAAAGGAATTTGGAGGACCACTCTAAGATGACATTTGAGCAGAGATCTGAAGGAAGTTGTGAGCGATCTATACAGATGTCTATCAAAAGAATGTTCCGGGGAAAGGGAACATGTGAAAAGTATGTGAGTCTGGAGAATGCTTGATATTTTTGATAGTTAGAAATAACTCCATGTGTCTATCTGAATCATTGCTAACTGTAGCACTATACATTGGCATCAAATCTTGTTTTTCACTGAGAAAATCATTAACTTCATCAGAAACCAAAAATGATTGAGACCAGTTTTTCTGGAGTTTTCATCATGATAGGAAGTAGAATATGAAATTCTTTTACTACCAAATGAAAATTTTCCTTTTATCCACAGAGAAAATCTTGAGGCATCGGATTAACACCTGGGGAGACAGTTTGCTGAGAGAGAGACAAGGGGAGAATGAGATCTTAACCAGTAGTGTAATTCAGTTTTCCTCTCTATGATTCCCAGAAAGCTGAGCTAATATGTCAAAGCTGGTCTCAAGAAATTCTTTATTTCTACTATTTCAGTGGATTTACCTACCATTCCAGGTCTTCCATTAGCAACATGTAGGGTGGCCCTTGTTGCTTGCTGTCACTTAAAATGTTCTTTTCTGATTTCCTAAATGAAAGCATTACAGTCTAAGAACAACAACTCCTATCTTTCCAATTCTCTGACTCACCTGTCCAACACTCATAGCTGCAAAAAATATCTCAACAGTTAGAACAAGTGCTCTGGATTCACCTGCCCCATCCAATAGCAATTCTGCTACCTTCAAGACAAGTGAACATGAACAAGTTTCTCAATCACACCAAACATCTGCTTTTCCTTGTGAAAATAATAATTGTTGTTGGAAAGGTAATATAATGCATGACATTTGGCAAGACATACAGAGGAAACATGCAATAAATCATAGTCCTTTTATTATTAACTGAACTCACCAGCACTTGTTACTTCTCCACTTTCGTCTCTATTGACCCAAACAACATCTGCTTTCACTTGGTCACTCATTCTGCAGATATCTCCATCTCCCACCTACCTGTGCATTCAATGCCATCTCCTTCTAAACTCAGCCCTAGATTGAAAAGCCAATCCCAGAACTTCAGATGCTGTCCTTGGGGAAGGAAAGCTGTTCAGTGAATAGTATTGTTTGTGAATGAATGAATGAATGAATGCATGCATGCATGAATGAATGCTACCAGAAACCCACAGCCACTGGGATGCTCAGAGCTTCCCTCCCTCTTTACTTTTTACTCTTCTCTGTTTTTTTCAAAGCACTAACTCAAACAGTTCCTCCCTTCTCACACTCCAGGCCTTACCACCTAATTTCTCAGGGCTGGTACATTTTCTTCTCGCCCTGTTGTCCCACTCTACTAGACCTTCTGAATCGCCATTGAACAATGTGTAAGTCTCTTTCCTGCCCAGATGAAAACTAAGTAATATCTCAAAGCCCAGTCTGAATTTCCTTCTGATATTCTCTCCAGTTCTGCCCTGTTCTGCTCCTCCCTTTCCCATGACTCTTAGAAGCACCATATATCTTCAGAGTTTGTACTTTCTCTCTTCCCCCTGATTCCACAATATTAGAAGAACACAAAATAAATGACTGTTGTCAGTGTTATTTGTTACCATAGAAACTTGGCAGTTTGGTAGCAATCAATTTGTTGACCTCTAAATATTTTTCTTAAAAGCCTTCTTCACTATTTTTTAAATAACAGTGTTATTGAAATGTAATTCACATATCATAGAGTTTATTCTTTGAAAGTATACAATTCAATGATTTAACGTATTCTCATAGGCGTAAATCATGACTATCTAAGTCCAGATTATTTTATCACTCAGAAACTCTGCTGCACTAACAGGTATTCATTATTCTTTCCTTCCCTAGAAAAGAAGAATTGACAAAATATCTGTATGGATTGATCTATTCTGTATATTTTGTCAGTGAAATTATATAATAGGTGGTATTTCATATTTATCCTTAAATTCAAATTTGTAAGGTTCATGTATCTCATAGCACGCTTCAAAACTTCATTCCTCTTCATAGCTGAGCAGCATTCCACTGTACTAGTATATTACGTATTAATAATCTATTCATCAATTGATGAGCATTTGAGATGTTTCTAGTTCTTTGCTATTATGAACAACCCTGCCATGCACATTCATGTACAAGTTTTTGTGTCTGTTTTCAACTCCCTCGGATACATAGTGATAGCTCAATTCACAAACACCTTTGTTTGCAAACAATTTGTTTCACAAACAGAAGAACTTGATAAAAATTTTGTTTTTATTTGAAAACTCTGCATTGGATCACAAATATGGCAGCCATCTTTCCCACACAAATACAAACATAGCCATCTGTTATGGATTAAGAACTGGTGGTCAACTTAACGCCAGCTGGATTACATCAGCATGGCATTGAGCAAAGATGCTCCACCTGAGGAAAGTTGCCAGGATAAACAGATGGAGAAGAAGGGAGGTGTTGAGGATTGAGGCATTAATGCGTTGTTGCATTGAGGCATTGGGGGTTCTCCTACGAGTTGCTGTTGGAGCTGTTGGTTCTCCTGGAGAAGCTTTGGTCCTCACATCGAGCATTGCTTCCTGGCTCTGGAGGGGAAGACGTGTGCTGTTTGGTTTCCAGGATGAATTCATTATGCTGCTTCCTGGCATGTATCCGACAGTGCTTTTCCTCAGAGGAGCTCGGGCCTCCGTGTCGCTGAGGATGGCTGTGGTGCCTTTCAGGACAGCCCTGGTCTTTGTTGAGAGTGTGACTTCTCGGCTCCAGCATAGAACCTTCATCCCACCAGCACAGCTCCTTCACCCCACTGGCATAGACTTTCTGGTTTCCACCGCTGACCCTTGGGTCTTTTTTTTTTTTTTTTTTTTTTTTTTGTCTTTTTTGTCTTTTTCATTTTTTTTTTTTTATCAGTACCAGGGATCGAACTTACAACCACACACTTGCAAGGAAGGCGCTTATGCCGCTGAGCTAAATCCCCAGCCCCCTGACCCTTAGGTCTTCCTGGCACAGATCCATAAAAGAGACTGGCGTGAGTCCTTCTTGTGAGCTCTGGACCTCCAGTTGAACTCATGGGAGGCATTGTCCTGAGCTCTGGGTTTTTATCTGGACTCATGTGGGACACGTGCTGTGGGGTTTAGGCCTTGACTAAGTAATCTATGTCATCGGTGTTGTGGATAGATTTCCTGCATTTTCCTGTGATAACTCCCGGTGACTATTATAAACATAATATTATAAGCTCCATGTCCTGATCCTAATTGTTCTCTGAGCATAGCCCCTGACTACAACACCATCTTTTCCAAAATTATAGAACAAATTAATTTTGTGAAGTGAGGTACTACTGTATACCAAGGACTTTGGTTGTTGAGTCATATGGTCACTCATATTTAACTTCTGAGGGATTGCCAAACAGTTTTTCAGTGTGACTACACTAGCAATGTCAAATCTTGTTTTCTACTGAGAAGGTTCTAATTTCTCTGCATCTTTGCCAACATCCTTGTCAAATCTTCCTTTCTACTGAGAAAGGTTCTAATTTCTCTGCATCCTTGCCAACATTTGCTTTCTCTTTATTTATAGCCATTCTGGTGGATGTGATATTTCCTTCTGATTTGTTTCTGCACTTCCCTAATAACTAATGATGCTGATCAGTGTTTCATGTGCTTATTAGCCACTTGTCAGTCTTTTTTGGAGACACATATATTGTCCTCTAGACTTTTGAGTTCATATATTATCTCCTCTATGGACTCGTCTGCATTTGTGTTTGTTTATGTATTGATATTTCTCATTCTTTTCCTCTGTCTTAATGATTTTATCCACTACCAGGAATCTGGCAAAACCTGAAAGTCAGTTATTTATAAATCTACATTTCCAGTTCATATCCATTTCTTAAGATCTGGAATTAGCTATTGAACTATCTAAACACACTATCACAATTAAACTAATTTATTGTTTTCCAGCTGAACTCCAACCATTCCTCCTTAAAGGAATGTCCAGCCCATATTCTAGCTATCCTGTTTTTCCCTTTGTATCAACTGTATGTCTAAAATGACCATGTTCCATTTTTTTTAACTTATTAATGTTTTCTCTAAGTAGGTGACTTTTTTTTAACCCTTTATTATCAGAGTCCTCAATCAACCATGTTCGTTAGTTACAGTATGAGCAAAGCCCCTGTTCTATCCCTGGCTATCTTCCTAACATGACTTCAGCCCTTCCGGCTATAGGAACAGAGGCTGATGTGCTTAAGGATTACATTTCCTAATCTACCCTCTATCTGCTTTTTTCACACAGGATTTCCAAGAAGAATCACCTTCTGTATTAGAAGGCCGAAGTTCTTATGTGCAGTAAGAGTCACAGAGGTCTTCAAACAGCACTAGTATAGAAACAATTTGGTGATACTGTGGCAAATGTGTGGAGGTCTCTCTGGAATGGTTTTTAATCTTGACTGGACATAGGTAACACCCAGAGTTTCTTGTTGTTGTTATTTCTGTTTTGCTTTTAATATTACGGCTTGGCCTTGTTCCAGACCAATTAAATACAATCTCTGGGGTGCTGACACAGTTTTTTGGTTCTTCTGTAAAGCACACCAGGTGATATATAACCAGAATTTGGAAATTTTACCATGCTGTCTAGCTGTCTCTGACTTTTTGGTGGTAAAGCATAAGCCCGAGTAGCAGCAGCAGTCCCTAACCTGGCACCTTTCTTGAGCATGGGCAAAGCAGTGTGGATCTTAAGTACAAGGTGGTACTTGGCCAGCCAGGATAGCAATGTGTGTTGTGCCCTTGTTTCTGGAGACAGCCTAGAACCGGCCTTCTTAGCCCTTCCAAACTGTCTGTGAATTGCCTAATGCCCATGATAACTTCCTTTCTGCTGAAACTGGTCAGAGAATGCTCTGTGGTCTGATACCAAAATTGACCAATAAATATATCTAAAATTCACTTTTACTTGTTCACCATTGTCCTCACACTAAATATAAGATGATTTTTAAGTGGCCAACTTATAAGGTCTTATGTAATCTCTGCCTGCTTTTATGAAAAGTATATTAAAAACTTATGTATTAAAAATATTTCAGAAATGTGTACCTTCACAGAGAAACTGTAAAATAATTTATTGAAAGGGAAGCTATGAATATATGGGTGAAATGATTATACAAGAATATGTATCACTGAACTGTGCATTAGTATTTTTAAAATGTAAACAATCTTTATATCCATTGATAGAACATAGGCGATAAATATTATGGCATACTTATAGAGTGAAATAATTTCCAGTATTTAAAAATCTTCAGGCTGTAGTCTTGTGAATAATTATCTTTCTTGTACTTTACTCTCATTTCTGATTTTTTTCAAAGAGACTATCAAAAAATATAGTAAGAACACTTTCACTCCAGGAGGATGAATTTGGAACAGAGTAGACAGACCGTGCCAAATTAACAGTCTCCCTTGAAGAACAATGCATTAACATTGCTCTTAACCTTTTCTGGGTGAGCAAGTAGACATGGGTCCTGCTTTATGACAGTTTCCTTTTTTGGAAACTGCACTGACTACCGGAAAAAAAAATATGTGATACCCACAATTTAAAAAGGGAAAGGCTTACTTGGGTCACAGTTTCAGAGCCTTCAGTCCACAAAGAGAAGCTTCAAAACAGAAACAAGATGGCAGAAGTGCTCAGTAGAACAAAGCTTTTCCTGGAATTCAGGAAGCAAAGCCTAGAGGAAGAGCACTAGCAGGAGAAACACTGCCCAAGGCACTCCTCCAGAACCTGGTCTTCACCTCCTTATTAATCCACTGTGAGCATCAGAGGATAATGAGCAAAGTGCCCCCAGATTCCCATCAGCTCCCAGTAGTCTCTTGATCCTGTCAAATTGACAAACTTCACTGTTACATAGGAATGCATGTGTATCCATAGGAGTCTTCTTAATAAACTACGGATGAGCCACACTTTGAAACAAAATATAACAACTAAAAATAAAATACATACAGAACAAAAACATTTTTAAAAATCTGCTTTTCTTTTAAGGCTCTTGGTGCCTATCTGGGAGGGAGCTTAAGTTTAGAGCATCCTAGAAAAAGCTTTTTTTATACCCAAAATAGCTAATAATAGTCTTCTTCAATCCTGATCATTAATGGAAACTGGAAAAGGCAGAGTCAAACAGCTGACAAGCTAAAAAGTAAATGACCTGCATGGATTGAAGGGGACCAACACAATACAACCAAGTTAGCAAAACATATAAGTTACTGTTGCTACCTCTGTTGCTATCTCTGACTCTATTCAGGCCTCCAAAATTTTCACACTCTCTCCCTTTCCTGCTATCAGCTCAAAGACTGATCTGAAATCAGTCATTTACAGCTTAGTGGGAATATGTTTCAGAGCCAAGGTAGACCTGACTGAATTGCTCAGGGCCCCTTTCCCAGAAGTTACTGGGCTAGAGAAATACAAGTAGATAAAGTATTTCATATACTCATGCACTGCAATTGCTTTCTGCTATTTCCATTGGTTTTAATATCTTTAGTGTAAGTGAATGGTGCTCTGTTATAAAGGACCTGGTGTATTTTTGTGGACTTTCATGAAAATAACAATTATTTTTAACATTTTGCAATGGAGGAATAGGACTAAAGTTCCGAACAGTTGATACCTATACTTATAGAAAGAACTATTTCTACATCAAATTATTAAGGTTAAAAATCAGAAATTAAAAGTGTTTAAATGACACAAATTTCTATTCAAGAAATACGTATGCCTTTGAAGCAAGGTTCTGAGTATTGTTTCTAAAGATAATGGGAAACCACAGAGGTTATGAGCAAGAGTGACAAAATAAAAGTGACACTTACAGAAAATCAATTTCTTAGCAATGTGGAGAATGTGCCAGAAAGGACAAAGGAAATTAGAAAACTCCCACTACATATATGTCACTAAGCACCATGTCTTACACATCTAACTTCCCTTACTCATTACAACAATAATATGATGTGGATATTTTGACATTCATGAAGAGATAAAAAAATGGACCCTTAAGGAATAAATTATCTTTCACAGATCACATCACTTATTAAATATCTGTGCCAACCTGGGAGAAGAGAGTACAGAATCAATCTATGCCTAGACTATGACTACAAGGGACTTTCGAGCAATTACTAGGATAATTGTCTCTCTAGACCAACCTCTCTGATTTAGTCATGGGAATCACCTCAAGAACCGTGAGAATACTGAGTCCAGCATTCTACACCAGAATGTTTCTGCCCATCAGTTGGGGTAGGGAACCTCTGCAGCAATCTAGGTGACTACTTACTCATTTGACTAAAAAAAAAAAAAACAAAAACTAAGTCCAGGAATGATGAATTAAGGATTAGACCTAAAGAACTGAGATAATGGCACAGAATTCCATAAATAACTTAGCTAAAGAAATGAGATCAGAGATGAGACAGTATCAGGTCTAATGGAATAAATTTTGAAGTTATCTGCATGGAGGTCATAGTTGGAGAATAAAAGTTCTTCCAGGAAGAAAAGGAACAGAATATATGTATTAAACATACATTCTGAGGAGATGGCATGGGGAAAGGACAAGAAAGAAGCAGACATGGTTTAACAGAGACAAAGGCAGAACTGAGAGTGTTTGGTGAGTGGAGTCCAATTCTACAAGTCATCAAGTATAAGACTGAGAAAACTTTGGATTTAATCATTAGAAAGTTTCCTATATATCCGAAGTATATAATTTGAAGTAGAAGCCAGAGGGTAGAGAGTTGATGAAGATGGGAGTAGGGGCAGATGTAGGGCTCAAAAATATGAACATTGAAAGAAAAGGAAGAAAAAGTGGTAGCACTTGGATTGGAAAGGTCAACGAAAAGTGTTTTGAACCTTACAGTCCTGTTGTACATCTGCGCTATAGAAATTTTCCTGGTAATATCTGAGTCTCTAGTCTAGTGAGAAATACAAAGTACTTCTTTTTCCTTTCCATTGTTCTTTGCATACCTATCTCCCTTTTTTAGAAAGTTGACTTTAGTTTGGAATATTTTGGATATTTCTGGACTCCCATCTAACTGGCCACACCAAACTCTTCCCAAATTCTAAGGCCAGGTTCAGACTAGATAAGCAGCCTGCCATGTCTAGAACAAAAAAGATAAACCAAATCAAGACTCAACAGGGGAAAACTAAATTGCAAACAACATAGTGAACGTATATTGACAGCAATCACCAACTTAATTTTATCTAATGTATCTCAACTTCTCTTCAAAGCTAGATTTTTCAATAAAGAAATCCAGTCTCATTGATTTCTAGGTATCATTGGCTTCCTTGGCCATCTCTAACTTGCCCTCAGCTCCTAAAAGCAATAAAATACTTCTAGTTTCTCATTTTTGTTACCCCAACTTGGGCCTAATTCAACTGGAAGTTTCAGTTTTCACCCTATTTGATACCTCAGTGTGCTGGCTGACACTGTACCTGACACCTAAAGATAAAGAAGGAAATGTTTATTTTAGCTCACAGTTTGTAGAGGTTTCAGTCCATAGTTCGCTGGCTTCCAGACAGGGTGGCATGGCAGAAGGGCATTACAGAAGAGAAAACATTTCATGGAATGGAGGGTAGAAGACAGGAGGCAGAAAAAGCAACAAATAGCAAGTGAAAACATCAGTCTTCTTTCCTATCCTTTATTCAATCCAGGCTAGCCATCCTTGAAGCAGATAGCTCTCACACCAAGGGTAAGGCATGCTGAATCCTCATATGACACCATTAATCTCTTTATCACATCCTTAATCACATTGAAACCCTCCATAGATCCAACCACATTTAAAAAGCCCCACCCAAAACCAGATGAGGCTTTGTGGGGCGGTCATCTAGATACAAACCATAACAACATAGGAATGCTCCAGGAAGAAGAAACTGTCGGTCCTCAGAATAACAAGTCCTACATTGTTCTGTGTTCTTCTGCTTTGTTACCTTCTAAATTTTTTTTCCTGATCAGTCATGCTCTACTTAGCTATTAATGTTTGGCCACTCAGCAACATTTTCAAGCACCTTTATCAAGCTCTTCTTTCTCTAAATGATCTTTTTCATGGTGATAGTCTCAGTGACCATCCCTGTATTAATGATTCTGAAAGTATATAATCCTAATCTTCTTCTCTGGTTTCTTGTCCTACAAACTCAGCCTTCCACTTTAAAGTCTTTATTGCTGTATTTTTTTTAAAAAATCATATTTCCAAATGAACTCAAGTTCTTGTCTTCCCACAATCTGTTTTTTATATTGTTCCTTCTTGGTAATATACCTTATGCAGTCCAGAAACTTAAAAGTAAACATTATCCTTCTGTACCCAGTTTATCTACGAGCTCAGAGATTTTAAGACCTGAATATCTCTGACTTTCCTTCAATTTTCTGCATCCCTGGAACCATGACCCCAGTCCAATTGTTATAATCTTTCCTCCACACTGCTATACTGATCCTTAGCGGGTCCTTCTACATTTATTCCTGACTCCTTTCAATCGGTTCTTCAAT
Organism: Cavia porcellus; assembly: GCF_034190915.1. Classification (NCBI taxonomy): domain Eukaryota; kingdom Metazoa; phylum Chordata; class Mammalia; order Rodentia; family Caviidae; genus Cavia; species Cavia porcellus. The sequence goes on along the minus strand of NW_026947504.1, from coordinate 50,762,015 downwards.
GCTTCAACCTACATAATACTTTCAAATCTGATCTTGTCACCTCTGATTTAAAATGCTGTCATGCTTTCCCATGGCTTTTAAAATTCTGTTAGGCCCTTCATGATCTGGTCCCTGTTGGCCTCTCCAGTTTCATTCCCCTCTCATACATTTTTCCTTGGATTGTTCAACACAGACTACTCCAAAGCTCCTTCTTTGTGCCTCTGTATCTTGTTCACTTTCTTTCCTCTCACTGGAATATATATATATATATATATATATATATATATATATATATACTCTCTTTCTCTCTCACAACCATTATCTCTCCTCAGAGCACAATGTGCCTTTCCTTTACAGTTTCATTACAATGCTATGGTGTGAATGTGTGTCAGCCAAGTAGCTGTGTTGGAAATGAAACCCCTGGTGCAAAAGTTTTGGGAAGTAGATCTTAATGGGAGGTATTTAGGTCATAAAGACTTTGCCTTTGTTATAAAGTGATTAAAGTTGCAAGTTGTATCACTTTCTCTCTTGCCCTTTGCATTTCTCCCACATTCTATGTCTCAGTGCTGAAAGTCTTTGCCAGATAATGGGCCTTTTCATCATGGGCTTCTGGTCTCCAAAATTGTAACAAATGTCTGATATTTATAATAAATTAGCCAGTTTCTGATATTCTGCTAGACCAGCACAAAACAGACCAAGATACATGTGTTTAATTATATGACAATATTCCTTCCTGGCTAATACTGTAATCTCCCTGTAGTAGATCCATAATGTTAAATCCATATCATCATCAAATATTTATTGAATTTGATCTATTATGTTTGATCAAAGGATTGTAGATAACACTCATCTTAAATTTCAAAAACTCGAAGTTCAGGATCATATTGAGGTCATGGTACTGAAAGAGGTGGTCCTGGAGTCCTTTTCTCCATGGTTAATGATTCATTTTGTGATTCATGATTGTGCAGGAGAGTCAAACTGCCTCAAAGAGTGTGAGTGAAGCAGATAGTGTCACCACCTCACAAGAGTACTGTAAAAAATAAACAAAACAATACATGTTAAAATACATTGTAAACTATAAAAGCTGTTGTCATAGATTTGGTTTAAATTTGTGAAATGTGATTGAAGATTGATGAAGCCTGGCAAACTCTAATTTCAGTCATTAAAATATATATTGTGTTCCCAGAACAGTGCCTGGCATATTCCTTGGCTAATGAGTTAATTGTCAATGAATAGATTAATATTAAAATTAAATTAATTAAAATAAAATAAATTGATACTAAAATATCGTAAGAGGAGAATTTCTTGACCACATTTATTTAATGATTAAATTCTACTCTTTGAAGTATCTGACTACCTTTAGAGGGATTAAAATCAAAGGTTCTGAAAGTTAAGACAGAGATCTCATATATGAAATGGATTTTTTAAAATTAAGGTAGCAGAGCATGCACCATAATCCCTTTAAGGTCATTTCTTTAGTTAATTGCTATTAATTCTTGAAAATCAACTCAAGCATCATCTTTTCCACATAGGCTGTCTTGACACCCCAGTCTAAGTCTTTAACTAGATTCCTTGACACACACATCTCACAAAGACAAACGTTTCACATGCAAACCACTCTTACAACCTCTGTAGCACTGTGGGAATATCTTCTCCATTTTCCCATTGTTTATAATACACTGATCTCTTTTCCATCAGACTCTCAAGTTCCTTGAGGACAAAAGCACTCATTCCTCTAATGATTGCTAATTCCTAACATAGTATCTGACACTCAGTAGATGCTAAGTTTTTGTCAACGTGAAATGAATTCTTGAAGACTTTCACAGATGCTATCAATTTTATAACCTGATTCACTCATGCATTTGCTTTCAGGCAGTTTTTCAGGTAATCCCTATTCATACCTGGAAGGAATGATAACATATCATTTCATAAAGACTTTCTGGACTACTTTTAAGTTACCAAATGTCATTTTAAAAGAATTCTGATCAATACTAGTTTAAATTAGGTATCAGAAAATCCAATGCATATATAAGTGTTTGCAATGTTTGTATAAAGCTAAGCTCAACAATTTCTTCCATTTCCTTTCCTTCATTTAGCATGACATTTTAGCTGATATTCCTGACCTGCTGGATAGAGCAAATGCATTTCTATTACAGGCAGTCTTCCCCTGTGGAATTCTATCAACAGGTGGTCTAACTTCTTCATTCTAAATACACTTTCCTTTCACTAGTTTTATTATCAGAACAAAAGAATTTACTCTGATTTTTGTAAAGGCTTGTTCTATTTAAATAAATAAATCTGCTCTGGGTTTCATATAAAATGAAAATCTAGGGACCAATTCTGTCCCAGCATTGTATGATGAATGGTCAATAAAGAACATATTAGTGTTTTCTGTACCTTCTCTCAGCTCTGAAATTCTGGAAAGAAAAAAAAATATTCCAGAAATACATCTATATATTCACAATTTTCAGTATTTCATGCACAAAAGAAAAAATCCCACTATAAAAAATGTAGTTTATGTACTTAAATACAGATTCTAAAGTGATATACCAGCACAAGTCCATATATTTCTGATAACTTTCTTTAGCAAACATATACTTGTGTTACCTGTCTGTGTAACTTTCATATATCTACAGAACCACAACTCACAGAAAGCTGTCTTAAAGAAATAAACAGAGAGTGATGTATGTGAATGTCTGATTCATTACTCTGAATAGGGACCTCCTCAGAAAAAAAAATGTGCTGCAGTATCTTCTAGGGATTTTGTTTGTCTTTAGAGAAAAAGATAAGGATGAGGAGAAAGTAATTTTTCCACAGTCTTAACATTGTACTTATAATTCCAAAAATATGTTCTGATTCCTGATTTTTTAAGTTAGATTTAAATTGTACTAATCTTGATCTCCCCTAATACTATTTTTTTCTTCTTTGCCAAGAATTTTGTATTATATATTTCACTCATCCTGTGTCTGCATCTTTATTGCTATACACAGTTCTGGCAAAACTTTTTAAAAGCCTCCTTTACTTCCATGACTGATTTTAGTTGAATTCAATACCTCCTGTCACTTCCCATTTCCCAAATCTCTTTCCTTAGTAGAACTGACCTTCTTACCTGTTCTACGTTGAATTACCAAGATGGAGAAATATGCTGAACTATTATGAGGGTGGAGCAGCCCCTACTGGTGAGAAACACCACCCAATAACTTCGTCCTTCTTCAGCTGAATTTGTCAAAACCTGATGCTCAGTTCCCAAAAGCCAAAGCATAGTCTAGTCACAGGTGACCTCCAGGCTCAGCGATATTGGATCAGGGCTGCCTGCCATCTGTAGAGCCACAACTGTTCCTTGTTTTCTATGTAGAAAGAGAATGTCCGATGAAGACATAATTTTTATGAGTTTTTATTTTCCTTGTTTTTAGAACACAGGAGGAAAAAAAGGATTGGAAACTGCTTGTGACTAAAATGATAAAAGGAAATCAATGCAGCAAGACACAGACCACCTGAAAATCTTCAGTGGAAGCACAAGTTGAGACATGGTGTCGAAGAGGCATTCTCTTCACAGATAAGGCATATTAAATTATGCTAGAGCTGACTGCTTTTCCGAGGACTGTTGCTAGATGCTTAGGAGAAGAAAATCTTCCTTTCTGGTTGACCTTAAAAGCTGTCTTACCCCAGGACTTAAATGTTAAAATGTGAACATAAAACATTTTTTCATTGATCCCATAAAAAATTTTCCAACTTGTTCTCTTTACTTGTTGCTCATCATCTGCCCATGAAAACAGAAAGATATATGCATATAGATGAAGATACATGTATGGATATACTAATTTTCTACTAAAGAATAAATACATTTATCATCCAGGATGACAGAGCCAGAGTGGAAAACATCCAGGTGATTGCAATTTGCTTTGCTATGCACCCATGAAAACCCTATAGTGGGAAGAAAATGGAGCAGGCAGGTATGATAATAAAATATACATATATTTTTCTCACATTTATCATGATATTTAAGTCAGTCTTCCCAAACAGTGTGAAATGTATACAATTGTAATAGGATACTATTCCCCCAGGACTGAGTCTAATATAAAAAAAAAAAAAAGCTGCAGAACTGAGCTACATGAACCCAAATCATGTAATAGAGAAAATAAGATGTTGATTGGGTGAAATAAAAGAGACAAAAACAACAGGAGACAGGAAACAGGATACAGAAGAAAAACTGATTACAGATTTGGAGTATGCAGTTATTTTGGTATCAGGAAATCTATCTTTAAAAGGAAAGGTGGATAAACCTAAAACAATAGAAGACGTCTTATTTTTTGTACATATTCTCAATAGAATAACATCCTTTCAGAAGGGTAATCTCAGAGTTACATCTAATTCATATTTAACGAATAGCGTCATTTTATTTAATAGCAAATAACAATACCAGGTATGTCAGTTACTAAGAGATTATTAACTAGCCAGGTGTTCCAGGTAGATCGGCTTGTGAATTTTTTCATGTCTTTTGTTTAGCAATATCATGCAATGGGCAATAATTCCAGTGCCTTTTTAATTTTCACTACTTGAAAATCAAATTTTACCTCAAACAGCCATCTTTTTTTTTAATCATATCCTTTGCATCCTTCCTTTTTAATCAAAGTGCTGGCTTGATGTAACAGAATAATAGGACCCAGTCTGATTTATCAGTAGCCTCCTAGGCAAATTTGCTAAATAGTTTTACCCTTTAAAGAAAACAAAGATAAAGAATCCAAAGAAGTACACTGTATGTTTCCTCAATACAAAAGGTGAACTCTCAAGCTGTAACAAGTACTTTGACTTACAGCAAACTTTAATTATCAGGATAAAGATGAGAAACCTCCACGTGGCCTGACATTGCATGTCCTCTGTTTGGCAGACACTTTCACAAATATTTCTGAAGAAATATCACCTCCATAAAGCAATACAAAAACATCAACAATGTATTACCATCTCTGGCAAGAGGAACCCCCCAGAATTTATTCACTCTTAACGAATTAACAATAGTCGGATTATATTCACATGCTTCTGTGAGAAAAAAAAGCAAGGCTTCATTATTCCAATGGGTGTATGCTCCGTGGACAACCTTCTCGGCTGCGATTACAAAAGCAGAACCTTGGGAGGGGGAATCATCAGGGCCCAGATTATTAAATTTTGTAAATCATAAGGCTTGTCTACAAATGCAGAACACTGCAGCTGATTTAGTCGTTGGCCTAGAAACTCTGCTGTTAGGACCATTAAACAGGTTCAGAGTTTAAGTTGCACAGTAAATTATACTGAAAAAAAAAAAGTAGACAGGGACAAAGTCCCTCACGTTTTCATCTATGGAGCACAGAAAGACCGTGTTGCAGCAGCCCTGCGAGCTGTGCTCTGGCTGTGCACCATACAGCCAAGCTAGCGCACCTTAATGAAGCTCACCTGAGACTAGCGCAGTCTCATGAATTTTAATATCAAAAACGGAAGAGTAAATTAAATTAGGCTTTTACTATTTGAAAAATCTCACAGCTGGAACAGACACAACTAATATTCTTTTTAGCTTATGCCAGCTTTTGCAGTTAGTCTCAACAAACAGCTGTCATTAGAAATGGCAAAAACAATGAAGTTGATCGTTTAAAAATAAAGGGCTGTCATTTTGACTTCTTTCCCCTTCAAAGTAATAATGAATTTCCTACAGCTACCGTGACTGAAACACTCATTTGAAGTCCACAAACAAATGAGGCCACACAGAAAGAAAAGTCATATGTGAAAGGCATCTGACCCTGTGTACAATTCCATCACGAAATCCTCTAATGCTTTGTTTCTGTGAGATGCAAACTGCTAACTGTAGCACAGCTTATTCAGTTACTTAAAGTTTTGGTAGATTTTTTTTTTTAATTTTCCCTAAAAACTAATTTTGAGATTCTAATGGCCATGTTATAAATAGCCAACTTTTTCATTAAAATTGCAAAAAAAATCATTTTAAGTAATAGACCACAAGGAAATGGTACCTAGTATATCATATAACTTTATTGTATTTATATTTTGAAAACATTATATTCTCTAGTTATTAAATAGTTATAATGCTTAACTGACTAAAATTACTTATCACAATCACTTGCTTACACACACATGATCTGAGAATGTATTTTTAAATCATAAGAAGAATGAAAGTATCCTATTCTGGATCACAAGAATGAAGCCCTAAATATGGTAGATAATTCAATAAACGTTGCTTGATGATAAGCATAGTCCTACCTCTGTCTATAGACTTTATAAGCGTAAAATCCTCACTTAGTTTTTCATGGTAAATTAGCCAAACCAGTGTCACTGGTAATTTAGATTTGCAAACCCCTCTTCCAGGCAACAGAATGTTAATGTCACCCACTTATTCAGCTCTTCACAATGCCCCCCGAGATTCTGAATATCCAGTGCCTCACAACGTAATGTAACTGAACATTGTTTTCTTAAATTGATTAAAATTTTTTCCCACTTGGATATTTTTTATGTTAAGACACAAGAATTGAGTTTGGAAGATATGATTACAATGTGATTTGATATCAATAGAAGAAGGAAAAAGCAGAAATCAATACTGTAAGAGCTAATAAAGACAAATGTTCTGTGATTCACCAGGGAAGAAATAATGGATGAAAAATTGAATATGATTCAACAGTATAACACTGTCACCAAAAGGCAAATGCTTATTGGATTGCATTAATAGACATATCATGTAAAACAAGCAAGGTGATTTTTCAGTGATGGCAGTTCTCAACAACATTGGTCAGGCCAATGTTGGAAAAGCACGTTTTCCCCAGGGCATGATCATTGCACAGAAAGTTGTATAGAATTTATAGAATGAATTCGCAAACAAAAAATAAATAAACAGCAAACACTGAGAGATGGGATAGTTTTTAAAAACTTGCATACACAAAGTTAAGAAAGCTATTCTGGCTTTCAAAGACCAAGAAAACTAAGTCTATGTTCTTTCAAAAGCAGAGACTGAAGGGTTTGATGGGGTACGCCAGTAATCCCAGTGCTCTTGTAGATTGAGGCAGGAGGATGGTGAGTTGGAGCCCTGCAACTCAATGACTTAAGTAAGCCCATATCTCAAAATTAAAAATAAATACCTAAGTAAGGCCAAGGCACGTAACTCAGTATGAAGACTCTGGATTCTACCCCCAACAGAGGAAAAACAATGCCAACGAGAGAAAAGAAGACATAATTACTTTACATCATGTGCGTAAAGGAAATAAATTATAAAAGGAAGAAACAGTCTTTTTATTAGGCAGTGATATAGTCAGAGATAAATGGATTCCACCTGTTTCACACAATGAGTTGTATTATAACAGAAAGAAAAATCTCCAACACAGATGATCATGTCATGATCAATAGTATATCTGGTATCCCAGTCATTGGATAATCTCAAAATATTCAGTATTTTCAGCTTTGTAAAAACATTTTGAAGTACATGGCTGAGATACCTTGAAATAATTATAGATCATTCCTGATCTATATAACATGATATAGAGTCAAATTACTAAAATATAAAAATTGAAAAATAATCTGGTGATATTTAGCTTGAAGGTGCAGTTTTGTGGGCCCAAGAATCTCCATTTTATCGAAAACAGAATATCCTAGAGTGAAAAGATAGAGTGAATATGTTAGCTAATTTTATTGAGAACTTGAAATCTACTAAGAAATGTCCTTGTTTTCCCCCAAATAACACCCATTTAGTATTCAACAATCTTAAGAGCTATATGTTTATTAGCTCCCTTTTACAAATGCGGAACTGAGGTCCAGGAAGTTTAAATGACTTTGCCACGAGTTCCCACAGTCAGGAGATTGAACTCTAGTAGGCTACCTGCACGGTCTGCTGTGTTATCCTGCCTCTCAGTTACAGATGTATGCCACAGAGTTTAAAGGAAGCAACTGGTCTTGGCTAGGATAACAGTTCAAGTATGTATCAATAGATAATAGCAGTTGATGACTAAAGAAATAATTCTCTGAGGCAGAAGGAGAAAATTAGAATACAGTTAAGGAAAATTTGATGCTCAATGAATGACATTAACATTAGAACACATATTGAGAAAAGCTCAGGAATATTCACTCTGAAGATCTACAACTTTAAATAGTTTAGATTTTTATCTTTCTATGATAATTTTTTGAGTTTTTCTGAATGTAGAGTATTAAGTCCTCCAAACTCCTTTATAGCATATGATTTACATAAATCACATACTACTTTTAAAACATCACACTAGGATGCTTCAAAAGGAAACATTTAATTTCTCTCTTATAGATGCTAATTTAATATTTAATCCCCACCTACAGAAGGTTACTCTCATTAATCACTGGCTACAAAAATCACAACCCCAAAATTTGCATCTCTAGGTACAATGGAAAGAAAAGGCAGTTAGCAATGCGAATTGAAAAGCAATCCAGAACACTGGCCACGATTATGACAATTACCTAAATTGTATCACTTACCATATAAGCGTAGTCGATTCAGAAACCTTATTCACAGATGCATTCATGATATAAGAAAGAACATCTAGCTGCAAAACAGACTTCGCATTCATATTGCTCTCATAAAAATACAATGATTTTTAACTAATTTCCTCTTTCCCTGATAGCTTTTACATATTTCAATATGCCTTGATATTCTGGTTCTCTTCTTTTTTCTTCTTACCTGAACCGGTCTCATTAAAATCATATTTCATTTCTGGTCAGAATAATGGGAACACATGATAAAACCTTGATCCAGGAGTTGATATAAGACTTTCCCTTTTACTCTTATCTACTTTGAGCATATTCATAACAGCACAAGCTCTACTGAGCATATTTCCTCACTTGTTCGATCATCATTTTTTAAGGGCATCTGCAGTGACATCATATTACTTCACAATGAGCTCATTTATATGCCCCTTGTGGATAAAATTGCATGGATAAATAGTTATGCTGTTTATGCTAAAGAAGTTTTTTTATTAAAACTACTGCGTTGAAGATAAAAAATTTTGTCCAATACAATTTTAAATTGTTATATATAATACTGGTAAATTTCTGAATTTAATACCAGAATCAAAAATAAAGTGCTTTTCCAGATTCCAAACCCTAAACCTTCTAAAAAATAAAACAATTCAAAAGCAATTGCATTGTTTGTATCAAATGCTGATGCTTCATTGTTCTTCACTGAATATCTGATAATGACAAAATATTGTTTAAACCCAGGCAGCGTTAGAACAGGCAAATGTTAAATATCAGCTTTGCCACTTATTCACTGTATAAATTGGCAGCTTAATTCTGTACCTGTTTCTGTATGTTTAATGGAAATAATTTTACATACAATGCAGGATGACTATTGTAGGTTAGAGAGCAAATCAAATTACTATGGTATCTTGTACATAGCAGGTACTCAAAGAATAATGGCTCTTAAGATTATGTCTATAATTTAATGCAATGTTAAATGGCATTAAAAATCCACAGAAAAGACCAAAAAGAGAGGCAGTGGATTCATGCACTGAAAACCTAAAAGTTGAGATTAAAAGAATTTTGCCAATCACCTATTCCTGTGGACCCCAAGGCTCCTACAGTGATTGAGACTTTTGAAGAAGATAGGGTTCCAAATGCCACACCCCATCCATCAACGAATCTCAGATTTTATTTGCTTGGTGAATTGGGCTTACAAATAAGATTTTACTTGATAAAAGTTTCTTTCAGTAAAATAACCTTGAACGCAATATGAGACATTCAGACTTCAATCAGATACTGCATTATTTTAATTCTCGAGTTAAGCTACCAAAAGGCTTTCACGCATATAATAAAAATGTGCAATTTCTGTAAATTCAGTGATCTTTAAAGTTATAAGAAAAAATAACTCTTTATATAAGGAAAACAGATGCAAAATACAATGTATAACAGTGGCCACCTGGGAGAAAATTACAGTCATCTGATTTGTAGGCTATATGCCTAGCTATAGCTTTAAATTATAAAATCTATATCACATATGATACATAGGGGTTTATATGTTAAATCTGCATTACAAAGAAACAGATGCTTCCTGATCAGAGCCTTTAATAAATTCAGCAAACTGAGAAAGTAATGAAAAGCATCACTTAAGAAAGCCACCCTTGAAAATGTTTAAAGCAATGGAGTTGCACCTCCAAAGGAAACAATTGTTCAAACTATGCATATTTGAAATCAAATATAGGGATTAAAAATAATTATTTATGCACTAACTTATTTTTTCATTCAATAAGGTATTAGAGGATATGTGTTATGTACCAGGAATGGTTTGGGGGATGGTTGATGTTTTGAAGAGCAAAATAGAAAAACCCTTATTTTTGTGAACCTGTCTTCTTGCCCAGAAATAAATATGATAAACTTAATATTCAAGTACAGCTGATGGTGTCAATGTTCCATTCATGTTCCCTCCACACTTACTCACTGAAAGTATTAACTGTGAAAAACTGACTCTGTACTAGCATCAGAACACACTCTGTCCCCACTCAAGGTAATGATGGTGTTGAAATCCTGAAAATAGCCCCCAACCAATGCCAGAAGGGAGTCTGGGAAACATACACCCCACCTTCCTCACTTGCAGAGGTAATCTACTCCATTCCCACCCTCCCTCAGTTCATTTCCCTGCTAAACTACGGGTTTTTCCAGGAGTGACTTCCCAAGGAAAATACATGTCCTTAAATCTTATCTAAGGATTTCCGTCTACGGAGAACTTGTCCAAATCTAGACACCAAGTAATATATTAAAAGACCATTGTTTCATGGGAAAATACGGAGTTGGCCAGGAAAGATGAGGATTAGAGGAAAGTCAGGTGGCGGGAGGTATTTGAGTAAAGGCCAGAAGGAGATGAGGGATGATCAGTAGTGAAGTAGAAGGGAAAGCTGGCGCAGAGACCCGGACACAGGACAAGCTGATTCACTCCGGCCTTGGGAGGAAATCACTGGGGCTGTTACGGAGCCTGTAGGAGAGAATGGTGGAGAATGAGATACCAGGTATAACAGTTGGGGTAGGAACGTTAAAGCTTTTGCAAGATCTTCAAGGACGTCAGATTTTAGCCTAAGTAGATACAGTGATATGGAAGGATTTGAGCGGAGAAGAGACATTTTCTGTCGTGTTTTAAAAGCATCTCTGCCATTGTTATCATGTTGATAAAATACAGTAGGAATTCAAACAGACCAGTTGAACATCAACTACAAAAATAAAACCAAGAATCCATCGATGGATGAATTGATGTTTTATCATATTTACATACAGTGAAATATTATCCAGCAATTAAAAGGAATAAAGTTTCAATGCAGGCTACATTGTAAATGAACATCAAAAACATTATGTTAACCAAAAAAATCACATTGAAGAGGTCACATATATGGTCTCATTTATAGGATAAATGTAGGAGAGATAAATCCATGAAGATAAGATTAATGATTTCCAGGGATTAGAAAGAGGAATGATTGAAGAATAACTGCTTAAAACTGTAGAGTTTTACTCTAGGAGAGTTAAAATATGTTAAGATCACAAAGAATGAAATGTTATTAATAAACTAAATGCATTGATGATTCCTTAGTTCAGACTTTTATGACAAAATTGTCAGCTTATAAACAAGAAAGATTTATTTTTCATAGTACTGGAGTCTGGAGCTCAAGATCAAGATATCAGTAGATGCAGTGACTGTATGGACCTATTTCCTAATTCATAGATTACCTTCCTGTGGAGAACCAACTGGATGACTCTCCTGGAAAGAAGAGCAGCCAGCTCCACCTTGTCTAATTCTGACCTCCCTTCCATGCATTGTCTTTTATGACAAGTAAGATAAGCCAGGCACAAAAAGACAAATACCACACGATCTGACTTCTACAAGGAAGCCCAAAACTTTACATCAGCATATTGGAGTTTAGAATTGTGGTTCCCAGAAGCTATGAGAGAAGGATAGCAAAATAATAATCAGTAGGTACAAAGTTTCAGTTAGACAAAATAAATAAAAATTAAGATCTGTTATATAATACACATCATGGTGACTATAGTTCATATTAATGCAACATGTTTCAAAATTGCTAAGAAAACAGATTTTAAACATTCACCCATACCTAAAAAAGAAGTATGTGAGATAAGTATGTTAATTAGCTTAATTATTCTATAATCTCATACATATGTCACACACAATAAGTATACAAAAATATTGGTCCTCTAAAATTAAATTCTGATCATGTCTATACATAATTTTTAAAATAAAAATACCTGAAATAGTCCAAATAAAGATAATGATAAACTTCCACTTTAAAAAATGGAACTTTAACATATGATTCGTATTTGTACTAAATTCATATTTTATAGAGGAAAAACACTCTTGTTTGCTGTAATGGCTAAGGAATAGGCTTATAGATATCCCCTACAGACTCCATGATTCCAGAGCCTATCAACATGAAAAAGTAATAAAAGAGGGCTCACAAAGATCTAAAAAGTTTATAGAATGAACAACTACTTCATAATGAGAGTTTCCAGATCACAAAGTAGAAAAAAGAAATGCAATCATAAATCTATATTCAGAGTATAGCAAGAGAAAGAGGATATGAGGTAATTTTTGCCTTACTTTTGAGTAACGCAAATCTTATGAACAGAGGTGGAAGTTATTCAATAACATTTATTGCAAGGTCTAGTTCAGTGCCTTCCATGGGTGGGCAGTCAAAAAATCTTATTTGGAGATGATATTTATGCAATGATAATCAGTCTACTTCAGCACAGCAATTTTGGGGGAGAATATTGTCTGTACTGAGGTTAAGCCTTTGAAGTAAAATAATAAAGGGAAGGGCAAAGACCAGGCATGGAAAGTATTCAAAAGAGAAATTAAGGTTTGTGAAAAATTTACATAAACATTGGCAATTATAATTCAGAAAAGTAAATATATTTTCAGCAAGTTTGAAACACATTTTGGTAAGTGCAGGGAATGCATCACAATTATACATATTCTCCCTCACTCCAACCTTGCCCACTAATACATATTTACTTATTCATTCAAAGAATGAAGATGCAGAGAGAGAAAGACTCTGATCCTCATTTCAGAGCAATGGGGATAAATGATATAAACTGAATCCTTTTGCCTTGATACACACACACATACTAGTATGCTTTCACTGGACAATCAGGTGCTAGTACATGGACTAAGCTTGTGTCTAGGGTAAAATAAATCCTAAACTATTCTGATAGTTAATCCATAAAATCACACACTTTTTCTTTACGAACAATTTATTTTAATATAATTTTGTATGATATTTTTAAATAATAGAACTCCAACCCAAAGACTACTAATTTAAGTAATGGCTTATGGAAAAGAAATACAAAGGAAAAAGATTTTACATCTGTAACAGCATTTCTTTAAAAATGGCATACAGAATTATTTCAGTATATTTATCATGATACTTGCTTTAAAAGTTAATAAAGAATTTGAGATTTAAAATGACATATAAAAGTTAAAAAATAAAATAAATTGAGTATGTGAACTTAATGATTAAGTTTTCTTATTTTGATGCTTATTCAAGCAATGAGACAGAAGCTGTACAGGTGACACTGTTAGAAACCCAAATGAGATCAGAGCACAAGGCCCCAGCTGCATAGTTTAGGAATGTGGCCCAGCTGACCACACCAGTGTGTTCTCCAGGTTCTAACCTCCACCCAGCCTGGCTTAAGGCCCCAGCCCCACATTCTGGGGGTGTGTCCCAGAATTCCAGAGGATTCCACATGAGTTCCATATGAGTTCCAGATGATTCGAGCTCTGTCCAGCCTAGTGTCCCAGTGAAATCCACCAGGGAAATGCCTGGCCAGCCTCACAGATTATAGAGGTACCAAGCCCAGCCCAGCCCAGAGGCCTGGAGCTACCCATCAGGAAACAACCAGCCTCACCAACAGGCCCTAGACAATTTGAGCTTTGCCCATCAGAGCACAAAGCCCCAGCTCCATACTTCAGGGTTGTAGCCCAGCTAGCCATGCAACGGGTGGAAGAAACTGCAAAAATTCCATAGACACATGGAAATCACATAATACACTCCTGAACAATCAACAGGTCACAGAGGAACTTAAAGAAATTCAACAATACCTACAAGCAACCAAAAATACAAATACAACTTACTGTAACCTTACTGGGATGCAATGAAAGCAGCCCTCACAGGGAAAATTATTGTGGTGAATTCTCACATCAGGAAAACCAAAAGAACACAAATAAAGCTGATGGTACAACTCAAACATCTAAAAAAAAAGAACAAGTCAAGCCCAAAAACCAAAAGAAGGGAAGAAATTATAAACCTTCAAGCAGAAATTAACGCAATAGAGACTAACAAAACAATACAAAGAATTAATGAATCAAAGAGTTGGTTCTTTCAAAGAATAAACAAAATTGATAAGCCTCCAGCCAACCTTATTTTAAAAAGAAAAGAAGAAACTCAAATTCGTGCAATAAGAGAGAAAAAGGGCAAAATCACTATAGACACTATGGAAATACAGAAGATCATCAATAACTACTTTGAAAATTGCAACATTCATTCATTATAAGAACCCTGCAGAATACTGGAATAGATGGCCTTTACCTCAATTTGATAAAAGTCATCTATGACAAAACAATAGCTGGTACCATATTAAATGAACAAAAACTGGAAACTTTCACTCTAAAATCAGGAACAACAAGGATATCCATTTTTACCACTCCTATTTAACATAGTGCTAAAAAACATTAACCAGAGCAATTAGACAAGAGAGAGAAACAAAAGAAATAAGTAACAAAAGGAAGAAATTAAATTTTCATTATTTGCAGATGACATGATACTTTACATAGAAGACCCCAAAACTCCATTTTCCAAGAACTGAAAACATTATACCACAGTGCTATACATGCACCCATATTTATAGCAGCACAATTTATAATAGTCAAATCTTGGAAAGAATCCAAGTGCCGGTCAATTGAGGAATGGATAAAAATGATGTGGTATATTTATACAATGGAGTACTACTCAGCTATAAAGAAAGATTGCTTCAAGACTTTTATAAGTAAATGGACATGACTTGGGACCATACTCATAAGCAAAATAAATCAAACTCATATTTGTTAATGTCCTATTGTCTCCCTAGTGTAAGAAACTGTACATATGATCCAAAATCTACAATAAATGTAAGGCTAACAAACTTCTCAAAGGGGGAAAAGTAATTAGAGTAGGGGAAAGGAGGAAAGAAGGAAGGGAAAGGAAAAAGACATAAATTTGTGTATAAATACATGAGTTTAAATGATTATACTAGTAATTATATTATTTATTGGAAAATAACAGTTAATACTCATATGATTAGATCAGTTTTACACATCTGTATCTATTACTCTAAGCAACCCTTTTGAAGATAACAATATGCAATATTACAACCATTGTCAAAACTCCTATCATCTTGTTTTGTAAACCTGTACTATTATTGCATTGGTTTTGCTGCTGTTTCTTTTTTTTTTTTTTTTTTTCTTTTGGTCTCTTTTGCTTTCTTGTTTTTCTTTTCTCTGTCTTTTTTTCTCTTAAATAGAAAAATAAAAAATAAGTAAATAAAAAGAAACTCAAATTAGAGAGACAGAAAATTTTGTTATCAAAATACCAAATTCATTTTTATATCACAGCCAATTTTTTCTTACAATTCTCTGTATCCTGCTCCCTCTTTCCCTTTATATACCGGGTTATGGCTAGTGTTCACTCCTATGATTCCAGCAGTAACGGTAAGAGCACAAACTTTTATCTGGTCCTTTCTCATAGAGAAAGCTGGAAGAAAGGAAACCTAGGCTGTCCAAATAAGAGAGACAATGAAACCTAAAATAGAGCTGTTTATCTTTTCTGGTTGGAAGACATGTGTAAGGCTCAAACAAAGGAAATGTGGGAATCCCCTCCCCAGGAGCAGCGATCAGACAAACAACCAAAAGGGGAAAAAAACTAAGAGTTATTTCCTCTCTCTGTGTTTCTCAATTTTACACAAGCTACTCCTCTCTCTCTCTCTCTCTCTCTCTCTCTCTCTCTCTCTCTCTCTCTCTCTCTCCACTCTAACTTTTTTTCTGACTTCCTTCTGCTGAAAAAGGCCATTTTCATAATTTATACAGGTAAAGTTTAAGGGACATTTTTTCAAGCAGAGACTAAAGTTGTGGGAGCAAGTGACTCTGAAAATTTGGAAACAATGAAAATCCATGTTGCATTAAAACCAAGTTCAAATTAATTATGTATTTCTTTTATTGGAAAGATACTGGAGCCACCAACACACACACACACACACACACACACACACACACACACACACTGCACATGTGCCCACACACTAGCAATTTCAGAGTTTTTCAAATACTTTCGGGTAAGCCTGGTATAAGTATAGGCATGTACATGTATGCATTTATGTGCACACACATGCAAAAGAGAAAAGAAGAACTCCACAAAGATGAACAATGTTTTTTTTTTCCTTATCCTTTATAACTTTGAAGTACTTAGTCATTACTAAATAAGAATAGGTATCATGTGGAGGGAAATATTTTGTTAGATTTGGAGGGAAATATTTAGTGTTAGACTTAATCTTTCAGAATAAGTCTGTATATGACTCCAGTTGAGCTCCCGATGGTCAGATAAGAGACATAAATCAAGCAGTCATCAAATTAAAGAAGGTCAGCAAAGACAAAGTACAGACAGATATCTATCACTTTTTCAGCAGGAAAAAATGTCCATTTATTACTCATAAATACTTAGCACCCATAATATTCCAAGTTCAGTGTGCTTTCATTTGTACACAGGTGACCTTGTCTGGGTGGCAAGGTGATATATCACAGAGTTGGGCAAAATGATCAAAAATTCAGGTTCAAGGGGACAAAGAAAAGGATTGGCTAACAAGGCAGAATAATGCAGCCCACATGAGAACCTAGGCTCTCAGTCATGGAGATCTGCCCTGCTTTGCAGAGCTGTCCTCCACCTAAATTCAGGAAAACACTGAGATCACAGGCAGGAGAGTGAGGCAGCTCGAAATCACATGCCATTGTGTTTACTTCCCCACCAGCCCGCATGTTACCTGGCTTTCACTGCACCATCATGTTCATCTTTTTAAGTTGCCAGTAGTCACTTACCTTAATACAGGGATGACTTCCTAATGCATTCCTGCCGCGTCTGTGCTCTCGCTCGTCACTCTAGCCAGGTGGAACCAATTTCAGACCTGCACCATATAACATGCCAACTTCTGTGTTCCTATGAGTACCTCTATGTGATGAGTTCTCACGTATGCTAGGCATTGTGCAAGTGCTAAATAGTGATGGCTTCTAGGGTCATGATGAGGAGGCTGCATGATTATTACTATGTTTACAGACAAACTGATTCTTGAAGAGTTAAGAAGCTTATCTAATAACTCACAGCTAGAAGAAGTTAAATTGAAGGTCAAAGCCCTGAAACCTGCTTCCAATGGCCACTTTATCATATGCTATGCTACCTCCTCCCTTGTTGAGCTAAATAACACTCTCATTCTGACTTCTCCCTATTCCATACTTTGATTTAGATGATGTTCACTGTTCTTTGTGAGCACCTTGCTGACTTCTCTATCATAGTATTTATCACAGTCATCTGAAATATTTGATTTACTTTGGTGCCTTTTCTTTAGTATCTAGAATAAGCTCATGAGTTCTTTACACTCAAGTGTTTAACCTAATGCCTGGCATTTCAAAAGGGTTCCATAAAGCTTTCTCAATAATTCAGGAATGTCATATAGCTATGATATCATGGCTAGCACAAGAATTAAAATACCATTCAGACTTCAAGCTGTTCCAGTATATAATAGTGGCCCTCAAATAATTACAAATGAATTTGCTTACCCTATAAAGTCCTATAAAGTAGAAGGAGATTATCCATTCTTTCATCCGTGAACTAGGATTGTGATTAAAAACAGTGTCTAAACCTATACTTTGTTGTGCCTATATCCAGCACACAGTAAGAGCACAATAATGTTCACAAATAAGTTTGCATATGGTATATAAGTAGCCCATTTCACATATTCTTTGCTGTCTGCATAGGTTGACAGTTATCACTGTAAACTCTATAATTTTACTACTTAAAGTTGTGGTTGGTGGACCAGTGACATCACCTAGCTTGTTAGAAATACAGAGTCCCAGGCTCTAATTAAAACCTACTAAATCAGAATCTGCATTTGATCATTATCTTCAACTGACTTGCCAGTATGCACAGTGAAGCTTGAGAAGCAATAGTGTAGAATATGTGTGCAAAGATGGAATTCTCACATAAAGGACTAGTAACTTAAGGTAAAGAGAAAAATCATCCCATCATAAAATTACAGTAGATTAGCACTGCAGAATCAGTGCAAAGAAAGAACAATGTAAGACACTGTAAATATTTCAAGGAGTACTTTTTAGTTACAGTCAAGGTCACAGAGCTCTCAATAAAGGCGAATAGTTGTCTGTGAAAGACTGGTGGTAAGTTCACCAGCATACTCTTGAATCATGATGAAGACAGACCACAGCAAAACTCACAAGGTAAGATGTGCATCAACTCAAAGGAAAAGTGTGTGTAAGTGAAAGAAGCAAGGGGATCTAAAGTTGAATTCCTTATTTCACCAAAGAAGAAGCTTGGTGGTCATGCATGCTTGTTCCTTAAAGTAAAACCTCAGTTTCTGTGTGGGAAATGGAATAATATGGTGTCCAATTATCAGAGTTGCATTGAGCATGAGATAAAGCAATCCTTAAAAATAATGAGAATAACCACTCAACAAAAATAATAGTTACATTATTCTAATCATCTGAAATATACAGGCAGTTGGTATACTTTGGCATGGTTATCTTGCTCTAATAGGCATTATTGTTGATGTATGTTTTCCACCTGTCTTTACAATTTTCCATCCCAAAATATTGTGTGTAGAAATGTGTATGGATATCTCTTAATGAAATGTTCATTTTTAAATCAAATTTCAAAGGCATAAAGAATCACTGCCCTGAGTGAGGACAATGGAATGGTAAAGAGCTGGTCACAACGGGTTTGATTTACAGTCTTGACTTCACTAGTGTGTGAATGTACCTAAATGTACCTCTTCAAAGTGAGCGTAACAACCCTGTCTTATTAAGATCACTTACTCAGAAGGATTTTGTAACTGTCATATTAAAAGCTATATGAAATGATATCATGTAATTGTAAAAACTTTCCTGATTATGAGAGCTATAATGCTGTTACACAGAATGAAGTCTCAAATGTCTTCCCACAACTAGGGCAGTTAAACACTATAAAGTCGTCCCCTTCAACAGTTGCACATGTGGTAAGGCTAGTCAAGAGGCTACTGGGCCATTGCCCTGCTCCTGTGAGCTTACATGAGGTATGTAGCAAGACAGATACAGCAGGGAAGAACTGCTTAAAAAGAAATGTTTCTTATGCAGTGACAAGCAAATGGTGGCAGCTGCTAGCATGGTTGCTCTGGACTACCATTCTATGATCTCTAGGCAGATGTGCCCAGATGTGTCTTTAGCACACTTCGAGGCCACCTTCCATATTGTTTCCGTTTACCAACCACAAACATGAACAGAACTGCTAAGTCAAAAAATTCTGTCTCTTTAATTTAGACCAAAAAAAAAAAAAGTCAAAACAAACAGTCTCCATGCGTACATGATTCTGTGGGTCTCACTTTGGGCATAGATATCCCCACACTGTAAACAAGTGGATTGTCAGGAAGCCAGGAGTATGTAGCTAAGGAAAGTGCAAACGAGATGATGAGGGGTGTGATAACAGTTCTGTATCCCAGCACTTCAATATCATTGTAAATTTGTGCATCAAATGCATTTGCCAGAGCTTCCCTGTCTTTCCAACAGGAAACTAGAAGACTGCTAAGAGGGCAATACCAGGAAGTTGGATTTTCGTGTATACCAGTGGGATTAGAGTTGGGTACCCCTGAGAAGCGTGCACAAAGAAGGCTTTGGAGTGTTTAAAGATGTGCTATTGTTTTCATCATAGGCCTGAACAATGCACTCCAATCATCAAGTCTTTCTGATTGTGTCTCCTTTTCAAGGCTAAAAATGAAAAGGCAATCTCACTCTCTTTCCTCTATTGCCTTCAAATCGAAACAAGGATATGACATAAGTTCCTGAAGAAATGACACAGAAAACTATTTAAGATCCCAAATTATTGATGATATAGAAACACAAAATGATACTGGGTGTTTCCTGTCTTTGTTCAGATAGAATTGTTGTGCATGTTAGCCCCTGACCCTATTTAACTGACTTCCTTACAGTTGTTCACATTGTCTTCTCTTCGAGCTTCACTGCTTCAATAGTGCCAACAATAAAGGAGAATGTATTTGTCTGTCATCACTGTCAGAGATGACACCGAGAAGCAAATTGCATGTGGGAGGTGCTGGTTTGTTTCTAATTAGCATTAGTAAGGGTATTTGTATAAATAAAAAAAGTATCTGTATAAATAAAAGAAGTCAACATTCAAAAGGTTGGACTCTATTGGCCTTTTCAATGTTTTGCTTTAAGAAAAAAAAGTAAAATTTTATATAAAGGACATACTGAGTATGTAATTCAATAGAAATGATAGGGATAGTTAGAAATAAAATATGAAAAAAAAATTAAGTTTTCCAGGTACCAGAAAGCAATGCATAGCTGAAGGTACCTTATTACTTTATATTATACCTTCTCATTCTGAATAACTACTGTTATATAATATGAGTCATTGATGTTTAATAATAGAAATAACCACAGTCAGATGCCAAATCAAGAAGAAAAGATCTGCACTTTGAAAAAAGAACTCTCTTAATGTATATGCCACGTAAACGTTCAGGGCTTGGGTTCCCCTGCTGTGGGGAGCTATTGAGCAAAGCACTTCTGAGCGAAGGCAAGGTGGGGCTGCTAGTTTCAAGTCTGGTTCTTGCTCAGTTGAAGTAAGTGACACTATGAAAGTATGTCTAGGCCCAGCTCTGCATGTGCGACACCACCACACTGACACCCTGTCTGGTTGCCTAGTAGCAGCTGGCAGAATCCAATGTGTGCTGTGTCCATCCGTCAAAATACCCACGAAGTGTCTAATGAGAAGAGAGCTATATATTACACATTTTAAGGGAATCTAAAAAATATTAGACTGTATGACTCACTATCTGTAAAGACAAAAAGAAAGCAGAAAATAAGTATCTCTGCAGTGTAACATAGCAACAAATAGACTGTATTAATATTGCAGGTGAAAGGTATTAATAGTACAAAATATAAAATGAAAGAATGTTCAATAATAGTACTTGATGAGCACCATGAAGAACAAGAAAATGTACTTGGGATGCAAACTTGGATTTAATTACTTGTGCTTTGCTCAAAAAGGACAATATTTAGCAAAAGAGGAATTGGAGAAAATCTATGAAAATTTAGGTGTGAATAGAATGTGTTGTTCTGAAATTATATCATGTTAGGAAGCAATCAGCCTCAAATAACAGGAAAATATGAGAGACAGCAATTCAAAGCAATAAGGGCTTCTTTGTCTCACATAACAAGAAGTTTAAAGATCAGTCACTGGTATTAATTCTGCAGTTGTAAAACACAAATCTGAAATTCTTCTGTTTTCCTGAGGCTTCCACTTCGTAACTTCATTTAAGGTGAAGGATGCAAGAAAGAAGGGAAAGAAGAAGAAACAGAGAGGGAGCAGGAGGGAGAAAAATTTAAAAAAAGAAAGGAAAGGAAAGAAGGAAGAAGGAAAGGTAACAACATAGAGAAAGGAGAAAGAAATCAACCCCTTTTAATCAGGAAAAGTGAACACCTTCCCCTCTTATCTAATTGACCAGAATATTTCTCATGACTACATATGGAGTCCATTAAAAAATAGCCTGAATTTTCCTGCAATGACTACCAGAAGGAGATAGGGAATACCTGTTGGTCTGTCAAGGGATTATGTCTGCCATGATTGGACAGATGAGTGGGGGCAAAGCAGATGATGATGAAATTAGTTTGAGCAATTGAAGCTAGCTAAATAGCTTCGGAAGAGTTTTCAAAGAAGATTAACATAAAAAGTAAACTGTGGACAGAAACAAGATCTAGAATATCTTATTTGCAAAAACCACTCACACCTTTATAATCAGCTTTCACACTTTGATGCACTGGAAAATTTCCACCCATGCCAGAGGAGCAGCCATCTCTGCAGCAGGCCGTGGCAATGATTTTCCACACTGCACACAGGAATTCCCTGACACAGGTTAAGCAAGGAAATGGAAATTACTCTCACCAGAATAAAAATACAGAAGTGGGTTGTAAGAATAGAATATATCTGCTTAGAGAGTGGCCCATAGATGTTCCACACTTCACCCTACCTCTTCTCTGATCTGTCATCAAACAATGGGCAACTATTTCATGCAGTACCAAGGCTCTGTCTTGCTTATGAGTGTTTACATTGAATGAAACCAGTCCTACTCTGGCCACGGAAATAAGTAATGAAGTGTCTGACTTTAGAACACTGAGTCAGTGTGTAACCTATTAACTGGTGATATCTTACTTTTTTTTTCTTTTTGTAGTTCTGTATTACTTGTACCCTTGCACTGTTTTGTTTTGTTCTGCTTTTTTCTCTTTTTCCTTTTAAATAAAAAAATTCCAAAAATCTGTAATAAAACTATTTTCTCATCTTAAATAAAATAAAATAAAATAATTCTTCCTTATTCTTACAACCATGTGCACACATATACATTCATACACTTCCACACACATTCATATGCACATATTTTAAGCCTCTTCCTTTATGTTTAGGTAGCTGGGGATAAATCAAACCACAATATGTCTTATATTACTAAACTTTTTCAAAAATTGTCCCTTGGTGAATTGTTAATTTTCAGTTGTCATTGAAAACAAATTTATCACCTCCAATGCGACTTGTAGGAGTATCAAAAAAAGACAAAGTAGACTTGAAATTTTTAAAAATTTCACATTTACATTTAGAAGAAATACCCCATATTGAGTGTGAAAGGTATTATATAAGTAATGACATAAATAATAAGTTTTGACAAGTGAATTTTGAAAAGTATGACTAAGACAAAATAGACGTGTTTAAATCTTGACCCAAAAATTACTTGGCTGGTATCTAAACATTTTCTGTCTATTTTGTCTCCATTATCAAATGAAGATACTTGTAGTCATAGTCATTCTGAAGACTGAAACCAGAAATGTGACATGGCTACCATGGGATCAAGTATATATACTAGATATAGCAAATAAGCATTAGTGATATTTCATGGCACTAACAATCATAATCACAGTTGTTTGCAATTTTTCCCTTTTCAGCAGCCCCCTATACACTGAAAGTTTGCTTGATACTTCTTTAAAAACCCTTTATTACTAAAGTATATTAGTTACACAAACAATGGCACATCAGTTTTTTAATCTGGACTTTCCCTACCTCTTCTTATTTCTTTTCTCTTCTATAATAGTTTCTCTTCCACGATCATGTTGTCTTTCTTCTAAATTCCACCTATGCATGAAAGAATGCAATTTTTGTTTGAGTGTGACATTTCACATAAGAGTTGATCTCCAATTTCACCTTTTTCCTGTAAATGACATGATTTCTCCCTTCTTTTTGGCTAATACTCCACTATGTATGTATGTCACATTTTTAATACATTTGTCAGTTGATGGGGATCTAGGGTGTTTTCACAGCTTACCTATTGTAAATTGCATCAGAAAAATAACATGAGTATGGAGGTATTGCTCTACAAGCTGACTGAAGAATGGTATAGCTAAATCACACAGTTGCTTAATTTTAGGGGTTTTATAAATTGTGTTTTCTTTCTTTTTTCTTTCTTTCTTTCTTTTATTTCTTTCTTTTTCTTTTTCTTCTCTCTTTCCCTTCTTTCTTTCTTTGTCTTTTTCTTTCTTTCTTTCCTTCTTCTTTTCCTTCTTCCTTTCCATCCTTCCTTCCTTTTGCCTTCTTTCTTTTAAAGACGATAAAACCAGGGAAATGAAACAGAATAAAACCAATCAAAAATAAACTAGAGTACATGATAAAGGACTTAAAAACCTTAGGAAACCAACAATAGTTACCATAATGCCTTTTTCTGTCTTCAAAATAGCTGCAAACACTTTCCAACATAGTAAAAATTGAACAGAATAGAAATAATAAAGCCAAAACAGTGAATGGAATACAGGACTTCAAAGCCAGCCAACAGTGACTTGAAAATGGCTACCACACAATGACTATTACACATTTTGGGTTACTGCATGTATATGTAAGAGTATAAGATAGATAACCATATTACTGAGTTTTGTTGGATCATTGAACAGAACTGTTTGCCGTCTCACTGTTGGAATGTCCACTTTATATGCTTTAATTTTGTACCTTAAACAACTATTTCTAAGATGACAATATGTAATCTATTAACTAGTGATTTCCTACTGTTTATTTTTTTCTGAAATTCTGTATAACTTGTACCCTTGTTTTTTTTTCTTTTTCTCCTTAAATAAAATTAAAAAGAAAAAAAAGAACACTGAGTCAATTTGACAAGCCATTCTGATCATCCGAGTGGTCTTCCATGTTTCAGGGAAGGTCAGCAAGCTTGATCTAGGGCAATGCCAAGTGTGTTGGGGTGTCTATAACTATGTCCAACACTCAGAGTCCGCATAATCCTGCAAAAAAACCTGAGAACTTCAAAATAAATACCCCTAGGTAAAACTCATAGTTCTAGCCATTGTAAACCAATGTTACCAGACAACATGCTAAAAATCTAGGAGCCTTTATCTTCCCTTACATATAGCAGAGTCAGCATGTTTAGTCAGTGAAGCAGTATGTGGAAGGCACTGTCCATGGTACCTGACACACAGATGGTCCTCTATGTAGGAGACCAGGACAATTTGAAGTTTCCTGCCAGCCCCAAAGTGGGCAATCCAGGGTTCAGCACTACTTAACAAAAGCCAACAGCTAATCAACAATCATGAGTATTTTGCACACAGAGAGAATAGAGTCACAGAGAGGGTGTGAAAACTTAGAATTGCCTAGAGAATGAAAAGGGAGATATTCAGAATATCATATAGAAAAGCATGGTATCAGAAGGATTAAATGACATGAAATAAAAGGAGGCAAGATTTAAAACCAATGTTTAAGCCTTTTGATTTTCACAAGACTCGTTTCTGCTAGGGGTGAAAGGGAAAAAAATGACCAGTAATAACCAAAAGAAAGTAAAGAATCAGCATAAATTTGGTGCTAGGAAACCAGTGAATAGCAAGACTGATAATGCATCGTATAGATAAAAGGGCCAGAAATGGTGCTGGAAGAATTTGTCTGAACCAGATTTCTCCACCTCAGCACTGTTAGCACTTTGGACCAAATAGTTCTGTACTGAGAGCTGCCCTGTGCATGGCACGTGTTCACCAGCATCCCCAGCCTCTACCCACTGGTTATCAGGTAGACTCTCCAGCTCCAAGTTGTGATAATGAAAAGTGTCCCCTTGTATTGCCAGATATCCAGGGGTGACAGGGGAAGGGCACACAGTGAAATCCTCCTTAGTTGAAAACCACTATTTTAAAATGAAGAGTCTTCTGTATATTTCAAGCTGTAAAGAAAGAAATATACAAATAGTTTTCAATTTCTTGTCACATCAAACTTTTCTGTTTCACTTCAATATAAAGGGGGAAATGCCAAAATTTCTAGTGGTAAACAGAAGAAGAAAATGCAGTGACTGTCAACAAAAGGAATGAGAATGTACAGTTCTTTGTTAATGTGTGCGTTAGTACAAATAAAAATAACCATTGGGGAACATTTAAGATCGTACTGTAATTCCATTTAATTGCAGGATACGGCCAAATTAAGAATGTATACTATTTATATCATGGAAAAATTTCTAATACTTTGAAAACAAATTTCAAGCCAAGTATTTTGTAAGGACTCAAAAGGCTTTGAGTGCCTTTTTATGGAGAGAGAAAGAAATAAATATGAAAGGAAGTCTTTACAGTCTTTGCTTTTTTAGACATGATGAGTTTTTCAATTATTCCTACCTCTCAGCTTTTTTACAATCTTAAAACTTTAGCATTTAGTCAGGAAATACTGTGTCCCAATTTCTCCTATTTTTAAAACAGATTCTGAAGAGTTGATATTAATATAAAATTCTAGGCAAAAGTTCAAAAGAGAAATAATTCAATCCTACATCTTTACTTAGCCACATATTAGAGAAACGTAATTTGTTATAAACATCTGCTTTCTAGCAATAGCAGACAGAAGGCAAAGAAAATTGGGCATGAGAAATGACACATATTCCTGTATATATGTAATTAAAATTTTAAAGAATAGCTGAGTGACTTTTTATATCAGTTGAAGAATTAATAATACCCAAGTCAGTGTCAGGCCCTACAAAAGTGCTACCTTAAGTACAATGGTTCCTGCTAAGTTCACTCCACTATTGGGGAACTCTCTCTGCTACATGCTGAGGTGACAAATCAGGAAACAAAGCAGCCAGTCAGTTCAGAGAGAGAAAATTCAATAAAAATGGATTAATTGATGTTGTGGATGTTCTCTTTCATAAAGTACAATCACATTTAATTTCTACTTTCTAATTGTTTGCTTTAAATTGATTTGATAAGGACATAAAGGAACATACTAGCAGGAGACTGCTCTGTGTCAGCATCTTACCAAAATATATAACACTTACAATTTTTTTCACTTATATATCCTGGAAAGAAAGAATGGATATTGGAAAAAGTAATTTCTGGTTTTTCTAGAAAAATGCCTAAGACAAGGACTTCATTTATTTATTTATTTGTGCCAGGGATCAAACTCATGACTTCAGGCTTGCCAGGCAGACACTTGTACTACTGATCTAAACCCCTGTCCCAAGGACTTCAATTTTTCAAATAACAATTAGGTTGGCACCAATGACCTCTGGCATAGAGCATGTTTCAGGTTAAGGTCTTACTCTTCACTTATGATTATGCTGTGTAGATAGTAGCCTCAACCCAGACCAGTTTAGTCAAAACTGTAAATGTTATACAAGAGGGACTCCCTAAATCCATGACCAACAAGGCAAAAATAACTCCATTTTTAGACCTGAACTGAAATATGACCTACTATTAGGGGGAAAAAAATCAACATACATGAGTTGTTTACATGGATGATCAAAAATTTCACAGTGTGTTTGCTATTCTGAATTGCAACAAAAAGGAAAATTATTCAGCTGGTTCAAGGCCAGTCCAGGTAAGTGACAATGTTTGTGCCTCTCCTTCAATCAGCAAGGCTCATCTGTAGACCAACAATCAATCTTAGTCATTGTTTTAAAATTACTAGGAAACAGTATTTGAAATGCCATTTGTTTGAACCATTTGTTTGTCAGATTATGGATTCTAGATAGGAATATAATTATAATAGAGAAAAAATGTAGAACATCCATACTATACAGAATAAAGTTTCAAATGAGTAACAATAGTTTCAGTGAAAATCAACATTCATCCATTCATCCATTCATTACCACACTGTTATCCCAAGTACCTGAAAATCTGAGTCTTAAAGCAGGTTGAAAAAAGTTGAACTGAGACATTGCACTATGGATGCTGAGACAATGCATAATGCTCTGAATATTGCAAAAGGATGATATAAAAATTGAAAAATCATTCTTTTGATATTTATTATAAAACATCTTCCAAGTGGCTTCATCTGAATCCTCTTACCGCCAAAAAAGTGGCCGTATTATTTTACGTTAAAGGCCTTACCATTGTTCCTTTTTTGCACTACTTTTATGAAAATGCACACAGACTGGCATTTGGGATTCCTTTTTAAAGCAATCAGCGTCAATACAGTTCCAACCCGACTTCCCAGTCTACTACATTTACATCTCCAATGTTTATCATAATTGATGTTAGAAATATTTAACTCAAGGCACTATAAGGATCTGAAAAGTCAATTTGTATTTAATATACCTTGTTTATTAAAGCATAAAATTAGAAAATACATTTTCAAAAGATTATTCAAAAGGTATGATTGAAGCAAAGAAGTTGGGATGATAGGTAATCAGATGTCTTATGTTCAATCATGCCCAAAAAATGAGGTGGCCCAAATATTTATAATTCTGTTACAGAGCTGAGCCTTTTTTAGTCAAGCTGCCTGATTTGCTTTTTGTCAGATGTTCTCAACCTCTGTGTATATGTATGTGCATGTGTGTCTTGTAGGATAGAGGGCTAACTGAACATGTTAAAATGCTGAAATGTTGAGTTCTTTTCACACAGACTATCTGAATCATCAGTCAGGGGGTGTTTTAGTTACTTTTTACTGTTGCTGAGCCATAACATCTGATGCCCAAAGTTGAGAAAGAAAAGGTTTATTTCTTATAGTTTTTGGAGGTTTCAGTCCATACTCAGTTGGCTTCAAGGCAGGGTGGCATATTGGGGCTATGGTTCATGGCAGCTGCAAAAGCAAGGCGGAAATTGTCAAGAGAGAGAGAGACACACACACACACACACACATGCATGTGCACGCGCGCCTTCTTCCTGCCATTACATTGTATGCTGGCTCCACCCCTAGGTAGGTGCAGCACTGACACCATCAATCCAAGAGCTAGACAATGAACCAATCACAAATGCACAGTGCAAATGCATGAGGCTGCGGGCCACCAACATAAACCATGACAGAGGGGATTCAGAATTAATCTAGTATTGTAGTCAAGGGTTACAAGGGAATAAATTTAATACAGGACACACATTTATAGTATTGTTTTATACTAGTCACCCAAGGTGTCAAATGCAAAAGAGTGTAAACAATATATCCATGTGCTAGAGACCCAAGAATCCAGCTGAGGGCCTGGATCCCACTGCAATGTCCTCCATGAGTTCATTTGCAAGCCTAGAGCCCATAACAATGTCTCATGTAAGTCTGTATCAAGAATCTGCACTGGGAAGGCCCAAAGGTCAGTGATGGGAGCTAGAAATTCTGCACCAGCAGGGTGAAAGGTCTTCAGCAGCAGGCTGAGGGATCTGCACTGGAACTAGAAAGCAATGCTCAAAATATGGACCAGAGCTCCCCTGAAAAGAACCTTAATGACAGTAAGGACTCTAGCTCCTCCAATGATGAGAACTGCTGAGTTCATTGTCAGGAAAATCAGTGTGACAGTTTTTCCAGGAGAATCAACAGCACATCATCTTCTCCTCTAGTTCTTCTTTTATACCGTTGGCAAAAATCCTCAGGTGGGCCTTGCACACCCACTGATTCAGTTCATCTGGGTGTTACAAGTTGCTCATTATGGGCTGGGGACTTAGCTCAGCAGCATAAGTGCCTGCCTTGCAAGCAGGCACTCATGAGTTCGATCCCTGGTACTGATAAAAAGGAAAAAGACAAAAAAAAAAAAAAGTTGCTCATTAGTTTTTTTTTTTAATTTTTATTTTGAAAGTATACAACAGAACAAGTCAGAATAAAGCCAACTAAGATCATACAGTGAAATTGGTACAGAACTTCACAGCAGGTTACCAGGATAACAGTAATAGGTATCACAGTATATTTTGTTATCTTTATAATAGTTGTTCTTTCAATCCCGTATATCAAAATGAGATGAAATATAGAACACTATAGAACTTATCAAAACAGAATATTGAATAGAGCAGTACCATTATTCAGAAAAGAGCAAAACAGTAATAAAAATATTTGCCTTGAAAGAAATGGTAGAAGGAAGTCCCCCTTATTTGCTATGATCAACCTCCCAGGAGATGTTCAGATTTCTGGTTACCACTTGCTAATGGGCGGGGAGGAGGAGGAGAAGGAGGATAGGGGAAGTGGGATATTTGACTCTAGGCCATGTAGCAGTAGGTTCACTATTGCTAAGCAGGGAGGCAGAATGGTCATTTGTTTTCACAGCGTCCTCAGTTCCAACATGGCGTGGATCTCAGGAGACAATGCTAGTTCTCCCCCTGGAAGGGCTGCAGTCTGCCACCCTGCCTCCGCTTACCAGGGAGGGGAGGTGCTGGCTTGGCTTCCCAGAGTCCTCAGTTCCAACATGGCGTGGATCTCAGGAGACACTGCTAGTTGCTCATTAGTTAATCCACCATGCCTAGCCTTTTAAGTAGATATCCCAGGCGATCATGATGCAAGCAACCTATGAGCAGTATTCTGAGTAATGTTGTGACCTTCTGTTTAACTCTCTCAATCAATTTAAATGAGAAAACTTCATCTATGAAGTATGAAGTAAAATATCCTAAGTTCTCACAAAAGGTGATCCAGACTACATGTTCTTCATAAAAAGATTCTCCTCACTTCTTACCATTTTCTCAAGTTATCTTTGACTCTCTAATCCCAAATCTTCACCTGTGTCTCTCACTATGTATGCTAACCAGCTTTTCATCAATAGGACAAAATACCTGAGAAAATCAATTTAAATGAGAAAAGGTTTATCTCAGCTCATGGTTTCAGAAGCTTCAGTCCGTGGTCTGTTGAATGCATTGCCAGGGTACTTGTTGTGAAGCTGCACATCATGGTAGAAAATCTATAGCAAAAGATATAGATTCATCTCATTGTGATCAGGAAGCAAACTAAAAAAAAGAAGAGCCAGTGTTCCATTATTCCCTTCTAGGACAGGCCCTCAGTGATCATCATTCCATTTGACAACACCTCTTAAATATTCCATCACTTCCCTGTAGCACCACAGACTGGGCACAAAGCTTTCAAGCAACCTGCCTTTGGAAGGTATACAAGCTCTATTCTAAAACACTGCGTCATTTCCTCTCAGTGAACTTGATGCTTTGGCATCCCCCATCTGACAGGGGCTCTAGTTTTCCTGCAAATGCATTTTTTGCAGGATATACACAGTTCCATTCTTCTTTCAACATATCTAATATCAAAATTTTTTGACATCTTATTTTGGGAAAAAAAAACAGAGTAATATAATACAAAAGACCTGGGATCCAGATTCATGAGACATAGGTCTGCATCTTAATATTAATTCTGACTTAGAGTACTGGCAAAGTCCCTTCAGACTCTAAGCCTCAATGTAATTATCTGGAAGGTGAATAAAATAATACTTCCCTCTTAGGACTTTTAGTTAGTGTTCAACATGATAGGGTCCCTTCAAATCTATATTTCCTTCAGGGACATTAGACTGTTCAGTAAAATTTTATGTATTTTTTCCAAGTAAGAAGAAAAACCTGCCAATAGTCATTTTGAAATTCTCATCTCCTATGAAAAAAAAATATGGAACTCCTAACATCTCACAAAAGATGATCCAGAAATCAGCTATTTTCCTGTCTTTAAATCTTCCTCTCTTCCTCTGCCCTACTTTTATACTGAGGAGGTGTCCCCTGTAGAGCACAACTCAGGGTTCTGGCTGCCGTCTCAGTGGAGTTGGAGCACAGAGGCACCCGCAGAGTCACTTGACAGAAGGACAAAGGTTGGAGTATTTCTTTTTCACTCTTTGCTTTCATACCACATGTCTGGCAGCAACTGTTCCCATCTGCAACTGCAGCCTTCCTTGCATGGTCTACTGCTTTCAGATTCACCATTTCCTCCCCTCATGTCCTCAGAGCAGGATGTGGAAATAGCTCCCTGCCTGTAGTCCCTGGATTGGACACCTCACCGTTCTTTGTGTGTTTCCCTGTTTGTAGTACTATTCATAAGCACTACTTTTATTAAAGTCTTATTTGAACCATATGGAATGAATTCTGCTTCCTGCCGGGGATCTGATTGATTTATCAATATAATTGGCCAACAAGAGGCATGGAACTTTTGAAACAGGACATGAATTTGCGCTCTTTTTCATGATCGTGGGTCTGTGTTATTGTAGATTATTTTCTATTCTCCTCTTCCTCATCAGAAGCAAGCATGACTTGCTTTGCCTGGGACAGCACAGTCACAAAGGTTATTCCCCTAAAGCTAAATAGAGACAAAGTACCTCCCCTGAAGGATCTATCTGAAATTTCTTCTTGGCATGAATTATGTTGGTTTTGTAGTACTTTTCTTATCCTGTTTAAATGGTGCATGTAGGTTATCTATTTGAGGGATAGTCTTGTTTTCTGTTATTGAGGTAGGTTGTGGAATAATTGCACTTTTTAAAATATATGTTTATAAAGTTTTTAATTCTCTCAATGTTTGTACAGAGAAAAAAAAAATAACGAAGAAGTTATTAGCATTGGAAAATAGGCCACCTCAATTATACCCTAACTTTTCCCAATAGTTTTCCTAATATTTACATATTAACATCATTAAATCTCACCACAATTTATACAATATGGAGCCATTATTATGAAAAAGACCCATTAAAATAGTCTCTCCACCCTACAGGTAGACTTAACACACTATAATGGCTCGGGGGTAGCCAAACGCGGGATTACATGATAGGCTGGAAGCTATGTCATGGTCTACCAGGCCCGGTAAGTAATACACATTGTGTAAAAGAGCCAAGTAAATAGTTACAGAAACAAGAAAGTCTCTGCAGAGTGCGTGTGCACTCAGGCAATTATTAAAATATGGATTATGGAAGATTCTCTTCTCTGCTTTTTCTAGGCTTACCATTTTAATAAGAACAAAAGTAAATCGAATGTGTGTGCACAAAGACACAGAACACATTCTAATAACTTCAGGGACTCTGTTTTAATCGACTAAAGGGATGTATTTCAGAGTAGAGAAGTGACACCTTGAGACCCTTTCATTCTATCTGGGTGTTACAGCTGATACGGGTCTGTGTCAGGCAACCTAAGAACAATGCGTGCTGTTCTGATGCCTGGATATTATAGGTGCAGCAATAACTAGCTTGCAGAGCTTCAAAGAGCAGAACTGATTTCCACCTTAATAACTCCTATGGCATTTTTCAATTTTCCAGGCTGCCAGTCAAATGAATGCATGTCTGGGAAGGAAAGAGACCAAAAAAAAAGGGAAAAAGATTAATCTCTGAGATCCAAGATATAAATTCTATTGGCTAAAATTGGTCATGTGTTAGGAAAAAAAAAAACCATGAGCGTGACAGCCCTTTCTAAACATTGAGCTGAAAGGTTAGAACAAAGATTCTAAGAGAGTAACTAGGATCTTCAGGGTTATCTGACTGAAAAAAAAAAATTGGGATTGTTAATCATCCCTATTTTCTTCTTCTTCTAAGTTGGAAGCAACCCAGCAGTCTCCTGCTGATTAGCACACTAATTAGCCCAAGAGAAGACTCTTAAATGATCTGCATTATTTCTTTGAATGAGAAAGGCTTGCAGAAAACACAGACCTGCCACCTATGCTGCTGGTTCTCGGTGAAAGGAAGCACACAGGACTTTTGCTCCTGACCCTTCCTCATTCTCAACTCTGCAGCCACAGCCCAGACTCCTGCTCCCCTTAGGAAAGCTGGTCCACTTCCCCATCAAAGGTAAGAATTTAAGGCTACAGATGCTTCTACTAAAGCTGGGATTACTTCTAATGACTAACCGCCAAAAGGCCAACCATAAGCAGAATGAATTTGCTCTAATGGCGAAGCCACTGTGGGATGGCTGCCTACATTTTAACTTGCGTCCTCTATGTCCAGATATCAAACAAATTCAGCTTTTCTCTCCAAATGTCTCTGAGTGCTCCGTTTTTGCAGCCTTCCTCACTGAACCTGTGGGTTGAAAAATGAAACAAGGAATTTTTGACTTCTGGCATAAAAATTCTTGGAAGCAAGAGAGTAAACTGTGAGATACTCTGTTGAATCTGTCTGAAGTTTTACACGGGAGACTGAAGTTTGTCTGAAGTTTTCCACCAAGAGACTGTCTGGAGGCTGATTGCTTCAGGGGCTGTTTCAGATGACCTTATCCCTTTCATCACTTCATTATCTGTTGATTTATACAAAGAATATGCATCATGCAGATATTACGTGCAGAATTCCATAGTAAATACCGCAGTCCCAAGAACAGATAAACATAGCTAAAAAACATCTATCTTATTAGGAGATAACAACTCACTTCTTGTTAAGAGATCCCCAACTCATTTGTAGGCTAAAAACATTAAGTACATCTGGCCTCCTTTACCTATCTGGACATTCCTGAAAACCACTCTCCATATCATCCCAAGGCTGGGAATATTATTTTCAAACTCAACCTCACTGTGTGATTCACTATTTGAAACCATTAACAGTCTTTCCCTAAACCCAACATCACTATTATTAAGATGTTCAAAGTTCCTGAAAGCCTTGGACAAGCCTGAATCTTCAGTCCCACTTTGTATCATTCTTCCATTGTGCACTGGGTTTCTTTTATTTTATTGAAAAAATGAACTTTTAATTTGAAACAATTTTAAATTTACAGAAAAACTGCAGAGCTAGTAGATAATTCCCATATACTCCTCATCCAGTTTTAGTTTTTGCTTAATGATATCACCTTCTATTACCGTAATGCATTTATCAAAAGTAGGAAACCAATACTGGTCCATTATTAGTAACTAAGCTCCATCTACTATTCAGATTTTGCTAATTTTTCAATTAGTATCTTTTTTCAGTTCCTGGATCTTGTAACCTTGACCTTTTTCACCTTTATTCCACTACAGGTTCATTGTTCATGCCACTGTATTGCTTAAAACACTCTTTTACCGTCATTCCACCTTCCCAGCCCTCTTTGCTGTGTGGTTTCTGCCCATTGTTCAGGTCTCAGCACAAAGGTCCCTCCCAAAGGAGCCTCTCTGCAGTTGGAATCGAGGGCTGCTTCCCCTACTACCTGCTTCCTACCAGGAGCTCTTTCTTCATAGCTCCTTTCTCAGCCTGGGGTTGTACTGTCTATGCTTTAACTGCAAAGGCCATGAGAGCAGAAGCTCATGTGGTTTTGTTAATTATTGTATCCACTAATACAGTGGTGGTGAATGGATGGCATGTGTGCCATAGGAGGCTGTTTGGACCATTAAAAAGCTCTGTTGATGTGTTTCTCTTTTAAGAAAAAAGATCATGTTTTCTATACTAATACCTCAGTATTCAGGTTTAATTTCAGTGTTGGCAGTTTGTGATAAGTGGATTCTTTTTATTTTTAAAGAGGGTAAAATTAAACACAACAAAACAGATCATAAGATAACAATGTAAGAGACACTGATTTCAAAGCAAGACAACCAGAGATCTTCACTGTCTATCGTATTGACTTGTTTTCTTTAAAGTAGTTTTCCATATTTGCACATACAGTGAATTCATACAAAACAAACTAATAAAAAGCTGATCAGAACAGGATGATGAAGGTATTTTAGGTCTTCAAGACCAGACAATAAGGAAATCAACAATGGCTGCCATAATGCCTCTCATTCTTTTCAAAGTAGCTGTCCATACCTTCATGTATGTTGAAATTAATCAAAACAAAGCAAACTAAAATCGCTGTGAACAAAGGAAAATAGTATTGGTGGATTTCACATCATGATGCTACAGAACCAGCCCTGGGTACCTTGGTGTCTCTTTTACTTCAAAGTAGCTGTTCATCTCATCGTGTATTATCGATTCTCATAAACTTTTTAGAAGTTCTAAGCATACATGAGTCTCTACACATATACTTATCCCGTCTGTATTAGAAGGAAAAACATAACAAACCAAGACAAAACAAAACAAATTCCTAGAAAAACATGAAGCGAAAAAGGCATGTGAACAACAATAGCAAAGAGCCCACAACACTGACAGTATAGGCCTTCAAAACAAAGTGATATAAGCATAACTAGGATTGTTATTTTACATAATGATCTTCAAGAGTTCCTCAGATCACCATACAATAATATGCACAATTGTTCCAATCCTATAAATGTTAACTGTTTTGTTTTAAGAACTTAGAGTTTG
Organism: Cavia porcellus; assembly: GCF_034190915.1. NCBI lineage: Eukaryota > Metazoa > Chordata > Mammalia > Rodentia > Caviidae > Cavia > Cavia porcellus. Next base: position 50,726,339 of record NW_026947504.1, on the reverse strand, counting down.
TAGCGCAATCATCTTACCTGTCCTAAGAGTGTTTATATAATTTTAAGACATTTTTTCTTTTCCTTTCCTTTTTCTTATTCCTCATTTCCCCCGAGATATTATTTTAACCCTTTAAGCACATTCTTATCCTTTCACTGTAATCACTGAGTTTTTTGTGTCTTATGTACTCTTACCATTTCTTATGCTAAGGAAACTATACAGTATTTACACATGTGAGTTTGATTAATTTCACTTACGAGTATGGTCTCAAGTTGTGCCCATTTACTTATAAAAATCTAAATGTTATCACATTGAGATAAGTGGATTTGAGGTTGCAGTTTGAGCACTCAGTCTCTAAATTGTTTGCCATACTGCCCTAAGATGAGGGACATAGCAGGTCTTCAAGAAAGGTGCAGAATAAATGAAAGACATGAGTTAAGTAGCAATAGAAAAAAGCATAGTATAGAACATCAAAAAGAGTGATACGGACAGTAAGTGTCACATTCTTCAAAAGAGGGAAAGATGAGAAAGAGAAGCAGAACTATAGGAAGCCTTCATGAAAAGTGAGACTACTCGAAACTTTCACTCGTGCAGCTAATAATTTCTGGTAATTTCCTATCTGCCAAACCCTCAAAGTGTTTGCTTATTTTAACATAATGATACAATAAATGTAACACATTGTACATATTTTATGTTTTTATTTTATTTTTTGGTACCAGCAATCAAACTCAGCACCTTGTGCTTGCCAGGCAGGCACTTGTACCGCAGCTACATCCCCCACTCCAGATGTAACACGTCTTAAAAACAAGAATGGAGTGATGTGTGGAGAATAGACTGCAGGAGAAGGAATGTAGAAATTGAAAAGTTGATTATCTGTCTGCCTGAGAAATACCAAAGACTTGAACTAATACCAAGGTGTTAAAGGAGAAAAAAAAAAATCCTGAGAAACTAGACTCCACAAACTGGAGATACCAAATAAATAAGACAGAAAAGTTTTATCAGGGGAAAAAGCAACAAGAACAAGCTAAGAGTTAAAAATTAACAAGGATATTTGAGAATATTTACAGATTGAATTAAAGGTTTCATGATAGGAACATGGAATAGAGCCTTAAGTAGATGAACTCTGCTTCTGAAAAGTCAAGGAGATTGAACTTTATTCAATTAGTAATGAGTCATTAGGCAATAATGATATGATGAAAGTGAGATATAGGATGAGCAGGATCTAGACGAAAGGAAGATACATCGAGAAGCTGCTGCAGAAATCTAAGCACTTGCTTTAGAATGCTAGCATTAGAAACAATAGAGATGGCAATCCAATGACATTATCCTGAAAAAAATTAAACTGAAACACACCTGAATTTGCACCCCCTGCAGTATCTGGTCCAGGAACTTTGTCTGCATGTGTATAACTAGCCTATTCTTAATGGAGTAAATATACTAGAAGACTAGATTTTGAATATTCATAGATCTTCATTGAGAACTTTTTATGTCAAGGGTAAGAAGCAAAACCACCCCCCCCCAAAAGTACATGACAGTACTTTGAACAATCTTTTCACCCTTATCCAATTAAGGTTGCAATGAATACATGTAATAAACGTCTGTGATCACCATCCTCATAGACAGTTCCCATGATCTCCATTTCCTGACTTCATGCAGGTTGTGGCCCTTTCTCACATCATTCTGCAGTTGCTTTTTGAGATTGAGATCGTAAAGCAATAGTGAGCACCTGTCAGTTCTCAGAATGGATTATAAAGTGCACAGCTGCTGTCTCGGCTTTGTGTCTTTCAGGGCACTCGGTGTGGAGACGAAAGTTGTTGCGGACAGCCTGACAGCCTGCAAAGAGATGCATGCAGTATGAAAGGGAGGCCTCTGGACCACAGCCAGCAGGGATCTGAGGCCTGGCAGCCACCATGAGTGAGTGTTGAAATGGATATCTGGCCCAGGTCAAGCCTTGAGATCAATGCGGATGTTGCCAACAGCTTAATGGCTACCTCACCAGAGTCCATGGCCAAAGACACCAGTTAAGTGGCCCCCCATTGCCTGCCCCTCAGAAACTGTGAGATCATGAATGTTTGTTGTTTCAAGATGCTAGATTTGAGGGTAATTTGTTATACAGCAATAGAAATCTAAACTATGCAGTGCTACACATTGCAAATTGGTCAGGAAATTACATTTTAATCTCTTTCCAATCTGCCAAGATGTACAAACTAAATATTGTTCTTGATTTTGGTTGCTTTCCTCAGTCTAGAGCTGCTGACTTTTTTTCCATTCTCTATCCTTTATTTTACTTATTTTGTTTATATTTAAAGTCCTCTACTTCATCTTCTGTCCGTAGATTTTTGGTTTTATCCTCTCAACTCACTTATTGTAAAAACTCCTAAATGTCATTTAGAAGAGAAATAAAGCAGCAAAATAAAGATGGTAAATGTTAGATGAGGATTCCAAAAGCCATCAGAGAGATCACAATTGCATGAGAGTCAAAAGAAAGCAAGTAATAGGAGAAAGTCTGTTGCTGGTTTCAACCAACTAGAAATTGCCATTAGAGTTGGAAGAAAATGGATGCTTGAAAACTTTTAGAGCAAAGTTCCCCAGAAACAGGCCTTTAGATAGGACTTGCATTATGAAAGTGCTCTCAAAATAAATTGTCATAGATATGGGGAAAACAGAACAAGAAAACGGAAGACGCCACGCCTGCCTAATATTTCAGAGTTTCACAGAATATTGCTATAGCCTAATCCTCACAGGGAAAATCTAAGAAACACATCGATGCCTCAGAGATTGCCCTGAGATTCCGAATTCCCTCACCAGTCACCTATTGCTAAGAGTCTCTCAAGCAAAGAAAGGTAAAATCCTAGGGAGTCCAGCTGTCTACGAGGATACCCAGATGAACAAAGTGCCTACAGTGACCTAACAAAATCCTTGAAAGAAATTTCCAAGTACCTGAGGCCAGATAGAAGAGAATCCTGAAATCAGTGGAGCACACAAAAAAGGAAAGAGACCTGAGGATGTCTGAGTAGAGTACCAAGATCTGCTTTACTGAGTAAATTTCCACTGAAGGCAATGATTTTCATTTGGACTGAACTTTACATAGTAGTTAGAATTGGTAAATTGCTGTGGAAATGAAGGAAAAAATGTATTCTAAAGTCTACGGTGAGAACAGCACACAATTACATACCTAGTACAACCCTCCAGAAACTCCAGAATGACTGAAAATTATACTCTAGACTTTTAACTCTATTTCTAAGCCCCAAGAGGAATTTTTAAACCCATCTCTTATTTCAGTTATTAACATACAATTATTTATCTCCTAGAAAAGGGACAAAAAGTATCCCTTTTTAAAAAGTTTCATATTTCTCTCAAATTTTAGCAATGTTAATTTTCTTCTCTTCTCATTCTAAATACAAATGCTACATAAAACCTTTACCTCAATTTCAAAAGGGGCAAAGGCCAGTAGGAAGAGGGTGAGGGCCTCCCAAGTGCTTTAAGACTCTTCTATTAATATCATTATTCTTTAGTAGCTAAAATTTGAAAGCCATTTCAAATATAAGCTATCTGATAGCATGTATCTCTTTTCTTTCCTTTTTCAGTAGAATTTATCACTGACAAGTGAACTACAGTGATAGCTCTTCCTCCTATGCACACTTTAGAATATAGTCTAACTGTATCTGGTCTTAGGCACAAAGCATAAATCATGAAGTCCTTGCTTGCTTGATCAAGAGCCTATCTTTCAGCAAAGCAGGCATCCCAGGGCTGCCGTTCACAGGAGCTCTATTTTCTGACTCTGTCAGGTTGCAGACACCTCTCTCCAAAGATTCATCAACTGCCAAACAAAGAGGAAGGCAGGTCAATGACACCACCATCTGCAGCTTCAGCAGCTTCTGAAAGTTCCTGACAGAAAGAGACAGAGACAGAGAGACAGGGGAAGGGAGGGAGACACACAGGTGGGAGAGAGAAAGTCAGAGATGGACAAAGGGAGGAGAGAAACAGAGGGAGGAAAGATAGATAGACAGAAGGAGGGAATGAAATAGAGACAGACAGAGATAGAGACAGTGACAGAGACACAGAAAACCACTGTCTCAAAGGAACACTGACAACCAACCTCTGACTTTATAGGTTGCATTCTGGGAAAGAGACTTTCATAATCCTCTAACAAGCAAGTTTCTGATGCTAAAATCAACAATGGGCTACCAAGCCGTCCACTATGTACTAGACTTTGCTGTTTTAATAATGTAAGTCTAGTTGGGTGCTCCTATAATCATTTTTACAAAAGGATTTCTTTATGATATCTTTTATCGTGTAATTATGACTTAACATGTGAAAAAGACATATGAAAGGATTCACCCTTGCAGAATTCTGACACTGCCTCTTTTAATCCACTCTCGGGTGTTCTTGTACTTTGATACCACCAAATTCTGTCACAAAATGATCAAATTCCAACCCAGAGCAGGAACCACTGTATTTAGTATTATTGCTCATTTTACAGGGAAGAAAGTTGAGATTCCAAGAGGTTAAATAAACCTGCTTAAGGGCACCTGGATCCTATTGTAGAAGGTCAGTCATTTGTCTCCCTATCTAAAGTTTTTCCAGTTATAACATAGTTCAGCAAAAAGGTTGGAGACAAATTTAAACTCTAAAGTGGTGTTGTGTGAGATTTAAGGATTCTTTGAAGGTGAGACACAACACAATGAAACTCAGATAGATGAAAGCAGAACTCTTTATTACTCAGAGCTGTAAAAGCAAGAAGGCTTCTAGGCAGGGCCCTATGAAGGACTGAAACAAAGGAACAGTAAGAAAGAGATAGAGGAGGTGGCTCAGAATGGCAGTGGAGGTGGATCAGCTGGCTTCTAGACTTCCCATAGAACAGCTATTCTCAATAATTCCTAGGACTTTAACTGAGGCGTGAGGGTAGACACACTACCCTGGTTGTCTGGTATCTGGTTCTGGAGTGATTTGGAGAGGTAGAATGCTCCATAAGGGAAGAGGCTAAGGGTATGAATTTATTCTTGTCCAAAATAGAATGTTAACTAGACTTTAGCCATTGTGTTAAAACTAGATGCAGACACACCCACACATCCAAACTATATGTTACAGGTATACGAATAAGTAGTGTTAGCCTTATGCCAAACCACAGAAACTCAGAGAAGCAGCTGTGGGAAAAAAAAACCCTCAGTAAATCAATGCAGTTAATGAAAAAATCTGGGGTTGAGTTTTTCTGTCACTCATTTGCTCTGTGATTTCAGGCAAGTTGTTAACATCCTCTTTACTTCAGGCATTTCCAGTGAGCATCAGAAATGGACATAATTTACGTCACAGGATTATTGTATAGATTAACTCCAGAAATCCCTATCAAATAAATACCTATTTCATTTTTGTGTAAAATGAAAAGTTCTAAACAAAGAAATTTTCACCCTAATCACAGATACCACTCAAATGAAATGATACCAACATATTTGTAAAGGGCCATACCCTTATCATTACAGAATTACAGATAAATGCACGCCCTATAGTTCTCAGGAAGTGACTTTTTACTACCAAATAGAGCTATAAATTGTGGATTGTTGATATAATAGATCAAGATAGCTCCTTCCAATGTGTTATATTCTATTGCCTTGAAATAATAAACTGCCAAGACAATATCATGCATCATATTAGTGGCAGATTATTCAGTGAAACTCTCAAAGAGAGGAACTCACAGCTCACAGACAGATGCAAGGTTTCATTTTTTGTTATCTCATCCTTCTTTGCAAAGTTCTAAGTTTTACAGAGGGAAAAAAAAAACTTGAGCTTATAATAATCAGAAAAATATATGATTCATGAAAACACTCCAAATTCATCGAAGCACAAAATTTTAATATTGTCAAGAGTTAAAATAAGATAACAATAAATCATTCTGGACTTAGGACTATTTTTGGATATATAAAGCGGATCAAGTTACAGGAGTCTGAATATAAAACATTCAGAATTCTCTTCCACACACTGAGAAGTTCTCATTTCTCAGTTCATGTTTCTCAGGAAGCACAGTTCTTTTGATGTGGATGTAAGAGACTCAAATTGGTCTCAGCTCTGATTCTCATTAAAGTTTCTTCTCTTGTCGGAAATGGGTGGTCCAAAGCAGATTTGCTAAGGAAGAAAGGGACCTACTAGTTACCTTGAGTTCTTATGTGTTTGAAAGAGTTTTCCAAGAAGAAATCAAAAGTTTCTAAAAAACAAGACTCCTCTCTGGTATTTGTTCTCCACATAACCAAGACATGGGTAAATTATTCAACTTCACATATTTAAAAATCATTATAATATGTATTTTATAAATGCTTAATATTTTTAATTCCAGAGCCTACATGATGCACTAAGAGTATCACAGAAAATAAAACCTATTTGAAATAAAAATTTTAAATCATTAGTCACAGTTCCTGCATATAAGTGTGTCCATTTACAAGTGTTTAAAAACCCACATTGTGTTTCTTGAACATTCTACGACCTTGAAATTGCTCTCACTAGTCCACTGCAAGTACATCTAATCTCTCCAAATAACTTGCCTACCAGGAACTCTCCTTATATCTCAGTGGCCACAACTAGGTCAAACATTCATCATAAATCAGTCGTTGGCAAGAGGAATCAGACAACTACATATGTCTATGACAAAGGATTTAACACAAAATCTTACTAGAAAGGGTAGATCCTGAACACATCTAGTTGTAACATGGTCACTGTGTAGGTACTTCTTATGGATTGTGTCTACATATCTCAAAGCCTCATGTAGTCATAGGTGTGATTTTTTTTCAGAGATGGCTGGGTCTGGAGTGTGCAGTGTTAGAATTAAGAGTGCTAGGATTAAGAGTAGGTGATTACTAAAGCAGTCCACTGGTTGGTATGGTACCACTCTAATTCTAAGAACCTGCATACAATATAAGGGACAGAAAGAGTCTTGCCTTGTTCCTTGCAGGCTCTTGTTATCTCCTGCCCACCATGAACTGTTTCTCCTCTACAATGCCTGTCTGCAGTGCCACCGTGCCTTAGAGCCAGCTGATTATGGGTCAAAACCTCTACAAACTGTGTGCTAATTAAATCTTTCCTCCCTTAACTTTGGATATGAGGTAATTCGTCTCAACAATGAGTATTCTGTGGGACACAGTTTGAGTGACTCCCGTTGAATGCAGAACAATTGCTGCAGTTTTGATTATACTGAGATTTATTCCTTTATACTGATATGTACAGAGCTGAGTACAGTATTTTCTTTTCTCTTTAATTGGCTCTCAGCATTATAAATAAGGCTAGCCGAGGTACTGGTATGTAATCTCTAAAGCCTTCAGATGGCTCCTGTTTGTTCACATAGTATTTTCTCTAAAATATATAAACACAGTGGGATGGTAGAGCCAGCCAGCTTCCTGATGTCAACTGGGTATGAGCCTCAAGATAAGGAGGCTATGATTCCCCATGGCATAAAAGTTTACATGTCAGAAACTGAAACAACAGTTTCCAAAAATAATTTAGTTGCTGCGTTAAATTGAATTATGCAAACTGATTCTTCTGCATATCTTTATCTCTGCATTTTGCAGAGACCTTTTTTTTACTACATGGCTAGCCAGCTCCAGTATTCACATAGTGGCAGTAGCATGGCTACTGTTTGGGCCTTTTAGCCAGATCTGGCTACTGTTGGGCTTTTAGTCAGAATCAAGAGCAAAGAGACCAGCAGGATGACTTAAAATTTTTAGTTTGGCAAAGAAGGACACTCCCTTAAAGCTGTGGACTTCAAAGATAGAGCAGAGGAGGTCTTAACTGCTGAGAAGGAATAGGAGAATAGGAAAGAAGGCCTGAAGACATCACAAGAACCAACAGAACTCAAGCCTCTGCAGCCTCAGAATTGCTACTCTGAAAGACTTTGCTTTGAGGAGAGACTCCCAGACAACCATGTTCCAGAATGGTAATGGCCTAGGGAAGCTCTTCTTCAAGATTTGGTTCACAGGCACTGGACCTACAGACAGAAAAGGAGGAAGCATGTCTACTTCTCCAGCTGGCAACAGACTTGGTGCCATCCACATGGTGCTGGCTTTAGGTGCATGCAGAGTGTAAGAGTTGTGGATCAGGAAGGCTTCTACCTAGATTTCAGAAGGGCTTTGGGGCTAGGCAGTGCCCCAGAGATGGCAGTGTGTGAAGCTGTGAGTGTGAAGGCAAAGATCAGCGGAAACCCTACAAGGCTGGAGAAGCCAGAAACACAAGCCTTCCAAGGAAAGCTGTAAAGAGTGAGCAAAGCCAGCCTCAGACAGAAGCCAAGTGAGCTACAACTACTAGAAATACCGTAAAGATGGACACATCCAAGCTGTTTTGAGTTCACAATTTGCCACAGATTGCAGGAGATAACGGAAGTGGAAGTGTGAGATTTAACATTTACCTCTCTGGATTCTGATCTTGCTTTGTTCCCATTCCTTACTATTTCTCTGTTTGTAACTTTTGTAATGGAAATGTCTATCTTGCACAATTGCTGGAAGTGTTTAACTTGCTTTGCATTTGTACAGATGTAGAAAGACACCATGCTACTCTCTCCTGAGAAACAAAGCCCTTGTCACAACCTGTCCCTGACCTCCCCTTCACCCTATTTGCTAAGATATGTAATGTTGGCTATGTTAAAACAAATGTTCCCAGCAGTAAAGATGCCGGCATTGCATAGCTCAAAACTATGTATTGCTAATTGGAGGCTCTGTGCCTACTATGCCCACAGAGTCTTTCTCCCTATGCTCTCTGCCTTAACATGCACCCACCTCCCTGACTGACACCAATAAAACCATGAGCTTTTGGAGATGAGGCCTTTTGTTTCATTTGGAACATTGGATTGCACCAGAGCTCCGCAACTACAGAACTTTTTCTCTCTGTCTTTCTTATGCCAGACTGCCAGGTGACTGATACCCTCATCAGGGTTTTCAGTATACAGGGATTCCCAGCAAAGAGTCTACCTTAAATCTCAGCAGAGACTTTGGATTTGGACATTTCAGCAGTGCTGAAACTTTTGGTACTTTGGTAACTCCTAGAGATGGATTAAAAGCCCTTTGCATAATCCCTCATGTGGCCATAAATTTGGCTTTTTCAGAGGTTGCTGGATCTAGAGTGTGCAATGATAGGGTTAAGGGTGTTAGAATTAAGAGTAGGTGATTACTAAATCAGTCCACTGATTGGTTTGGCAGCATCCTAATCCTGGTATCCTGGGTAAGGAACAGTAAGAGGCTTGTCTTGCTGCTTGCTAGCTTTTGTTATCTTTTGCCTGCCTTGAAGTGTTCTTTGCTACAATGCCTGTTTGTCATGCCACCCTGACTTAGAGTCAGTTGATGATGGACCAAAACTTCTACAAACTGTAAGCTAATTTAACCTTTCCTCTCTTAACTTTGGTTGTAAGGTATTTTATCTCAGCAATAAGAAAAGTAAGACAGAACCCAGTAGAGTCTATTACCACTGCCATTTTCGAGTACTGAACTTAACATTAAAATTCGTTTTCTCATTCAGTTCTCACTCAAGAGGTATTTTTCACTATCCTCTTTTTACATATGAGACTCTAGTTACAGAAAGTTCATTAATATGCCCAATAAGTCAGTAAAAATGCCCAATGTCATAGCACTTTTCATAATGCACATAAAAAACATGGTTTAGTCACATTCCAAAACCTTGCAATTACTTAATGTGCAGGAATTTGAAGTGAAAGCTCCATCAGTTATTATTTTTGTTGTATCTTCTCATAACTTGCCATTAAACTAGCCATTTATTTGCCTTGAAAGTGCATAAAAATAACAGCCCAACGGTATAGGTGAGCTTAGACCCCTTTTGTTATTTCAATGCCAGCTTAGTCAGATTCACCCATGTTGAGACTGTTCAACAAAAGAGTCAAACTGAAAAACAGAATCAGGTTTGCCACGACATGCTGAGAACAACAGAGTTATTAGGAAGAGATACCGAAATATCATTGATTTGCTGGAGAAAATGTTCCTGTTATGATGCTCACACGCTGATACCACAGATGGACCCAGCTTAGCTGAGGCATGCTCTGTGCTTCAGCTGTTTACTTAAGCAGCACCAGGGTTCTCAGAAATAGTTGCTATGCCAACCAACCCCGTGACTATATATACATTCATGACCAGGGCTTATTCTTAGGGCTTTGTTGCTTCTCTTTCAAAAGTTTGAATTTCTCATTGCTAAACTGCTTATATTCATGCATTACTGCCCCTGATAGTCAGGCAGTCCTTTTCTTCAGCAGGTGAAAAACACACGTGGAGACCTGAAGGCTATGCTGCACAACCTTTTGATGTCACAATTTTATAATCAGGAACCAGACTGTCCTATTTGTCCAAGTTGCTAAAGATCTGAGAGCTTCAAGATGAAGGGCAGTGCTTTTTGTCATCTATTGCTGCTTGTCACGTGTGCACATTATCCCATAAATTCTCAAAAGAGAAAATGAAGCATGCTTCTGAGACGCTATGATTGTGGGACTTTTTAAATTTCTTTACCACAGTTTTAATGGGACACATTTCAGAATAGTATTAGTCAACAAATTTGGCCAATCAATCCATCTCTGGTTTCCTATTAGAGCTGCATTTAAATAAAACTGTAATGTCGAAAGCAGGAGAGAGAAAGCTCTTTAATTACCTTTTCTCCTGTTTATGTTACCTTGATGGCTTTTGTTCAAATGCATCTGAATTTTCAGTCTGTTTATTTTATAATTATTGAATGACTACATGCTGCACTGCCACTTCAATTAGATTTTGATGGCTGATAAAACCATTGTTGACAGGGAGTGCACAAATGAATTTGGGGAAACCAGATTAGTGATGTTTGTGTTGTTGCATTTAAATAAAATGAAATGCCCTGGCAGCAACGTGATCAAATCTGAAATTTTTTATATAGAGAAAGAAAAAGCTGCTCTGTGAGAAATCAGGTTTTCAACAGAGAAGCCGTTTCCTGTTGAGACATCATTTTAAATCCTCAAGTGTGCAGCTACTTCTTCTTCAAACAGATTACAAAAGCAAAAAACAATCATATAATCTCTTCTAACAAGAGGTTTTCAGCAAGACAGATTGCTTTAAAGAGGAAAGAAGCAGAAATAAAATCAAGATCTAAATACTGATAATACATGCTAAATCCATTTGAATTGGTAAGGTGGAAAAAGCATGGTCATAAAGCTTGAAGGGTTGAGGCTTTCTGTTCACCCAAAAGATCAGTACCAAGGGAAGAAGAAAACTTGGAAACATTTCCATCTCCAATTAGCAACTCAAATATGGCAGATGTGGCAGAGTGCAAGCAGACAGTCTATTTCCCCAGGAACAGACTCTGCTCCAGGAGGGCACAGGCTTGTTTTGTTATCCATGTAACAACTGTGTGAGTGACAAGGTTTAAGTACTAAAATATTTGCAAAAAGGAATGGAAATCTGCTGTTACTTCCAAGTCATTAAAGCAATGTTGGATAGTTGAGACAAAACAGAAACCATGTGGAGTTGACCAAAATGAACAGAAAGCAATACCCTCTCAGCCCTGATGGAGCCCAACTGCCATTCAAAATGCTCAGTACGGCTTATGTGCCATCTCGCATCACAGCCCTTGTGTGCACTGGGAGCCACAGCAACACATTGGGAGGTATAACACTTACAGCTGACCAAAAGTGTAGGTCAAGTAAGGACCCAGAACTTATCCAACCCTCCACCTTTGATCACCTGGCTATGGCAGGCCATCTAGGTCATTTTCATCTTGTATAATACTCAGTTATTAACTTAGTCTATGACTTGGTGTTCTTCACCTTCCTCAGTAAGCCAGATCCAATATTTTCACCAATAAAGGTCAGTCAGAGTGAGAAGGAAGAGACAGTAGCTACCAACTATAATTCAAAAAGAGCTTTAAATGAAATGTCTTAAAAATAAAAAAATAAAATAAAAAAACAGAATGCTTGGTAAAACCACTCATCTTTCATCCAGATGTGTATTGTAATAGAATAATTCCATCAAACAACCATGTACTACTCTGTGGCAGGCTCTTTTCTAAGCTTTTTATAGTTAGTAACTCATTCCATTGTCACAATATTTAATATATATGTATATATTATATGTATATATATACATATATATACTTTCATTTCTTTCATCATCATTTTATAGATATGGGACAAGAGACGAAAGATTTCCCTCAATTATTAAGTCAGCTATTAACTATTAAGCCAGATTAGAGGCAAACAGTCTTGTTCTAGATTCTATGCTCCTGCCTAATATTTACTGAGCCTATGAGGTTATGTGGACATATGATTACATATTATGCACATCTAAGTGCTTGCATCTAATTGCATATCTGTGATCAAACTGAACAATGAAACAAAATTTTTTCTATTACCTGTTATTTTATAATTACATCATTCCTTAGTATTCATAGAACACTAATTCTGTGACATTTAAAGATAACAAAACCCAAGGGTGCTCAAGTCCCTTCTCTAAAATTTTAATGTACTTGCAAAAACTTATGCACATCCTCTTATCCACGTAAGTCATCTCTAGACTACTCATGAAACCTAATATGATGTAAATGTAAAAGGCTGAAATATTGTTTGGAAAATAATAGCAAAATATCTCTACATGTTCTGTCCAGACACAATTTTTTCTAATATTTTCTAACATCTACAGATGATTGATTCTTCAAACATTAACACTGCAGGTTATGATAGGCCAATGGTAGCAGTGATATGTGGTCTGTGAAAAATGTGTTTCTAATTGGTGTTAAATGTTATATAATTACTAACATTTTCTATATACAAAATTATGAATAATATGTTTACACTTTTCATAATTATCTATATTCTCGACTTTTGCATGAAATAATTAGTTCTGTAAAAACTGTATCACCTTATAAAATGCTCCACACTTATTCTCCAGGTGTGAATAGTATTTCACATGACACTCAGCCAATCCATGAAGTCACATAAGTGTTATTTTCTCAGTGACAGAGCAAGAAATCAGGCATAGGAAAGTTAGAAGACAAAAGAATGATTAGGTTTAGCTCCATAGACGACAGGAGGAAAAACAAAAATGCTTAAATCAATGACTAAAGAAAGTCAAGTTGGCTAACACAAACCATCTAGTAAACAATTTGGAATACCATTCAAATGCTGGGGAGCTGAACAGAGACCTAGTAGCCAAAAAAACACAATTACTAGGTCATAAACACCACTGTAAGAGCCATGAAGAGATAGCCATGAAGGAGAAATCAAACTCTTTAACCTTAAATTAGAACTTTAAAAAGAGACAAATGCACATAACCAAATAAAAATAAACTTTTCGTATCTTAAGTACCAGAAAGATATTTAGAAAAAGTGGCCATCTTCTAATACTGTGTACACTCCACTTCAGTAAATGTCAGCACATTGCTACATAAAAATTATTAAAATGACTTTTGAGAAAAAAAACGAATAGCACAATAAAGTCATTAAGCAAGATCCTTGGAATCGATCAGAAGTCTTTATTTTGATGAGTAGGAAATGTTTTAAGGAGCTGTTGTAATCTAGTTGTCATCTAAAAGATTTCCTTTGTGTTAACTCAGGTTCAAAAGCTGAAATGAAAATTAGTTACAGAATTTGAAAGCAGCATGTTCTAAAACAGAAACGCTAAGAAATTAGTAACAGCAAGGACTGTTTTCTTTTGGTTACTTCTTCAATAGTAAGGCAAGATTGGACAAAAATAAAATCTTACAATGATAAAAATTCTAATTGTAATTTGAACATAAAGATAACTATTTCTGTGAGTGTGAAAGCTATCTAAGGCAAATAAGGATAGTTGGCTCTCATCAACACATTGCACTCGGAGTAGGCAGACATATCAGAAAGAACTCAGAAACTAGGCCAATGAGTTATTTCAGGGGTTAAACTGAAATAACTGTTTTTCTATTTCTAATTTCAACAGAGTTTACAGATAAATTATTATTCCAAATCCAAGAAAATGTAGAGTTACACATAAAAATTGGATTAATGTTACAGGTGCATGACCTGGAGATGGTATGGCAAATATTCTGAATGTCTATTTCTTCATAAATTGCATTGAAAAGAGGTGAACTCTAAAGTCACCTGCTAACACTCCATGAATCTCAGCCTTATGACATGCATACACGGTTCACAGCACATTGCATCACACTGATATGACTCATATGAGCTACTCTTAGCACGTAAAACAGTGAATGTGTGTAGCAAGTAACATCCTGTTTAATAATCACTGGTTTCATTGTTACGTTACTAGCAGTGTGCTCATTTTAAAAAAAAATTTAAAAGCCTAAGTTTTCCTTGTCACACAAAAAAATAGTAGTTTCTTAACACTGAATCTGAGGTAGATGAGACAAGAAATTTTCACAGGGAAGAAAGATAACTCATGTTTTATTTCAAGTCAATTTCATCTGTTAAGTTCTGCATTCATTTAGCATGACATTGATAATGAAACTGCAAAGGAGCGAGGAAAAATTCAAGTCGGCTCCTCTCTCTCATCTCCTACCTGGATCTCACTGTTAGAGGAGATAGAACAAGGGGAGAGGAGCAGAAAAGAGGAGAAAGGAAAAGAAAAGCTTTTCTGGGATTCAAACTATCACAAACAGAATGAAACTTCCTACAAACATTCTTCCCTTGAAGCCGGCAGGCTCTTCCTGAGTGAGTGCCCCCTGCCCCTTCCTCCTCTGTGGTGATTGCTCTGTCGACAGTTTCAACCTCTTCTCCTCCCTAATCTCTCCACTCAGCTCTGTTTTCCTAGTGCCCTGTTGCCCTCAGCATCTCTGATGTGATTGCTCTGGCCTTCTTGACTTTCGCCAAGCCCCGTCTGCTCCTCTGTTATCCCTCTCTTTTATTTCCATAACCCTTTCTTTGCCCTCCACTGCTCTCCCAGCCCTGTGATCTCTCTGGCCTTTGCAGCTTTTCCTATGATCATTCTCTTCGGTTTTTCTCTGAACTTTCTCTGCCCTCTCTGGCTTTCTCAGCTTTCTTTAGAAGTCAGGAAACCTCAGAAGGTGCAGAGATTAATTTCAGTTTGGATAAGCACCCAAACTCGTGAGTACTTACACCAAATTTTTTACTGAAACAATTGGATCTAAAATCTCATTGGGAAGGTCAGCCTGATAAGAGTTCAAATACTTGGAGTTTTATCAAGAGAATAACTTCCCCTCCAACACTCGACTTTCTGCTTATTTTTGGTAAAATGAAAAGAAAATTGCCATGGTTTGCTTTGAATACTTTATCTTCTTTGACTTGGCTGAGTCATGCCCAAGATAGGATTATTAGAAAGCCCAGTGCACTTAGCACTTAGCACTTAGCAGGAATTGAAGCAAAATTTCATTTAGTCATTAGTTGGTAAAGTTGTTGATGCCTACTATGTGCCAGAAATGCAGGAAACTCGACTTGATTTCTATTTCCGTGGAATAATTATAGATGTGATGTTCATAAGTGCACTTCGTAGATATTGCTGCATGTATCTCCCGATCATCCTTATTTCATTTCTGGAATGCAATTTAGATACTTGATATTGTCATTTACTCACTATAAATTTAAAATATGTATTTCTATTATTCCTATAACAGAATCACTTAGTTACTTTTAAATCAAAAGTTTTCACTGACTGTTTCCAGATCAAGCACGACTACTAATCTTAGGAGTCCCATCCCATGAAAAAGAGATGAATAGGATAACAGAGATTATTAGTTTTGCTTAATTTCTCCAGCCAATATTTAAAACATTTCTTTAGCTTTTATCTTTGCATTTCCTGGGGAAACTGGAAAGCTGAATCTTTCAAATCAACCTCAAGCAAGATTTATAATCTGGACATATGTGAAATGTGGAGACAAAGGTTAAGCTACATCATTTATCTCATCTGTAGCATGGAAGTCCTGATCTGGTGGTGTATAGGCTATACCAAAAGATGTGTTATATTTGCATTCATGTATTTTTAAAACCTGAATATCAGTGCTGCTAGATAGACTACCAAACTATACTTTGCCACATTCTCATTAACATCCACTACCATACACTTGTTCATCTTCACAATTTTATATTACTCACCTAATGCTATGGCATTATAGTCAGACTTGTGACCAGACACAAGTTAACTGTAGGAAGGAAAGACTTCATTTGGCTCACAGTTTCAGTACATGGTCACTTGCTCTTGTTGTACGTAGGCTTCTAATGAGGCAGAGCATAATGTTGGGAAGGGAGAGGAAAGCTGCTCACTTGCTGGCTGCCAAAAATCAGAGGCAAAGGAAAAGATGTAGAGAAGAATGGGTAAGGTACCAGATGCAGGTTCTAAGGTTAGGCTTGCATGATCCATTCTCCTCAACAAAGCCCCACTGCTTCTCTTCAGTGGATTAACACACTGATGAAGTCAAAACTCTCATGATCCAATCACTTCCCAAAAGCCTATCAGCGACCAAGCCTACAATAAAATGAGAATATTCAGGGATATTCCAGATAATAGCCATAACACATGGGCATTTCTGAGTATCATTCCAAAGGCGGTTGTATCTTCTCCAAGTGGGAGGTGAATTGTGGAAGGATATTGTGATACTTAATTGTTACATCAATTTGAAAAAGAAATGGCTAGCAGATTCATGGAGCACAGTTCTGGGTGTGTTTGGATATTGATTTACTAAAGGCCTGGATAGAAAACCTAGAAAAAGATGGAATCTGCCCTTTTGCTTTTTTGGAGGAGTTCATCTTCACCATCACCCCTGGATGTCATTACTCTGCTGACCAGATTCTTCAGCTTGCCTTTATACACTCACACTGGACTCTGCATTAAGCTCCAGAACTCCACTTGGTTTTTGTTGTTGCTTTGTTTTGTTTTGTTTTGTTTTGTTTTTGTACTAAATGTCAAACTCAGTGAAAGGGTTTTGGCCCAGACAGGACACTTTGGCGGAACCAAAGAGCTCCTATCTCCCCCACCCCTAGAAATTTACCTGTGACTCCATCTTCCCCGCCCCTTAGGAACTTACATATGGCGCCAAACCAAGACCAATGGGCTACCCTGATGCCCCTTTATGTTCCATCCTAAACCGAGGCTACTTGCATACCCCCCACACCACACCACGTGTCCGCCAGAGAGAAAGCCCGACTCCAGCAGTCAGGGATTTTGGTTTTCTCTCTCTGTGTTCTCAGAATAAAGGCCTCTTTTGTTTTATACTTCTCATCTTTTGGATATAATCTTATCATTCAGGACCTTGGGCCTACCAAGCAGGCACTGTGTCACTGAGCTCTACCCCGGGCCCAAATTCTCCAACTTTTCCCTGGATGCTTGGTTTCTCCAGTACACAGATTTCCTCTGTAGGCAGTCACTGGAAGACTACTTTGTAAAGCCTTTATATACTACGGTGTGTGTGTGTGTGTGTGTGTGTGTGTTCCTTTTAGTGAAACTTAGCTGAAACAAGTGTAAACTTCAGATGTTAACTGGAAACATCCTATTTCGTTGGAAATGTAATAAGAAAATACAAAATTTTGGCTCACTCTCCTGCTGCATATGAGTGATTGAATAAGGTAAACTAAAGGAAAGAGCCCATTGTATTTCTTAGCAAATAGCAAAAGAGTTTTCTATAATGTTTGTGTGAAGGAGCCTATATATTTAGAAGAATTTTCTTCCCTAACATATATTACCAGAAATAAGCATTTTCTGCCAAAGAGGGAGATATTACTTTACCGTTGAGCAAGTTGGTTCAAGAGTCAGCAAAATAATGATTACAAGTCACCACTATATCAAAATTATGCAGACTATTAAGCTTCTTTTATGGTGTGAGAAAGCAGTGGGTGAGTATAAGAAGCAGAAGGATTACAATAGTACATGTAGGTTTCTGCCAGAAGTCTAACAGAATCCTACATGCATAGAAGATGTCATAAATTAAAACTTTTTCAAGAAATCAAGGATCTGGGAATAAGTCATACTGAGGTATGCTATTATTCACACATTGCACAGTAACTTCACTTAAATTTTCAGTATCGGTATCTAAATTATAGATGTGGGTCCAAGGAGTGCAAGGTGATGTGCTGTGAAATACTCATAAGCTAATAGATATCAGTATTGTCAAGGTTGAGGTTTGCTCTACACCTTCAGCTCCTGGGAGGTAATTATTAAGCCCTTGGAACATCCCATCTGGTAAGAGGATCTTCATTTAACCAAGGGCTGTGTCATGACAAACAGTGAAAACTATCAGTGTGGTTTATGGTGAAGAGCCTTGAGACATGTGATATCAGCTCCGTAGCCACGGGGGTTGGAAACTAAAGTCAGCCACAGCAGTGGTCAACCATATCTACGTGTAAAACACCAAGATCAGGTATGCTTATAAGGGTGACAAGACCCCATCTGTATTATCATACATCGTGGCTGGGAGAAATAAATATCCATACACCTCCACTGGGAGCAGACAGCTATGCACTGCATTCAGCACCTTTGCTACTGGATTCTGCCCTATGCTCCTCTTTCCTTTGCTGATTTGAATCTGTATCCTTTTACTGTAATAAAAAGTAACCATAACTATGCTTCTTCAGGTTCTTCAAGTGAATTATTGAACCTGAATAACTAGTATTTCTCAAGGGTCTCAATAAGGGCTCTTAAGTGTCTCTGAACTTGCAATAGATTTCAGAAATGAGTGGTCTTGGGGACTCTTGAGCATGCAAGTAGAAATATATGGAGGGGTGGGAGAGAATCTGAAATTCTGCAGGGATTTCCTGAAGGCTGCATTCCAAAAGAAGCTGTTATCAAAAAAAAAAAAAAAAAAAAAAAAAAAAAAAAAAAGGAGGCTCCTCAGACTTCCAGGCTGGAAAGGGCAGGCAGAGCTTTCAACAGCCTGCATCAGTGTGCTTCCCCTGGCTCCACCCAGGACCCCGCTGAGCAAAAGAGAGTCACATTGCTCATCTTTCTTTTATTCTCAACATCTTACTCAATACATTTTTTCTAAAGCCACTGCACGATATCATCTCATTAAGGAAAAAAGATAAATTATGATATTAACATCTTGCTTCCAAACACTTATGGAAGTCACAAGCATTTAGCTTCACACTTTAAAAAAAATGGGTACCAATGTATCTGACACCGATTATTCAAATGCAAATTTCATAGTGATTCTGAAAACTCAGTTTCTTTTCATTTCCCACTACAAAGAACAGATGGCATTTTCAGTGAACTAATCTCAAATCGCCTGTGGAACTGGAGGAAAAACACAGGTATGTATATAGATCCACCTTAGAAAGTAACAAACTATACTTGGAAAACTATACATCCAAGTTAATTCTACCCATGACACTAATAATATGCTGCCAAATACTAGAAAAGTTATTCTAGTAGTACCTATGACTTCCTTTCTTATTATTAAGTTTTAAGCCCTGGAGCAGAAACATAGGCTGCCTAAAGGTACACATCTAGCTTTTCTCCCTCCTGGAATGTCTTCAACAATCGCAAGCACACCAAGTGGGGAGTCCTGTACAGACACCAAGTCATGCAGCTCCTATCCCTGCTGCCTACAGAGACTCCTCAAGTACTGATGTGTGCTCAGCTGTCTCCAGGCATTCCCTCCTTTAAGTCTCACAGACGGCCTGAAGGAAGAAGTTGTTAACTCTGTTATTTTACAGGGATGAAGAATTCAATGTCTTCATGGATGAGAGGACTTGCAGAAGACCATGAAGCTAGTAACAGCCAAATCAGTATTCCTACCCAGCCCTGTCACCTAAAATCATTTTTTACTGCTACATATTTGCTGTTATGGTTAATTATAGGCTTTGATGATAGCGATTTATCCTATATCTCATTACCAAATTGCTAATTTTCAAAGACTCCAAGTCCAGTAAAGTACCCTTAGGATGGAAAGAACTAAAATTCTGCAAATATAACCTCATTTTTCTCCAATGTTCAGATGATATTTGAAGCCTCATAACATCTCAGGTGCATTGTCCTGCAGAAGAGTGATTGTGCTAATGAAGGGTAGGTCAAAAGAATAACAGATAAATCAGCTGCCACTTCATATAATCACTATCCTAATTCTCATAAATACTCTTGCAGAGTTCATCATGCAGTGGTCTACTAACTTCTTTTCCGTTCAAGTTAACAAATCTTTATCCAGTGCTTTTTTTGTGCCAAGCCCCAGGGTAAGCTCTGGGCAACAGTAATAAGTGTGATATAAAGCCTATCCTTAAGGAGGATGCATTCTGACTCTGGAACACTATGTTATCCCCCTTGAGATAGAATTACCTTGTCAATATTTAATTGACTGTAAGAGTAATATTAAAAGCAGCAGATCTACGCTTTTAAAAATTACAATTGGTAGGTCCACTGATGCTTCAAGATGACTAAATATGATTTTTCTCTTCTCCTGTCCTTTATGATAGCTTCTTAAATGCACTATCACAATCTTTCAGGTCACCTAAGCTTCATTTTTGAAACTCAGCTACACACACACACACACACACACACACACACACACACACACACCTTAGTTAATACATCATTTGTTGTTGTTTGTAGCATTACTTGGCATCCGTCACTATATGTATTCACAGGGATCTTGTAAAAATCTCTCTCGAGTCTTGGGAAAGAAGAGAAGCAGGGAACAAAGGCATAAGGAAGGGAGGAAAGGAGCGTAACCTTCTTTTGGCAGACGTCTGGGAAAAGAAGACTCTTTAAGAGATCACTGGATCAAAAGGAAGTAAGAAGTTTCCAGGCTGCCAGTCACAAAGCTACCCAAAACTCACTTTTAATGAAAAAAGAAACTGTTAACTCCTGCACTGTTGTAAAATACTTACCAAAGACACCTTCCCTGCTAAGTGCCATTCATTTTAAGACTGAAATGCAGTAACAGAGAAAAATGCCCAGGGCAACTGAGAACCAGAGAAAGAGGGAAGTGTGTGGTTCAACTGTGCCTGTAGGGGAGGGAAAGCATCCTTTCCTTGACAGCTACCCCACTTAACTACTGTGCAGTCAGCCCTATTTGGTGCCAGTGAAAATTCAGCCTTCCAGCAGATTCCCTGCCATCTGCCTTCTGACTCTCAGCCAACAGTCACATACCTTAAACGCTTAAAATTCACACAGTGTTCCCAGGGGCTGCCTTTGTGGGGCAATTAGAAGACCCATGGAAAGAAATTCTTTACGTGACACATGGCTGAGGTTTCCAAATTTACTTGAAATTCTGCAAAAGTATTCAGGTAAATAATTACATCCTGATTGCTCTTCACCTTGGTGCTTTCTCAGTATCCAGAGCCAGAGCTATGGAAGAGGAGGGAGTAACAAATGCCCATCAGCAAGGCTTGAGTCTCCAAAAAGTCAGCAGAGATGTTATTCGACTGCCAAGGAAGAAACTGGAGAAATGAAAACAGAAACAAAATAAGCTCAGTTTTGGCCCCAGGGCTTCAGCAGGTATCTACCAATTTATTCACATTGAAATATGAAGAGATTACGGATGGGAACTTTTTTTATTATTATCTGTTTTCTTTATTTGGATCTGAGTAGCTGTAATTTGAAAGTTTTGCAGTATAGAGCTAGGAAAGATGCTAAGAGAATTGCTCAAAATCTATGGAGGGAAGGGGAAAGTTTCAGCTCTTCATCATTTAGATGAGTGGGGTGTGTTTTTCTAGAAAGCCAAGATCTACGCTCCCAAAATGTATTTATCTCCAGTGCACACACACACACACAAACACAAAGTAGCTGAGTTAGTTTGCTTTTTTTTTCCTCTATAAAATGCATGACTAAGCATAAAGTCAAAAGATTCATTCCTGATCTACTAAGTGCTAGTTATAATGTAAATGATATGATTTACTTTCTAGTCCAGTCCACACGTTTAAACTTGAAAATTTAGATGATTTTCTCATACCTTTATAACCAGAAATATCTTACAAACAGTGGCATATAAATGTTAGAAATAGTTTCTTAATATCGAATGGTTTTTTCATCCCCACAATTTCCTTTTACTCCACTGTGCCAATATAATTTCTGCTGAATGATTCCTCTAAATTTTAGTGCATGGCTGGGGATTTAGCTCAGTGCATAAGCACCCAACTGGCAAGTGTGACGTCATGAGTTTGAATCTGGTACAAAAAAAATTTGATGCAAACACTAACTGGAGTGATAGGTCTACTCATTTTTCTAGGTACACACATACAGGAGTCTTCAGCTCAGATATAAATAACGTTCTTACTCGATAAAATATTTTTTTTAAATACACTGACAACGAAACAAAAGTTTCCGAGTGAAAATAGAAAATGTTCTACTTTTTTTTTTTTTTTTTTTTTTTTTTTAATCTGGGATTGAACTCACAACCATGTGCTTGCAAGGCAGGCGCTTATGCCACTGAATTAATTATTTCTCCATCCTACACTTATGTTCTAAAGGTAGGTTCATGTAAGTTTATTAAAGATACTTAATATGTTATTATATGGTATCTTAACATGGATTTCAATTACTCTTTATTAAGAATTAAATTCAGATTGATTGTACCATCACTCATCTTCCTTTTTTATGGATTTTTGGAGATAAAAAGTATTTTTCTGTTCTAAGTAAGACTCAATTATGTCAAGGATTTCTACTCGGCCAAAATAAGTACCACAAGGGGCAAACTTGGTAACATGTTTTTAACTGAGAAGTGAGTGAGAAATCCCAAGTGTATGACTAATACATGTCAAGTCTCAGTTGCAATAGCAAAACACCAGCCTCTCACTATCTACAAAATTTGCCAGGCACAGCTCTCAGGAGCTGGGAGTGAGTCCATGAGAGAGATTGATGCTTTGAACTCAATGGATCTCTTTGAGTAAAAATTTACACCAGGGTTTCAATTAGAACCTAAGGCTGATTACTTTCATTTATAGACCTCCCATCTAAATCCTAGCTTTCCTCATCACTGAATCACTGCTTCCTCACCAGAAGATTGATTGTAGGAGCACTTCAGTGGATCTTGCTCTGAGATTGTCTTTCTATTGCTCTTATGGAAGCTCTGGTAGCTTTGCTTTATGAAGCAGAGCAAATGGCTATGAACACTGTCTCTGGAGCTACTCAGCTTTAACTTACAACCCACAGTACCAGTTATCAGCAGCATCACCATCAGCAAGTTGCTAATCCCTTCAAAGCCTCGGTTTCTTTATATATTGATGTCAATAACTAATAGTAAGAGCCTTAAAGAGATTCTTTGAGAATTAAATTAACCAATATATGTAAAATCCTATAACAGTTTGGTTGGTTGTCAAAATATGAGACATTATTGATCTTTATTGTTATTAGGTATATAATAAAAATACATATTATATATGTAACAGATATGCATTTGTATATAATTGGATTTTTCTGTTGCACTGAATTCTCATCAATATTTAAGATAAAATGTGATAATGTAATCTAGCATATACTTAAAAATTCCCCTAAAATAGTAGGTCTTCTGTAGAGTACCTCACCTTGAAAAGACCGTGTGTAACACACACTGTCAGTTTCCTGTTGATGACCTTTCTGTGTGTTTTAGATCACAACTTGCAGTTCTCAACTAAGGGCTTTCATCTGGCTGCGGGAGCACCTTCAACTCATAGCCTCAGACAAAAGTTTGGAGAGCAAAGAACTTGCAGAAACTTCAACCAAAGATAAGCAAGAGCTCACAGATAAATATCAGCACTCATCATGGCATCAGTTAGGATAAATGGGTTTTCCTTGGTCCTCAGGTTCCCATCTCCAGTTTTCCTAGAAAGAATTCCCAAATCCTCAGGCGTAACCTTCTCAGTACACACCTCTTATTGTTGTCCTTCCTATTCCCAACTCACTTTGCCACTCCTGTGTTTCAGGATTACCTCTCAGACATATTACTTAGGCTTGAATCCTTGCTCAGAGCCAGCTTCTGGGTAGCTCAAACCAAGACATTATTCTCACTGAACTCATCATAGCCACATTTCACTCCACAAATGGGTAAATGAGCTGATCCTCTGCTGAGACTTTGTTGAAAACCTCAATTGGCTTGGTGCAGAGGAAGCAAGGTAGGGAAAACATATGCAGGTGAGTAGCTGCCACTGCTTTGTGGTTGAAATCATGATGAGGATCAACCCTGTGATTCTGCCCTACCACTTCAATTTCCAGAAGTTTTTCATTTCTCTGAGAATTTGTTTATATGCATTTTGGAGAGAGAGGAAAGAGGCTAATAGCGGGACAGGGCTTACTAGAACCCTAGCAGTGTGAAGTGAGCTGGGTGAAAAAGGCTTACCAAAAACACTTTGTCAGGACTGAAGTAAGTCATACAAACTGCAGATTGTGGTCTCCAAATACTATTTGTGGGAGGAAGGTAGGAAGGGGGATAAAGATATTGAAAATTATTAAGAAATGTTATATATATATACTATATATATATTCATTATATTCATTCCCTGAGAGAAATGTAACTATTGTGTATCATATGAGTACACACACTAATAAAAAAATATGCAGACACATTTTGTCATCAAAAGGAATGAGGTCTGATAGTTCAATCAGGACAACTTCAACGTGAGCCTGGAACATCTTGCTATGCCAGGATGAAAGTGCGCCCAGAATGATGGAGATGTGCAAAAAGTCGCCTCAGAGTGTTCCTGCTGGTCAAATTCAGGACAATTTAAATAGCAACATAATAGAAATAGTATCAAATGGCAACCATTGGTTAAAATAAAATAGGAGTTCACACTAATGTTAATCAATTTAGCTTGAAGATAATGGGATATTTAAACAATCTTGAAGTCTTTCTTCCATACAGTACGATAGCTTTGCAGTGGAGAAAACACGAAGGTACCACCTTGTTCAAGTGATGAAACTTATTATCACTAATAATGAGAAAAATCAACATTGTGCACTACCACCATATAGGGTTCAGTAAAAAATTATCTGCTATAGCATTCTTTCAGAAGATGTATAATATGAAGATAATCATGAGAATAAAGCTTGAGGGACATTTCACAAAAAATTGTTCTTCAAAAATCTTAAAGTGAGAAAAGTAGAAAAACTGAGGAAATTTTCTAGGCTGAAAAAGAGTAAGACACATGATACCATATCACAGCACACACCTGACTTTATCCTCAGTCCTTCCTATAAAGGATATTTGGGAGGAGATTAAAATGCATTCTGAGTACTCAATGGTAGCAATCAAGGTCAATTTGCCAATGCTGGTGGATACGATGTGATGTGTAGGAGGAAGTTCTAGTACACAGGACACACTCTCAGCAGTCACCATGCAACCCATTTTCAAATGTAGCATTCTTAAATTTTGTCTGTAAGTATGAATTTTTTTAAATGAAAAAGTTAAAAATCTATGTGTGATTCGGAACCAAGGAAAGTACCTAAAGATCTAATATTTAGGTATCGCTCCCAAATTCAGATAGTTAACAAGAAGATCCCAGCCAAGTTCTTATCAACAAACACACATTCCATCAAGTTCCCAGTGCCTCATATTGAAAACTGAATGATTAATCCATGGTTATCAGATTCCTAAGTGTGACTTTCAAGATGCTGAAACAAAAAAACAAAGGCCAAAATGACCCAGAAGCCAAATATACATAAGAACAAAACGTGCATTGGGCCATTTTTTATATTACATTTGTAAAACATACATAGGGTTGCCACAGAGCCTCCTCATGCTTTTATAAGATATTTTTGGAATAGGTATTTCCATTTTTGGCATAAATTTAGTTCTCTTTCACTCTCTCAGTCATATATATATATATATATATATATATATATATATTCTCCCATACTCATGCTGATAGTTGAATTGATAGTTGAAATTTATCAAAACAATCCTTGATATTTATTTTTAAGTAGGATGGGTTTAACAATTATGAATCAACCACAAGTAATAGTTTATTACTAGACTTTAGAATCAGGTGGACTTCACCTTGAACCATAACCTATCAGCCATATTGAACACTTTGTTCCCCTAACTCTTGTCCCCTTTTCTGCAAAACAGGTATAATAATACCTACTTTATGGCATTCTTGTGAAAATTAACAAAGTTATAACTTTGCCTACCACATAGAATATACTCATGAAAGGGTATGCTGATATTATTATTCACTACTGACTTCTATGTTATCTCAAAGCATAATTCTTGCTTCTAGAAAAAGTCCTAAATTCATCGTTTGTCTCAGCCATGCTCTGTTGAAGAATGTCTATGGTTGATTTTCTTCTGGTCAGCTCATTCTATTCATGATACCAAACTTACCCACTAGTGCCTATGCATTTCTTCCCAGTTACTGAATTACTGTAGCCAGCATCATTGCTCATGGCTCCTTGCTAAGCTCTGTCACTGGGGGCCTGAGAGCGAGACCAGAGGGTTAATGGGTAAGGAGGAACATATTCCTTCCTACTTGCAACGTTTTCTGTTTTGGCCTTTGGTTGTTGCTTTGGTTTCCTGTTGCTCTGTCACTCTAGCAATCCTCTCCACCCTCGAAGCAGCTGTTTGTTCCAGCGTGGGAGATGATTACAGTTTGCAGTTTTTCCAACACCAGGCTTATATCATCTCTCAAGCTCACTAGCTCTGCAGAGCTCTGTTCAAAACTACCAAGTGTTAATCATTCTAGCCTCCTCTCTCCTAGGATTATAATTAGTGTTTCCTGTTCCGTGTGCATTTCTTTAATGCATAGTTAATAATTCCTTATTTGAAATTCTTTCTATGAAAATAACAGGTATGTGTTTACCACCTGACTGAGCTCTGACTGGTACCAGTGAGCTGTTCATCCTTCTTAGGTTTCCTCTGAGCTCCATTCCAGAACCCCTGTGGGATAATCTGATGGCTAAGCTTATTCAGTCCTTTACCACCCCATTGGATACAGGAATTTCTTAAATAACTTTGATCTCTGTGATTGTTCAGGCTAATCCAGCTCTCTATCAAAGAAAGACACTCTTGTCACCACCCCTGATTTTTCCCATTCATGTCTGCTGGCCTCTTAAAAGAAGGCACATTTGCTTTAGCGCATGTGGTGTTCGCTAGCAAAACCAGCCATAAAAGGCTTCTGACTTAAGCTGGTAGCATAGCCACTTGTCAGATCCAAAAGGAGTGGAGAGATACACTTTTATCATAGTTATGTCACTCATTCTGCTTTTCTTCCGTTTCATCAGCCTCTAGGTTGCCCCCAGAGAGTTCATCAGTAATTTTCCCAAACACCACTTTCATCTTAGTAGTCCTGTGAGAAACAACATACAGTAATTTCCTATCACCTATTGGATCAAGTCTAAACTCATGGGTGTCAGCATGAGGGCATCGGCCAATTAAATTGAGTATATTTTATAGTCTCAGAGTGATGCTTCCATTTTGTAATTGTGGTTTTGGTGACAAACTCATGCTTCCAGGCCTGTCTTGTTATTTTTTTTTTTTAAAGAATTTCTAACAACCTGTAAGAATAGACCTATCAGGCCAGGGGATGAGATGGCTGACACAACAGCCTGTGATTCAGCAGATCTCACAGTATCAAAACCACAGTACACTGGGGAAAGGTAGACAAGGAGCAGAGTCTTCATAAAACTTGCAAAAGACTAGAAGAAACCCTTTCAGAAATAAAAACAGCTGCTCGGACAGGCTTGAAGTGCTCACCTCAGGGGCCAATCATTTTCTCAAGTGATTTGAGAACCAGGAAAACATTCATTCTTTAACCCTAAAGGTTGCTGGACTCCTTCAATAGCAAGCTGTTTATGTACAATGAGTTTTATTCTGTACTTACACAAAGGGCCTTGTATCTTTTCCTCTGTCTGTGAGCAACCCTCTCAGGCAAATATCATCACCCTTGTGACACTCACACATAGACAAAGTCTACAGAAGGATTTATTTTAAAATGCTTATTAAATAGCTAACTCTCCTCCAATAAATGCTTTCTTTCATCATCAAACAATTTCTATCCTTTGCTGAATGCATCATCACTCTTTGGGTTTTACTCGATGCTACCTACAAAGAAAATTACCTGTGCTTTCTGTCCTATGTCTAACTTACAGAATCTGAAGAGATAATTCAGCTTATTTTTATATAATCCTAAGTAGCCAGCCAAAAAATAGAATATGCAGGCAAATATCTGCATTTTGGCTCTGCATGATATCACTTACCCAGATGATTAATAATACCTAGGTTTTTGATGTATCTTATAGATTGCCTAAACAGAAAGTTTGCATGCATAAAGCATATCCACATATGTTTAGTGTTCCTACTGAAATGTTTCATGGTTAATTATAATTTTGCTTTAATGTTAAATATTATGTTTTGAGCATTTTTCCTTATGACTTAGTACTAAATTATCCTTATTTTGATGTGTCTGTCGTGACTTTTTAAATATATATGTCTGTCATTTGCTTCATTTCAATGTTTCTTATTTCTAAGTCACACAGTTGCTATTTATTTTATTTTAGCTGTTTCATGATTAGAATGTGGCATTTTGTAATTTTTTACTCTTCTTTCTCAAGTATTTATGTTCTTAACAGCTTGATTTCTTAATGTTAAACTTCTCTGATTTCAGAAATACATACAAATACTAAGTGCAAAATGAGAGATGTAATCAAAAGAAAGTTTATCCTATCTAGTTTTGCCAAAAAGAATGAAAATTTTATGAAACGGAGTAGGAAGTAGAACTGCTTCTTTCAGTTTATCAGGGTCATATAGTCTGGACTTTGCATATGTCTTAGTTACTTCTTTCATTGCTGAGACACATTCCTGATAACCCCAAGTTAAAGGAGGAGAGGTTTATTTTGGCTCATAGTTTGTGAAGGTTTCAGGCCAGAGTCAGCTGACTGTGAGGCAGGGCAATATGGTAGAGGGGTGCATCACAGAAGAGAAAGAGCTCCTAGCAAAGTAGGCAGGAAGTAATGGGGAGGAGGGTCAAGGGGGTAGGAGGGATATACACTTCCAAGCTAGAGCCCCAGTGTCTCACGTCTACCAACATTGGACCCACCTACAAACCCCTCAGTGGACTAATCAGCGATGAGTGTCACACACACTCATGGCCCAGTCACCTCCCAAATGTCCCACCCATGAGTGCATGAGATTTTGGGGGGACATCTAGCTAAAAGCCGTAATACCAGATTTCAACCAAATATTTGAAAATTGAATGAATAGGGTAGGAAGTGGTACTTCTTTTAATGACAGTGTCATAGTCTGAGCTTTACATGTGGCAAATTATGAAACATTTTTCAATTCTTACTTTTTCCTATGAAATACATTTACTATGCATATATCATTGAAATAAATAACATATTCATACTTGAATGTGAAGAATATATTTCTCTTGATGAATCATCTGAGGGAGGTAAATGCAAGTACCAATGTATTTATTTTTGTATAAATGTCCTTTACCCAGTACTGCTAGCCAATTTCACATTCAGTTTTTATTTTATACCCTGCCTTGATAAACATAACTTAGTTTAAGTCACTCTAACAAAAATACCATGCATTCAGTGGCTTAAACAACAGAAAATTCTTACAGTTTGCTGAATATGACAGCCAAAAATCAGGTGTCCAGAGAGAGCTCCATGTCTACTTTCTCATTGCATCTTCCCGTGGCAGCAAGGAGGAGACAGGGAAGGAAGAGAGAGAGAGAGAGACAGAGAGAGGGAGAGAGAGAAAAAGAGAGAGAGAGAGAGAGAGAGAGAGAGAGAGAGAGGAAGAGAGACAGAGAGTAAATGAGAGGCAGACAGAGAGACAGACTTTCTCAGTCTTCTGGATTTTCTTCTTATAAGAATACTAAGCATCCTCTGATCTCTATCCTCATAACCAATAATCTTCAATAGGTCTTTTATCCAAATACCATCCAGTTGTAAAGTAGAGTTCCAACATACAAATTTGAGGAAAGAAATACATGTTCAGTCCACTGAACAATTCTTACATTAAATAACTGCACACAAACAGTGGAGGCTAATTTTATTTGTATCTCCCTGGAACATACTGTACTTCAAAGGATAGAATATATATAGATACCCTGATGACTAAGTTGCAATTTATTCAAAAGTCCAACCGAACTTGCCTTCTCCAGCATGCTCAGATGCACTTAAAAATCAAATCCAGTCTCTTACTGTGACTGACAACACTCCTCTCAATCTGACACTGCCTTTGATCTCTCTCTTACTATTCTGTCATTTAATATATTCCAGCTATACCAGTCTTTGTGTTACTTTTTTTGTAGCGCTAGTAAAATACTCATTTTTATTTAAAGAAAAAAAACAAAATAGAAAAAGGATAGAAATAATATATACTTTCATAAAAATGAAAGAAATCACTAGTTGATAATTACATATTGTCCTCTTAGAAATAGTTGTTCAAGTTACAAAAGTAAAGCATACAAAGTGGACATTCAAACAGTGAGACTGCAAACAGTTCTGTTCAACGATCCAACAAAAACTTAGTAATATGGTCATCTATCTTACACACTTAAATATACATGCAGTAATATCCTTTAGAGCACTTTCTTTTCCTCTCTTTTTCACAATAGCAATTACACATTTTGGGTTTTATTACTCCTACATTTCTTTTTACTTTTTATACTAGAGACACAATGTGATATTTATAAATATGATTCTTATTTATTTCACTAATGAGGATAGTCTCAAGTTGTCTCCGTTTGCTATGAAGGCCTCAACATCATCCTTTTTATAGCTGAGTAATATTCCATTGTATAAAAATACCACATCTTTTTCATCCACTCTGCAGTTGATGGGCATCTTGGTTGTTTCCAAGATTTAGCTATTACAAATTGTGCTGCTAGAAACATAATGGGTGCACATATGTCACAATAATATGACCTTTTCAGTTTTTCTGGGAAAATACCCAGGAGAGGAATAGCTGGATTGAAGGGAACTTCCAATCATAGTCTTCTGAGAATTCTCCATACTGATTTCCATAGTGGTTGCTCCAGCCTACACTCCCACCAACAGTGGAGCAACGTTCCTTTTTCCTGCAGCCTCACAAACATTTGTTATCAATTGATTTCTTGATGGCAGCTATCCTTTCAGGAGTGAGATGAAATCTCAATGCTGTTTTAATTTGCATCTCTTGAATGACCAGTGATGGTGAACATTTCTTCATGTATTTATTTGCCATTTGTAAGTCTTCACCTGAGAACCGTGTGTTCTCTCTGATGCCCATTTTTGGAGAAGGTCTTTGAATTTTGGGGGCTTGATGTTTTTCAATTCTTTATATGTTCTGGATATAAGTCCTTTGTCTAAGGGGTTGCTGGCTATAATTCTTTCCCATTCTGTGGGTTTTCTTTTCACTCTGTTGGTGATTTCTTTTGAAGCGCAGAAACTTTTCAATAAGATGAGATCCCAGTTGTTGTTTCTTTGAAGTGTTTCCTGTGCAGTTTGCATTTTGTTCATAAATTCTCTGCCTATCCCTATGTCTCGTCTCCAAGACTTCTACCTACCTTGTCTTCCAGGAGATTTAGTGTTTCTGTTTTAATATTTAGGTCTTTGTTCCATTTAGACTTTAGTTTTGTGCGTGGCGATAGATAATGAATTTAGTTTCAGTCTTCGGCATGTGGAGAACCAATTTTTCCAACACCATTTATTAAAAAGGCTATCATTTTTCCAGCGAACACGTTTAGTCCAAATATAAGGTGGCTGAGTGTCTTTGTAGTTGTGCTTGCATCTTCTAATCTGTTCCATTGATCCTCAGGTCTATTTCTTTACCAGTACCATGCTGATTTTATCACTGTGGCTTTGTAGTATAGTTTCAAGTCAGGCACTGAGATGCTTCCTGCTTTGCCTTTGTTGCCCAGAATTGCTTTTGCTATTCGAGGTTTCTTGTGTTACTTATTTTGTCACACTTATTTTCCTCTCAGGACTCTGGAATATGCTGTTCCTCTGTCTAAAACTTTGCTCCCTTCAAGTCTTCCAAAAGTTTCCTCCTCATCACTCACATACTAACTCAAACACCTCCTGGGAGAGGTCTTTCCTAAGCAGCCTAACTCCTCTCTGTTCCATCACCTTGAATCATAGCATTTACCTGTATCTGAAATCATTTAATTGCTTGCTGTTGTCTATCATGCATTTTGGTCCCATGGTAATCCCATTTTTCCTAGGGCATCTCCCCAGCCATTACTATTTCAGTGGACTCCTGGGAGCTTTTCCAGGTTTCTAACTTACACTGCAGATCTTCACTGGGATGAGAACCTGCCCCAAATCCTTCACTGTTTGCCTTGCCCTGTCCTCTGCTTTCTACCTACCATCAGCCTTCTGTGGCCTCATTCCTTGTTTCCATGGCAGAGTTCTCCTAAAACTTTTAATCTTTAAAAGACTATTATTGCCATAGCTATGCTCAGTAGGTCAAAAATCTTTAATTGAACACTGACCTTTTTAATAAACAGGATGAATATGAAGGCTGTTCTTTTGTTCCTATGGCATTCTTTGAACAATAAATTCTGTGATTCCCCCAGAAATTCTCAATATATTTTTAAGAACATTATCTGTGCAACTGATTTTCTATTTACCCATGTGGACAAAATATGATTTGGGTAGCTTACTATGGACAACACATGGCACAGGGAGGTAGTTACTTTCATGAGTCTGGGATCAAACTCTGGAACCAAATACTGGTTATGCTATTTACCAGCTGCAGAACCCTGGAGACACTATTTAAGATCTCTGAGCCTTAACTTTCTAGGCAGACAGTAAGCACGATAAAAGGGTAGCAAGGTTGTTTTGAGGTTTCGGTGAGATAATGTCTGTCCAGATACACTCACACATTGATTGTCGCAGTGCAGAAACATACATCCCGCTGGAGGAGAATTTGCAATATGTATCAAGTTTGCATATGTGCTTCCCTTTT
Source organism: Cavia porcellus (assembly GCF_034190915.1). Classification (NCBI taxonomy): domain Eukaryota; kingdom Metazoa; phylum Chordata; class Mammalia; order Rodentia; family Caviidae; genus Cavia; species Cavia porcellus. Next base: position 50,693,618 of record NW_026947504.1, on the reverse strand, counting down.
CGCCCAGTTGGGCACCCATAGTTATTCCTCTATGTGTGCACAAAGTTGTGTAGAAGTTTGATTATAATAGCAAAATATTAGGGAAAACTTAAGTGCCCAACCACGGAAAACTGGTTGGCATAAAAATTCAACTGTGAAAATAATTAGAAATATTTCTATGAACTGATGTGAAGAAATTTCTAGGATATATTAAGTGAAAATATGCATGCAAAAGAATATAAATGTACATATATATGCTATTTATATGACAGAAAATAAATATATATCTTTATCCAAATACACAGACACACATACATGTATATATATGTATTTATATATCGTTATGTACACATGCACATATAACATGAATTCTACTATAGAGTATAATTACCATATATTTCCTTATTTTAGAAAATGAAATATAGGAAGGATAAACAAGAACATAATGAAACTTGGTACCCATAAGGAATTGATGGGAATTGAAACATAAAAGCAAAAAGAAATTTCTAAGTACAATTTTTAAATGTAGTCTTGGCTTTTGAACATATTATATAGATTCAAAACTTAAATTTATATTAAGATATTAATATTAATTTATCAAAATCAAACTCTAAATTTGATATTCAATAGAAACAAATGAACCTAACTACAGACCAGCTTGCTAATATAACTACACTCACACACAAAGAAATAATTAAGCAAATTTTGAACACAATTTCTGACTGAATGTTCTTGGTGGTATCATATCAGACCAATTCAAATTATGGGTCCTGCTATAACTCATCTGTCCTGGGATCTTAATTCATTAATGTTGCAAACAGCAAAACAGGCAACAGGGATCGCTGTGATGAATGGAGACTAAAAAAACAAGACAAATGAACACAATGTATAATCCTACTTAGATCTTGTATGTAACAGAAGAATGACTAGAGAGAACGTCGCTGGGATAATTGGTAGAAATCTGAAAACAGACAGTGTGTTACAATACATTTCTTATTCATGTTAAAATCTTGGAATATGTTTAGGATGAGGTTATCTCTTTGTTCTTAGGAAATGTATGCTGAAGTATTTGGGGAAGAAATATAATGACTGTACATGAAACCTATATTCAGATTTATAGCAAAAAAGAGAAAAAGAGCAAAGGCTCAAAATATTCACTGTATTACTCTAAATTCTTCTGATTTGAAATTTTTTTAAATAAAGAATTGAGGAGGTAACTCGAAACAAACAGTCCAAAAAAAGATCAGTGCCTGTTAGCTATTACTATCTCTGATTCTTCCAGTCTGGAAGCCTTGAGGAAACCTGAAATAAATACATATGGTTGATAAATAAAAAAGAAATCGTGTACTGGGATCTATTTTCAGCCTACTGAAGCATGTCAGTTGGTACTTTACTTATTCATTTCCCATAGGATTTACCCAAACAAATAAAACTGCCTCCAACTTTAAAATAGGAAGCAATACTGACTCCAAGCTTCCCTTGAAAGAAGCAGTTAACTCTTACCCTTACATTACTTCCTCATTTAGTGATGCACCTTAGCAGGAGCACAAGAGGAGTATCATTCCAGTTAGCCTCTGGAAGAAAAGGAGACCACACTACCTCCCACCCGTGAGCTGGGCTAGGGACTGGCAGCTGCTCCCAGCCTGCCCATCCGAATGGTGGTGACAAAGCACCAGGCCAACCTAGATTGTGGGGTCAGGGTCATTTCAGATTTTAACTACTGAAAGTAAGTCAGACAGCTCTTCGCCTGTATCAGGGAGCAGGAAGTATAATTTACAGCAGATTAAGTTCACTTTATCTGAAGGTCTTTTAAAAATCTATAAGCTCTTTCTTCACACAATAGACCTAACAAAACTCTTTCAGACAGTCCTAAATTACATACTTTTTAAAAATCTTTTTCCCAGATATATAATATTTGCCTCACAAAATGATGAAATGACAATTTGCTCTGGGGCTTCTGTTTTCCTCTCTTTCAAGCCTTAAAAGCATGTCTCATTTCTATTGCAATGTTGTGTCCAGGTATAGACAGGCACTCTTTGTGACTGGTTAAAAGCTGCAGAAAGGCTTTATTCAAACATAATGCTGCTCATATCCAGATCCATGCCAAGAGGAATAAATTGTACAAAAGCAACTAAAGAAAACTGTTTTATGGATACCACTGTGCTACATTAGCTGACAAGGGAGAGATGACTACATTTATAGATTTTTTTTGTCCTTTTATAGAGGTTGAATCATATGCAGTTGAAAAACTGTGTATTATCACCACTGGAATTTGAATTCAGCTAATGAGAATAAACGGCAAAAGAAAAACTCCTTGCAAGGCTGCTTGTCTTGGCTCTTCCATGGGCCATAAAACCAGGTTGCTCTGCTTGCCTTAGGGGCACAATACTACTGGTATGCAAAAGCATTTCGAGATTCCATTTCTTTTGCATCAATAAAAATATAAAGACATTCGTCTCTTTAAGTCATGCATCGTAGGCTGATAGTGGAATTAGACGCTGTTACTAGCAGGATCCAGTCTTAGAATATTGCCTTATATTTGCAGTAGATGAACCTCTGGGTTGCAAGCATAGTCACACATACAATCTCCCCTAATCCTGGGAACTCTGGGAGCAGACTGTGTGTTTAGCCTTTCCATTAGTGTTTCCTTAAAGCAATGGAGCAAGACATGAGCATTCTCAGCACAGCTTTATGTCTGCCATTTATCAGAACTGAGAAACCCCGACACAAGAGGGAGGAAAGGAAGCAGGAGAGAGAAAGAGAGAATAGTCCAGCTTTGTTACTTACTAGCTGTATGACCCCAGACAAATGACAGAATTTCTCTAAGCTTGTTTCTTCAACTGCAAAATAAATTAACACTCAAAAATGGCAACTGTTCATTGATCCACCTATTTAACTACATTGACATTTTTAGCAGTTGGTAGATAACAAAGTTACATATGTAGAGGTAAAAGTAATCTGACTGCATTATCAAGATACAGTGCTAGCTTTCATGAACCTCACATGACAGACTTTTAACTAAACCAATACAAACTAGTGAGATATTAAGGAAAGCAGGCCAAAGGTTTTACACTGCACAATGCAGAGGACAATATGTCATAGTATATCTGAGTGGTGGAATCACTGGGGTTGCAGAATGCACAACCTGAGAAACCAAGCACAGCAGCCTGGCTGCTAATAGAGAAAGGCTTTATAGAAGGGACATCTGATTGAGGTCATTTCACAGAAAGGAAAAATTATGTGAGAATGCATGAAATGAATATGGAATTACAATATCATCATTGCCATAGTAGATCAGATGTGTATATGATAGAAAACTAAAATTGAAATGATAAAAAGAATACATGGTAAGAGGCCTCTAAGTCACACCAAATAATCTGCACTTTACTGTCAAAGCAATAGAGTACTGTACGTAGTAATTATTCAACTATCCCCAGGGTAGCTGACTATTCTTTACAGAAAAAAAAAAAAAATACTGTGCTCCATTTCCCTTTCCCCCACCCCAGGCACCACCTGAATTGACAGGGACACGTCGACCTGGAAATCAATGAAAAGTTTCTGGCTGCATCTATCATTATCTACTCAAAAAGCTCTCCTTTCCCACGTTAAACTCTGTCTATGTATTCCCAAATGGCCCTTCAAATATCTCAGTTTCTCTGCGTCTGTTTCTATCCATAAACACTTGCACAGAAACTTTGGAAGGGTCAAGATTAAAAGCCAAGACAGTTAGAACTTGTGAGGTACAAAAGGGAAAATCAGGCTGCTACAGGAAGATAACATTGGTGAGGAAATAGCATGTCAGAAGGAAGAGGTTAAAGCAACATTCTGGGGGAAGCGCAATTGATAAAGACATTCATTTGAGAAAAGCAATAGATAGGAAGACATAATTAACATGGTTTCACCACAGAATCCTGTGATCCAACCAAACAATGTCTCCTTGAACAAACAAAACAAATTTCACAAACTGGTTTAATACTTCTGGGTTCTGGTTGTCAAGATCAATAAATGTCCACTGAGGGTCTGCATTTCCAAAGTATTACTGTTGTACTGAGAAGACAGTAATAAACACGATAAGCATGTGTCCTGCCCTCATGAAGCTTAAGTCCTAGTAAGGAATAAAGGTGAGTGTACAATAAATTACAATACGGTGTGACAGGTTCATTATTCCAAAGGGTACTCTTTACATCGTGGTCTATGAAATTGGAAGCACTGAAGAGTATTTTCACAAGTTACAGTGTAAATGATGCCTTGGATAAGAAATATGGTTCTTATGGACTGAAGGTCTGCATTCCTCCAGTACACCTATATTGCAGCCTTAACCCCTAAAGTGATTGTTACTTGAAGGTGGGGCCTTTAATGGAGGTAATTAAGGTTAAATGACATCAAAATGTGGGGTCTTGGTCCAATAAGATTAATTTTCTTGTAAGAAGAGACACCAAACCAGGCATAGGGCAGTGCATCTATAATCACAGCTCTATGGGAAGCTGAAATTTACTTCTCTATCATTGCAGTTCATAAAACTCTCCTTTTCCAGGTTGAGATCTACCTCTATATTACCAAATAACAGGAAGATTGCAAGTTTGAGACTGGCCTGGGAAACTTGTAATTTAGAGAGAACTTTTCTCAAAATTCAAAAAGAACTGAGGATACAATTTAGTACAAAAGCCCTGGGCTCAAGCCTCAATTCAAGAGAGAGACAGAGAGAGAGTGAGAGAACTGAAACTTGTTATCTCCACCTTATAAGGACATATCACAAAGTATTCCAGCCGAGTGCTGCAGTGTGCATCCATAACCCAATAGTAAAAGACGCTGAGGCAGAAGGATTCCAAGTCTGGGTCCTCCTTGGGCAACTTAATGAAAATCTGTCTCAAAATTAAATGAACAAACAAAAAACTTTTATGTGCATAAATAAATAAATATATAAAATACAACTAGGGATGCGGCTCTGTGGGAGAGCTCTCAGGGTCTGATCCCGAGTATTACAATAACAACAACAACATAGGAAGGTAGTTGACTACACCCAAGAAGAGAATCCTCCGAAGAAGATGACCATAGCAAAACTTGATCTGGTACATTTGTCCCTTGGTAACCATGGAGGGCTGATTCCAGCATCTTCCACCTGTACTCAAACCTGTGGGTGCTCAAGCCACTTACACAAAATGAAGTCCTAATTGCTCATACCTAAGCACATATCCTCTTGTGTACTTGAAATCATCTTCTGATATTTTATAACACCTACTACACTGTAAATGCCATGTAAATAGTTGTTACAAAGTATTTTTTACAGAATAATAACAGGAAAGTAGTGTATATATATATTCAGTATAAATGCAATTTTTGAAAAATATTTTCTATTAACTGGTTGAATGCATGTGCACAAAACCCACAGATAGAAGGGTCAATTGTAGTTCTGGCCTCCAGAACTGTGAGAACATACATTTCTGCCCTTCAAGTCACTCATCTATGATCCTTTGTTATGGTAGCTCTAACAGACTAATACAATGGGGGGAAAAAATCACAGAATAGTTTTGGTGCACTTAATCCAAACTTAGACATCATAAGACTCATCCTAAGGGAAAATGCAATTTTTAGCATTAGATCTGAAGATTATTATGAATTGCCAGGTCAAAAGGAGAGTAGGAAAGAATACAGGATGATGCTAAGTGAAAAAGAAAAATAAAATAGGTGCCAAGAGCAAGATATTTACAGGCTACACTGAATGGATCACAAGGTTGAATGCAGAATCTGTACAACAGTAGCAGGGGCAGGGCCTCAGAGCCTTTTACAGCCCTTCCTTAGAAGTCAGGGTTTACTCTGAGATGAATAAAAATATTACAATATTTCTAAATTCAATAACTGGAATTATTCGTGTTATGTAAAATAGCTTGCAGACACTCCAGCAGGAAATCTCCACAGTTTATCAAACATTGTCTCAGGACCACATAGTTGTCACTCAAGGACATTTGTTAAACAAATGCTTGGATAAGAACTTTCTGAGTGTAGTGGATCCTCTTCTTCCCATTGTAATATATCTGTAGTGCTAAACCAAAGGATGTTTTAGCTCACTTATTGATATGGCAGGATAGCCTTTCTCTGACAATCCAGGGAACAACTGTCTCCTGGAACGCGTGCCACCACTGAGTTACCACCTGAGATTCAACCCTTGTGTCTGTTACATCCAGACAGTGAAGAGCTGGACTGTGAAGACTGACTTAAAATCATCCCCTCTGGCCACCCCAACAATTGTGTATATTATGACACTTCCCAAAACCTCCTTGGTTGGGTACAATTTTACCTTTCTCGGTCTTCTGGAAAACAATAGCTAAATATCAGAGCGTGAAACAATGTTTTGCTGCTGAGCATGTCAGGTCAAATTCTGTTTTTTTTTTTTTTTTTTTCCCCCAACCTTCAAATTGTTTTGTAAGATCTGTAATAGCACTGTAGCATATTTGATCTTCAAGAAGACAGACAACAAGTACTGACAGATCCTGAGAGCCAGGGTCTTGGATGTGCCTCCCCAGCCCGCTAAGCATGGGTCACAGGTCCATTTTCACTTAAGGTCATCACCTTCCTCCCCACTTGTCCCCACACCCCACACACTCAAGCTTTTCAGAGTGTACTGCTTGCTGAACATGACACCAAATGTGGGGTCCATTGACCCCGTAATAATAAAAATCAATAATCAGGCGAAAAAGTGTGAGAATACAGGTAAAACTATTAATTTGGAATAAATAGAAGAGGAAAGGCCTTGAAGAAAAGAACTAAAGGGATGGTAACAGTGATGGAGAAAGTAACTCTGGCCTTTTAACAAAGGAAAGGAGCCAACTATTACTAGGCTGGTGGGGTGGGCTAGAGGCGGAGTGATCATCACTATTCTAGTTCTGGGCAGTTTCAATAGTGTTTTCTTTTCCTGTGTAGACATCTTGGTTTTGAGACATGGGTAGCCAGTTTAGCCTAGACACTATTGCATTTCTTCCCTTGGGGCCCCTATCCTGCACAAACAACTTAACCTTATTTCAAAGATGAGCCACTGTAGTTGCTAAGATAACACAGGGTGGGAAAGAGACACAATTATGTTTTTAGTGAGTACCAGGTTAAGAGTCCTGGGGTTTTCTCTCTGTCCCTTTGTAGTAACCACCAAAAAGTTTTATTTCCTCATTTCATTTATTCTTGGAGACATTAATTCAAAGCCAACAAGTTTTACTGTGCACTTGTTTATTTTTTTTTTTTTTCAGCTCAATAAGACTATTTGGGAGAGTAAGGGGTGGGGAGGAACAGACAGTACACTGTTAAAGGGGAAAGGCCCTGAGAGCACACCTGCCAGGCTTCCCCATGGTAATTAGTGAGTACTTGAGTCATACTTTTGTCTCAGTATTTGAGGAAGATAAGTAGTCCTTAGGGAACTTTAAAACAGTTTTCAATACATGCATTTCTTTAATGTATAGTTAGTACACTGGAAACTGCTCAGTGTCGTGAAACAGAAAACTGCATCTGTGGAATGAGACAGCACAACCCAGCCTGAGGTTGACAAGGTGAGGAAACCCTACCCCAACCCGGCATCACCACTGATTGCAGCTGGCAGCGAGAAGTCGTTTTTAGAAGAGTTGTTTACGTGATCAATAATCTTTCAAGATCCTAGTCAGAAATACCAAGCTTGGAACTCACCAAGAGAGTCTTCCAGAAAAACTGACACTTCCAAATTGCTTCAGCAATGAAAGTATGTCATTTAAACCAGCTGAAAGTCTGGAGGAAGATCAATAGCACAGGTCTGAAAGACAAGCTCCCTCGAATTCTTCATCACCCTTTGCACATGGAATGGATTTCTTTACTCACTTTGACCAAGTCATTGTACTTTACGCAAAAGTAATATTTAACCCTACCCTGCCAGAATAACTATGATTATCTCCAGGACGATGTTTTTTCTGGTATTATCTGCTGGTAGAGATTCCCCTTTCCTGCTCTCAGTGAGTGTTCAGCCCCTTCACTATCCCTGGTAGTCAGAGTCTATATCAATCACCTGGTTTTACTTGTCTGTCTTTCAGGTCAGATTCACTGATAGCTGACTCCAGGGCAGAGATCTGTGCACATGTAGATGTATTTGGGATGTAGTCAAGACAAACATGGTTGAAGAAGTAAAGCAATAGATTTGTGATAGAGGAAGATGTGGAATTACATGAGTTCAACGGGCCCCATAGGGAATTCTGAACTTAGCATAGTCTTGCTAAGGGTCATCCCAAGTTTAGGCAAGGTGGCCAGGCTATATATCCTCAAATCTACAGACTATTTGAGTAGCACAAGGACTACTCCAGGAGAGGATCAAAACCTTGGACAAAGTAGCTCCAACAAGCAGAAGGTAATTCCTGGGCAGCACCTCAGCTGTGAGGCCTCCGTTACAACACTGTCTAGCATCTAAAAATAGATTTCTTGGGCAGGAAGAGGGATGTGGATGGTGCTCCCAGAGCATCTGCAACATTTCTACCTAATAATGTGAGAAACAGACCAAGAAGAATAGATGGCCTGGTTTAAATTTATTCATCCATATTTTTTCTTCTTTGCAACTAGGTCATTACTCATTTCTTCCTCCAAAATTCTTGTTTGTGTTCAGAGACACACCACAAGGGGACCGTCTACTTCTATCCCGCCAAAAGTATCAGACTAAGGCAGATTGCCCAAGCTTAGAGTTGGGTGAGTTGAAGTTTTGCACTGTTTTGATATGTTTAAACATTATTATTACTTTTTTTAAAAAAAGAAAAATTTCTAACACTTGTTTTTAACTTCTCTTGCCAGCTTTAATTGTAAATGCACAATATTTCAGCTACCTTTGAGCTAGATCAATTTTTGTTTACCACCCAAGAAGCCCTAAAGCCATTGTTTTCTGGGAGGGTGCATGCATTCCAAACACTCAGCTCAAAAGAAGCTTTGGAGTAGTGCCCAGGTTGGGGCTGAATGGAGCACATTACCATTGTCAAACTCCCCCAACACATAGAAGGGGAGCAAAAGCCCGTTAAGAAGTGGAGTCACCTTTTAACTGTGCCTTGCTTAAACTGATTCTGCAAGGCCTAAATATTGTTCTCATCAATTTGTTACCAACAAATAAATCCAGTAGCACATAACTCCAAAACAAGGTAGGCTGTTTCAAGAGATCACACATTTTAATGGAATCACACTTCATTTCTGGAACAAGCACATCTTGCCCAGGCAGCTCAGCTGTCATTACAAACAGGATCTAGTCATTGCTCCCTCCATCCCTAGCGTTATCCCTGCTTCACTGAAAAGAAAGCCGGCATGAGGTGCTTAAGTGACTTTAGCCCCAAACTAGGGATGAGGCTGCAGCAGCAGGCACAGCCTTCCACAGTTGTTGTGAGGGTTTGCCCTGGCTCCTTGCCCCAGCCTGGATTCACTCCCAGCTGGAGGGCCTAAAAGTCCCTTTAACTCTCCTTGGCTCCCATTACCTGTCAAACAGGCCAAAAACAAGCTTTCCCAGAAAGATTCAGGGTTCGTTCACCAATCAAAAAAGGAAAACCGACCATGGCTCAAGAAGGACCCAGAAGTTAGAGATCTCTGAGGGGGAGCTTATATTTCTCCTCAAAGGGAGTCAGAATCCCCTGGTTCAGCCCCTTCTTATTCTTTTGACAGCAACATTAATAATCATGCCAGCTCTCCCCTGGTACAGCCAAACCACCAAGTAAAAGCCCAGAGTAGGAGATGTGCCCGGTGCAATAATGCCAGTTAAATAAGTATGTTCATTACCTCCCAACAGTAAAGGCGTTTAAAATCCGTCAATTCATCCCACGTGAGGGAGATTATGTGATTTACATGTTAAAATGCCCCTGTGGTTTGATTTGCATAGCAAAGACTTTGGGGCGCAGAAACAAAGCATCACTGCGTGACAAGAGCACTATTAGCATAGAGCATTCAGATTTTCAGACAGCCTGGTCTGGTAAACAATCCTGCACCTTCGCTGCACATGTGGAGTTTATAGGATTTGACAGTTTCTCATCTCCAGTAAAAAAAAAAAGAGGTTAGGAAGACGGGGTAGGATGAGGTTTACCAGAAAGGTTATCTTCCTAAGTACAATAATTAGTCTTTCCTTAAAGGGCTTCCCTCCTCCCATCCCTTCTTTTTTTTTTTTTTTTGTTTTTTTTGTTTTTTTTTTTTTGTTTCTTCTGATATTCATTCCAAGGCAGAAATAGTCTGTCTGATAATACAGCAAGAGCCACAATCAGTTCTGAATGCTGAGTTCTGTTGGTGGTTCCATCCTGTCAATGCATACATGTGCATGTTCGTGTGTTCACATGTACACATGCACACACACACACACACACGTGTTATTTTTTTTTATTAAAATATCCTGAGCCCAGTAAAGTCTCCCAACCCCTATCACAAATGCACCTTTTACTCTAGCCAAATTAGGAAACTGACCAAATATCAGACTAAGGCAGGTTGCTCAAGCTTAGATTTGGGTGCGTTGAAGTTTTGCACTGTTTTGATATGTTTAAACATATTATTACTTTTTTAAAAAAAATTTTCTAACACTTGTTTGTAACTTCTCTTGCCAGCTTTAATTGTAAATGCACAATATTTCAGCTACCTTTGAGCTAGATCAATTTTTGTTTACCACCCAAGAAGCCCTAAAGCCATTGTTTTCTGGGAGGGTGCTTGCATTCCAAACACTCAGCTCAAAAGAAGCCTTGGAGTAGTGCCCAGGTTGGGGCTGAATGGAGCATATTACCATTGTCAAACTCCTTTGGTCCTTCAGAATGGCCAGTGGATGGTCATTTATCTGATGGCTCTTGAGCAACTTATAGTGGAAGATGAGCCTAACCTGAGCCATATAGACCTGGTGACTTTACAGGTCCTGCTTTCTACTGCAGAAAATGACTTTTGGAGCTACGTCAGAGAGAGGTATGAAGCAGGATGCAAGATAAAGGGATTCTAGGGCAGTAATCCATGACCTGTTACCCACCAAAGGGAGTTCGTGCCCTTTCCCTTATCCTCATTCTCTAACCAGAGACAGAATGCCCTCTCCCCTTCTCCCAAGGACCACGTGTGCTGCAGCACCGGGATGGCATGCCACGGTGTTGCCAAGGTGAGGATGGCTGTTGGCTCATGACTTACTCCTCCTTTATAACATGAGGAAGACCCCAAAAATATTTTACTTGTCATACCCACTACAGTGGTCATAAAAGCTAGTGCCCCCTGCAGCTTATCATTTTCTCTTACTTTCCTGTAAATTTATGCTGATTTTTGATGATTCCCTCAGTTTTAATTTCCATTATCAGTGAAGCAAGGACCCACACGATTCAGCAATAACAGGCTGTTCTGTGAGCCCTGAGTCAGAACAGATGGTAGCCCTGGGTGTCCTTCAGGGCATTTTCCTCACTCAAGGACACCAGGATGATTTGCTTTTCGATATCCATTCATTCCCTCTACTATTCCAACATCCATGAAAACTAACAATGCAAGGTCCCTGCCATCAAGAGGCTGGAAGTCTAGCGGGGAAAACAAAACTAAATATAGTATGTTTAGCGCCCCAGTGACAGCCTGGAAGAATAAAGAATCAGCAACTATTAGGGAAGTGAAGAACAGTTTCTCTGTGGATGAGATGCCTATGCCAGGGCTAAAAGATCAGTAAAAGAAAAGTCAAAGTCAAGTATTCTCAAAGCTAAATTGGACTAAGCAAAGCCGCACTCATGGCGACTCCTTACAGGCGTATTGCTCCTTCTTTCATCCAAACTCCTCCGCATATTCAGCTAATCTACGACTCAGTGGATGGAGGATTTTTGAGGAACAGATTGCCTCAAACTCAAGCTGCTTCTTTTCTGATTATCTGAACCATATTCTAAAATTCTCTTTTACTCTCAATCTGCTTTTCCCCTAAACCCACTCACTGCATCATGAACACCCTAACATGCATGTGTGGGTTTACCTTTCTTCATTCATGTCACATTGATCAAATAACACCAAATAAGAAGACACAATGGTTAGGAAGTCTGAAGATTTGAGCTAAGACAAAGATTCTGTCCTTTACCAAACTCTAATCAATCTCCTCCACATCTCTCTGTTCAACTAGGCCCTGACTTTGGTGCTTCTGTGTTAGTCTTTCCATTTTTTGGTTTTAGCAAGAATTCTGCTAAGTAGTTTGGAAAGAATCCTACCTTCAATATCTGGTCGGCCTTAATACTGATCAGGTTTCTCACCCACCGCTGTCCCCCAAGTGGTGTCTGGTCACCTAGCCTGTCTTTAAGAAGAAGACTATGGTGATGGTTTAGCTGAAATCCCACCCTGCCACCCGTATTCCTGAGGTTTTCTTTCAGTAATTTTCCACCCATCTAGTCTTCCACCCTGCTCTTTGGCTATAAATTCCTGGTTTTCTTTACAGTTTTCGAAGTTGGACCCAATCTGTCTTCCTTATGATAAAGTTTCCTTCCCAAGGTCCTATACTTACCATGCTGTTCCTGAATAAAATCTGTCTTAACTATTTGTCTTAGTTATTTTTTCTCATTGCTGAGACAAAATACTCAACACTCAAAATTAAAGGGGGAAAGGTTTATTTAGCCCATAGTTCACAGAGGCTACAGCCCATAATCAGCTGTCTCCAAGGCAGGTTGACAGGTCAGATAGGCATCATAAAGGTGAAACAGTTCATTGCAAGCAAAAGATAGCAAAGCAATCAAGGGTCAACCACAGTACTTTCTAACCTTTATACTTTATCTAGGCTCCTTAGGGTGGGTTGCACTCAACCCCTTAATTCTAGCACTCTTGGTCCTAGCATTACACCAGGAGTCCATTCCAGCATCACATACTCTAGATCCAGCCACCTCTGAAGCCCCACATATGGCTGTAAAAGGCTTTGGGGGAACATCCAGCCACAAGCCATAACACCGCTCCTTAGCAAGTATCAAGAATAACTTTTAACAAGTTCTAACTTTACCACATTTGTTATCTGAACAAGCCATTAATTATTCTGCAACCCAGTTTTCCCCTTTCTACAATGAAGGAGAAAAACTCTAAGATGCTTTCCAGGCTTACCATCAGAGAAATAATGTCTAATGCAGAGTAGAATCAAGCAAACCTAGCCGCAGCAATGTGGGGGCTGAAAACCAAGGTGAATGTCCCAGAAATCCCACTTCAACTGCTTTGTCACCTGTCACTTTAAGAATTTGTCACTTCCTAGCTCTGAGCCAGTCTCTAAATCTTTGAAAGAAGCATACCAATAAATATGTCTTATGGCTGTGGTGAAAGTTAAATATAGTACTCAATGTGAAAAGCGCTTTGCGAATTATAAATGCAACACACTGTTACTAATGTGTTAACTCAGATGAGATTGAAATTCCGAGTACTAACAGCAGAATGGTGTGAAGCATTCCTTTGATCCACTGATTTTCAGGGAGGACAGGGAGAGGTTTTGCCTCCAAAGAAATAATTGGCAAAATCTGGGAACATTTTGATGGTTACAGTGGGGTGGGGTGGGGCTGGGGGCATCTACTCATTGGTGGTGGCCAAGGAAGATACTAAATGTTCTACATGGCACAGAACAGCCCACAACAAAAAATAGTTCTTCTCAGTAGTAAACCTAATACTAAAAATCTTCCTAACAAATAACTGTCTGTTTTCCCATGGAAGAAGACAGATCTTGTTGGTACAGATCACCAATACTTAGATACACAAATACCTAGACTTTCAAAGGATCCAATGATTCCCTGCTAAACCTACAGCCCAAAATAGTTTTTCTCTGAGATTTTATCACTAAGATCTTGGAATCTGAAATGATGCTGTCCTATGAACAAAAAAAATGTCATAAATCAATGTGCTGAAAGATCATAGAACATATTAATAACTTTAGAAAATATACTCACTTTTTTACTGGACTTGGGGAAGGAAAGCCAAATCACTAAAATATTTATTGTATATAATGAGGCAATGAGTGTTGAAGATATAATGTATAAATAGTACCATGTTGCATCATTTATAATGTATTGCTGAACTCACGAAACCTGTGCATATTTATTATTCAAGCACACAATGAGGATATAGCTGTAAAGATAATTTTTTTCTGGAAATCTACCAATCCAGAGGTCTTTTAGGAACATTCAGTATAATAAGATAAAATATCTGTATTAATTTATATTTCTTTTAGTTCCCAACTTTGAAAATATTTGACTCCTAGCTGTGCATCACACATTTGGAAGCATAAGAGTCTGCCCGAGCCATAACTCTAGAAATCCCTCAAATGCTGCTGAACACTGAATGGTGCTCAGTGTGCCCTGTAGCAGGCTGACAGTTTCGGTCTCAAACTTGTTGCTCACCTGAGATGGACACAAATAAGTTCTAAAACAAGAAATGTTTATTTCACAGTTAAGTAACTATGTTGCTGTTCAAAATAAGAAAAAGAACTTTTAAATTTATTTGTATTATTTCCTACCATAATCTCAAAAAGAAGACATTACAGTAAATGAGGAAACAAAACTGTAAAACACAAAGATTTAAAGGCAGGATTAGAGTTCACAACCCTTAAATTATTTAAACACATGCCAACAATGCTGAAAATACACCAGTCACCTGCTCTCTGCTTCCTCTTTAATCTTGATGTTCTTCCAATTCCGCATTCTCTAACAGCATTTTGAAAAGCAGTGACTTGGTAAGTGGTAATATTGCAATGCCTGACCATATTATTCCAATTTGTCAAGTTCATACCAAATTTCTAGCCTTGAGCCTGCTGTTAAGGTCTTTGAGTCCTGACAACTTTGACCTGAGTTAAGAGTTCTTTTCTTTAACTTCTAGAAGCATTAGAGAGGGCACTGGCATGGGCTCTCTCCACTAAGATAAGGGTATGGCAGTGACAGAGTACAATGGAGGGGAAACCCACGCAGAGCTCAAAAAGAGCAGTTTCACGTCAACAAAAAAGTCACTGCTCCTAAGAGCTCAGTGAGGTGACGCTGACAACACCCCCAGAAACTGCGGTTTGCAAGTGCCGTGGTGACTGTAGTCTCTTTGTTGAGGAAGTAGCTCATTAAAGTATATATAGACAACATTCCAGATTTTTCCTGCATCTTAGTCACAGCCATCACAGTTTTGAAAATGGCATGAAACCTGTCAAGTCACCAGGGTGCCATTTTTTAAATTACTACTCCAATGAACTAAGTGGCACCTCACAGAACTTACCTTATGTTCAAAACTTGTTCTTATAATTAAAGGATAAAACCATTTGACAAAGCCCTAAGAATCATTTTAAGTGCTAGAAGAATCCAACAATTTTGGGACTGTTTTTGTCTATGTGGCTTCTCCTAAGACCTAAGTGAACTCTGAAATTTTCTAATTAACAGTTTATTGTAAGGCATTCTTAAAGGTATTATTCTCTTTTTGTTTCTGACCAGGTACCCACACATGCATACTTTCTTTGCAGAGATCACTTTTGAGGTTTTTCATGAAGGACGATCACGGCTTTCTGGTTGGAGGCTGGGAAGGGAATAAAGGAACACCTCACCGCCTCTCAGACCTGTAGATTATTTACATTTAGGATGTGATCTGTAAAGTTAAAGTGGCTACAAGCAAAAAGGAGGAGGATGTGTGTGTGTGTGTGTGTGTGTGTGTGTGTGTGTGTGTGTGTGCATGTGTATGTGGTACTGAGAATTCAAGCTGAGGCTTTCACACTGAGCTACATTCCCAGAACTTTTTGTATTTTTTTATCTTATGACAAGGGCTGGCTAAGTTACCAAGTTACTGGGCAATCTAGGCTTATATTCCCAAGACTTTATTACATATATGGGGGGAAAGGTTTTCAACCTTATGTGTGTTAGAGTAAGATAAACAGCCAAGGAATTTTCCATGAGCAGTGATTAACTGAGGTGCAGATACCTCGGTTGGGTGGCACTGCTCAGAGCACTGGGCTCAGAAGAACGTGAAAGCTTACTGGAATGATGATCTCTTGGAATTACAAGAAGCTATAAGGAGAAAATTCATCTGACTAAGAATCATGTTCATCCAGAAATGTTTTCAGAGGCTGTATATGCTTCAAGACATTTTCTCTTCCGCACAAAGAGGAGGCTGAGCCAGTCACACTGCTGGAACAGCTGGGGCAAAGGAAGCTCACCAGAACCTGGGCAAACACAAGGCCCTCATGCACAGTTTTGTTCTCTGCGCTGGAAAGGCAGGCTCTGAAAAAAGAGCTTAGCAAAGGTCCCTATGGTGTGTACCTTGGAATAGGAAGAAAGCAGTATCTCTGAGACCACAGCATCCCAGAAAACACCGCATTAACCGTACATAGGTTTTACATTGAAAATAATTACCAATATCCCATTTGATGCAAAAATGCTTTAAAATTGAATCAAATGAACCTAATAAATATGGAAAAGGCAAGAAAGTATATAATTGCTTCTATTCCTTTGGTTAGTAACTTCTCCTGATGGTTCCCTTTGTTTGTGAAACCTAAAATTTTCATACGGATCAAAACAACATTTTTTTTTTGATAACTAAAGAATTCATTTGATAGGTAAATATTCTGAAATGCAGATATGTGCTAGTTTCTTTTTCCCAGTCTCTGCTCTGAAATGAAGTCTATGTTATTCTTTCAGTCTCCTAGTGAAATGACCTCCTAGAGGTCATTTAACGAATTCTCTGGACTCGTCTGAAAAGTCATCCCTCCATCCTGCCGTCTCATTTACTGCATTTTCTCCTGTGTGGAACACCAAATCTGAACAACGTATTTTAAAAATAAATAAAGCTCTGTGGGTAGTTGGTCTCAGATTGGGTCAGATTCATCTTTTATCAGCCTAGTCTGTGTTGCCTTCCAGTTGTGAGGCTTCGCCAGCCCATGAATGGAAGACACTCTGTAACAAAACCAAAAACCTATCTTTCAACTGTCCCAGAAGATTCTTTCTCAACATGAATGTTTTTATGATTTCTTTACATCCTGTCAACTATAACACTATTACCTTGATTGTGAACAGATGTTGGTGTATTGTGAAAATTAATACTTATGCCAAAAATTTCATTTAGATCATTATATATGAACATATAAAGATAAACTTAGCAGTAGGATAAAAGAATATAAGAACGTGAATAAATTCAGAAATAGCTTGTTTTTGCCTTGTGCTTTATCTTATGGAAATATAAGCAACACGTTGCCAGACATTAATTGAAAATTAATTAGAAAATTCTATGGCCTAAATCAGATGACAAATTATGAGAAAATAGACTTTTTTCAAACATCCAAACATTTAACTTTCTTTGTACTATGGTTTATTGTGTGGCATCCTATGTGGCCTTAATGACATGTTATACTAATTAACATCAAACCTTTGTGAAACTAACCAAATAAAATGACAAATTTTTAAAATTATGATTAAAGGAAATGATAACACCTAATATTTATCGACTGACTTGTAGAGTTTGTTGAAAGGTTCCAGGACAAAACAATGTGCTCTCAGACAGTGCTATCAGATGTCTGCCAAGCCCATTTATCATACATGACTAGGAAAGATAAATGAGGCCAAAAAGGAATTAGGGTATAAATATTTTCTAAAAAGATGCTTGATTCTAGGTATCAAAAAATACTTTAAGTTGTAGAACATTTGATGAAAGAAATTTTAAAGCAAGCTTTAGCATGGGAAAGGTTTTCAAGGAAGATCGAACATCAACAATATGTACCACTGCTAAGGCTGACTTACCCTAACATTATCTTGGAATTTATGCTATTAAAAAGAAAGATTTTGCAATTTGGAATAAGTGCAAAAGCACCAGAGAAACTCAGTATCATGTGATACAGTTGTCTCAGTTTAGCCATAATGAGTAGAACTGTCTCTGTTTAGCTACATTCAGTAAGAGCAGTCATATTTTAAATAATAATTTAAAGTATTTTTCAACAACTGCTCATAGAAGAGACCAGTACAGTGCATACATTCATAAGGAACATAGGTATCAAGCCATACTTATATGGCAGAAAATTAAATAGTAGAATTAATTTTTTTAGAGTTAAAAAGGTACCTGAGATATCTAATGCAACATATTTACTTTACATATAAAAAAAAGTAATAACAACAAATTAGGAGATGCTAAGTGTTTTGTCTAGTAACATGTAGTAAATTAGTAGGAAGCCGAGCTCATGAGGTTTTCGGGACTGCCTGCACCAACTTCCCGGCTTCCTGCCATGTTCAGCTGGCTCTGGGGATTTGTGCCTGCCTGCACCTTCAATTCTGTAGACTGGGCAGCCTGCGGTGAGTGTCCCTGCACCATACCCCAAGGCCCCAGAGTTTAACATCCTTGCTCCCTCCGCCAGGGAATTTCACCACTTCCTGCCACACCTGAGCAGCTCAGCAGGGCTTGAGCCTGCCTACGCCACCCCCAGTGATGCTCTCTTAATCCTGGGAACCTGGCGGCTGAGGGAATAGAAGAGGATCTCCAACAGGCCCTGGGGAAACCTTGGAATAACACTTGAAACACAGAAATATAGGAAAATGACAAAAAGAAAGACCAAAATACAATCTCAAACCTCCAGCCCATCCCAAGAAACCTAACGAGCTATGTGCATAGAAGAAAATACACCTCATACACCCAAAATACCTGAAATAATAGCAACTGAAATAAAGAAGCAACTCCAGGAAGCTTTAAAGGAATTCAAACTAGAAATAATCTCCCACATAACAGAAGAAATGATAAAAGAAATGCAAGAGATGCTGACCATGTCTAAAGAAGACACAGTTTAAAAATTGGAGGAACTAAACAAAAAGAATCTCTGGATGAACACTATGAGAAACAAATAGAATACATAAAGAAGATGCAAAGAGATATACAGTAAATCAAAAATTCCATTGAAAGTTGTCAAAACCGCCTCAATGAAAGTGAAGATAGAATTTCAGACCTCGAAGACAAGATTGCAGCTAGTGAACAGGAAAGGAAAGATATTTTAAGGATAACAAGGAATCAGGAAATAACTCAACAACTGCAAGATGACACAAAGAAAAATCACATAAGACTGATAGGGATTAATGAAAAAGAAGAGGACAACATAAAGGATGTCAAGAGGATATTTAGAGAAATAATAGCTGACAGTTACCCAAACATGAGAATAGAAACTGATATCAGGATCAGTAAAGCATATATAACTCCAAATAGTCATAACCAAAATAAAACTACACCCAGACATATAATAACCACCATCCCAGAAACCCAACATAAGAATAGAATATTAAAAGCTCGGAGAGAAAACACAGATCAACTATAAAGGAAAACCTATCAGAATTACAGCAGACTTCTCAGCACAAACAATAAAGTCAAGAAGAGCATGGAGTGAAGTATTCGAGACCCTAAAGGAAAATGATTTCCAACATAGACTGATGTACCCTGCAAAACTGTCCTTCACAATTGATGAACAAATAAAATACTTCCATGACAAAGAAGAGCTGAAGAACTTCATGATCACCAAGCCAACCCTGCAAAGAATACTGAAAGACAGTTAAGATACCCTTAGGAAAAAACCACTAAGGAAAGTAGACAATTAAACAGAACAGAAAGATAAAGATTCAACAGCAGCAACAAACCAAAACATAACAATTATAACCATTAATGTAAAAGGTCTCAATGCACCAATTAAAAGAAACAGACTGGCAGAATGGATCAAGAAACAACATCCAACCATATGCTATCTACAGGAAACCCATCTAACCCAAAAGGATATTAACAAACTGAAAGTCAAAGGATGGAAAACAATACTTCATGCAACAGGACCCCCTCCCCAAAAAAAAGCAGGGGTAGCTAGTCTGTTTGCAGACAATGTGAACTTCAAACCAATAATGATCAGAAGAACTAAAGAAGACCATTACATACTAGTTAGGGGAAAACTTCAAGAGAAAGAGATAACAATCTTAAATATATATGCACCAAATTCCAGAGCACCCAGTTGTATAAAGCAAGTATTAATAGAAATGAAAAACCAAATTAGCAATAACATAATTATAACAGGAGACCTTAACACACCATTGACACCAAGGGACAGAACAACCAGACAGAAAATCAGCAAAGAAATAACAGAACTGAATCATACCTATGAACAAATGGACTTGATAGACATATACAGAATGTTCCATCCAATAACATCAGAATACACATTCTTCTCAGCAGTAGATGGGACCTTCTCTAAAATAGACCATATACTAGCCCACAGAATATACTTAAATAAATGCAAAAGAATTGAAATTACCCCATGCATTTTATCGGATCATAGTGCCATGAAATTAAAAATTAATGATAAAAGATGGCAAAAATCCCACAAACACATGGAAACTGAATAACACACTCTTGAGTAATCAGTGGGTGACAGGGGAAATTAAAGAAGAAATTAAATAATACCTACAAGTAAATAAAAATTCAAATACAACAGACCGGAACCTGTGGGATGCAATGAAAGCTGTCCTCAGAGGAAAATTTATTGCACTGAGTTTGCAATAAGGGAAACAGAATGAATGCAAATAAGTAACCTAATGCTATAACTCAAGCTAGAAAAAGAAGAGCAAGTCAAGCCCAAAGCCAAAAGAAGGGAGGAAATCATAAAAATCAGAGCAGAAATTAATGCAATTGAGACTAAGCAAACAATCCAAAGAATCAATGAATCAAAGAGTTGGTTCTTTAGAAGAATAAATAAAATCGATAAGCCCCTAGGCAACCTTATTTAAAAAAGGGAAGAAAAAGCTCAAAGTCATGCAATAAGGAATGAAAAAGGTGAAATCACTACAGAGTCTGGAGAAATAAAGATCATCAGCACCTATTTCTAAAACCTCTCCTCTTGTAGGCTTGATAACACAGAAGAAATAGGCAGGTTCCTAGAAACATACGAAGTATCAAAGCTAGGTCAAGAAGATGTAATACTGCTGAATAACCCAATTTCTATTATTGAAATTGAAAATGCAATTAATTCGTTACCTACAAAGAAGAGCCCAGGCCCAGATGCATTCACTGTGGAATTCTACAAGACACTCCTCAAACTCTTCAATGAAATTGAAGGGAAGCAATCCTTCCTAAGTCATTCCTGGAAGCAAATATTACTCTAGTACCAAAACCTGAGAAAGACCCAACTAAAAAAGAGAACTACAGACCAGTCTCCTTAATGAACACAGATGAAAAAATCCTCAATAAAATATTGGCAAATAGGATACAGCAAATCATCAAAAAGATTACACACCATGACCAAGTGGGATTCATCCCAGGCATACAGGGATGGTTCAACATACATAAGACAATGTGTAATCCTGGTCATTAAGGCCAAAAGTAAGAATCACATACTCTTTTCTATAGATGCAGAAAAAGCTTTTGATAAGGTCCAACATACATTCATGGTACGAACCTTACGGAAAATTGGAATAGATGGTCTTTACCTCAATATGATAGAGGCCATCTATGACAAACCAACAGCCAGTATCATACTAAATGGCCAAAAACTGAAGGCCTTTACCTTAAAATCAGGCATAAGACAAGGATGTCCCTTATCACTGCTCCTATTTAATATAGTACTGGAAATATTAGCCAGAGCAATTAGACAAGAGGGAGAAATAAAAGGCATAAAGATAGGAAAAGAAGAAGTTAAATTATCATTATTTGCAGATAACATGATACTCTACATATAAGACCCCCAAAACTCCATTGAAAGACTCCTAGATATAATAAATAAATTCAGCAATGTAGCTGGATACAAAATCAATACTCAAAAATCAATAGCATTCCTATGCACTAACAACAAAATCACAAAATCCTTCACACTAGCACCCAAAAAAATAAAATATATAGAAATTACTCTCATGAAAGAAGTGAAAGATCTACATAGGGAAAATTATAATACACTAAAAAAAGAAATTGAAGAGGATCTCAGAAAATGGAAAGACATCCCTTGCCCATGGATAGGAAGAATAAATATTGTGAAAATGGCCATTTTCCCAAAACTGTTATACAGATTCAATGCAATCCCAATAAAAACCATCAACATACCTCATAGATCTAGAGAAATCACTCCTAAAGTTCATCGGGAACCAGAAGAGACCTAGAATAGCAAAGACACTTCTAAGCAGCAATGGCAAGACAGGAGGCATCACAATTCCTGTCGTGAAGTTATACTACAAAGCAACTGTAGTAAAATCAACATGGTACTGGAATTAAAAACAGATCTGAAGATCCTTGGACTAGATTAGAAGATACAACCACAACTACAAATGCACTCAACCACTTTATCTTTGATAAAGGGGCCAAACATGTTCACTAGAAGAACTCTTTCATAAATGGTGTTGGAAAAACTGGCTCTCCACATGCCAAAAACTAAAAGTAGACACATGCCTATCACCATGTACTAAATTAAAATCCAAATGGATCAAAGATCTGCATACTAAAACAGAAACACAAAGTCTATTGGTAGACAAATTGGGTAAAAACCTTGAAGACATACGGGTAGGTAGAGAATTCATGAACAAGAATCAAACCGCACGGAAACAATTCCTAGAATCAATAACTGGGATCATGTCTTATTAACAGGTTTCTGCATGTCTAAAGAAATCTCCAGCATAGTGAAAAGAAAACCCACAAACTGGGAAAAAAATCTTAGTGAACTGTCCCTCAGACAAAAACTTCTGTCTAAAACATATAAAGAATTTTTTAAAAATCAGACCCCCAAAATTCAAAGATCCAATCCAAAAATGGGCATATGAGATGAATACACAATTCTCAGATGAAGAAATACAAATGGCAAATAAATACATGAAAAACTGTTCATCATCATTACTCATTAGAGAAATGCAAAATAAAACCACACTGACATTCCATCTCACTCCTGAAAGAATGGCCAGGATCAAAAACCATCAATAACAAATTCTGGAGAGGCTGTGGGGGAAAAGGAACTCTCTTGCACTGTTGGTGGGAGTGTAGACTGTTGCAAGCATTGTGGAGGTCAGTCTGGAGATTTCTCAGAAAGCTGGGATTGGAAGTCCCATTTGACCCATTTCCACTTCTAGGCATATTCCCAGAAGAGCTGAAAGCATCATACCACAGTGACTTATGTGCACCCATGTTTACAGTAGCACAATTTGTAATAGCCAGATCTTGGAAACAACCTAAGTGTCCATCAACTGAGGAATGGATAAAAATGCTGTGGTATTTTTATACAATGGAGTACTACTCAGCTATAAAGAATGATCACATTGACATATTTATAAATAATAGGCACAGCTTGAGACCATACTCATAAGTGAAATAAATCAAACTCATGTGTATAAATTACGAATAGTTTCCCTAGTGTAAGAAATGGTAAGAATACATAAAAGTATGTGGTAATCATGATTCCCCATTATATTGCTTTGAAGCCTTATAATGTTTTCATTCATTAGTTGGAATGTTTTTATTCTGGGTTGTTTGATTTTATTGTCTGTAATACCATCTTATTTTGAAGTCCTACCAAGCTTTTGTTCTTTTGTCTCCATCAGTTTTATCATGTTGTATCTTATTGAATTTTATTATATGTGATAGTATAAACAAAATTTTTCATAGACAAGGAGATAATATAGTAACTTTCGTTCATTTTCTGTTGGTTCTGAAAACCATGTAATACTTTCATTCTCTTGAATGGTTTTACACTGTCTTTTTATGTTTGATACTATAGTATATGAAGATATACTCAAATATTTCAAGGAAAGAGACACTATGGAAACTACTGTTATGTCAGATTGTCTTGTGGTGAAACACTATGTTGCTTAAATTGTTCTGTTCTGACCTCTGTTGTTATATCCTCTTTTATCTTAATCCTTTTTAAAAAATAAAAAAATAATTAGCAGGAAGCCATTAAAGTTAAGGCAGAAGGTTCTAGAACCTTAGTGCATAGGTATGTGTCCCATCTCTCACACTTGGTAGCTTTGTGACCATGAGAAGCACAGTAGAAGCCCTCTTAACAAATGTAATATAGCCAAATGTTTTGAAATGTCAGTGTAAGCAGAGACAAATTAAAGCATACAAACACTGTTATTCATTTTTAGCTCAGAATGTATATACACACCCACGCATTCATTTATTTGTAGGGCTAAGAGGTTTTCTTGGTCTATGAACTTCCTGATTGAGTTTCTAGGTATTTTTCTTATAAACTACATTCATAACATTTCCATTCCTTTGAATTGGAGAAAAAGTATTAAAGGTAATTGTGAATCTAAATTCAGATTTCTTTCAGACTTTCACAATTTTAAATTTGTGTTCTTTGTTATATTGTCTTAGAATGTTCACACTTCTACAATTAAAATACCACATACTGGGTAATGCAGTATGCAGTCAAGAGATATTTGCTTTTCATAGTTCAGAGGCTGAGAAGTCCAAGAACAAGTAATCAGCAAATTCTGTCTAATGGGGGTCCATTTTCTGGTTCACGCATACCTTCTACCATGTCTGTAGCAGGTAGAAGACATACACAGCTTTCTACGGCTTTTTCATAAGGGTACTGTTGTAGTCAGGGATTGTGAGAAGAACAATTACAATCAGGATACAGAATTTATGATATTATTTTATGAGTACATGTACATCAAGTACATGCCAGGAAGCCAGTGTGACAAATTTCTTCTGGAGATTAAATTGCACACATCTGCCCCTCCAGAGCTATGAAGCAATGCACAATGTAATAAACAAAGCTTCCCAAACGTGAGCCACAGCCACGCTCACCAACAAGGTCCCGAGCTCCTCTGATGATAATGGCTGAATCCATATTGATGGAGATTGGTCTTGATGAACTTCTCCAGGAGAATCAACAGCTTGAAACAGCAACATTTAGGAGAAAGTACAATGCCTAATTCTTCTTCTCCACATCTCTATTTATGCTGGCAACTTTCTTCAGGTGGACCATCTACACTCAGCATCGTGCTGATTTAATTCATAGCAGTTTTTAATCCATAGCAGGCACAAGCCACTTTCCTTATCTTCCATCATGACCCAGTCACCTCCCAACAGCCAGCACATTAGCAATGAGGCTTCAGCATCTAATTTTTTATGATACACAAACCGTGGAACACCTGAACCTACTTCAACAATATTAATCACATTGATCACTCCTGATCTACTAACTTGGTTTGTTAAAAAATATAGTTCTATGAATTCATATTTCATAAAATTGTATTATGTTTAGTAAAATAAGTAATTGCATGAAACTGTTATAATCAGACTGAGGTCAAACATCCCTCACTGTTGCTAACATGCACCTTAGCTTGTAGGAGCAGAAGTGATCAGCTTCCTGGCGAGCTGTCAATGTGGCAGCTACTCTGAAGTTGTAAATGTGCCATAAGGATGTCAGTGTGCTTCACAGATGGAAAAGCCAGTAATCTTTGCAATTCAAGTGGTGAGGGCAGCTTCTACTGAAAGCTCAAAGAACAATGCCAATGCATAAAAAGCATCCCCAAAAATGTAGTTATTAATATACAAGTTTAGAACACATGCCTCTTGATTTCTCATCAGGAGATAGATGCTTGCAGACAGCCTTTCTCCTATACATTTTTAAATTGAAATTGATAATTAATACCAACTAACTGCATGCACAAAGATTATTAGTGACTTAAATTATATGCCCTGTATTTGTTACAACAGATATGAGAGAAATTTTGTTTTTTAATTGGTAATTTCTATGTTTAAAAATCAACCACTTACCAGTTCAGTTATTTAAATTCAGGATATCCAAAAATTGAGTATTTTTTCATCATTTTTATAAGATAATGCGAAATACAAAAAAGACAATTTTATAAAATTTATTCAATATAAGAATCCACTGGTTGAAATGGCACCAGCCTGAGAGATGCTCAAGGTAAACTTTTAGGTGGATAAGATGCACATAGTTTAGAAATCAATAGTGCATTACACTGATCCTGAGATGTACATTAGTCCACATCTTAGTAGCTTTAAAATCTGAACACATTTTTACTATTACCTTTTATAATTACAGCGAACCAGATGGCAAGCATAAAATAGTGTCATTGTATACACATTTGTGCTCCTTGAAAGTATTCACATCAAAATTCAGAAGTGACAGCACTTGAAAGAGAATCACAGAATCAATAGTAAATCACTCTTTTGAAGAATGCTGTACCACTGTGTTCTCACTGGTACAGAGAGCACTATTGTATGGAATAATACAAGCCTAGGCAACTTTGAAATATTTCAGGATAATTTGAAGTTTTAGGAATATCTTTCCAATATTTTTCCACTCATATTTTTGTTTTCATTTATGTAGTAGAATGATGCATGATTAAAAAGTACTAGGTCTAATTTTAAGATCTGGAATATGACAAAGGCATCTACTCTCACAGTTCTTATAGAATATAGTATTGGAAATCATAGAAAAGCACTTAGGAAAGATAAAGCAATAAAAACATCCAAACTGGAAAAAAAGAGTCAAATTATCCATCCTAGCAGATGACATGAGTTTATATGTAGGAAAAATGAAGTATTCCATCAGAAAACTTTTAGAATTGAAAAACAAATTCAGTAAAGTTGGAGGATACAAAATCAACTCTCAAAAAAAGCATATTTTTACACCAATAAAAAACTTGCTGTGAAATACCTCAAAAAACCAATCCCGTTTGCAATAGCTAAAAAATATATATTTAGGACTAAATTTAACAAAACAAGTAAAAAAAAAACCTCTAAACAAATTAGAAGATGCAAAAAATGGAAAGATATCCTGTTTTTATGAATCTGAAAAATTCAAATTGTTACAATGACCACACTATCCAAAATGACCTATATAGGTAAAGTGCAGTCTCCATCAAAATGCTGATGATTTTTTCACAGAAATAGAAAAAAATTCTTAAAATGTATATATATTTTAGAAAACCAATGAAGACAAGAAGAGCCAAAATAATATAGAATGGGGGAACCTAAAGGCATAATAACATCTAAAAATCAAAATATGCTACATAGCTATAGTAACCAAAATAGCATGGTACTAGAATAAATGGAGGTACATAGGCCAAGGTGTCAAAATGACACAGATTCTTTAATAAATGGAGCTGACAAAACATGATATATATGTATGCAGAAGAATAAAACTATTTGTCTTTCTCTCACCATTCACAAAAATTGATTCCAGGAGGATCAAACACCTGAAATATATAACATTACTACAAGAGAACCTTGGGCTCCAGTTACACCACTGGTGGTCTAGTTTTATGCCATCATCATCGGTCTTGATGTGCTGCTGAGAAGTCTGAAGGCCAAGCCCGGGGATTCCCTGTGCTACATGCCCAGATGATTCCAAGCTCCTATGGGAGCAGCTCGGGACCATGGGAGTTGTTGTTGGTCTTACCTTTGACTTCCTGTGTTTCTTCCTGCCACCGGACTGGGTCTGGTCATACCTGGAGAGCTACAAGAATATATTCTCCATTCCCTGTAAACTGCAGCCCCTGCCATCCCATCCAGTCATGTCTCCTGCATTCCAGCCAGGCTTCTTCTGGGTGCAGTCAGTCAATTCCAGCCATCTTATCTGCGTCATGACCTCTTTTATCTCCATGGTGACATCTGGGAAACATACATTGGTCCTGCTCAGTGAATTTCCCATTGTAACAATAAAGTCTATTTAAATCTTGAAAAATAATTACTGCAAGAAAACAGATGGGAAACATCCAAAATATTATTATAAGCAAAAAATTTTTTATAGACAACACCCAAAAGAACAAGCAGCATGAGTAAAAATAGGCAAATGGGAATATATCAAACTAAGAAGTTTCAACACAGCAAAAGAATTAACCAACAGAGTTAAGAGCCAATCTGTACTGTAGGATAAAATGTTAGCAAATTATTCATTCAACAAGGGAATTTTAACCAGAATTTATAAGAAACTTAAAATTTGAATGTCAAAATCGAGTAATACAAATTGTAAAAGGCTCACGGTGTGGATATTTCTCAAAAGAAGTCATACAAATGGCTAAGAAATATATAAAGAAATTTTCAGTATCACTAATTATCAGGGAAATTAAAATCAAAGTCACAATGTTATGCCATGCCACATTTAAAACAATTATTATCAAAAAAACAAAAATAGCAAATGCTGGTGGGGATGTAAAGAATGGATGATGTCTATGCACTATGGCGTGAACGTAAATTAGTAAAGATATTATTGAAAATGATATTGAAGCTCCTTAAAAAACTAAAGTGAGAACTATTACAATATCCAACAATCTGACTACTATGTATACACCCAAAGGAGTTTAAGTCATTATATCAAAGACATCCCTGCACTCATGTTTACTGTAACATGATTCATGATAGTCAAGATATATAATTAACCAACGTATCCATCAGTGGATGACTGGATGAGTGGAATATTATTCTGTCATTCAGAAAACCAAAACTGTCATTTGTTTCATTTGCAGAAACAGAGATAAAATTGGAGGTGATTATGTCAAGTGAAATAATTCAGATGCAGAAAGACAAAAACTATGAAGTGTCATTTTTGGAAATTAAAAAGTAGACCTCACAGAACAGTGGAGTGAAATAGTGGTTACTAAAGGAAGGGCAGAGATGTGACCACTCAAAGAAGTCTGAAACTGTCACCAAACCCAGAGTGGGAATTAGCTTTGGTTTCCTGTGGCACTGTAGAGTGACTATTGGTCATAATAATCTGTGATATATTTCAAGACAACTGGAAGAGTACAAAAGTTCCCAACACATAGAAATGATCAGTATTTGAAAAGATGAAAGTTCTTATGCTGATTTGACCACTGTACACTAATGTGTACACTAACACATTTATTGAATTATCATTCTGCACCCTATAAAGATGAACACATATTACGTCTCAATAAAAAATTATTAAAATACTGGATTTAATTTTTAAAACATTATGCTTGGTAAATACAAATGAACTCTTTTCTTAATAATATGTGAAGATTACTATGATTTTTGATGACAGTGTTGTAGTGATTCTGCTATAGAAGCACAATAATGGGTCCAACATATAAGGTAACTGTGTTAAGACCCTGGACCATAAGCAGTAAAATACTGTGACCTCTGACAAAAGGAACTCTTGATGTGACCTTCACCAATGCTCAGCTGTCTGGTTAGAAACACATTCCTGCCCTCAGTGCAGTGATGTAGAATCCAAGCAAATCACGGCAGTCCATTCCAGTTAAGGAGGGAAAGATCAGAACTGGGACTGAGCACTGAAATCCATAAAACAGGACCCCAGAGGAAGAGGCCACAAGGGAGGGGACAGTTAAAGTTTGCAAAAGAATTCTTCATGAATCTGTGTCCAAAGTCTATGTTATATATGGTCAGAGTGAGATTGTATAAGGTTAACAAGAATTCAGCTGATAAATGATTTACAAGGAGAAGGATGAATTTGCTGGTTACCTTATTGCTAACACCCTGACTATTCTCTCAAGATAATGAAACAGTGCTTATTAGAAGTAAGGTCCATTCTCTATCCAGATCCACTCAACAAAAGCAAAACAAGGCCTAACAAAATCCTCAGGAGCCCAGAATTCAAGATTCAATCCCTTCAAGTTAAACAGGTCTTGAATTTTCCAAATATGTGCCCTAATAGGGAATATAGTTCAAGCTAGGGTTAAAGAACTTAAGAGAATGGAAACAACTGAGTTGTATAGTAACAATTTAAAATAAAATCAACATTTTTCAGAATCTTTACAATGCATTATAAAAAATTACTAGTATGTAAACAAAATTCAGCAGAAACAAGAAATATGAATCAGATTTATTTGAAAACCTATTGAAAGAAATCATTCCCAATGAGCTATATGTCATATTTAACAAACTACTAAAGAAGCTAATGTAAATATGTCCAAAAAATTAAAGAAAAATACATCCAAAAAGTAAATGAAAGCATGGCTAAATAAAACAGTAAAGTGAACCATGTTAGTTATGGCAGTTATATAAAGAAAAATGATCCAATCAGAAAAACAAAAAATAAAATATAGAAGACACATTAGCGCAATACTAAAAGGTCCAAAATATTTAAATTAGAAGATAGAGATTAGGTACATAATAGATAGATAGATAGATAGATAGATAGATAGATAGATAGATAGATAAAGAAAATGAGGGAGAAAGGAAGGAAGAAAGAAATGAAAGAAGGAAGGAAGGAAGGAAGGAAGAATTTAAGAAGAAAAATGGAAAGATTAAATTGTTTCTCTTGTCAGTACATATGATTTTTATATGGAATAATCCTGTGGAATTTACAAAAAAGGTCCTTTAGAATTAATAAATGAATTTAACTAGCCCTTAGGACACAAGTTCAATATGCAAAAGTCAACTGTCTGAGAAATGAAATTTAAAAACAATATCATTTTAAAGGTATCAAAAATAAATTTAATTTCCAAAATTCAAGATCTCTATACTAAACTGCAAAGCACTACCGAATCAAATTAAGAAAGCTCTAAATATCAGAAATATACAATGCTCATAAACAGAGGCTTAACACCAAAATGTTCATTCTCTCCAAACTTGACCTATAGATTCAAACAATGCTTGTCAAAATCGCTATAATTGAAACAATAAGCTCATTCTAAATTTGGTATACAAATTAAAGGGTATAAACTAACCAAAATAATTTTGAACTTGAACTATAACTTAGAGGCAGAATAACTATACTATCTGATTTCAATATTCACTAAAAATATACAATAGAAAAGACAATATGATAATGGTATAATGCTAGACCAAGTGGCTCTCATAGCAAAAAACACAGCACACAATAAATTATGTGTATATAGTCAGGAGCTTTTTGACAGAAGCCCCAACATATTCTAGTAAACATTTACTTCATCAATCGTTGCTGAAACCACTAGTTTAGTATAGAAAAGAAATAAATGTTGACCCATCTCTCATGCCATACACAAAATTAAATTTGATATTATCCATACCTAAATTTAAAGTGAACATAATATAACTCCTAGAAAAACATATAGGAAAGAATCTTTGTGAACTTGATATAAAGATTTACTAAATAAAATACAAACATTGTATTAACCATAAGGGAAAAATTAGTAAGTTATATTTCATAAAACCTAGTCTTTTGCACGGCTAGGATTAGGATAAAGCAAATATAGTTAAATGTGTGCAGATGTAGAATCAGATTACATTAATTCTGAATTTTAAAAAATGTTTACATTAAAATATTATCTCAATACTGTCACCAATCCCTTTACATTTTGTGCTCAAGGAAAGTGATCCTGATCCTCTCCTTCCCATTTTGAACTTGGTGAATCAATGTATTGGCTCTTGCTTTTGGCTGTGTAGCCTGAAAACTCTCTCTTGTCATTAAACTGCAGCGGGCAGAGGACTCACTGAATTATTTGTGTTTCTCCTCTTAGGAATCACTGTTGAGTTTTACCATGGTCAAATGGCTGAACACCTTTAGTTCACAAGTTTCATCTAGTTTCCCAGTTGTTTCAGAGAAGGAGATGTTATGGTTTAAAACTAGAGTGCTCCTCACCCAAAATTCTCTTGTGGCTGCAGGAAGGGTTTTGGGAGGGCAGTTGGATCACTGGTGGTGGATTTCAAAGGCACTGAGGGCATGATCTGGAAGGGTATATCTCCCTCCCTGGCATCTCTTTTCTCTTTCTGCTTCCTGACTGCCATGATGTGAACAACTTTTCTCTGCCTAAGAACTTTCTCTATGCTACTCCGTGGGCAAGCCTCCCAACCACAGAATGGAGTTTCTAAAACTGTGAGCCAAAATTGTCAGGTACTGTATTATATCCAGCAAGGAGAAAATCACTAAGACAGGAGGTAATTCTGGCCCCTGTACTACAGTATAGCTGGAAGCAAAATTACTTATAAAAGTATTAAAATGTGTTCGCTCTAGTGTCTGTATTTTCAAAGCTTTTCCATATATGTCAATTTGGAAATACTATAATCTACATTTTCTATAATCTATATTCACATTTTGCAAGTGGCCTGGTAGTTATGTATTTATTGTGCTATTTTTTTAAAAAGTCTAAAATATTTCATAATGACCTTTATGGTTGCTATGTGAAATGAACTGAAGTTACATACAGTGTACAAGTGTGTGACACAAGACTGCTGTAACATGATTCATGATTAAAGATATTAGAAGTTCTGGATTTCTTGCATGATAATAAAATTTTCCATTTCATTGACTTGTAGACTTATATTTTCTGTACATGAGAGAGGTGAGAGAACATTTATGAGAACTAAATACTTTTTTCCTACGGCTAAAGGAACCTTAAAAGAAGTCTTACCTTTACTTCCCAGTCCAGTAATAAGGTGTAAGTGTCAAGAAGTTGAACTAAGCTCAGAGATAGGAGGTTAGTTGCTCTTAGACTGCTAGTCATTGATAGCTTGAATCAGGATAGAGGAAAAACACAGCCCCTGGCACATATCCATGAGTTGACACCAGAGAAAGCAAGCACGGTAAGAGAGTCTGGGGAACCAAGCAGGAAGAGCCCGTAGCTTTGTAGATCCTCAGACTCAGAAGGAAATGGAACACCGCTGCTGGCATCAGTGTAACCTAACAATTATTGACTCTATTAGTGGATATTTGGATATGTTGTCTGGAAGGAGAGATCATTCACATTATGTTAGCAGCAGCAGCATGCACTTACTAAGAAAGAGCAATAATTGCATAACAAAAATAATTTGTATTCATAAACTGTTTCCAAAGAGGCATTATAAATTATTTATATTAGTTTAGATTATAAACATTATCATTTTACTTTCTTATTAAGCAAACAGGAACAATCCTCACCATTTTCAAGGACTGCTGACATGTGTATATTTCAAGACAAATATGAAAGAAACCACCCTTAGGCAAAGTATGAGGCTTACTCATTCTTAAAATGATCCCATGCTCTCTTGTCCCTGCTGAGACTGACAGCCACCTGCAAATTGTGATGTGTTTTGTAATATGGACACAGGGATTGAGACATAATTCAAAACATAGCATGAAACTCAATCACTTAAACCAATCCCCACTGGGTCATGGCATTTATGCCCCCCCAAAACAGCCTTTTCTTTCTAAATAATGCCTTCAGACTTGGAAAGAACTTAGTGCTCCTGCTCTTTTAGCCTCTGTGAGCCATGTCTTTGCCTAGGGCTCCACAGTAGAACATTCAAAGGTTTGGAAGAGACTGGGAAGCTTGTTTGATACAAGCCTACCAAATTGCAGATGGGCTAACCAGGATCCACAGATGCCAGATAACTTCCATAGAACAAGCATTTGTGAGTCAAAGATACATTACTCACACACTTTCTCAGTTATTTTAGTTAGTGACAGCCTTCTTATATGCCTTATCCCATCTACACAATTTTAGACACAGCGGATGCTTACCTAAGTTGTGAAATGAGTTTGCAAATGTGTTTGGGTTTCTTTACAACCAGATTAAGTTATTAAAATAAAAGAAAGAATGATTAATCACTGTCTTAAAAATATTCAAGTGTTTGCAATGCACAAGCTTCTAGGTTAACTTCTGAGGAGGATGCTAGGGAGAATATCTAAAGTGATAGAAATGACCAGGCTTCTCACCAATTAGTCTTTCATCCTGGTTTTTCTCATGCGATGACAAAAGCATTCCAAAGAAGCAAGAGCAAAGCAGTGAGCCCCTTTAAAAGGTGAAAGATTTATAGGATCTGAAGAGAAACCAGAGTATTGAGAGTCCCTTTAAAACCTCCGCAGCATACAATGGATGTACCACGTTCGACTGATCAATGAAACTGAAAGGCAGGTTCAGATACAAGTGATACTTTATTTCTTGGTTGGAAGAGCTCTGAAGAATTCATCGCCATTTTTAATCTATCATTTCATATCTATGGCTCTTCAAATTTGTTGAAGAAAGACATTATGAATATAAATACCATCAGCAAAGCATTATTGAATGTTAGTACAAGCCAGCTAATCCTAACAAGCCTCTATATTTAACACCTAACTTAATATTCATTAAAATCCTGTGGATTACTGTAAGTGAATAGTGAATAATAGGTTTTATTATTAGAGATAAGAAAATTGTCATACATAAGAAAATAAGTAACTTGTCCAGGGTATGCAGTTTGTGGTTACTAAAGCCCAAACACTCAAATTCTAAAGCCAAGTTTGTTGAACAGTATACACTAGGAAATATACAGTAAGATATTATAAAACTTTCTGTTGTCACAAATTTGTTGATTTAAAATTTATATTGTCACAAATTTAGTGATTTGAAACAATAAACACTATCTCACAGTGTTGTAGTCAAAAGTCTGGGCTGGCTGACTGGTTTCTCTGCTTTGAAATTCGTAAGTCCTGACCAAGGCTGAGTCATTATCAGAGGCTCTGGGAAGAATCCACTTCCAAATTCATCTGTTTTGTTGACAAAACTAAATTCTTGTAATTAAACAGTGCAGGACTCACTGTCTTGTCAGCCGTTAGCTGATGCTGCCCCTATCTTCTAGAAGCCAGCATGAGTCCCTGTATTCAAAGGCCTGAAGCAGGGACCAATCCTCCTCAACGTGCAAGATCTCTGTAATTTTCCCTTCTGTTTCATCCCAACCACTTTCCCTTCTGCCACATCTTTCTGACCACAGCCTGAGAAAGCCTTCTGCTTTTAAAAACTGATATGATTCACTGGGTCCACCCATACAATACAAGAGAACCTTCATTTTCTAAGGTTTACCACTTTACGCACACAAATTCGCCTTTCCTCTGGAATGCAGCACATCACAGATTCTAGATGTTGAGACACACACATCTTTGTGTGTTACTCTCTTTGCTATCCAATATCAAGAGCTACTGATGCTCAGAGGAAAAAGAGATTTTGAGAGCTGGGAAGTCTGCAAGCATTCACAGAAGTAAACTTGAACTGGATTCTAAGAGATGTATAAGAAGATACCACGCTCTGTATTGAAGACAAAGAGTAAATGCTTATGGGGAAAAATCTTCCAGATAAGCAATAAGAGTTGCACAAGAAGAAAGCATGGTAAAGTAGAAGGTATTTGTGGTAAGTGATAATGATTAGAAAGGCATTCATTGTGACAGTTGGTGGAGAGATATGTTAGAGTACATGTAAGGTCAGCTGCTAGACAACCAGAAGTGCCACATAGGGGAATTTGGGTTTTATGCCTCAAACAACAGGAATTCATTAAGCTTTTGAGTGAAAGGGGGGAAAATTAAAATGATCTTCTGGGAAAACAAATTCAACTCATACAGTATACAGAAACCAAGAGTAAAAAAGACAAGAAGATAGCCAGGTAACCAGGGGGCTATTATAACCATCTAGTGTTACAATAGTAAGGTCAATGAGAAGAAAGGAAAACTTTAAGAGATTGTTGGAAGAAACAAACAGCTGGACTGTGGGATATAGTAAATGTTTCATGTGAAAGAGGGAAGTGTGATGTTGGGAAAGGAGGTGAGAAAGATGAAGAATCTGCTCCAAAGAGAAAGACTGAGGCAGGGGAAACATTACCTGAGGTTCCAATCTCTCTAAATTAGGCTCTGCTCTAAATTAGGGTCTGTGTCTTTCTCTACACCACCTGCCAGGCAGGGTAAGAAATGGGCTCCTTCACCAAATAGACTCCGTGTTGGAATCTCCCTGACTTCAAAAGTCACAAGCCCAGGAAAGCAGACACACTTTTTCCCACACTGAAAAGCTCCTTTTAATATTTGGAGTTATTTTCCTAACAGTGGTTTAGTTAATGTTTTTAATTTCTATGCTTAATTAAAAATTTACAGCTCCACAGTTGCTTCTGAGGCTTCTAGGTTTTGTGAGTGGGTTTTTTCTTTTCTTTCTATTTTTCAAAATGCAAGATTTTTTATAGACTCAAAATCTTCTGAATTTTAATCTTTGGGGGTATCTCTCTACATCTCAAAATTGATGTGTATAATATTTAAAAAATAAAGTCCTCAACAGTACAAGACGATGGATTAAGAGATCACTCTTGAAGGCACTTCTTAATAAACATTCTTTGAGATTTACAGGGGTCCATCATCAAAGTGGCCATGTAAATGGGAACATATTGACAACTTTCCTCCTTAAAGGCAGAAGCAAACAAGATTTATATGCTTCAACCACAGCTCCCTTGGGAATTCAACAAGGGACTTACTTTGTTTCTCTTTTAATAGCTTCTCCTGGGCACTTTATGGACCATTTCTCTCATCTCAAATGTCTGATCCCAAGACATAAATTAATTTTAGATGTACCTTTTATCCATCTGGTCTGCTAAGGCAATATTCACTATTTGTTTGGGTTGCCATGGTGATAATTGACTTCCTGCCATGGCAGGAGTCTTGTTTTGGGGTATTAAAGGGGTTTTGGTTCACAGATTCTTTAATTTTCACACAGTAAGGAAAGCCATTTCATCAATGGAGCACTTATGTATTTCTCCCACTTATAATTGGGATGATTTTTTTATTATCTTGTGAAATTTCCCTTTTTATTTCCATCACTTCCTGTTTTATAGTTAAACCTCTGCTCTCCAAGGTGCTGACTAAAACCACAGCAAAGGGCAAGCAGTCCGTTTATTACTCTGTTGTAGGATGGTTGGATACAGCATCCCAGTAGAATATTATCAGAAAAAAACAGCCGAAGAATCTAAGAAAATGGTGGATTATACAACGCTATTCAGGTGGAGGAAGAGGCTACATGTTATTAAGGCAAGAAACACTTTGAATACCAATTCATAAAATCATTCTCCCAGTGACCAACTCAGGCTGCTAAAGACTGGTTCCCTCTAGAGCTTATATTTACAAAGGCAATCGCTGCATTCTCCTATCTCATGTTTGAACAGAAAATATGAAAGCTTTTTCAGAACAATGAGAAAAATTAAGAAAGAAATATCCGTTTAAAAATACTGTCTTAAAGATATACAAATAACAAAATATTAAAAGTACACTTACACAATTCTTTCTTACCTTCCACATTTTCTCACTGCAGATCATGAAAATTTCCACAAAGACTTTTAATGCTATTTAAAACATAACTACCAACCACACATCATTTTTGTTGTACTTTATCTTTGAGCATCATATAACTTATTCTAGTACTACAGATACATTTTCTAACACCAAAATAAAATCCTACAGCAATTATCCACCAGGCTAATATTTTTGCTAAAGTCATTTTTTTGGTTCAAAATGCTATTACCAAAAGAAAAATTAAATCAATGACCAGAATGAGAATCCTTAGGACCAATAATAGTAAACTGAACTCTAAGAACCTACTTCAGTTCTTTTAAGTGCACAGCACAAAATCAATTTGCAATGACCCTGAGAATCAGCCTTCCTCGCCACATGACAACAAAAGAAATAGGGGATGAAAACAGATTAAAGTAGGTTCTTAAAAGTCTTTTTTGCCTTCCAAAGATTTCAGGGTGTCTTTGAGCTATGAAACTTTTAATGGCAGCTCTTTGAATGTTTATCAATATCACTGTGTATTTTTGCAGTAATGGCTTTTAGGCTGACCCTCGTGATTCACTTTCTGACTTCTCTTTCATTCTCATCATCTGTTTATTCTACAAATGTGTTCTGAAGGTACATTATGAACATAGCACTGTGCTAGGCAATGGTGAGGTAATTGATGAAACCTAGGCAGATTCCAAGGTAAGAATAATGTAAAACAGAAAATTGAGTGCATGTGTCCAGAATGCAACAAATCCAAGGAATCCAAAGTGGAAGAGACGCACTTCATGACATCATCTCATATTCCAGCTCACTTAACACTGATAGGACCTTGAAAAGAAAGGTCTAGTTCTACCTCCAGTTCATTCTGGTGATGAAGCTACACTTTAAAAAGGAGCTGATACAAGAAAAAGCTTTCAGTTGAACCAACCTGTCTCTAGTCTGACCCATGCACTAAACCACTAACCTATAAAGCTTCCTTAAGTCTGATATTATAGTTGACTTTAAAATTGTGACACTTAACCTGGTCCAGGAAGAGTTTAAATGTGCACAAGAGAGAGAAAAGCATTCCATAGAAACAAAAAAATACATATAGGCCAGCACAAGATATTCTGACATGATGTAAATAATAGCTGAGTCTTACACAACACTTACTTGTGCCTGGCACTAATCTAATTGAATCCTCACAATGGTATCCTGATTCTCTAAGGAGAAACCTGTAATTATTATTCCCACTTGTGAGGAAAATGGGTTCAGAGAGATCAAATACCTTGTCAAAAGTCAGATAACTAGAAAATGGCACAGATGACCCAACTGATCTGGCTTCTGGGCTGTGCTTTTTCATCTTCCTAACCTGTTCCCACCTACCACCTTGGAGACTTCCAATCAAAATCATGGGCAGAAAAATGAATGCCCATGGGACAAAAATAGCTTTGGCCAGCATATGAAAGATCATCAGTTATCTGCTGCAGGCTTTGAGAACCCATTTATTTGTTTGTTTGTATGTTTTTACTGGTTTTTTTTTTCTTTTAAATTTTTGTTTTGTTTTGAGACAGGGTCTCACATTGTAGCCCAGCCTATCTTGAACTCAAAAGACTCCTCAGGCCTCAGCTTCCTGAGTGCTGGAATTATATAGGCATGCACCACAATGCACAGCTTTTTACTTTGTAAAAGAATAAACTATGAAAACACAAAAAATATCTTTTAAAAATATAATCTTGGAGCAAAGAGAAGTATGAATTAAAAGGAATAAATGTTGCAGGCAGTATAGTTTCATTAAAATGTATGTACCAGTAAACCCCCTCATTCATACTAACACAAAGAAACCACAGAGATATTACACATAAACATGTGTACAATACACATGTTTCAAATACACATATACAAAAATATACTATAAACATGCATACATATATACGTGCACACTATAGCTACAAAATGTGAATGAAAAGCACAGTGAATGTTTAAATTTTTTTCAAAAATTATTACAGTGAAAGACCATTAATTTCCCTCAAAATACTCCCCTCTTACTTTGAACACACTTATCCTGTAATTCTTGCACTTTCTGAAGCAGTTTTAGAAGGCCTATTTTTTGAATGTCTTTCATTGCACAGTCATGGTTACTTTGATATTGTGAATTGATTCAAAAAAGCTGCCAATCACAGTCATTTTGACTTTAGAGAAGAGTCAGACATTGTGTGCAGTCATTTTCAGTGAGTAAAGTGGGTAGGAACACACTCATGTTTGTATAGCCCTGTCTCTCTGTTGCCATAAGCAGCAGCAGCATTCACTACATTTTTGATCATACCTTGTAAAGACAGTCAGGAAATAAAATTCCCAGAAATGGCAAGAGGGCTGGGATCAATGTGTCTGAAGTGAGGTGGGAGGATTTTGAGGAAGATTAATAGCTATGCCTTTTGCTGTAATAAGTTCTTTTTAGGTTTAAACATTCACCATATGTTTTAATCCCCACTGTATACCACATATTGTTGTTTACCAAATATATCAAGCATACATGTTCACGCTCACACATACACCACATGCACTTACACTGCACGTCTATGGCCTGTGCACAGATACTTATGTATACACTCAGACATGGCACACAATACCTCAAAACTGGGTGACACATTCCTAGGCCCACCCAAGCACACATATATGTGCACACCATGTAGGAACTACATACATGTAACACCATACACACATACACAGGCATGCATTCACATATGCATTCTTTCTCTGACATTGATCATGAGATAAATAACCTTAAGGACAATGTGTTCACAAAACAAATACTTCTGTTATGTGTCCTTTGCCTCCCTGAACAGAGACAAACCTTTCCTAGAACTCCGAGGCTGCAAGAAAATAATGCTGCTGATCTCCAGCTTCCATTTCAAACAGCATGATGTCAGAAAAACTTCCCTTTCGCCTAATTAATTGTGGAACTTTTCTGAGCTCATTTAGGATGGCAGAGGAGCTATTTAAAAAATTCTGAAGAGGCGTTTTGGGCAGTGTTGTCTTCAGCTTTGCAGATGCCATCCTGGTCACTTCTGTCTTGACTGCAGAAGAGCAACACAATCTGGGGTCCTCACTCTCACCCAGCTCCCTCCCTAGGGGCTGTCTGGGATAAGCCTGGTCTGGGTCAGTGTCCAGACCAAGATGGCGACACCGGCCTATAGAGAATCCAACAGAGATCTTATGGACTCTACATAAACTTTATATCTAATTTTACACATTCTTTCATATAATGAACACAGAAATATGACATTCACTATTTTTAATAAAAATATGCCTGTCTCTAAACAAAATGAAAACATTTATTCTTTTGTCAAAATAACTGCCACCTCACTGGTAAATTACATTCAAATAGTGGTTCAGACTTGTAAATTATTTTTAAGGCATCACAAAATTCTTGAAAGCAAAACAATATTTCTGAGCACACACAGTTTAAGTTTCACTTAGGGGCCATGAAAACTACATCCTGTAGAACACACACAGGATATTTACAGGAAATGTGGTCCATGAGATACAGATACTCTGTTTGGTCTAAATGGAAGATCACATTTTCATATTTTAAGGTCACATTACATCAGCTTCTTTCCAGTAAAAAAAAAAAAGTACTGTACTAGAATGTTAATATCTTTAAAACCTCTGAGCCTCGCTCTGGTATCTCCCAGGATAATTTACTGAGGATGAGACTGATTGAGCTGTAGTGGCTATTTAATACCCAGAGTTGTGCTTAGGAGAAAAGGA
The DNA here is from genome assembly GCF_034190915.1 of Cavia porcellus. Taxonomy (NCBI): domain Eukaryota; kingdom Metazoa; phylum Chordata; class Mammalia; order Rodentia; family Caviidae; genus Cavia; species Cavia porcellus. Next base: position 50,653,045 of record NW_026947504.1, on the reverse strand, counting down.
TTTCCAGGATAAACCATTTGCAGGGGAAATTCAATTTAGCAACCTTTATTTCATAACCTATAAATAGGGTGGGAGGAAAAATCTGCCAACATACACAAACATTACCAAAATGGAGCTTTCCCCTTACTTATAAGTATAGCTATTTCAAATTTTTGGAATAAAATCTAAGACTTTGGCCTTAAAATTATATAAAATCATTTCAGTGAAATAAATGATCACAGCCATTTATTATACTTTCCTCTGCCCCATCCCCATCCCCTATACCAATCTGATGGTTGTGTGGTATTGTCTATAAAACTGCATGCAAAATACATTCACTAAGCATTTCCTGAGCTCCACTCCACTATGACACAGAATGAGACATAAAACTGTAGGAAGGAAATTCATGTTTGCCCTCAGTGAGTCAAATCCAGCAGGAGAGATGACACTTTGGAGACTATCTAAAAAACAAAGCACCATTATAAGGTTGAGCAGAGAGGTACCAATCGCTTTAGGAATGCAGAGCTAAAGTGGAGACTCACCAGACTGCAGGCAAAAAAAGGCATATGCACAATTCCAACAATGGGATATGAAATTCCTGTTTGAGGGACATAAAGTTTAATTCTGTTGAGAGACATTTTGGCTGCTGCGGCAGATGTTTGAGACCCTGTGCTAGAAATAGGGAGTGTTAATGACGACAGGTGGTTATCATACCAAAATGACAAACAACAATAACAAAAAATCCATAAAGACTTGAGTGGCTTCTGTTAGGTTTTCTGGCATATTTTCAAGCTGAAAAAAAGGTTGCTCATAAATTATCTTTCAAGTTGATTTCCTGCTTCTCTGTGTGCTAGTGAAAAGCTTTTAATGAGCATCCACACCACCTCAGTGGAATTGGAACTCAGTCTTATTTGTGCAAAACAGGTGAGGTTGTTGCTCGAGGACATACTAAGTGTTTCTGCCCAAGTAAAACAGCAGGGAACTCACAAATCCCCTGGTAGGATGGGGACAGCTGCAGCAACTATCAAAAGCAAGAAGGTTTTGGTCACTGGGGAGTTTTCCAAGTAGAGCTTTCAGAGGACTCTATCATAGAGTCCTTGAGGCTGTTTCGGAAGATTCACATGCATCCTTGCTCCTGTTAGCACTTCCAGCCTGAATTTCCCGTGCAGAATTACACCCATATCTATAATGCGGAAAAATCAAATTGGATCAGAAGCAGCCCTCGCTGCCCACACCTGTGTGGGAAGCTCCACTGTTAATATCTCTGCTGACGACTGAGCAGCCTAGATCTATAGGTTAGGTAAATGCTGTTGCAAAATTGCCAGCCTACAGGGAAAATAGCAATCTGTGTCATTTGCAGAACACCTATCAAGTTCAAGAGCTTTCCTCTCATTTTTTTTCCTCTAAACAATAATCCTTCAGGATTAGTTATTGCTATTCTTTTTTCATGAGCTTCAAAAGGCTAAATAATCTGCCCAAGGCCATACATACAGCAAGTGGTAAAACTCTCTGATTCAAAACCATTGCTCGTCTCCTCTCTGGGATTGGAAATATAACCCACAAGGGGATTATAGATTTCAGTTTAGGCAACATAAAAACATGGTGATCAACTAAGTAATAACTATATTGAGCTAATACTGAGAGAAACTAATAAGAAGCAAAACAAAACAAAAAAAGCCCTTGGGAGCCCAGAACTTACTCTTCAGAGTCAGAAAGGCCCGTCTTGTGACATAGAACCTCAAGTAAATACCAGAATTCTCTACCCGAAGTGGCCAGTGTTGTGGACTATTACTCACTGTCCTCTGAGAGAGTCATTTCATAGGCATGAAATTCTCTCAGAATCCAGACGTGAGTCTTGATGATTCATGCACTCATGCATGGTGTTTACTGAAGTGTACTGGATGCAAATCTGAACCCAAGCATATTAAAAAGCTAGGACTTGTCTCCGTGAGCAGTTAATCAAAAATCAGATTATTTCAAGGAAAGCATGGACATTCAAAACTGCTGTGCTATCCTGTAGGAAATAGATGTTACTTATTCAAAAATGCCTGAAATCTCACAGACTGGAAATAGGCTGACACCAAGGAACAGGGATGAATAGAAATGAAAAATGAAATGATCTTTTACAAAGAATGAGAACCTTACTCTCCACTACTTGCAACTTCAAATATAATGTATCCTAGATGAGGTAAATTTCCCAGCATCTTATATGCAATATCCTTTTGTTCTATTCCTCTTTGTACTGTTTTTCGTGTAAAATGTATGTTGAGGTTTCTGTGCAATGGAGTTTGATAAAAAAAAAAATTAAAAGCAATCATAAATTCACTTTGAATCTGTGTGTATCTAGTTCACACACTACTGGAAGCAGCCAACAACCTTTGCCCTGATAGAGCTCATGTTCTCGTGAGGGGAGAAACATGATTTAAAAAAAAAAAAAAGTAAAATACAATGTTAAGCAATAGTAAGTAAGGAGAAAAATAAAATAGAGGAAGATAGGAAGTATCTGGGATACAATTTTAAATGAAATGATTATTTAACATAAACATCCATGTAGAAAGACCATCTTCAAATTCCAGGAAATATCTTTATGAAGACGTACTTCTTCCCTGTCTCTGTCTATCTGTCTGTCTGTCTGTCTGTCTCTCTCTCTCTCTCTCTGCTCTTCCCTCCATCTCTCCCTTTGTCTCCTCAGTTCTAATGGTGTCAGGCTTTCTTTGGCAGGTACATGGTGTTCCCCTTCTTCACTCTGTGCAAATGTTTTGAAATTTCCTCATTTTGTAAGAACATGGGTCATACTAGATTAGAGCCTCCCCCAAAACCTCATCTTACATTTATCAACACAACAACCTTGTTTTTAAATAAGGGAATATTCACAAGGATTAGGAATTAAGACTTCTACATTTCTTGAGGGGTTAAATTCAACTCATAACAGTTGGTGAATAAGAAATGCTTTAAAAAATTAAAAGTCCTGACAATACCACTTGGAGAAAAGAATCAGAGAATGGTGATGATGCCTGCTTCTATATTTAATAAAGGCTAATTTCAGCACTATAAACATCCATAATAAATTATTTAATGTGAGCTGGCAAAAATATAACCATTGAACACAGATGTTGTCTTCTGTTGCTATTGGATTTGGCTATAAAATAAGAAAGGAATTAGTAAACTCTTAGGAAACAAAGCAATAGAAAGTTGGACAAAGGTCTCTTTAGCCCACTCTGAGAAATTTTGTATGCACTGGGTTAGTTCTGTTCCTATAGCAGGAACAGCCTCAAATCACCTCCTTGATTTCTTGATAAGCATATTTTCTTAAGGATACAAAACATTATCGAGATAAATTTTTCCTTCTGCAAACAAGTTAGGGATGATGTGCATCATGTGGATCAAGCTGATCACATAAATTGAGGCTTTAAAGCTCAATATCTGAGTATTTCCCAGCTGAACATTACTTTTCTGTATAAATTAAAAATGTCTAAAAGAGGGTTTATTAGAAGAAGACTATCAAAGCTTTTTATGAACATGCTTTCTCTTTTGATCTATATAATTTTTTAAAAGTGTTAGACATATCATGATTTCTAGCACAACTAGAATTTTAAATTGAAGAATCAGAAGGAAAAATGCAAATAGCAAAGACATGATTTTGAAGTCATGTCTATTTCACTGCAATTAGTCATTAAGCAAAGGAAATGAATTTCAGTTAAAAGCCTACTTTATCTATCACTTTATCAACCAAAAAGCTCCAGGAAAAAAAAAAAGGATTTCTAATATCTCTCAGCACAAATCTTCAATCTATTAACCACAGGACTACAACAAGGTTGTTATTTGCTTTCTTACTGGTTTGGGAGGAGAGAGAAAATTACATCTTTGCATCAGTGAGCTTTTTCAAACAATGGTGATTTGCACGTCAATCTCCTGATTATTAAATATTATCTATGTGGTTTCAACCTCATCCAATAGAAAAAAAAATTTAAATCACAGATGATATTTTAGAAATTCTAACTACTTTGAGTTTATATAAGCCTTGAAGAAGATCAAAGTCCTTTCAAGGTATCTGTATGGATCACTGAGCCAGAACAGATCTGAAGTGGTCATTTATTTCTGAGCCTTCTCTTCAAGCATGTCAGTATTAAAATGTTAGGAAAATTTTCAGATTCTACCTTTAAAGTACTCAATCCATGTGAGACACAGTTAATAGTGCCTTCTTAAACTCAGGAGATTACCAAATTGTAAATATAATGTGAACGAAGTGTCCAGTTTGATAGTCATAGGAAATGGTAGAAAAACAATCCAAGTACTTTTCTTATTTAAATGTGAACTAAGAAAGGATAAGGTTTCTGTCTCCATAGAGGTCAATCCTTTTTACTAGATCACAGAGTATTAAAAATGTGCAAAGGTGTGTTACATTGGTTTGCTTGGACTGCTATAGCAAAATATCAGAGTGATTTACATGATGAAAATATATCTTTGTCTGGAGACTAGAAGCCCAAGATCAAGGTGCCTTAAAAGTTAGTTTTCTCCAAGGGCCACAGGGAACAATCTTCCTATTGACAGGTGGCCCTTCTGACTACATCCTCACGTGGCCTGTCTTCAGTGTGTGCATGTCTAGTGCTGCTGTGTTTTAGTCTTCTGGGAAGAAGTACGGCCCACCATTTTAGATTAATTACTTCTTTAAAAGTCTTAGCTGCAAAACAATCACATTAGGAGATATTGAGGTTAGTTTTCCAACACAGGAATTTGGAGAGGAGTCATGGTTCAGCCTACAATAGCAAGCGAGGCAGAACAAATCTGCTATGCTTCATGGTTATGACTAGGGTTCAGACTTCTCCACTTTTTCCTGTTTGAAAGATGAATGGAGGCTTTATCTCATTCAACAATAAAAGCCACGACTGTGTCATCTGCTTGAGTGCAGGAAGAATTAGCAAGACATGGACTGCAGGTATTGCATGGGCAGTATTAACCTGCTTCAGCAGTGCAAGTTGTCAGTAGTTTCTTTCTACCCATGAAATAAACAGGAAACATCTATATAAGTGGATGTAAAGTGTCAGAGCCGAAGCTCTCAGGAACTTAAACTTGGGATCGACATGCAAATTTCAAAGCCTTGTCATGTCTAGGACAATGAATAACATATGCTTCAGCATGTTGGTTGCCACTACATCCCTTCTTGTTTGTATTTTTTACTCAAAAGTGCCCTAAAAACAGGGACTCACACTCCTAGGGTTCTCCTGGCCACCAGCATAAGGAACCTCTTGAGTAGGTTCCTTCTCCTTGAGAAGAATTCTAGAACCAGCAGTCACCGTGAGACAAATCCCATGATGTCAAAGTCACTGCCTTTGACATTACTGAGTAATCCAATTCAGAGTTCCTGCCCATTCTAGTTAGGAAAAAAGGCAGTTTGATCTTATCATAAACCATGGGTATTTCATTTTTTTCTATCACTCTATACAGTCTACTTATAATGTTTTCTTATCTAGCTAAAGGAGATAATTCCAAATATGACTGACTTTCCATTGATTGAGTTTGCCTTTGGTTTGATTCGTCTGAATCTCAATCACAGAAGAGACTTCCCCAGATAGCAGCTGGAGGGAAGGGCACATGTACTGAAGTAATAGTGCCTTTTATATTTTACATAGTGCAGAGCAATTTTTGTTTCTTCTAATTAAGTATCTGACATGATCCATTTCATTAAAATTCTCAGTGAAGTGAATTAATACAGTGGCCTCCTAATTGGGAACACTTATGTTGCTCACTTACAGTGTGTGACTGAAAGGAGACAGTGTGTATCTCTACTGTGGTCTTTGCTGCTGTGAAGTCTTCACCTGCACAGTTGTATTTCCTGGTGTAAGCATCCCTCTTTTCCCGTCATTTGCCAAGAACCCAAGGAAAGAACCATGTAGTAGGTATAGGAGACATCACACAACTTCAAGAGAAATCTCACTGTCAGCAGCACTCGCCTCTTGATTCTCTTCCCAGCTGCCTGGAAATGAAGGCCAGTCCTCTTTGTCTGGTGCCTCTGTGGGGCACCAGGATAAAGAAGGGAAAATAAGAAACTGCTTCTGAAATTGCACTCTCATTCTGATTACAGATTACTTTATTTACAAAAACTCAAACAGTCGAGTGTGGTGGCACACACCTGTAATTTCAGCACTCAGAAGGCTGAGGCAGGAGGATGACTGTGAGTTCAAGACCAGTCTGGGCTACAAAATGAGTTCAAAGCCAGCCTGAACTGCATAGTGAAACTATGCCTCAAGAAGAAAAAAAAATCAACCAAAAAATTAGCTCAGATAACAGTCTGTCTTTAAAAAAAACAAAACCCTCAACCAAAAAATGTGGAGCTCCATAAAGTTAAAGATGTAATCTGCTAACTCTTTCCTGAAGAGCAGAAAATCTTGCTTTCTTTTCCTGCTGGAGGAGCTGATCTTCGCAGACACCTGTCTGTTGCTAAACATAAGAAGGAAGATGAACTCTGTCCTCCTTCATAAAGTATATTCTGCCTTTACCCCTCACTCCTCCACTGAACTCACTTTGTTTACAAGTGCAGCGATGACTCTGGAGATGAAAAATCTGATACCGTCAGCACAAGTGGAACAAAATGAAAAGAGAAAAAACCTCCACCCATCTGGACTTCCATATGCTCTGCAGCCCAGAGGCTAATATAATTCCTTGAATGCTAGTTATAAAGCAATGTGATATGGATAACAGCTATGCACCAAGCTTATTTAGACAAGTGTTCTTTCTACTCAATAAACCTTTGAAAGGATGAAAGTACAATCACTCCCAATTATCTGTTCCCAAGTTTTCCTCTTCCTATCTAGTTCTGACCATCCTCTGTAACTGGTTTCTGTTTTGAACACATCCGATTCCCCATCCACTGAATGACACTGTACAGTGAGAAGACATGTCATCTAGGGAATATAAAGAAGTTTAATGTGACAAGGTTCTGGAAGGTAAAGGGTTGCTGAGAAATCTGCATAAGCACAAAAGAGACAGGCTGTGTATGGCCTTGAATCATACCGTATGGATTTTACCCTCAGAGGATCAGGAAGTCTTTGGGGTAATGTAAGGATTTTTGTTTTAAAGAAATAATTATATGACAGTATGAACAGTATTCATGAGAAAAGGGAAGAAAAGACAAGAGGGAGACCAATTATTGAGATTGTTGTCTTGGAGCAGAGACAACAAAGGCCAAACTAAGGCAACTCCAAATGGGATGGAGAGGGAGGACCCAGTTCAATTTTTTTTGTGGTCAGATTCATACACTGTGGAAAATTACATTTTCCTAAGAAATCGCAAAATCCAACTCCTTGAGAATCATTCTCTAGATTTCTTTAGCTCCTTAGATAGATAGAATAATAATGAGAACATCTTGATTTTAGTATGCTTGATGAAGATCACTGCTAAGAAAAACAGGGAAAGGTCTTAGAATGATACATCCAAATTTTTTCTTACAGAACAGTGTTTAGTACTATAATTTCTCATCTTAACACATATGTTGTTCTTTATTATATTTAAAAGGATGCTTTTCTACATCCTAATTTATATTTTTTTGCTAAATATAAAAATGCTCTTTTCCCTTCTTATTTCTTACTAGTGACAACTCAGACTACCATCTTTGAAAGTTCCAGTAACAGCCTTGACCAACAGCCCGCAATATACTTCATGATGAAACTAAAACTAAATGGATTTCAGTGATGGAGTTTAAATGCTTCTAAGTCCTCTCATGTAGAAATCCTTCTGAGGTGGAGACTACACATTAGTCTTTGTGCCAAATACAAAAAAAGGAGAGAGCAAGATAGATGTAGCATGATATTTTCCTCTGAAAATTTTACTCTTGTGCTAAAATCTAGTCAAAACTATTGTTACATGGACGTATTTAAAAACTGAAGACTTAGCAAACAGGAATAACAAACCACCACCACCAAATAATTTACAAGTGTTTATATTAATAAAAACTCTACATTGATCCATACTCAGGACACGTACGTGTTCCGAAGGTTATTATCTGTGAGAAAAAATGGGAACAACATAGCTGAACGCTGTTTTGTAGGTTAGCAGGTTGAAGGTCAGAAAAGCCTGAGGGCATAATTTACTGACCTCAGAAGAGCACAGGGACACATGGCCAGGACACGGGACAAAGAAAGAATCTGGACCTTATACTTTTGAGGTAAGTAGAAACAGGAGGCTGTAAGACATGTTTTAAGGGAATTAATAAGAATAGCAGGAAACATCTTCACTCAAAGGTCTTGAGAAGCATTGATATAAATTCACTTCATCAGAGAAGCAGATGTTTCCAATTTCTAGTTGTTTTCCTCTTTGTTATGAAAGTGTTCACAGGGTAAAAGAGAAGAGTATTTGGTGGGGTGCAATTTGGAACATGCATTCACCAGTACAGGAGAGACAGCATCAGCAGCCCTCTCCTGCTTGCCTGATGGGCTGTGCAGAGACAAGCTCTCAGGAAGCAAAAAGCTTGTCAGTTCACTAAGAAAGCAGCAGACCAGCTGTCATTCTGTTGCACAACACTTAGTTTTTAATTTTATTTCAAAGACGTGAAAACAGGAGTCCAATACCAACTTTCATTTTTCTTAAGTAGCACAATAAAACTGAGATTCTTTGAGTCACAAGGAAAGTGTAATCAGAGTAGCTTAAATACGAAAAATGTCTCATATATAAGAAAGACTGTTACACTAGCCACTCGCTCAGGGCGAGGTTTTCAATGGATCTTCTTAATTGTGTCTGCAGTGTTTAATGGCAGCTTCCATTTTCACCAGTATAAGCCCACATTTCAAAAGCAAATTGGATACCTGCATGAACAAGCAGGCAGTTAGGCAGCTAATTACTGTTTGCAATTCAATTACCTAATTACTGTGGGCAAGTATAGGGTGTTTGTGCACGCCAACAGTCCCACCCACAAATATTGCAGATTTGATTAAGAAGGCTTAGGTGCAAAGATCCATGTTCATTGCTAGTGCCTTAATAGGCTCAATAATTTTTCCCCTGGGTCCACAAAGGATCTAGTTAAACACTTTCCTAAGATTGGATTAGAGGAAAACCTGCCGAAGGTGAATATCACCAGCCTCTTCCCAAGGCAGGTTGAAGGATAACCTGAAACTTTTCTTTGCTACTCAAAGTGTGGTCCAGCGACCAACAGCATTAGCATCCTCCAGGAGTTTATTCATCTTGAGCCATTTCCCAGGCCCCTGAATTGGAACCTGTATTATGACAAGATGCCTGAGTAATTCATATGTACCTTGGTGCTTAAGAACCATTTCCCTAGATGGCTTCTCAAGAAATAAGATTCTCTTGCCATCCAGTTATATAGAGCTAACTCCTTATAAGGATTCCCCTGGAAGGCTTTTCTTTAAGATGGAAGGCAAGACTGGTAGAAAAGAGATGATCAACAGTTATCCAGATTCACTGAACAAGCTAAATGCTTCAAGAGAAATCCCAAATAGCCTTTCAGAAACAAACCCTAAAATACTAAAACTGAAAGTACTCAGCATGTGCCTGAGGAGGAAGCAGAGATGAAACAGCTGGCAGCCTCCCCATAGATTCCACACATACATCCTTCATAATCTCCCCTCAATTAGGGTCCATTTGATATTCGTCTTCATCTGTGACTAGATGTTCAGCCACAACATCATTCTGTGAATATCCTCAAAATGGACATTGAGTCCAATTAATCAATTCAGCCTGCCTCCACCAAGGAACAATATGAGAGGACTCTATTTTGTGGGCTCACAGAGAGAGACCACACTCATCCATTTGCCTGAACATTACTGAGAGGATGGCTGTTCAGCCTCAGGGACAGGCATTTTCCACAGCCAAATAGACATTTTCAACCATCTCATCAATCTTGCTCACTTTTTCATGGTACTAGAACCTAAGTGCAGTGCCTTCTTAGGCAAAATTGTGTAGTTTGTCTTCATGATGTAAAGGAAAAACATCACACAAGAACCAAGGACCCGACACCACCATTAGGTAGTTTTGAGCTTGGGCAAGGCACTTAGGTCTCGGTCTCCTTATCACCAAAATGAGATGATTGAATTGGATGATTCTCTAATTCCCTTCTAGTTGCTGCCATAATTTGTCATTGAGCCTATACAACTGGGCTTATGGCTTGTAAGTCTATATCCAGATGCCATTTATCGCCATGTAGCATATTAGGTTTTGGGGATCCAGGCAACTCCCAATGTGGAATTTCTGAGCTATCTCCTGGCTACACTTTCCTACTGTGAATCTCATTAGATTTAGAGCCTCCTTTCACTAGCAGCCCCATTGACAAACTTCCAAAAAGACGTGCCCTAAAGTATTGGCAACTAATTTAAGTGCATTATTCTTCCCACGGGATTTTAATGGATTTAAATGGGAAAGTCTTTCCCTTGCACAGAGTACTAAATGATGAAATTTTAAACTTGTTTTCCTACTAAAGAACCTAGTATTTCTATAAATAGTTGAAGCCCTACTCCTGAGCATATATGGTATAGTCCCTGTCTTTTCATTTTAGCAGCTAATGACAAGAAAGATTAATTCTCTTGTCCAAAGTCACGCTTGTAAAAACTAGAACTAATACTTCCTTGATCTCCATACTGTAAAGAGGTTTGTCTTTTGTATTGTTATCCTTACAAAGACTACTGCAATTTGAGATAAGTGCCACCCTATCAGCATGACGATGAACTTTGTCTCAGAAAAGGTGAAGGGCAGGCCAGACCTTAGAAGAAGGATAGGCATTGCTTTAGAGTTTCTTCTGTAAAAGAAAAGAGAAAGTATCTCTCACAAGAAAGCCTTACAGTAGTTATGCAAGATAACGTTAGTGAGTTCTTAAAACAAAATCAACAATTAAGCAACCCAAAGCAGAAAAACAATATGCTGAAAGTGCATGGATTACTACAAAGGAGGAAAGACCAGGAGATGCAACAAAAGGCAATTTGTGAAATCTCGAGAAATCTGACCTGCCACTCACAAGGATCAATTACTTTATACTTCCTCCTGTACCAGTCTGGATAATCTCTAGTTTTCCTTTCCAACTCTGGAAGTTGTTTTCAAAACTTGTGATCAATCTAATTTATGAAAAAACAAATAAATATAAGGTCTGATAGGTGGGTCCATATAAATTCTACAAGAACAGAATGTGGCAAAGACATAGTCTAGCAGCTATGTGATTTAAAAGCTAATCAAATCTCTGACTTTAGAAGTCTTGAGTTCAAGCAGTATTGATACATATTCATTTTAAAAGAAATTAAGGAAAGTTACAGTCTTGTTCTGCTTGGTTACAGCACACCTAGCAAGCATTACATTCAGTTTTGATGCCACAGTTAAGAGGCAAGTGAACTATGGAAATGTATTCAGAAGGAAGTAGACAGAACATTGAAGGCATTCTTAATCTTGTCATGTGAGGAATGATAGGATATGAAATGGTTAGTCTAAAGACAATAAAAAAGGGCTCAAATGATCTGATAACTACCTAAAGAACTGTCATTTTCAGTGGCAGTTGACACTAGCCTGTGCAGTCCCAGAGAGCAACCCAGAGCTAGCATGAGGGAAATGCATAGGAGAACTTCTGAGCAGCTAGGGACATCCAAAAGCAGAATACATGACCTCAGGAGGTCACTGGCCAAAGCAGTTCAAGCCCTTCTGTTTGTTCTTCTTTGGAAAGGATTTAAACACCAGATGAGTAATGAACAAGGTGACCTGAACGGCTTCATCCCAACCCAAGTCTATGCAATGGAAAGAAAAGCTAGAAAAAAGAGAAGGTAGAAATGAGCAAATACCAGGTGTTTATTACTGCTTTAAATGAAACCACTCCTGTCTCAGAAGTAGCAATAAATCATTCATTTTCACAGGGTGGTATTTTTAGTAGAGGTTGCTAACATGCATAGAAGGCATTTCTGCAGAATTACAACTATTAAGGTATTCTCCATATGACTGATACGAAAAGGCTATCACCTATTACTAAGTTTTAGTTTTGCTAATCATATGCAAATATCTTGAACTTATAAATACAAAATTTATTTTTTTCTATACCTAATATGTATTCATTCCATGTTCCTAATTTAAGGATATCATATTTCATTAGCAAATTTCATTTTTACCTGAATGGTTGGAAACACATCACATCAATGGCAACTCTTAATAGTAAATTTCATGAAGCCCAATCCCTTTGTATTTGTATTTATTCTTAGTTATTTTGTTGCAGAAGTGCAACTATAATTTATTAAAATGTGATTGTCTTCAGTGGTGTGACAATTCACATTATAAATCCAAAACCAAAACAAAACTTACTCCTTTTATCTTATTTCCACAGTGTCCCCACCAAAATCCAATGATCATTTTATTCTGACTTGTCTAAGGGGCATGAACTCATTCCTGATTTTGAGATACCTCCTTTTGAATGCAATTTAAATTCACATTTTCTCTACAGACACAAGGCTAATCACTAAAACTCTGACAATAAACATCACAATCAAGTATTAACTAGCAAAGGTACTTGGGATCATCAGAGAAAAATGTCCCTCTGTAGTTTGCATCTCTGTAGTCTGCTTTGAAATTGTGCCATATTACCTACAGTAAATTACCTCCCTTAGAAACAGAGGGAAGAAAGATATGTGTCAGTCCATAAAGTAGGGAACATTTTTCATAATTAGACCAATAAATTGCTACTCCTTTTTCTACTATTTGAGGAAAAGCAAAAAGGAAGCAGTGATTTGGGCAAAATTTAGGTGCAAAATGAGGCCTTTATAACACATGGAAGCAAGTAGAAATGGCTACACAGAAGTCAGAGAAGGTACATAAGGGATGTGAAGACACAAAAGACTATTTCTGGATTCAAGCAAAGATGGCAGATAGATAACAGCAGGCTGCAGAGGCTCCCTGAGATAGTCAACTTAGAAATCAACATAATACAGTGTGGGTAGTCCCGAACAGAGAGAGATGAATTCTCTCATCCCCAGAAGAAACTAAGGTGAGAAGAACCAATCAAACATACAGTACTGGTGCTACTATTGGAACAGTTGAAGGTTCAGTGCTCCCACTACAGTGCCTGAACTCACGCAGCAGCGACTTACCTAGCCATCTGAAATCCCATGGCTTTGACTGGAAATGCATTCACACTGAGCTTGGGGGTTGGCGAGCTGAACAGAGAGCTGAGCTAGCAGAGAACCTGCATCAACCTGTGGTGAATGACGGGAATTAAACCATTCCACAGAGAAAGGGGCTCCAACAGATGACATTCTGGGACTGGGCAGGACTATCAGGAACAAGGGACAGCAGTGATTCAGTCAGTTGTTCTCTTCCCAAACTAGAATTGGTTAAGTGAGCTTGGCCTGGGTCACGTGACCTGGCTGAGACCCAATAGGTTATCCGAAACAGCAGTGGCACACACTAACACAGTGAAGGCCTCAGCAGGTTGACTGATCCAGGGGGAGGGGCCAGCATACACGGCCCCTGTTTGCAACTCACTAGCACACTGCAGTGGCAAGAGTCACCTAGCCAGCATGCTTAAGAAGAATTGTAACCAACAAAGAAAGAAACTGGGGCTTCCTGGAAGAAACAAAAAAGATGGGAAGAGGAAGCAACAACAAAAAGTCCCCAGGTCCCAACCCTGAGAACATTGACCCAGTACAGGTAAATACAAAGGAGAGAATGAGGACAGCAAATGTGCAATATCAGACACGGCACCAGTGGAAATAAAGAGATATCTTTTGGAACTCATAGACGAGCTCAAAAGTGAAATATTTAGCCAAGTAAAGCCAAGATATAAGAAGATTAATAAAAGAGATGCTAAGCACCCTCAAGAAGACACAGATGGAAGAATGGAAGAACTCAAACAAAGGAGAGAACCACTTGATGAAGAATATAAAAAAAATACAGAATACATGAAGCAGACTCAAAGAGATTACCAGGAAATTAAAAACTCTATGGAAAGATGGCAAAACTGCTTGAAAGAAACTAAGGATAGATTATCCAAACTGGAGGACAAATTTGAAATGTGGGATTATGAAAGGAAAAATTTTTTAAAAGTAACAAGGAAACAAGCAGTAACAATACAAAGGCTAGAAGATGACAAGAGGATCCATAACTTGAGATTAAAGAATGTGAATGAAGAAGCAGGGGTACAAACAAAAGAAATACAAATTCTATTCACAGAAATAATTAAGGAAAAATTCCCAAACATAGGAAAAGAAAATGATATTCAGATATATGAGGCATATAGAACTCCAGCCACCTACAACCAAAACAGAGCCACACCCAGGCATATAATAATCAAGATCCCAGAAATTTAATATAAGAACAGAATACTAAAACCTGTTAGAGACAAAAAACAGGTAACCTACAAAGGAAAGCCCATCAGAATCATGGCAGACTTTGTGACACAAACCATCAAGTCAAAAAGAGCCTGGAGCAAAATATTCCACGTACTGAAAGAAAACAACCTCCAGCCCAGATTGATATACCCTGCTAAACTGTCTCTCAAAATTAATGGAGAAATAAGATGCTTCCAAAACAAAGAGGAACTTGGGAAATTCGCAACCACCAATCCAACTCTACAGAGAATACTGAAGCACATTCTAGAGAGAGAGAAAAGTACTAGGATTCCAGGAACAGTGGCAGAGAGCCTCAATGAATGGAGCAGAAAACAGAATGAAGAAGACAAGCAGACAACTGATGGCAAAAAAAAGAGCATAACAGAAATGAAGCAGAGAAGGTTGGTTATAATCTCTAATATAGATGACCTTGATACACTGAATTTAAAAAAAAGAACCACACATGGAGTAGATCAGGAGGTAGGGTCCACCGAGATGCTATTTATAGGAAATATAATTAACATGAAAAAGAGTAACATGGACTGAAAATCAAATATGAGAAAACAATGTTCTATGTGACAGAGAACCAGAGAGTAATAGGGGCAACTAGACCAGTATTTATGCATAGGTTGGAAAGACAGGCTTTAATAAGTAAAGGAATACAATTAGAGATCAAGTCCAGGAGAGAGAAGGTTCAAAACCACTTAGGTAAATAACAGGTTGCCCCCTCCAATTTAAAACCAAGGGTCGTTGTGAGACCCAAAAATGCACAACATACCCTGGAGAAGTGAAAGGGGAGGAAGTGTCTTTTAAAAAATGGCAGAAGATATTGTTAATAGTGTATCAGGATTTAAAACCCACATTACTCACACCACTCTGCTTAGATAGATTTTATTCAGTCCCAGTTTGTCTACTTGCATTAGATTTGAGGGCACAGACAGCTATCCAAAAAAACATGAGGATATAGCACAGTAATCATCTTTAATTTCCTATTAACTTAATCTGGAGCCCTGTATTACTTATACTGCTTTATCATGACTGATCTTACTTAAATCTGGTTTGTTTGATTGCTGATTGGTATCGACAGATTTTATTCAAAACATATGATTGATAGTATGAAGTCTGAGAGTATAGGCAACTACATTGAAGATTCTGGTTTGATTACTGCCTGTTTTTGAAATTTTATACCATATACAAAGTTGTGTTTTTATTAATACTGTTATGTACCAATATATTCAATTATTTACTATGTCTGATGATATAGCCAGTTCTACTGAAGATGACAAGAGACAACACAGGAACTGTGGTAGAACTCCTTGTACGATGATCTTATATGTCTTTTTCATTTCATATGTTTATAGGAATATGTTTTGTTTTGTCTTGCTTTGTTTTGTTTCTCCTTCTAATATAGAAAGAATAGAAATACATGTTAAACTCATGCATGTGTAGACGCTATAAACAGTTTATGAGAACTGATCTTATGACACATGATGAAATGAACAAATACTTTGAAGAAAAAGAGACACTAAAGTACCCAGTGCTGATCTTGGAGGGTCATAATGTGAAACCCAGCAGTAGTATTATTCTTTGTTCAGAGTGATATTATCCTGCTTGGGTTTGTTCAATCTCAGCATAATTAAAGATATGGATAACTGCATGTATGTTTAAGTGTATAGGATTGGTAACCATATTTCTAAGTTTTTGTTGGATAGTTGAACAGAACTGGTTGCAGTCTCACTGTTTGAATCTCCACTTATATGCTTCACTTTAGTATCTTGAATAACTAATTGTAAGAGGACAATCTGTAATCAACTAGTGATTTCTTACTGCTTATTTTTTATTTGAAAGTATGTGTTATTTCTACCTGTTTTCTGTTTTGTTTAGTCTTTCTTTAAATAAAATTTTTTTAAAAGACACTACAGTGCTGATCCCAGAATGTCATGATGTGAAATCCAGAAATACTATTATTTTTTGTTCAGAATGATTTTAGCCTGCTTTAGTTTGTTTAATCTCAACATAAATGAAGGTAAAGATAACTGGATGTATGTTTAAGCATATAGGATTGATAACCATATTACTAAGTTTTTGTTGGATAGTTGAACAGAACTGTTTGCAGTCTCACTGTTTGAATTCCTACTTTATATGTCCCACTTTTGTATCTTGAACAACTATTTGTAAGAGGACAGTATGTAAACATCAACTAGTGATTTCTTACTGTTTATTTTTTCTTTGAACGTATGTATTATTTCTACCCATTTTTTGTTTTGTTTAGTCTTTCTTTAAATAAAATTTTTAAAAATTTTTTAAAAGGCCATTACTACTTTGTTTTTAATTTTACCTGGGTTACAATTAATTCAACTGCCAATTAAAATGGTTATGCTGGTTTATACTTGAAGAAAAGGTAGATACTGTCCATTCTAGACCAATAAGAATCTATCTTGTTCTAATGACTTCTCAAGAGTCCACACTCCTCTTCAGCATCTGTTTCCAGGACTGCCCAAGAAATGTGCATTGACTGAATGCCCCAGGGGAGTTCAGTCCATTAACTGACTTGGAATTTCAAACTCATGTCTGCTTCTTGATCACTGTGCTTTCCATCAGGTAGCTGGCATATTTTAGAAGACTGGGGGAGGAGCAAGAGACCCCCCACAATAAAAGAATAACACAATAAAATTATTATCCAAAATTTCAGAGAAACCACACCCCTTCAAAGAGATGAGGAACTAGGATCAAAGAATCAAGTACCCAGCCCAGGTGGGTATCACCTAGACCACAAAGCATATGTCTGTCCACACCCCTCTGCAGTTATTATGAAAGAGTTTATGAAAATATCTACCACTGCTCTATGCATTCATGGAAAGGGAAGGGGTGTATTTTTATGCTATTTATGTTCTGTGATTTCTAAAATACACCTATGAGTCTGTGAATTAGCAAGAGTGATTATCACCAATTAGTAAGTGAAGAACTCAGGCAAAAAAAAATTGAGAGTTCCCCCACTTGTCAGTGTCACTCAACTCTGGTCATCAGGAAATTAACAAAATGGGATGAGAACCCTTTAGAGGTGCGCAGATCTCTATTTTAATGCTGTTTGGCCACACCATTCACTCTTTTCCCATGACCATTCAATTCTCATAAAAAATGAATTCTATATTAATTCCATGTTAGGATGAATCAATCAAATCTGAAAGAAATTTAAATGTAAGTAAATAAATGACAGACAAATAATTTCATGATTTATACTGTGAATTTAATGGAAGCTCATACATGCTACAGTAGGAACACAGTACAAAGAACTTAATTTGGTACAATGATATCAAAGTAATAATTTTAGGATACATTTTTAATATAAAAATTAAAAAGCCAAACAAAATAAAATCAAATAAAGTCAATCAAAACAAAACAGTGAAAGTGACACAGGACTCCTATTCCTTCAGGAATAGGAAACCATCAACAATTGCTACCATAATGCCTCTTATTATCTTCAAAATTGCTGCCCTTACCATCAGACATAATAAAATCAAACAGAACAGAATAAATTCAATCAAAAAATTGAATAAAACAAAACAATAAAATGGAGCAAAACCAAACAGTGAGAGCAATATTGGATTGCAAAAACAAGACAGATGAAAGTCCCCCATAATTTCCATATTGCATATTGTTATCCCCTAAATAGATGCTCTGACTACTGGCTTTAGGCCTGCAAAGTCAATCAAACAATAAAAGCATTGTTGTTTTTATACCTCAGTTGCTATCAACTTGGTCTGTGTTCCTCTGAATCAGACAACTGCTTAGGGTTGTGAAGGTTCAGCTCTTCTTGTGTCCCAGCCTGTGCCACTGTCTGGCTCATGGGAAGGATGAACTGGCTTCCTGTTTCTCCTGCTGGTCCATGGCTGCTGCTGACTCACAGAAAGGGTGCTTCTTGTTTCTTCTCGTGGCCCAAAGTTACTACTGGTTGAGCTACTTCTTAGAATAAGATGAGTTCTAAAATCAGAGAAGAGTCAAGGAATATCTTTGAAAAAAGAATGGGATAAATAAAGGCATGAAACTGTGCAGGCAAGTGGCATTCTAAAAGCGTAGCCAGTACACTAGAGGCATTCATTTGGGCTTAGGTTGTAAAAGGACCTATGTTCTAAGTGAATGGATTGGGATTTTTCCCATAGACCAGTGGGGGCTATAGAAGGTGAGTAAGACTGTTACTGATAAGCTATTAACAAGAGAGCACTAGGGAACTGACACCATTGTACTAGTGGCTGACTAGATATGAGAACAGTAGGCTCTTTTTTTTTTTTCTTTTTTATTCTAACCCACCTTTGCTTAAGCTGATGACACCAACCACATGCCTTCTACCCTATCCAAGAGACAACCATTATAATTGAACATCGATAGCAAGTTCTATGCTGGCAGTGAATGGTGTCATTCATTCTGGCCACAGGATCTTCATTACAATTGCATGAAGCTTTCACTGTAGGCCATATTATAAGAGTATGCTCAGTTCTGGCAGAAGAACTGCCTCATACAGCCAGCTGCAAATGTCATGTCCAGCTTTTACACACAAAGGAAATGAGCACTTAAAAAAAATCCAGTGCCCATTACCATTGTGATTCGTCTTTCCATCAGCACCAGGAAGTCCCAGATTACATTGTCTGGCTCTGGGGAGAGAGAACTAGGACAAGGTTGATGTGCAGAGGTTGCCACTGTGAAGTCAGGGGCTCTCCTTTGAGGCTCCAGCTGCAGACAGCCACACTGCATGCTGTCAGTTGAGCCAAGGTCTTCCTGAACAACAGTTGAAAAGCCTTTATAGAACAGAATATGAACCCTGGAGCCTATTGCTCCTGGCAGGAGCCAAAGAAGGGAACAGTAGGAATCAGCTGTAATTT
The DNA here is from genome assembly GCF_034190915.1 of Cavia porcellus. NCBI lineage: Eukaryota > Metazoa > Chordata > Mammalia > Rodentia > Caviidae > Cavia > Cavia porcellus. The sequence continues at coordinate 50,633,892 of NW_026947504.1, read as the reverse complement.
TCTTTGTCTGTGGAGCAGAGCAAGGGAAAGAGTGTCACAAACATGAGAGAGAGGAAATGAGAGATCTTTATGCCGAATCACTAGATTCACCAGAGGCTGAAAACCACAAAGAGTAAGTTCACATAAAACACCACTTGGCTTTCACCTGGTATGTTTAAGAGTCCAAGTGCAAGGATTTTTTTTATAATTATGGCTGTTTGGTCTGTAGACAGAAATTGCTGGTCTTATAAACGTAGCAGCTTCATTCCACAGAATTAAGTATTTAGGAGTGTAGTTATGGTACCAATTAGAGCCTGAATGTGTTGCCATTGGAGTGTAATAATATCTAGAAGACTAAAAGGTATGCATTTGATATTTTTTTCTTCTACCTCATTTATTTCTTCATGGAATATTCCTGATTGTTATCCAAAGATAAAACCTTGGCTCAGAAAGATTAAGTAATGTGCACAAGCTATACAATCAGAAAAGCAGTGGTGCTGGGATTTGACATCAGGACTATCATATAATACATATTATATAAAAATGTGTACTACTAGGGGCTGGGGATTTAGTTCAGCGGCATAAGTGCCTGCCTTGCAAGCAGGCAGTCGTGAGTTCGATCCCTGGTACCGATAAAAATTAAAAAGACAAAAAAAAAAAAATGTGTACTACTTGTTAAAGTAAATGTTCACAAACTTCTTCAGGACATTTCTTACTCGTCCTGTAATGCTCATATTAAATGCTATGCCTTCTGGGAAGAGTTTTCTAACCATCCTAAATAAAGTAGTTCTTCCTCTGACCTCCATATTTTGATCACAATTCTACTATTGTACTTCTTTTTGTACTATGTTATCTGTGCGTCTATTTCCTTTCTTATATGCAGGCACCATAATCTTATCAGTGCAATATGCCTGGTATCCAGCCCAGGGCCCAGAACACAATAGAAATGGAAATTTTCAGTAACTTGAGCTCCTCAAGGAAACAGAACACGATGAAAACTATACCAAAGATTAAAAAGGCACGGTAAGAGTCGTTTGGCTACCACCTGGTTTTAGGTACACTGATTTTCATGAACTTTTCAGTAACTAAATTTTATTCTTATTGATCTAATATATCTCAGTCCTGGAAAGGGTCCACAAAGTGACAGAAACACCACAATTTATTTTTTTCAGTGGCCTGTTCTTGTAGCTTAAATCCATGCCCACTTACATCCTAGACCTTGACTCCTCAAATATGGTATGCAGACCACCATCCTTTAGGAATCTGTTAAAAACGCAGAATCTCTGAGTCTTCTTCAGACTCATTGTCCCAGAATCCACATTTTGACAAGTTTTCCAGTTAAGTCATATGCTGTGTGGTTGAAAATTATGGAGTATGTTTAAATTTTAAAAATTTATGACAGTGTAAAACCCATTGCCTCAGAATACTCCCCCTCAGTTTGAACACACCTATCCCATAATTCCTGTATTTTTTTGTAAGTGTCTTTAATTGCACAGTGCTGGTTGCCTTGATATCCGGAATCGATTCAAAACACTCAACTTTCATGATCATTTTGACTTGGGGAAGAGCCAGAAGTCACACAGTGCTGAGTCTGCTGAGTAAGATGAGTAAGGAGACACCATGACGTTTTTACAAACCAGTCTTTCCACTGCATGGCACTCAGCAGCAGTGTTCACTGTGCAAATTAATGTGTTGAAACAAAAAATATGATGTTAGATGTTTTTGTCATATCTCATAAAGCCACTCACACAAAAAAATAACTTCTAAACTGCTTTTAAAAACTGGCAAGAAAAAAATAAAAATTGACAAGAACAACAGAATTTGGGATCAAACTGGGGGAATATTTTGAGGGAGATTAATGGCAATGTGTTTTTTACTATAATAAATTTTTAAGCATTCACTGGCTTTTTTATAACATGTCATGTGTCTAATAATTGTTAAGATGCACAGGTCTGTATAATTGGAAATAGTTGTCAGTCAGAGGGATTAACCAAGGCTGGAGTCCTAAATCTGCTACATTTGTATTCTTGAGATCTTTGGAAACTTTTTTTTTTTATTTCCGACCATCAATTTTTTCAATTACATATGGGAACTGTAAAGATGTTCTCAAGTTACCTGCATTAGATTCTTAAGTGCTACCCTACAATTACTTAATTTGAATTTATCAGAGATTCACAATTTTAACAAACTTCCCAGGTGATCCTAGGAATGCTTTTCTGTGAAAATCACTACAGTTAATAGATGAAAAAAAAATCTGTTCTATCCTGACTTCAATGCTTATGATATTCTAATTAATATAAGAAATAGGACTAGTGATTTGAATAATAGCTTAGTAATTGACATTTGTAATATATTTTGTCTTTGTTCTTTATTCTACATCATCAGTAAGACTAATGATAACCTTTTCTTAAACCAAATCATAGCAGAAAATTATTTTATGGAAAAACTGTTAAGACTGGCAATCACTACACTAATGATGGCAGACCTTTTAGAGACTGATTGCCCAAACTGCAACCCAAACCCCATTTATTTATCACAGTGTACTAACACTGCAATTAAACTCAAACACTAAAGTTTTAGGTTAGAAAAACCAACTGTTATTCAATGCTCAGCTGCTGAGGCAACATGGCTCGCATGCCAACAGACAGGATCCGAGTACCCACTGCAGCATGCATGCCATAAGTTCACCATTATTACGCCAAGACAAAAGTGTATGGTGCCTTATGCTTTACTGTTGTTATCACTGGCTATTCATTGCTCTTATAATTCGTTTAAGAATACCAAAAAAGGTTTCTAAGAAGATGTGGCTTCCCATTTTCTAATTCACAAGATGTTGCTACACCTGGCAGATAAAGAAAATGCTAAAAAACAAATGCTTTCTACTTATTGCTGTGCAAACTTTCTAGATCAAAGAAATTCTTCCACCAATCATAAAATTAAATTTAGCAGAAAAATGATGGAAATCAACATTTGGTGAGTCTCTCCGTTATGGTAGGCACTCTTCTGATTCTTCTACAGATACAGATTCATAAAATATTCACTGAAAATTTAGGAGGCAAAGTCTTACTGTTGCATATTATAGATAATGATGAGAATGAGTGTTACATACATCACTTACTGTTTTGTGCATAGGTTTTATTCTGGGGTTCAGTTAACTTCTTGGAGTGTCAAACTATATATGCACATGTACTACACACACACACACACACACAAAGAACTAATGTGCTTAGCTTACATTTCTCATCTATTTCCAATTCATCCACTTTTATGATGTCTTATAATTTAACTCATGAAATATTGCTTAGTTCTTGCCCTGTTCTGTGGGTCCCTGATTACACAGGGTGAGGGGAGTTTTGTAACAACTAAATGATAGTTTCACATTTTTTATAGTGAAGTTGTTGGGGTGGGAAATATGTTGATCCCAGCAGAGCTAGAATAAGAAATCTAATGCTTGGGAAGCGATCTGAAAGTTTCCAGAGAAGGAAGCACTGTGACTTGGCTAAAAGAGACAGACAATGTGTGGAAGTATCTCAAATGGAAGGTTAAGCACTGCAAAAAAACAAGAGAGGAGATGGAAAAATCCACGGGCCATTCAAACAAATAAGAGAAACTCCGTTCCATCAGTTGCAGCTGAGAGGATATGCAGTTCCTTGGTACAGAGGATGACATCGTAAAAAACCTTGAAAGTCAAGCCAACGACCATACTCAGAAGCTTTTAGGACAAGAAAGCATTTGAAGCTGTGCTTCAAAAATCACTTTGCCATGGAAGGTTCTTGTAAGCTAAAGGAGAGACTGGACAGGTAGGAGTGCTGCCATGTAAGCAAAACCACTGACCAGGGGAGAGCGGAAAGGAACATCGATGTGGGAGCTTCCCTGGAGCGCTGTGCACTTGCCAGGAGATAAAGCATGAGTAGGAAAGGGGACGGAGCACATATTGATAAGCTGAGGCAGGACAGAGGAGAAGACATCGCAAGTGCTGAGGTCAACCAGGACCTGTTCTTTCCCCAGCTCAGTTCAGCTACCTAACTTCTTCAAATATGTAATTTTATTTGTAATACAGAAAGAATGATGTTGCAGAGCCATTTTGAGAAGTGACTGAGCAAATTTTTAAGATGCCTGATGCAGGGTGCTCCTTAAATGTTGGCTTCCTCTCCTCCCTGAGTCTTTCTTTGTTGCTCAAAGTGTGGTTGATGCATCAAATGGAAACATGTTAGAAATGTGAGCTCTCAAGCTCTACCCCAGGCCAAATGAATTAGAATCTACATTTTTACCTGATCTATGAAGACTTCTACATGCATCATTTGAGAAGCATCCCCTTCGTGGTCCGCCTGGATTACTCCTATCCACATCCTTCTAGCCTCTCTCTGACTTCTAAACTTTGACTCCACACTTATTATCCTCCAAGAAGAGAAGAGAAAACAGAGAGAGAAAATATACAGCACAGAGTAGAAGAATGTCCTAGCATAACATGGCAAAAACGTATTTCTTCCTTTGGTTTAAAAAAAAAGTCACTAGAAAGCATTTGAAAAATAGTTCTAAAAAGTTAGCTTCAAAAATGTTTGAAGAAAAATGGTTTTCAAAGACAAACTGAGCTGGCAGTTTTTCTGCTGTTGGGGGGGTTGAGGCACCTCATTATTTTATAGGCATACATATAGTCAGGCTTTTAAAATGATGTATAAAAGGGAAAGGCAATGTTCTGGTGACAGTAGTAATTCCATTTTATAAGGCAACAATCAGGACCTGTGGCTGAAAGAACCTTTGATTTTGTGGATTAAGGATCAAACTCAATCCTAAATGCCTTTGCATTTGGCCACCATTTAAATCAAAGCTTTTAGATGCTTGACATCATGAAGCAGCAGCAAAGGAAGGGATCAAAGTATGAAGAATTCTCTGCAAGTAGAGGTTAGTTTGGGTTCTGCCAACACAGATATTGTCTTCATAGCATCAGCAGGAAGGGAGAGAGGCTACAAAGCTGGTGAGCAGGCAATACAGGGCAGCAGAAGCAGGTATTCTGATTCCAGACACAGAGAAGGCAGCAGGGTGAGCTCTGTGGCCCACGCCTGTGAAGTGGCATTCATGATGAGAAAATGAGAACTACAAAACAAACAGCCCTGGAGCAACACCTCAAAGATTTATCCAGCAGGGACTCGGTCCACTCACAGCACTCCTCCGATTATTTCTCAAACTGCCTGCGAATACCTTACTGAATCCCCTAACTCTGAAAAGAGCCAGCATCCAACCAAACATTTCCTGACTTCAGTATAACTAAGTGACGAGAAATGGATAAAACGTACAGGCACTTGGTTGAATAGTATAGCACATTTGACATAAATTTAGATTACTAATACCAGCATCAGTATGACAGTGAATAAAGAATTAAAATGATGACTCTCTTAAACTCTGTCCAGTGAATTGCTCAGTGAGTTAAAATCTACATTTTCAGTGATCAAAATGTTGTCATTAGGGCTAATAATTTCCTTCTGCCAGAGACTATCCTTGACAAAATGTTGCCTTAAAAACAATAAATGAAATTCCTATGTTCTTAGTGGTGTATCTGAAGCACAGAGAGGTTAAGTATCTTGTCCAAGGTTACACAACTGTTAAAAGATGAACATACCCCTCATTTTACATCTTTCTGAATCCAAAGCCCTATCCACTAATTTCACTGCACCTGCTAAATCTCCCTGTCTTATGGTGCCTTGGTTTTTCCCACCTATCAAACAAAACTTTTGCCAGGTAGTCTCCTATGGCCTTTCCTGCCCTAATAATCTTTGATTTCCACCATCATTGATTAGTACAATTTATATCACATAAAGCAGTGTAATGATTTATTTTATGTGTCAAATTGGCTAAGCTATGCTGCCCAGTTGTTTAAGCAAACACTAGGCTAGATGATGTGGTTTACATTTATAATCAGTTGACTTTCAAGCACAGAGATTACCTAGATAGTGTAGGCAGCCTTGTTCAGGCAGGAAAAGGCATTAAGAGCAAAAGTGAGAATTCCTGGAGAAAAGGTAATTTTGCTGACATTCTTACTGAGTTTTTGGTATACTGGCCTGCACAATAGATATCATGCTTGCCAGAGATAATTTTTTATATAAATATACACATGATATATGTAACATATGGATGCACTAAAACACATGAAAGCACTTAAACACAATCAAACGTAGGTAAGTTGATTAGTGACACCAGTCAAATGGCAAAATTGGAATCTCCAGACCTTCCTTCTCATAAAAACACCCATTCAATGGTACATAATTAATTCTCTGTATGACAAATCTAGAAATGAGTTTAAAGATTCCCTTATCACAGTGGGAAACTACACTAAAGAAAGTAGGAGAGTTTGTATTCCTCTACTTCCATAGCTCCACTTACCAAGGAGAAAATCACCACATCCTAGATTTTTCTTGGGAAGGAAAAGAGAAGACTAAACCATAAGGTACAAACTTATGGTGGGAGAATCAACAGTTGGTTTCTTTCTCAACTTTCTAGGACTGTTGATAAAACCTGGCCTGTTCTAGTTCCCTGGGGCTGCTGGGAACAAAACAGATAGATGATGAGTGTTATGCCATAGTACACTACATGTATGCCAATACAGTGCAACATTCTCTCCTTCAGGGAGGGAGAGGAATAGAGTGCGTGTCTCACATTCAAGCTTTTTATCGGGCTACCCACAGATCTGGTTTCTGTCTAGCCTGACTTGGGACACTGATGGAATCATCCATCCTCTAACTGCCTGGGGATTATGGAGAACAAAACAAGAACCAAAAGATTCCAATGGCTGCTTTTTGTTTTGGAGGACTCATGGTGCGCAAACAGACATTGGAAAGAGCAAGATTTTTATGAACTCCTGATTGAAGAAGGAAGGAAGGAAGGAAGGAAGGAAGGAAGGAAGGAGAGAGAGAGAGAGAGAGAGAGAGAGAGAGAGAGAGAGAGACTGATCCCTCAAATTGGTGGACCACAGATACAAATTTAAAGAAGACAATTCTACAGAAAGTTATGAGGACATCAAATCTTTAGTTGTGTTTATCAATGAAAGTCTTTGTGTTCACAGGGACTGGAAGAAATTTCTAGTTTTCACATGTGGAATACCAACACAAAGTTACAAGGACAATGAGGAAACAGAGTGAATTGGCCCACTCAATGGAACAAAATAAATCTCTAGACACCAACCCTAAAAAATGGAGCTATATAATTACCTGGTGGGAATTCAAAATAACTGTCATAAAGATGTTCACTTAGCTAAAAATACTATAAAACTGTAACAGTAGTACATAAATCACTTTTAATTCTGGTATGGAAGTTAAAAGAAAAAGTATAAAAATAGCTATAACTATAAAAGTATGTTAATGGAGACACAGTATAAAAGAAGTAATTTGTGACAGCAACAACATAAAGTTGGGAGAAAGCAGTAGTAAAATTTAGAGATTTTTGCATGTGAATGAACTTAATTTTTTATCAGTTAAAAACAGATTTTTAGCCCTGTAAAATGTTTCATGTGAGCCTCATAGTAACTACAAAGAAAATACCCATAAAAGATGCACAGGAAAAAAATGAGAAAGGAATCAAAGTATATCATTGTTTTTAAAAATCAAGAAAACATCAAGAGAGGAAAAGAAGGGGGGAAATATCAGGAAGACGTATCGTAGTAAATTGCAGTAGTAAGTTCTTCTCTGTCAATAATTACTTCAAATGTAAATGGATTATACTCTGCAATCAAAAAAGTAAAGGATTGCAAAACTCTGATGAGATAATTATATGCTATCTAGAAAAGATTCACTTCAAGAATATTTAAAAAATAGCAAAATGACAGTCAAATATTTCATACAAATAAAGACCAACAGAAAGCAAAGGTTACTATATCAAACATGATAGATTTTAAGCCAAAAACTGTCACAAAGACACCAAGCCAATTAAAACTACACTAAGATATCATCTCACTCCAGAAATAATGGCTAACATCAAGAGATTAACCAATAACAAATGTTAGTGTGGCTGTCGGGAGAAAGGAACCTTTCTCCATCGTTCGTAGGAGTGTAGACTGATACAACCACTGTGGAAATCAGAATGGACACTGCTCGAAAAAGCAGGATTAGAGTTTCTATTCAACCCAGCTATTCTCTTTCTGGGTATTTTCCCAGAAAAATTGAAAACATCATGCCACAGTGACATATGCACACCCATGTTTATAGCAGCACAATTTGTAATAGCTAAATCTTGGAAACAACTCAAATGCCCATCAACTCAGGAATGGATAACAAAGATGTGGCATTTATATATAATGGAACGCTACTCAGTTATAAAAACAATAAACTCAAGGCTTTTATAGGTAAATGGATGCAACCAAAAATGATATTCATAAGTGAAAAAAAAATCAGACTTGCATGTGTAAACACTGAATTGTCTTGCAATAGATATAGTAAAAGGGAAAGAAACTGCTCAAAGAGAAATTTTATTGTTTGATCAATATTGCATACCTGTATCTGGTAACCTGAGCAATTGCTTTGAGGATAACAATATGCTATATAACAATAATTATTAAATTCCTATCATCTTGTTTTGAAATATATTGCTATTGTTTTGTTGTTGTTGTCATCATCATTGCACTTTTGTTGTTTTTTAATTGTTTACTTTTTGATTTTTCTAGAGTTTTTGTCTGTTTTTTTTAAACTTACCTGTATTTGTTACCTCTTAAAGCAGAATGTGATCTGGGCACTCCATTTCAATTCAAAGGCCTTGTTTCCAATTATTTTTCAAATATCAATACAGAATACCTAGTTTATTATACTAAACAATACTTCTATTTGGAAATAATACTTCTCTTTCAACATTTCTGCCATCACGTTGTTTCATGTACTTATTTCTAGAAGCCTATAACATGCAGAATTGAAATTACAGGGGAAAGATTTTTAAAAGTATACCCTACAAGATAAAAACTCAAGCTATTGTAACAAATATTCCCTTAAATGTCAACATATCTCAACACTTCAGAGACAAAAGATTTGGTCTACTAAGGAATCTGACTTAATAACTAAGCACTTTAGACCTCATGAAGTTAATAGTAAGTTGTATCTTACCACAAACATTTCAGCCTGTTAAAATAAATGAAAACTGGGGAAAACATTGCCAGCTCTGCTTTAAGTGCCCAAACTATCACAGTATCACTTAAATGTAGAAAGAAATCTTATCTTGCCCTTAAACAGTTATCATGCCACACAGACTTATATGTTAATGAAAAGTTCTCAAAAATATATATCATCAGAGGGAATGAAAGTAAAGTACTGAGCATGCATCCCCGTCATTCCTCCAGCAGAGCTTAGTTGACTTCTTCCAAGAGTGTTACATCATCATCTCCCTCAAAGGGCGACATCTCCTTCATTGACAGCAGCAGTGATATCATGCGTAGATGCGTAGACTCACTTGATCACCCTGAAATCCTGTTTGCTTTTGTCTGTGAGTCTTCCCCATGTTTGCCATCCAGCTATACATTCTGGAGACAACACAGCATGGGAAAATCACCAGTTGGTTTGACACAACCACCTTTTCGATCTCTTTCTCCAAAATGTCTATCATGATCTTGCAGAGGTTTCCAAACTTTGTGTCTTTTTCTCTTCCTGTTCTTTTTTCCCTCTTCATCTTCTGGAGGTTCCACGCCCTCTTTGGTAACTGACACTAAAGTTTTCCCCTCAAATGCCTTCAGCTGTTGGATGCAGTACTCGTTGATGGGCTCCATCTTATAGATCACTTCTAAGCCATGTTTCCAAAGATGGTGCATGAAGGCTGAGTTAGCTACCTGGTCTTTGGTTTCACCTGTGATGTAGTCGATGTGATTCTGGTTCTCCTTCATCCTGGTACAACAGTCCTTGAGAGAAACCATCTTACCCCCAGAAGCAGATGTGTAGAGTCAAAATAGTTCTGTAAGCTTCGTCTGATTCTGAGAACTTTAATGCCTTCCAAGCTTTATATTCTTAGAAAACTGCTCATAGAACTCCTTGTAGCTCTCCTTATCTTCTGTCAGATCAGTTAACAGTTGTAAGCACTTTTTAGTAACTTTCAAGATCTTGCTTTGCTACAACATTTCCCGAGAAACATTTAAAGGGAGATTGTCGGAGTCCACCACCCCTCTTAATGAAATTCAGGTACGCAGGGTTCAGCTCCTCACAGTCATCCATGATGAAAACTCTGCAGACATACAACTTAATGTTCCTCTTCTTCTCTCTGTTTTCAAATAGATCAAAAGGAGATCTTCATAGAACAAAAAGAAGAGCCCTGAATTGCAACAGTGCTTAAATGGAAAAATACTTCACTGCCAAGTGATGCAATGATTGTAAAACTTCTATAGAGCTTCCCATACTCCTTGTTAGTAGTATTGTCAGTAGTTAGTAGTATTGTCAGTAGTATTTTAAGTTTTCTAAATGAATATACTTTTCCTTAATCTTCTCCTTTTTCTTGTCAACATACTTCTTTTCCTCTTGTTGTTCTTCTTGTTGTTCTTCTTCATCATCAGAACCAACATCTTTTATTTCATTTGTCAAGGGATTTCTTTTCCTCTTTTTCTTTGTCTTCATCTTTATCTTTCTTTTTTTCCAACCTCATCATCATCTACTTCTTTATCTCTTTCCTTCTATACACACACACAAAAAAAAAATAATAATAATGAGCTAACCAATAAACTGAGAATGTTTCTTTACATTCTCTTTTATTCTCCTTTATTCCAAGTACTCAGTTCAGTCTACTTTGAGATGCAGGATAACCTTTGTTCCTCAGGGCATAGGTCCACCTGTGTCAGTCCTCACTGTGAAGGAAACTTCTGCTGAAGATTCCCAGGCATATTGTTTATCATTATTATCCTTGGTGATCAAAGTCACTTTCTCAGCACCAAGTACACAGAGAAGAGGCCCACTCCAAACTGTTAGTCATGGAGATGTCAGAGGTAGCCTGCAAAGCCTCCATGAAGCCCTTGGTCCTGACTTGGCTATGGTGTTGAGGTTATTGATTGAGTCATCCTTGGTCATTCTGATCCTAGTATTCATGATGGTGAGGGAATGATCTTGGTTATTGGAATAGGATTTATGTGTAGCTCCTTGCCCAAGTCCAGTTTACTGGAATCTGACTTTGTCCAGAGCATATGACAAATTGGAAACAGCTCCCTCAGGAAGATCTCTTTGTTGAGGTAAAAAGTGTTGATGATCAGTGACATCAAATGTGCAATATCTGCCTGGAAGGTGAAAGTCTCCATCTCCTCCTCCAACACATTCTGGTCCTCAGCCTGGGTCTCATCTGGCATCTTGGCTAAGCAACATACAAGGTTCATGAATATGCTGAAGCAACTCTGTCATTTTCTCTTAAAAAAAAAAAAAAGAAAGAAAGAAAGAGACCAAGCCAGTCATTGTATAATGAAAAAAAATCACTTTGCCAGGAAGATGTAACCATTATAAATATATATGCACACAATATTAAAGCATTCAAATTTATAAAGCAAGTATTAATTGTATTAAAGCTAGAAGTAGATAGCAATCCAATAATAGTAGATTTAAATATCCTGCTTTCAATAATGGATGATACATCCAGATATAAAATCAATTAGAAAATTTAAGAATTGAACAATACTAGAAACCAAATGAACTTAACAGACATACACAGAACATTCTCCTCAACAGGAAGAAAATACATATTGTTTTCAAGTACACATAGAACATTCTCCTAGATAGGCCATATATTTGGGTTACAGAATAAGTCTTCACACATTTAAGAATACTGAAATCATACTAGGTATATATTCTCACCCATAATGGAACAAAACTGGAAATCAATAGAACTAGAAAATTTACAAGCATTATGGGTTGATAAAAATTAAATGGCAAATTAGAAAATGTCTCAAAGAAAATGAAAATGAGATAAAACCATATCCTAATTTGTAAGATACAGCAAAAGTTCAAAAATAAAATTTTATAATGATACATGCTTACTTTAATGAAGCAATGTCTCAAGTGAACAACCTAATTTTACACATCAAGGAAGTAAAAAAGAATAATAAACTAAGCACAAAACTACCAAAAGGAAAGAAACAGAAAATACTGTAGCAGAAATAAATGAAATAGAGAATAGAAAAATGTTAATTTTGACATTTAGCTAGATATACAAAAAAAAAGAAAGGCACTCAATGTCAAAAGTGAAAGAAAAATTTTACAACTGAAGCCATAGAAACAAAGATTATAATAAATTATATCAACAACTCAGATAACCTATAAAATGTATAAATTCCAAAATATGTATAACTTACCAAGACTGAATGAGGAAAAATAGAAAATCTGAACAGAGGTGGTTCGGTAGTTAAAAGTCTCCTCACAAAGAAAAACCCAGGGCTAGATACCTTTACTTGTGAATTTAACGAAATATTTACACAGAATTAATGCCAGTTGTACACAAATTCTCTCCAAAAATTTGGAGAAGAAAATCTACGATTCCTTCTACACAGCCAATATTACAGTGATACTGAAGGCAGAAAAAGATATCACAAAAAGAGAAATTACAGTTAGCGTCATTGGCATCTCAGTGGATGCTGCAAACTTCAACACCCTCTCGTGATTTAAAAAAAAAAAAAAATTCACAGAGTAGGAGTAAAAGGAAATACCAAGGCATAACAAAGGCTGCATGTGGCAAGCCCACAGCTGACATACTCGTGGTTAAAATAAAACCTCTTTAGCTAAGATCAGGAACAAGATAAAGATTACCACACTTGCCACCTCTTTCTAGCATGGTGCTGAAAGTCCTAACCGGAGCAATTTGGCGAAAGAGAGAAATAAAAGGCATCCACGTCAGAAAACAGGAAGTAAAATTATCTGTTCAAAGATCATATGATCTTCTATGTAGAAGACCCTAAAAGATTCCACAAAGAAACGTACTAGAACCATCAAGTGAAATTTTGTTGTTATTTATTAGAAAACTCATAAATAAAAATGAATTAATAAGAAATTCGCCAAAATTGCAACGTACAAAATCAATTTATACAAATCAACTACTATTTCTATATATAACAATGACTAATCTGAAAAAGAATTTTTAAAAATTCCTATTTTAATAACATCCAAAAAAACAAAATAACCAAGGAGGGAAAATACATATTTCCTTAAAAATTTGAAGAAAATAAATAGAAAAATACCCATGTCTTTGGATTAAAAGACTGAATATTGTTTTAAGTGTCAGCACTGCCCAAAGCAATCTACTGAACCGATGCTGTCAGTATGAAAATCTCAATGACATTTCTCACAAAATTAAAAAAGCCAATCCTAAAATTTATATAAAATCACAAAGATTCTCAAAAGCCAAATGAATGTTGAAAGAAAAAGAAAGCTAAAAGCTTTATATCTTCTAATGTCAAAGCATGTTAAAAGTTAGTATAAATTAAAAAGTTTCATGCTAGCATAAAACACATATTTACACCAATACAGCAGAGTGAGAGCCCAGAGGTGAGCATATACACAAATGAACAACTCACACTCTTCAACGAAAGCACTAAGAATATACCAGAAAGAAGGGAAAGTCTCTTAAATAAATGATGCTGGGGAAACTTGGTATCCACAAGCAAACGTTATCTTAAATAATACACAAAATCAGCTTGGCACAGATGAAAATATAAATTCAAGACCTAAAACTAAAACTCCAGAAAGAAAATGGGAGAACTTAGAAATACTGGTCAGGGCAGTGATTTCTCATATAACACCAAAAGCAAAAATAGATAATTGAGGCAGTATCAAATATAAAAAGCTTAAACACACCAAAGGAAATACCTGAATAAAAAGACAACCAATGGAATGTGAGAAAAATCATGTATTTAACAAGTGATTAATATCCAAAATATATAGGGCACTTCTACAACACAATAGCAAAACAAATGAACAAAAAACCTTGATTAAATAATGGGAAGAACTTGAGCAGACATTTCTTCAGAGATATACAAATGGCCAAGAATCACATGAAAAGATGTCATCATCATTAGTCATATGGGAAACACCAAAGCATAATGAATAACATCATACCTATAAAAGTTAAACTTTTAAAAAAGAAAATAAGTGTTGGTAAGATGTAAAAAGACTGGAACATTCAAGTACTATTTGCAAAAACATAGAATAGAACAATTATTATGGAAAACACTATGGATAGCCTCAAAAAATTAAAAAGAGAACTATCATATGTATCATATGTACCTAAAACTATCAAAATTAGGATCCAGACAAGACATGAGTCACATGTTCAGTACAGTAGCATTAGTTACAATACCCAAAAAGTGGAAACAATATAATTGCCTGCCAATGGAAAAAAGAAAAAATAAATGTGACATATATAAGTACTGTTACATATATATATGGAAGGAAATCCAGCCATATGCTACAAAATAGGTGACTGTTGACAACATTATGGTAAGTGAAATGAGCTAATCACAAAAAGAAAAAATGTTGCACAATTCCACTTATATGATGTGTTTAACTCAGAATCAGAAAGGCAAATGGTTGGCACCAGGGCATGGGGTGAAAGGAAGCTATGTGTTACTTTTCAACTAATGTAAGGTTTCAATCATCAAGCAGAAAACTTCAAGAAATCTATTAAATAACACTACTCTGACAACTAACATTACTGTTCTCTACATTGAAAAATGTGTTAATAGGCCTTATTTTATGTATTTTGTACCACAGTAAAAAGAAAGTAGATGGTATATATTAAAAATTGAAAGAAAGTATCAAATCTGTGGAAAGAATTTTAATATGCATAACTTTTGCCCGTAAGCCAATGACTAGCCACAGTTCAAAACCATTTTCTGTTCTGTTTTTTGAAGTTTATTCTGCCATTTTTCATGGTATCCTCCTCTGTTATCCTTAGGAAATTTTTCTTTACCGTTGTCCCGAGTCTATCATGAAATATAGCCTTTCTTGCTTGTCCTAAGTCTGCATCTTTTATTTGATACTTGCCCATGCCCCTGGGACTTTTTTGTGTCTTTTCTTCTTGTACCATAAAATTTTTTAAATAACTCTGAGACTTTATTATGTTATAAACTACTAAAATTCCTCGGTATTGTCTAGCAGATTGATGATCCTTTAACTTCATAATGAAATAACCAGTTCAGTCAGCAAGATAGTTATCTCATCAGATTTTATTTTCTTAGCCCTTCTTTTTACTTTGTTCCCTAACCCTTGCTTTTCAAAATGCCTGGAATTAGGTTCCATGAGCCTGTTTTTAATGTGACAACTTATATTTAAATTTAAATTAATTAAAGTCTAAATTGAATTATATAAAATCTAAATTTTGTTATCCTAGTCACACTGGCCACATTTCAAGCACTCAATAGACACACGTGGCTGAGGAGCCACTCAGCTGGACTGTGCAGACACAGGACATTTGTATCACTGTAGAAAGTTCTTTTTGACAGCACACCGTTCTAGACCCTTTCTTTATCCTCTCAAGTCTTCACCCCCGCGAGTGTATTAGCAGAACACTTGGCTCTAAGTGAATCTTGTCTCTCAATAAGAAAAGGGAGGATAACAATTTTCTTACTCAAGAGAGAAGACTGACCCAGATTGGCTTTGAGGTTCTTTACTAGTCTGATAGCCTCATTTCGGTGAATCCACTAAGCCTTGACCCTTGGTCAGGAAGATAACTCCATTATAATAATGTTTCTCTGGAAAAATCAAATTTGAATTACATCATCCTAACTCATAGCTTCTTTGCCAAGAATATAACCTACTTAAGTGCAGGAACAGCTTCCAACTCCATAAATTCCTTATTGGGTACAATAAAGCATGTGGTCCTTAAACCATATCCGTTTCTTCATACACAGGCAGGTCTGGAAAATACTGTGATGAGAGAAACAGCCTCTTTAAGAAGGGTCACAGCATGCCTAGAAGAAGACATCGGGGAAGCAGAACATTTATTTAAAAATGCAAACTGCATAATCCTGTAAGTAATTAATTGGAGAACATAAGTTGTATTTGAACTAAAATGGAACCTTTGATTACACTTAATGTCTGCTGTATGATTAATGTATAAAGTGTTTGCTGTTTACTAAACAAAGCATTTGTCTTTTCTGTACCATCTGAAAAATCTTGTTTAAAACACTTATTTCAGAGATGTGATCATTTCTTTGGCACTTACTGGACTGTTAAATTGAATTCATGCTGTCCTTCCACGTTTCCCAGCCTACTCAGGAAGTATGAAAATGGGAACTGATGAGCGAGGCCTGGACATGTTTCCACATCAACTGCGCTAATGTTTATTAATGCCACACAGCCCTGCACACAGAACTAGCACCTGAACCAAGATAAATGGTGAACAGTATACTTTGCTGCTCGGGTAACTTCCCCTCCATTTATTCTAAAACAGAATAAGTTTCCTGACTTAGGTTATTACTCACTTTTATCACAAACCTTACTGAGATTATCACGTTATATCAGCAACCATGTGAAATACTCAGATATGTGCAAATAACAATAATTCTCAATATAAGATAGCCTTCAGATGCTCATGTGGGATTTCCTGGGCAGAGGAAATAAATGGAGGGAGGGATGAGTGATTCTCTCCTCCTTTTTCTGGTCTTCGATAGTGCTGACTCAGTTCTGCTGGGTCAGTCTTGGCTTCTGCCTCGTGAGAAACCAGAAGTTTAAAAGTACATCCAGGAAAGAGTCGTTTGTATTCTGTGACTCACCAACCTTCAGAAGATAAAAGATAAAAGCAAGTTTTTAAAGTACATGCTTGGTGATGGTGGTGGGGTGATATCTTTCATGAGATTTTGAAAGGAATCCAGATTCAACAGAGATTTAAAACTTACGTGAAAACAATCACCTCATTAGTGAAGTTCTTCCGCCACTAGTGGGGGTTAGTGAGTGGGTACAGCTCAGTAGCCAAATCCCTAAGAAGAAACAGAATGTAAATATTTAAAAGTTCTTTTCTTACCACCAGCTTTTAATAGTGATCAGTAAACACCACTGGTAGACTCTTGAGTTATGTTTAAAAATATATATATTCGATCTTCATCCCCATCATCATCATACAGCTCTTAAAAAAATCTGTAATTTCTTAAGTGCTAAGAGGTGCTGAGACCAGCAGTACAGGAAAAATCTTTCCCCTAATTGGTATACAGAAATTTCCCTTATAAGCCAACAGTCACTGACATGCCAGAACTGTGGTTGTTATAATATCTGCATTATGGTCATGTGCTTATGTGTCAAATAATTCATACTCAATCTTCCATTTAATCTCAATAATCTCAATAATTCTTCAAGGTAGATATGGGATACCCTGTGATGAGAGGCTCAAACTGAGTGATTTGTTCAAGACAACAAAAATAATACAGTAAGTACTAAAATTAAAGCCCAGGACACTTGGAATTAAAAAAAAAAAAAACTTATTCGTTAATATTGCCCAGCAAGGGATATCTTTCCAGCATATAGGAAAGGACCTTCAGTTCTTTTACAATCCTGCCTAAAACAGAAAACATGGCAACTCTCATGATGCTTGCAGCCCTGCAAAGCAAGGCTAATTTTAGAAGTCTAATGAGAAAGGATTAAGGTACTTCCTGGTAGATGGTCAACACAAGTGGCTCTCATTAGCAACAATGAAACACCAGCTCACATAGCTGGCCAAGGCAGCAGCCTCTCCTTCCTTTGTGAGTCTCAGCTGGGTTGCCCCTTTAAGAAGTGTAGCCCACACAGTCACATTCACAGATCCTCTAAATCAAAGCCTTTTTTAAAAAACATCCAGGAGTGATTCCTAACTACCAAGGAGTAAGACATTTTTTCAGGAAAGAACACTGAACAGGTTTATCTGAATGTCAGTGACTTTCAACTATTCAAGAGAAAGCCATCTAGAAAAGTGATTTTACACAATTTGTGAATTTTATTCAATTCCAGCAAACTTTCACTGACATCTGCTCTATGCAAGAATTTCATGAAATACTGCAGAAGAGGCAAGGCTATTTACAAAGAGATGGCTGTCGGGTAAAGGTTCGCAATTCACTGGCAGATACTCGATATGTATATTGCAGACAGCTGCACATCAGGTAATAAATTTCCAGCCAACATACAAAAAGAGAGAAGAGAAAGACACTGTGATTCCCGTAATTGGGTGGAGAAGGAACCAGTCAGAGAAGGGCTTGGGAAGACTGTGGGCTCTCTAAGTAAATAAGACAAGTGAGACACTGAAGGGGACTAGAATTCTAAATGCATAGAGGCAGAATGTAAGTATGCAACTAGATTAATAATAATGACCTAAGAAAGCCAGAAAATAAAGTGAAAATGGCGAGTTGTATTGCTCAGCTATCTCACTGCTGAGAATAAACACATGACACACATGACTCAAAGGAGGAGAGATTTATATTGGCTCACAGCTTCAGAGAATTCAATCCATGCTCCACTGGCTTCACAGCAGAAACAGGAGAAAGAGGTATAGCAAAACTACTCAGTTGATGGTAGCCGGGATGCAGAGCAGGATAGAAGGATATAGGAATAGGTGTGACAATGCTAGGGAGGAAAAGGACAAGACCCAAACATAGTACCGAGAGTCGTGTGACCTCCCTGACCTCCTCAGACACACCCGGAAGTGTACTTTGTGGGTCTCCTAGGCCAGTAACAGCAAGCCTTAGAGGGCAAGGGCGCCAAAATTGTGACCCAAAACCCACTTATGTATCCTGAAGTGATAACATCACTCCATGTGCATTGTTATCTAATGCTCAGGAGCTGAGAAATGTAGGGGCAACTTGGTTTGTGTGTCAACAGAGAGGCTCTGTGTTCCACTATGGCATGTATGCCATAAATTTGCCACCACTACCCTAGATAATTCTCAGGCCAAAGTTGACAATCCTGTTTAGCTATCTCAAAAATTAAGAATATAAAGTAAATAGGCTTGGGAAAGTGGGTTGAAGTAAAGTGTACATTTCATCACTAGCAGGCTTGTCCCATATACCTTTGTCCCTCAAATGTTTTCAATGAAGAACAGCCTCAGAAAAATCTGAAAACATGCATCAGCTTCCCACCCTGAACAGATCACATCAGAATGTGTATTTTTTAAATATCCCTGGATAAGTCATCTGTGTACTAAGATTTGAGAAGCACTGTGGCTGACAAGGGGAAGCCAGATGCTGTAGTTTACCTTTATCCAAGGTTTCACTCAGTTTTAATTACCTGACATCAACAGTGGTTTGAAAATATTATGAGAAAAATTCCAGAAATAAGCAATTCATAAGTTTTAAGTTGTGTATCATTTTGAGTATTATGACAATATCTTGTGCATCCACTCTGGCCTGCCTGGAACCCAGAACATTCCTTTGTCCAGCAGCATGTCCATACTGGTTGTGATAGCTTTCTGTTAGGAGCCATCTCAGTTATCAGAGACTGTCCAGTTTCACAGTGGTTGTGTTCAAATAACCATTGTTTCACTTGATAATGGCTCCCTGTATACAAGAGTATTGACCCTGACGATTCAGATATGCCAGATGAAAGCATAGTGTTTCCTTTAAAGATGGGACTGCAATAAGATATTTTAAAGAGAGATGTCCCACTCACATAGCTCCTATTACAGCATAATGTTATAATTATTTATAGTTGTTATTGTTAATGTCTCATTGTGCCTAATTTATATATTAAACTACATTAGGTATCTAAAGGAAAATATAGTGCATATAATATTCAGTACTATCTACAATTTCAGACATCCACTTACGGTCCTGGGGCGAGTCTCTTACAGATAAGTGGGGCACACTCTAATCCGCTCTTTACTGTGCTTAGAAAATGCACATTTAAGAAGCAATATGGAGGCCACACGTGATGGCTATTTGTAAAGCAGTTTTTATTTAAAAAACACATGAATGGCTGTCATTTTTGGAATGATGATTATTACATGATACCCCTGTAGTCACAGCCCCATCACATTTGACTTTGAAGTAATTAGGATATTAATTTTCCCATGAAGTGTATGCACTAGACAAAAGAATGAGGAAATAAAATCAAATTGCTGGTAAAAAGTAACCTAGTCTTCACCATCATTCATTATCTAGAATCTGTGTGAGTGTGCTGTTTGATTTTAGATAGCTCAAAAAATTCTTAAAACTGTCTAAAATCTGGAAACCAAAGACTCTGTAATATGAGAGAAGATTAGTCAGGCAAGCTTAGTGTCCTCATTCCAGAATAGTTTCTAGCAACTCTTATGCTCTCCCTTTCTCCCCAAACATCCATTTTCAGACGACCAGGATAATTTTCTTCATTTCCTGCCCAGACAGCTGTGGAACACTGTAATTCAATGTTAGACAGCTGCAGCAACCCTCCTTAGAAAACGATATATCTTGTCAAGAATATAGTTATTCTCAAATTTGGAGTTTATTTTTTAAACAGTGATGTACCCACCAGATGTAGAAATAGTCTAGTCTGAGAAACTTCAAAGGGAAACCGAATCTAACATACACATCCCTGCTTGGAAGTCAGCGCTACAAACACCCGCACCAGGTCGCTTGTAATCTGTGCTTCAGCAAACAGTGTGACCACTTCTTTTGGAAAATCCTCTGAGCTCCTGAAAGGACTCCTTCCTAGCTGAGTAAAGCTTAACCCTCTCCTACAAGCAGATAAGAAAATGTGACGTGTCTAGAAAGTGAAGAGGATCCGATTTTAATCCTCAATTATCTCCTCCCTCTATATCCAAACAACGCTGCTATCATCTCATCTTTACTACAAAACTGTGGAGAAGAGAGAAAGAGCTAAAAGAAGATTAAAATCCCTGTGCATGTGTGCGTCTATGTGGGAGAGAGAGCGACAACAACACAGAAACAGAAGGACAGTGTCGCCTGAGATGACAGTGCGCAGAGGTGACAGCAATCTCCAGAGAGCAGAGAGGGTCACTGTGAGGAGGGTCACAGGAGGGCTCGGATGTTGGACCATCTAGACTATTTAGGAACCACTGCTAATCAGGTCGAGGGAGCTCTGTTACTGTACTGTGTCCTGTATTTTATATGTTGCAAGTCACAAACAAGACAAATATGAAAGAAGTTTTGCTTCTCTTAAAGCAGCTCCTTCTGCTTTCTTAATGACCTATTATACAGTACTATTTTAATTTTTAAACACACTTTAGAGTTGGCAAAGTGGAGGTAAAAGCAGTTAAAGACCTTACTTTCTTTTGGAAATTGGCACTAATAGTTATTTAGCGAGTTTCTCCCAATAAAAATTTTCATCTTTCCCCATTTCTACTTCAGAACCTCTAATAATTCCTACATTTTGTTTGACAAGTAAAATAAAACTATTTCACAATTTCATAAAATCAATCACAATATTCTATTCTCTGAGAAGAGAGCAGGTCTTTGGCCAGTGGCATAGACTAGAATGCCATAGATACCAAGGTACAAGGGCCCATGCAGTCATCAAATCTCTGTGAGTACCTTTGAAAATCTATTGCCCATCAGGCACTTTGGTAGGCAGAGGCTGCAAACAGGCAAATCCTTAAAGCAATAACCTGGTTCTCATAAGCTTATGTGTTGATAAAGACAGAAAACAGAAGGATAATTACAACACAAGTTTGCCAGTATAACAGAGGCAGGAGTTTATTGAGGAGCGTCTCTCCAAGATATAGTGGAAGAATAATTTGATGGAAATATTTGAAAGACATGGTTGTGTCCAGTCAGGGTTAACAACCCGAGGAATTCATAGTTTGAGTAAGAATTTAAAATAACACAATCAAGGATATGTATGGAACAAGTTAACACACACCAAATTTGATGGCATCTGAGCATCTTAGAAACTCTCCTGCACTAGGGTGTCTCTGGCGGCCTGTGGCTGGCTTGGTGGCAAAAGTACGTCAGGCAGGAGAGCCTCGTGATACAGCAGCGCAGAGCAAGCTCCCGAGCTGGACTACCTGGTTCTTTGATACTTGCTCTTCCTCTCCATGCCACAGTTTTCTCACATAGGAAATGGGGATGATGATATCTAATTGTATTGTTAAGGAGCAAGTGAGTTAACATTCCATTGTCTTTAGAATGGGTTTTGACCCTTCACTGATGCACTAGCAGGGCTGTGCTAAGTAACATGAGGGTTCGAAAGACTCCAATTCAGTGGCTATCAAGACAAGGTGGCTGATGCATAATTTATCCAAGCAAACACTTGCTCTTTCTATGGATGAGATGACCTTTCACTGAAGGAAAAGAGCATCAATCTAAGGCAGCCTTCCTCTCAGACAACAGAGATCTGTTCAGACTATATTTAAAAAAAAAATATTCCATAGCTCCTTCCCTTCAGATAGGTAAATGGATATATTTGCCCCAAATCTTTCCGAGGCCCATCATATCCTCTCTCAAATTAACAATAAATATTCAAGCAAAAAAACAAAAGGCTGTCTCATAGGAAGAGATTAGAGATCCTAAAATCTGATAACAAATTACCGTTCTATTCTGGCTGTGTTTTTATATGTCTCTTTTCATTGAATTTAATTACATTGATTAGATTTCTATTTTATCTCTGATTATAGAATTAACTTTCATAAATCTCTGCTTTCCCTATTGTTCTCCGTAAAAATTAGCAAACAACTATCCTTCTCTGGGCCATCTTAAAAAAAAAAAAAAATTACACTTAGGCTTACACATTAGCCCTAGACTGACAGATTTCTACAAAACTAATTCCCTTTCCTCTTATCAGGTTCATACGGAAGCAGCAGCCACATGGAAACTATTTATACATTACACAGGGCAAGTAAATGCCAGGAAGCAAAATTGGCTGCCTGTAAATAGACATTCCAAGTCCCAGAGCTGTTTCTTTTCCAAAATTTTAATAATTAGTCATTTTCTTAGGCTGTGACCAAACAAAGCATTAAGGACAAAAGCTTCCTTAAGAGGATATTAGGATTGTTTTGCCCTACTTTGTCAGGCAGCTTAATAAATGTCCCACTGAGAGGGTCAGGAGCCACGTCCCTCCCAGCCTTGCTGCAGTTAAAACTCCACCGATAGGCACTCCAGCGCCTGACCTGCAAGTTAACACTCCCTGGTTTTCCAGATGGCCATTCTCCTGAGTACAGGCTGACAATCCTGTCAAGTGGGGCTGGGACCTGACCACCAGCTTCATTTTCAATTGTGAGTAAAATCCGAATTTGAAGCCAGGTCTCTGCAGATTAGACGCAATGACATGAACTTAGTCCCCTAATAAATCATAGCTGAAGTTAGTGTTCAGGAGAGCAAATGCTATATGATGCTGCTGGCAAGATGAATTCCATTACAGTCTCACTTGTCCCCTTTTGCCTTGGCTTAAAACTTTCAAAGAAGTTTAATCAGTTTCCAAAACTCAGTGTTTACTCATTGTTTAAAAGCAATTTTTGTTCTTTTGGGAAATCATCTTACAGATAACCTCAGAGGAAAAATTATGTATTTTCTGTTTATTCCAAGTGCTGTGAGTTCTTAGAGAAGCAAGTTTAGAGCAAAAAAAGTATGAGAATCCAGGAATTTGGAGAAAATAAAGCACAAAAGTTACTTAGCAAGTCGTTTCAGAAAGAATACAAATTACACATCAAATTATTTTCAAAGCATTTTTAACATTTTATGTTTTCTATAAGGAAATGCTGAAAATAAATAATAATGCCAGAAAATTATGATTTACCTTTTGAATTCAGCTTCAGTGAAACAGGCAGCACTTAAGAAAGGCATCACCATACAAATCAAAACATGATGGAAATATTGGATATTTACCTCTCTGTTCCTCTGAGCAAATTTTAAATGGGCCAAATGCTATAAATTTGGTATTTAAACCTGAAAATCACAAAATCCTCTGATTCTTAATTCAAAAATGTGTTGTCACAAGGAAAAATCAATTCATCAACATTATATATACACGACATTTTTCGTTTCACCACTTGCTGAAATATAGACAAAGTATACTATTGAAAGAAGTAACATTTAGAGAACTATTTTTTTCATTTACCATTTTAGTCACATTAAACATTTTTATTTGAAATATTACATGAGTAAAACTTCCCTACACATTTCAAATCAAACCAGAAAAATTCCTTGTCAAGAAGTAAAGTTTTCACTTAATTGAGTCATTCTTTTATGCTGCTGTCCAAATGGTACAATATAATGGCATTGAAAACTGAACAAGCTGAAAATTCTGGCTCTGCGGACAGTAGTCCACAAACTTACCCAGATTTTCACCTGCTGTGATGAACTTACCTTAGCGTCAAACACAAGCCTTCCGGACTATGGCTCTCCTTTAGTTTTCGGAGGGCATTACTATGACTGTTGAACATGAGGTAGTTCATTTATAGTTTCCTCTTATAGAAGAATTAATTTACTTCTTGAAAAGGTACAGTTAATCACTGATGGTTGTATCTGCTGTATTTAGACTATTCTTTTAGTCATGTCCTGACATTTGCAAAGTGGGTTTTGTGGCAATAGACTGCCTGCCCTACAATTTCACAAATAGAACATTTTCTCCTAAGAAAAGGCTTCATTATTCTGAGTAAACACACTGCTCAGTTTCCCTGATGTGGGGTGACAACCAATAACGCAGCCTGTTCTGATTTCAAGTGTGTTATCCTGTAGGATATGAGGCCCTCGCTCAATACCACATCCATTTAACATCAGTGCCAGCCCTGATCATCATTCCGTTTGTTTCTTGAAAACAGTCCTACTGATCATTTTAAGTGCCATTTTCTAGTTGAAACTAAAATTCTGAAGGGTACAGAAGAGGTAAATTCACCTAGCTATCAGGAATTTTAACATAAATGGTATGCATCCAAAATCTGTATTGTAGTCTGTCTGCTCCGGCCATAAGCAACACATGGTTGCTAAGATCTTATAATAGTCCATTTCCTACCACTATAACAAAACACATGAGGCTGGGTTATCTATAAATAATATGTTTATTACCTCACAGTTTTACAGACTGAAAGTCCAAAATCAGCCCCACCAGTTGAGCCTCTGGTGAGAACTCTTTTGGCTACTTTGCAATTTGGCAGGTGGTTTCACAGAAAGAGCATGTGCAATAGGAAAGATGACACGATGAGAGAAAACCAGGGAGCTAAAAAGAATGTTGTAAACTTTGCAAAAAATTTGCTTTCACAAAAACCATCTCCATGAGATTAGTATTAATCTTTTCCAAGGGCTAGCCCCAGAATGACAACCACTTTCCACTGTGTTAACTTCTTAAGTTCCCACTGTTTTTTTTTAAATATTTTAATAATACCCACATTAAGGACTAAGCCTCAACACATGAACCTTTGGGGATCAAACCACATCCATACCATAGCAGATCTGAATCCTGGGTTCAAATTTAACCTCTTGTGCCTTCTCAACTGAAGTACTTTGGTAAAAATGTTAAGCTAGTGACACTAGGCTAGAGGTATATGAGTCTCATAAGGCATTTTTGAAGATGAGAAAGCCATAAATGTTGACTGCTGATGATATATTATTTTATTATATTTCCAAGGAGACTTACAACTATCTTGGGTTTTAATATCCGATTTCTTACTTTGGTATATATTCTAACTCAGGTATAGAAAGTTCTGTTAGAATTCAGCAGGGAATCATAGCAAGAAGAAAAATTTTGAAATTAGAGAGTCACTACACAACAGTTTAAAGTACTACATTCAGAACAATAGATACTAAAGGGTGGGGGATAATGTTCATAAAAGTAATAAGATAGCAAATAGCAAAATACTCATCATTTTAATGATTCAGTGCAGCAGTAGAAAAATCTTATTCCGTGGAAAATGTGTTAAATTTTTCTTCAAAGTGTTATTCTCCTGAATCCAAGCAGAAGCAGCTTTAGACTTGTACTTAAAGACAAGTTGCAAAAAAACTCACCAGTTAAACTCATCTGTCCCCGCCTATACTTTCCATAGTCCAGACCTTCAGCAGACGTAACTATGTGTAATACATATTCTGAAGCATAGATGTTACCCCAAATTGTTCTTTCCTCATTTCTTTTGGAATCTTTAAGAGACAGTGGGACATCTTTGAGGCCAAATTCATTAATCAGTTTATGAATTGCATTCTCTGTAGACAACAAGAACTTGGGACCTCAATGATCTTTGTCAATGACACCAAAGATAACCCACAATGATATTTCTACTCTGCCTATGAATTATAATTATATTTGGTAGTTATCTTGTGTCAGTTAACTTTTGCTATGTAATAAACACATTTTATATCTTCTCACATGGGTGTCTGAGAGAAACTTTGGAATTAGCAGATCTGGGTTGAACTAAGTTGGGTTTAACTCCAAGCTTCAAGTTAGTTGGTCCTTGTGTCTTTTATTGACTTTAGATGAGAAGACTAGTTGGAGCTTGTTCTTCTTTTGGAAAATGGTTTATTTTCAAGAGGACAAGGTCACTTTGTCAGCACATTTCAAGCCTCTGTGCAAACAACCCATTAGCCAAAGCATATCACTTGCCTGAGACCAACATTAAGTAATCTATAAATATTCTCCCACTATTGGGAAGATACACAAAATAGCTCATGCCAGTAAGTCATATTTCATACATACATTTTAGAAAATTATTAATTGCTTCCTATGTTGTATGCCTAAAACTAGAATAAATATCATCGATTGCTTAGCATACACCATTCCTTGGAAATTATAGTTCAGCATGTTTCTTTAAGATTTCAAAATTATCCCTGATGATCTTGTTATGGTTTAGATTTTAAATATCATGCAAAAGTTCACATGCTGAAGGCATAGCACTGTTAGCAGGTGACAGAAACTCTAGGAGCTGGGGCCCAAGTGGCAGAAGTTGGATCACTGGGCCATAGCATTAACGAGAATATTGGAACCCTGGTTCCTTCCTGTGTCTTGTTGATTCATGGTCACTGTGACATCAGCAGGTTTCCTCTACTACACACATTGGCCACGCTGGTGTTTTGTTTGTTTGCTTAAATTTAGAAATGAAAACTCTGAGACTGTAAGCCAGAGAAAACGTTTCCTTTTTTTGAAGGAGATTTATCTCACTTTGTCATACCTATGAAATGCTAAGTCACACAAATATTATCACTACAAATATCCTTACAAAAATATGAGCACTAGTTATATAACAATGAATTTTAATTAAAAATGAATCACCTATGTCTATATACTAGGATGTAAGATATTCTATTTAAAGCAAGATCTGCAAAAATTAAACAGCCGTAACCCATTTGGAGGTTAAAGGTTATTCTGAAACTTTAGCGTTGCGGCTTGTCTAGTGCCTAACAGAATAGATGCCTAAGAAAGATTTGTTTACAGAAGAACTGAAAAATAGAATTACTGAAAGTCTCTTCAGAGGCTGGTACTCTGTTTTCAAGCTTTGCTTAGCAGTTTTCAGTTGCTGTTTAGTCAGCTGATAGGTATCCTCTGACTCAGAGGTTCAAGTCTTCCTAACTGATGTACCCACAATGTATATGATTATATATATGGTTGGTGTCTTTGATGTTATTATCATCTGTGAAATTAAGATTTGCTATGTGCCTGGTCAGACTGAGATTTGTGTTTATATTACTTTAAAGCCTTTTTGGTCAACACTTACACATCTTTGTCTCTGATGTGTGTGTGTGTGTGTGTGTGTGTGTGTGTGTGTGTGTGTGTGTGTTTGTTGTGTTTCCTCCTCAGTCCAAGTGACTCTCTTTACCCTTTCTTAATACTATCAACTTGAAAAGATAAAAACTATAAATGTGACAGCTTTTCATCTAACACCCAGTAATCACCCTATCTTCAAGGCTTGCTATTTTCAATCTAAATAGCTTCATCATTTTACTCAGTTTATCTTTTTTCTTTCCTTCATTCCCCTTTCTACATACTTAACGTTCCATCCTGTTGGTTTCTAATGTATTTCCATTGCATGCTTCCTTATCTTACTTCTAGAAAATATTCTATTCTCCGTGAAACTTCGCAAAATTGCTTCTAAAAGTAGGTATATAAAGGCACCTTCTTAGCCTCTTTAGAAAAATTAGAATGAAGTGGGCCACCTTGACAGGTTCTGAGGGGCTGTCAGAGCAAGGAAAGTCCCTCTGGCTGAAGATGTTACCAGTCACTGCAAGGTAGAGTTAAAATGCAAACAGCACAGCCAATTCCTTAGTTGTCTGAGGCTTTAATAACAATTATTGAAAATATATTTTATTAAGTGATTTTTCCTGCAAAACACTGCAATGAATATCTACCCCACATCCACTGTTTCTCACTTCTACTACATGAACTGGAAATTAGTCCTAGAAATGAGATCTATATGCAGCCAGGTAGTTTGTAAAATAATTATGTAAATATAACCCAGGCAATGATCAGAGCATAAGCTGTTGCTTTATTTTTTGTGAACTTCCCTTTGATTATCTCTGAGTTATCTGTACTCAACTGTTTGTTGCTTTTATTTTTACTTTTTTGATAGATAAAAAGGACAGAATGCAAACATTTCACTTCCCAGAAAATTTAAAGATTGACACTTTCTTGCCCTTCAAAAAAGAAAAAGATACTAGCTTATTAGTTACTAACAATTTGAATTCCAAAGGTTCTGAAAACAAGGGGAATCAGGGTGTTATGGTTGATACATTGTGTCAACTTGAGAAGTTTAGAGGTTTAACTGACTCAGCCAGGAACTAGGATCCTTACTTTGTAAATATCCTCATCCTGTGCAAGAGGAGGACACAGAGATTTCTGTCACTGATATAACCACCTTGGAGTGGGGGGCTGGCCTGCATACAATATAATTTTGTTTGCTGCTGCCTTTAAATGTTGCACTGTCCCGTGCCACCCTGCTTTGGAGCCAGCCAATTATGGACTGCAACTTCCACAAACAATGAGCTAAATATACTTTTCCTTCCTCCGTTTTGGGTGTTGGGTTTTTTGTCCTAGCAACAAGAGAAAAGTAGCCAAGATGCAGGATTCTCAGAGAGTCAAAGTCCCTCTAAGAGAGAGGGAGACATTCTCCCAGAGTAAGTCAGGAGAAAGCACTGGCAGGAGGAGAAGGGCAAGAGTCATGGCAGTAGAAGCCTCATCACAAAAATGTCTCCTTAACCAAAGGCAGTTCTGAAGGGCTTGGGGGGCAAGGTAATAAGCGATAAAGAATAGCAACTCTGAAGGCATCCTGCTTTGGATTGAACCCCAATTCCACTATTTACTGGTTTCCTGGCCTTTGACAAATCATTCAACCTTTGTTCTACTTGATCACTTCCTCCGTTTTCAATTTTATAAAACAACAATGATATCATCTTCTCCCATGTGGGTCCTAAGGGCTACGTGCTTTGATACATGTCACATCATTAAAACAGTGTCTGGCTCAGAGATGTGCCTAGTAGGTGCTGGATCGCTCTGTGTCTGCAATCTTTGAGAGCTCTGGAGTTGACTGTGTTGTCATACACCCTGAGCAGAAATCTTCCCCAGTAACCTGTCTCCTGTGCTCCCTTTGGATCGCAAAAAGAAGTCACACCCAAAGCATTCAACAGTGCCCCTATGGCCTCCCGGACAGAAGCACTCCCAATCGCTCTACCAACCACCACTCTCCCACCTCCAAAAGCCCCAAGGGAACCACTGTCATCCCCAAAACAGAAAGCTATTAACCTAAAAACTCAAGGAACAACAGAAAGCACAGATCCTCCTCCTTTTGGTCCCCAATTTTATTTTATTTGACTCTCTCACCTGTAAAATGGAACCAGTCACTATGAGCATTAAATAAGATGAAACAATTAAAAAGCAGCTAGCATAGGGCCTGAGAAATTGTAGGTAGCTTTAAAATCTCATTTCCTTACTTTTTTTCCCTATGCTGAAGACAGCCTTCCTAAGCACTGTTACGGGACTAATGACTTACAGTAAAAGGCCGAGTGGGAAGTAGGGAATTGGTTCTGTCACTAAGCCATGACTGCCTATCCCAAATCTAGCGATTTATGCCTGCTCTGTTTTTCATAATGTAGATCGTCAGGTAGAATGACTTCCATGTAGGAATAAAATGAGACTAACAATGGTGATTATCATTAATAGTATCTAGATGAAAATATATAAGAGAATTAACTTCTATTTCTCTAATACAAAAGTCTGTGATTTTCTCACTCAGGCTCTGGAAAACTGAACCATTATTTATTCCCTAGTATCAGGAGATCTAGTCTGCATTAGTCATTAGATTCATTTAGGTTCATGCAACAGAAGATGTTCCAGAGGTGCTTTCTCATCATTAAATGAGCACCTATGTGATGTTGCCAGAAGGGAAGGAGATAAAGGTACTTTGAGGCAAGAAAAGGCACTAAAGTAAAAATTAATCAGATGAAACATATTACTAGGTAGAGACCCACAATCTGTTTACTATCCCCTATGTGACAATACCCTAAAGAAAATGAGAGAGCTGCTGGAGAGTGTCCACGATTTAAAGGCCAGCATATAAGAAACAAAGGCTTACTCAAAGTGCTGTTTATGATGCTACACCTAACTCTCGATAAGACAGCTAATTTCTCAAACCAATCAGTTCATTGCTAGAAATGCTGAGGAGGAAAAAAAAATCCCTTCTGCACACTTTCCTGTCTTTTCCTGGAGTTCTAAATCTTGACACTGAAAATAATTTGCAAGCTCAGGAATATGTGGGATTCAATGAATTTTCCCTACCACCTCCCTTAGCTCATTCAATCCTAAGGGGTGCTCTAAACAGACAGGAAATGTGGCTCCGAAACCTGGTGACATATCTGTGTCTTGTTTCAGGAAGAATCGCGCTGCTCTATCTCCTCCAGTAGAATACACACATGCCATTTCTGAAGAAATAAAATTTCAACCATCCTGGCTCATTCCATCCTTTGTTCTCAGGACCAGTTTGGGAAACAGCCTACAGGGTACACTGGCTGTAAAGCGTGGTGTGCATCCTATGCTCCAAATATACCCATTCCAGGTGGGCTCATGAAGTGGATATTTGCTTTGGGGGCAAAATATTTTGTTACCAGCTAGTGATATCAGCTCTGATCTAGACTGCACTTCAAAAACCTGTTTAGCTGATCATATCCTAATCAACAGAGTGAACATAATATAATTATCTAAACTTCAAATGAGTTCTAATGTTTCCCTTTGGAACTAAAATACCATTATAAAAATTCTTATAGAAATAAATGGAAAATATGTGGATATTCGATCCAAATATCTATAGGTAGCTGGTCTTTACCTAAATAAACTCAGAGAAAATGTACGTATGTTAAGTAATATTCATTTCCCAATAACTTAATTAATTTCTTGTTGAAATGTGACTTACAGATAAGGAAGTCAGAAATGCTTCAGGTCAAGAGTCTTGGGTTCGAACTCACATTAAGAAGCTATAACATGCTCAGAACTGCCTCTGGCAAATAAGAAATAGGGACAACTTAGTAAGAGATGGTCACCTTCCCAGCTCAACCTTGAGCAGCCCCTGAGTGGCCCATAGTTTGTTGAGGGAAAGTCTCAATTTCAGATCCCGTTTGTGACCTTAGTGAGCTGAGTTTCTACATTTCACAAATTGCACGAGTCATAGAAAGCAGCTACCAGTCCTGTGCCTGGGGCACTTGCAAAAGCAGGTGAGACCAGGAGGGCGAGGAAGGGATAATATTTGGTAATAGAATCTGTGCCACAGATAATTCTTTAATAAGGTGGCCTCTTCTTCATCTTTGTGGTTATTCAAGTGGAAGTGAAAGGTCTTCCTATCTTCCCACCGTGCAGGAAATGATCACACACTGTTATCTTGAGGCTTATCCCCTTGAATGAGGCAGATTTTAAAAGTGGGGTGAATGCTCTCTTACCTCCTTGTATCAGTAGCAAATCAACCATACATGACTGTTGAATAATGTTTTGGGATACATGTCTCCAATACAAAACTCCCCAACACATCGAACACTCTGATACAGTTTGCTCTGCAAGGATGGCTACAGTTTAGAATCAGGGTAATAGATGAGTGGTTATATCTCTTAAATGCCTAGGATAAATTTTATCTTTTCAAAGGAAAATTCCAGTGTGTTCCCCCTTATAAGCAAAACAAATAGGCTCACTAAAAAGTCATAATCAGGAAAGAAATTTGAACCCACTCAAATAATTTCTTCTGAGTCATCTTTCGCTCCATTTCTTTCCCTCTCACCCTCCCATTGTATATACTTGCCAGCAAGTAAACATGAATGCTGAAGCAAGAACAAAAGGAAAACAGAAACATATATTTATGTAAACTTGTATTGATTCAACTAGAAAGAAATCCCACAGCTCTCAAGGTCTGAGTCACAAATCATTATGATCAGAAATGCTGATGTGCTGGGACTATCCGAGTACTTTCACTTATTATCACAGCTCAGGCCCATTTTAGAGCATAGTGAAGCTGAAAAACATTAAACATTGTGTTCAGCCTCCATTTTTCAGGTGCTATTTTGGGAAAGGGAGGACACGATGGTAACAGCTCCAGGCTTGTGCATTCAGCTCCGCATTCAGGCACCAACAGATCTACATTTGGGAAAATCAGAGGGAGGTCACATCACCTTTCCAAACATGAGAAAACTCTGTTCTTCCCAAGATGACCCGAAATGTTCTAATTATTGGTTATTGCCTCTGGCCAGCCGTGCAGCCAATGAGCATGTAGAGTTCAGTGAACCCACAAGCACACAGCTGTTATCTTTGACTTGTGGCCAAAACAAAAATTGGAACAGAATTTACCCAGACAAGTGTAAAGGCTTCTGTTTAAAACAGCTATTTTCTAAGCCAGATAAACAGCTTTGAAATGGAGAAGAAATGAATCCTTTTCTAGAATGTCTGAATCAAAGTGAGGTCAACGTGTGGAAGACAAGATGTTAACACAGATTACCCACACGGCTGCACAACTCTCCCAAAGAATGAGGCAGGCTCTGCATTTCCCAGTTGACTGTATTCTTTTGTCAACTTGCTTTTGTGCTTTGGAAATAACTTTCTGTATTTAGAGAAGGTAGCTATGCTAATTCAGTTGGTTCCTGATAGAAAGCATTGAGGGTCAGCAGACTGCTGTGCTGGAAGCTTCCATGAGCCAGCAATGGCATGGGCCAGGAGCCTCGCTGACAGAAGCATCAAGAGTTCTTATCTGGGAGTTTGAAGGAAGAAGAAAACAAAGTAGTTTTACTTGGGGCTCAAGTCAGTGATTTTGGCCTTTGAATTTGAACAAAACATTAACAAATACCTCATTTTTTTATAGGTAGCAGAGGGACTGGTATGAAATAGCAAGTAGGAGAGGCCAGGAAAATCACCCTCCCTGTTCCTTACACAAACACTACGTGCCTTTGCTAACCTGGCAATCCATCTTACAATCACCAAACAGTACAGAGCGAGGAAGCAATTCACACTGCAATAGTGCTCCTCGGAGCTTTTCATAGCTTGATGCCTATTGCAGCTGTTTATATTGTACCAGCAGGTGGGTATAAAATAGCAGATTCCAGAACCTACAGAAGCCATGTCCCAGGGTAGAAGAGGAGATGATTTTTTTCCAGTAGAGTGAATATGCATATCAATGTACCTGAATGGAGAGCTGGGTCCTGGTGAGCTGTCATCAGCAGCAAATCCATCGGCACCTCTATCTCAAGTGGTCTATTTCAGCGATAACAAGGTTTATGCAGCAAAGGTTTGAAAAGCCTGCTTCTCTTGATTCCAGTGGGGTTACAGACCACATCAGCAGCGCGGACAGCCGTGGGCCTCCTCGCAACTGTCTTCACTCCTAAATTCTCCCTTCCTTCATCATTTGCAGCAGCAGTAAAAATCTCATCAACTTTGAAGCGCTGGGTTTGTAGAATAATAAGTTCCAGTATCTAGACGCGGTAAGAAAAAGAACAATTGTAACTAGATGGCATCGTAGCCCATTTTAAAATATTCCATCATTAAGGCAGCCAGCTGCATAATTGGTGTCAACTTCATACCATTGGGCAGGGATAGTTATCAGAAACCCATTGAACAAATGGATGGG
This sequence comes from Cavia porcellus, assembly GCF_034190915.1. Classification (NCBI taxonomy): domain Eukaryota; kingdom Metazoa; phylum Chordata; class Mammalia; order Rodentia; family Caviidae; genus Cavia; species Cavia porcellus. The sequence goes on along the minus strand of NW_026947504.1, from coordinate 50,600,031 downwards.
GTATTTCAAACCTATGAGCATCAAGCATCTCCAAAAATAACAAGAAGTGACAGCTGAAGTCATGCTTAACAGAATTGGTTTAAAATGTGAAATGGGGTTTAAAAGCAGCACTGCCCTCCTATTGGGTGTGAATGAGGCTTAGTGCACAGGAAGGGAAATCCCTATTAAAGCTGGGACTCCCGCTTTGTTCTCTTGTGTATGACAAGTAACTACTTCTCCATAATTCTTGAAAGGTCTAGGATGTGTGGAGAGCAGCTGGGTAGGTGGCCAAGGCTGGGTAAAACAACCCTCTCAGAAAGGAATTTGGTGAACTTTGTAAATAGAGTCATTAGGATTAGCCCCAATCTTTGTAATAATTCCAGAACTGATTTTCATCTGGCAATTTGTTTACATGAATTGAGCAAGAGAAATTGTGCCTACCACCTTCTGTCCCTTGCTAGACTATATGTTTCTTGAAAGTGATTGTCTGATTATTTTACCCTCCCTGTCCCCAAATCATTTGGCTTTCTTATAACTCTCTGACACTAGGGTCAACAAATTTGTCCTAGGAAAGATCAGGGAGTAAATAGGTCAAAAGTTTGCAGAGCATACAATCTATGTCGCAACTTCTTAACTCTGTCATTTTAGCATGAAGACAGCCAGAGTCTATACACAAATCAATGCATATGGGTGGTTTCTGATAAATTTATTTACAGAATTAGGTTGGAGGTTAGGTGTAGCCCACAGCCATCCGTTGGTGGATCTCTTATTTAAAACACTGCATCTTGAGTAAAGGAAGTTCTAGGAAATTCTGTGAATTTTTATTTCTTTTCCTACATTTGACAACCTATGGTAGACTGTTAGATTAATGACTCCCTCACTTTTTCTTACTTATCATGTCTGTACCTTAAGTAATTCCCTCTCACACTGAATGTTTTGGGCTTACCTGTGTCCTCTCCAAATTTTTATGTTGAAACTCTAACTCCTAATGTTTGAGAATGTAGCCATGAAATAAGAATTTGCAAATGGCAGTTAAGTTAAAATGAGGCCATTAGGATGGACTCTAGACCACTTCCTTATAAGAGTAAGAGACACCAGGGATGCACACACAGACAAAAGACCACATGAAGAGTCAGCAGGAAGACTGTCATCTCCACAATAAGAAGAGAGCCCTTGGAAGAACCCAGATCTGCCAACACCTTGATCATAGATGTTCAGACTCCATAACTGTGAGGGAATAAATTTCTGGTGTTTAAGCCACCCAGCCTATAGTCTTTTGCTATAGCAACTCTGACAAACTAATACACTGACTCTAGGACAGACATGTGACTTTCTTTGGTTGACAGGAATTGGGAATCATGATCTAAGCAAATACCGAAAAATGCCTCTTACTGCTATGAGACCCCTGTCAGCCACCTTGTTTGTATACAGGCCTGCATTAACATGCTGGATGCTAATAAATTCACTGTAGCCAGTCCCTCACCACCACCACCACCCCCCCCCCCAGCTGACAAGTCAAACCCCAAAAGCACTTGCCTAGCTGACTGGCAACTATCTGGAGATGTATGAGTGAATCCAACTGAGATCAACATAAGAACTATATGACTGAGACCAACCCAAACCACTGACCCAGCTAGAACATGGTTTTTGTAGTAAACGTACTAGTTTGGAGAAACAATGGATATTTATTGTATCTATCAACTAATTTCCATGTCTTCTGCACCCCTCACTCAAGACCATGTTGTTTGTTTCCTGCTTACTTGGGTCACTTCAAGGCTGGACTTCATTTTCTCACCTTTCCCTGATCCCTCCACCCATCCAGTAATTCAGTCTACTACCTTATCCACTCCGGACACCATTCTGTGCTAGGTGGGTATATTTATTTTCTATTACTGTGGTGACTTAGCAATTTAAAACAGCAGACATTTATTATCTCACAGTTCTATATTCAAGATACTTGACATGGGTCTCACCAGCTTAAAATTTATATGTCACCAAGACTGAACTTATATCCAGAGCTCTAGGGGAGAATCTGTTTCAGACCTTTGGCAGAATTTTGCTCCTTGCTGCTGTGGGACTGTTATCTCCATGCCCTTGCTGGTTGCCAGCTAAAGGCTGCTCACAGCATCCAGGGTCCACCCCTATATCTTCACTCATAGTTCATCTTCTTCATCTTCAAAGACAAAGTATATCAGGTTACTCTCATGTTTCAAATCTTTTCTGAAGTTTCAGGCATCACTTTCTCTAACTCTAATTTTAAAAAATTTTTGCTGTTAAGAGTTTATGTGAAGATGGGCCATCTCTAATAACCGAGGATTACCTCTTCATCCCAAGATCTATGACTTTTGTCACATCTGCAAAGTCCCTTTTCCCACATAACATAGCATATTAATGGGACCCAGGAATCAGATAACTTGGGAAGACAGGAGGTTCATTATTCTGCCTTCCATAGTAGGCAGCTATGAGACTGAAATCAAGGTTTACTTCTCGCCAGTTCTGCTGAGATGAGAAATTTTTAGAGGTTGACTACACACTCACTGGGTCATTTCCATTCACAGTCGGCAATGCAACAGCCCAGCCCGATAGTATGAAATTGCTCTTTCTGTTTATTTGCAGAGTAGTCTTCAGTCACATCTATGAACTTCTCCATCTCCTCAGCACGTCTCTGTACTTACTTATGACTTAGGATGTGATTCTCTAAATATGAGTTTTCAAGAATGGTGTCTGGACTCCCTTATATCTTGGGCTACTGACATCTAACGGTGGTCATTTTTGCTCAGCCATATCCCAACTGCTTCCAATTCTGAGAAGCTGGTGGGCCAACATAAAAGATTGTATATGAGAAAGTGTCAGTGTTTAGAATAAAATGTCCTAAGTCCTCATCCCTATACACTTAGAATTTTGAAAAGTGGTTTATTGCAGTCCATTAAAGCTACTAGGATATATTCTTCATCAGTTAGAATGCCTTCAGCTACAAGTAAAGGAAACCCTGATTTAAACTGGCATATACAATATGAAAAATTATTGTTTCACATTACAAGAGGCACAGATGCAGATCAGACTTCAGGGTCAGTTAATTTTGTGGCACAGAAAAATAATCAAGGTCCCAATTTCTTTCTCTGTCTCTACCCTGACACTCTTACTGTTACCCAGCCAGTCACAAGGTGTCGGCAATTCTTCCTAGGTTCCAATCCAATTATAACCGCATCAGAGGAAAAAGACCAATTGTTTCTCCTGCAACTCTACCTTTGCTGTGTGGTAATGTTTTCCTACAAGTCTCCCAGTAGACTTCTCCTCTGCTTTCAGTGGGAGAGTTGACCTAATTTCAAAGCAAGAAATGAAAGTATATGTCACTTCATCAAGGCTTTCCTTGATCACCTTTTAAAATATCTATTTGCCAAAGCTGTCTTCTGGCATTCCATCCACCTCCACCAAACCTGTGTTTTTCTGCTTAGCTTTTACCACTAGAGGATTTTCCTTGTTATTTATACCTCTTTCCACATGTATACTAGTATGTCAGTTTCATTGCTAGTGATTTGAGGCTCTTCTATTCACCTCAAACATTGCCTGGTACATGATAGGGTTCTTTCAGTATTTTTTAAATAAAGGAACAAATCACAGTTCCAGAACTAATCTGGCCCTTGAAGCTAGGTATGATCTACTTTTCCTAAGCCATATGCTGTGAGATGGAATATACTAAACAAGGCTGAATTTAGAGGAAATGGAGAAGTAAATGCCAGCCGAACGACCTACATTCTCACTATTAACCTTATTTGCCCACCATCACTGTCACTAATACTGGCCCGATTTAACATCAAAAAGACATTCAATTTTGTCGAATCTAAAAGTCATTCACTGATGACACTCCGTACCAAGGTGGTGGTCTAAGCTAAACTTGTGAAACTTTTCCTCACAGATCCATTCATCCCATCCTCATTTAGGGTAGAAGGAATGATAATTGCTGCTTCCAAATCAAAAAGAATTTTGCAACTCTGAAGTGTTACATTTTTGTTTCTATAACAAAACGTCTAAGAATAACATCTCAAAGTAAGAAAGTTTTACTTGGCTCATCAGTCAGAGGTTTTCGTTCATGGTTGGGCTGTGTCTCTGTTTGGGCCTGTGGTGAGGCAGAACATTTCAGTAGAAAGGCATGGAGGAGGGAAACTGCTCACCTTGTGGCAGCCAAAAGCAGAGAGCAGAAGAACTAAAACGGAAGGAGCCAACATCTTAGTTACTTTCTGATCACTGAGACACAATATCCAGTATCCATGGGGCCGGGGATTTAGCTCAGTGGTGTAAGTGCCTTCCTGGTAAGCATAAGGTCCTGAGTTTGATCCCCGGTACTGCCAAAAAAAAAAATCCAGTATCCATAATGTGAAAGAGGAAAGGTTTATTTTGATACCACAGTGTTTCAGTTCATAGTCAGCTGGTTCTCACACACAGCACCATGGCAAAGGCATACGGATGAGGAGAAAGGGTTCATGGCGTGGCCAACGGGAAGTAGCAAGCCATCCTTCTGTTTTTACTCCATTAAAGCTGCAGGCCTACTGTTTGGTGACACCCACACCCACAGTTGGTCTTCTCCCTTTGGCAAGTCCATCATCCAAAACCAGAACTACGCTAAACCAATCAGTGGACTAATACAGTATCACACACCACGGTCCAGAACCACACACCTATGATGCAGTCACCCTCCAAATGGATGAGCACTTGAGGGAACGTCTAGATACAAGCCATAAACAACAAAGGACAAAATACACTTTCCAAGGTCACACTCCACAGTCCACTATACCCCACTTCTTAAATTTCCATTATCTTCCAATAATTTCCATTATCTTCCAATAAATATGATTTAATCAATGGATAGATCAACTGGTGATCGATCCGTTGATTAAATGGAAGTTACAATCCTCATGATCTAATTAGTTCAAAAGCCCAGCAACTGACAAAAAAGATTTCAATATGATAAGTCTTTGGAGAACATTTTAGGTAATAACCACAATACTTTCTATTCTAATTATGGTAATGTTATATATATAATTATCCTTATAACTCCAAGAAAACAATTTTCCTCAAATTTACATATTAATAACCAATAGGTTTAGGTTAGAAATAATCAGTATAACCTATAGCAATTAATTAATGCAATATAAGAGGTAAGCAAGTCATATATTGGTGTCTGGCTATTCAAATATCCTCAGAACAGGAAGCTGAGAAGAACTTGGAGAAAGGCAATATGTAATCACATTCTCCATGATAAGTGTCAGGCTTCTGCAGTGTAATTCATAATATTTTGCATCATATTCTACTTCCAGAACTTTTGAGAACAAAGAGAGGGACCACCATGTCTCTGAAGAAAGACTTCTTTCCAAAAAACCTCCCTGACACAGAAGCCAAAATAGTCACTACATGTCATTTACCTTGTTTATGCCAGTCCTAGAAATCTCTTTCCATTCTCCTTCCTAAGACCTGTCTTTATCTCTCAAGAAAAAAACAAGGAGAACATTTAACCTGTTCATCTCAATGAGTTACTGTGAGAAGTCTTGCTTCAATAGATACAATCCAACATAGCCTGGGCTATAGAAAGCTGTCCCCATGGGAGCCCATCCTGCCTCTAGCTGTGTCTTCTTAGAGATTACCATCACCACAGACCTTCACAGATTTTGCTAGTTCAGGGTGCTATTCTGCTCCCCACTCCATCAGGGAATCAAAGACTACTGAATGAATCACTTCTGCCCAGGCTCCTGCCTTGGATCTCCAAGCTCCTTCTTGGAATTCCTTATGATCTCTAGGGTCAATTCCTCTCAAGGAAGCTTGACCATCTTTAGGACCTCTGAGACAAACCTTGTTACAATCTAGTATTTTCTTCTTCTTTTTTTTTTTTTTTTTTTGTCTTTTTCGGGGTTTTTTTATCGGTATCAGGGATCAAACTCACGATCACACACTTGCAAGGCAGGTGCTTATGCCACTGAGCTAAATCCCCAGCCCCCTACAATCTAGTATTTTCATTATTTATTTTATTACTCAAATTGTCCCAACTTGGGCCATTAATAATACTTCAGGTTGACTCCTGAGTTTCCATCCCATGTACCCTACACTTTGTTCCCACTTCACTGTGATACAAGATGATCCAGGTTCATCTACTAGTTGTCCAGCTTCAGCCTCGGAATCAGTTGCTTCTTTATGAAACCTAGGACTTTTGTTTTCATTGATTATTTCTTTGTTTGCTTGTTATTAAAGAACAATATTTTAAAAAGAAGGCCTAAACACCAGATATGCTTATTGTTATTGAAGTGTTACTGCTTCTAAGCCTTTTTAAAAGGCATCTGGAAAACGCATGTGCATAAGCTAACCCTGCACACAGACACAGTAACATTTCTGTATTTATACAAATGGATAGATAGATAGATAGATAGATAGATAGACAGATTGATATATTTAGAGATACTAAAGTTCATGAGCTTATGCTGATACCTCTGTTTGTGGTCAAGCTTCACAGGTTTCATTCTGACCTCCCTGCCCCTTTTTCCATATCTGTAATGTCTTCTGCAATAAGCAGAGATCTGAGTTATTTCCTACTTTATTATTTACTATATGCATTATATAAGTAAATACTGTATATTTATTAATTTACTTAACTCTGGTATACACACTAAGCCTTCCAAAATTAAGCCATGAGACCATGAGAAACACATTTACTAATAAAATCACATTATTTGTGCAGTTATTTTTTTATCTTTATGGCATTCAATCAAAATACTCTTTACTTAAGTTACTTACCTGGGTACATTTAAACACAATTTTAGGGCCCTACTTGTAGGTCCTACTTTTAGAATCTTAGGCTAAGTAAGTGTCAAATATATATTGTGCCCAATCTTTAAATGTCTTCTTTATAAGATTGAAGATCTTCATTAAATGAAAATGGGTTTGACTCTTGTGTATATTGTATTTATGCTTTATTGTTTTTCTATACAATACTTTAGTTGCCTGAGACGATCATTATAAATTTCATTTTATTATTCTAAATTTGTATTACCCCCTTAAGTGGTATATTGGATTGCTATAGTTCACAACCTCTAGCCATAAAATACAAAGCAATAAAATCTTCTAATTAATGCACACATATGCAAAGTTTGTAATTAAATGCAAAGCTATAATTGGACCCAGTGCCCTATCTAACACAAAACAGCAATAGCAAGGAACTGAGGGAGAAAACAATAGCTGGAATATTCAGTCATTGAAGTTCAGTGGTTATTTACAGTAATTTAAAGAAAAAACATTATTCTAGAATGCAGGGAGAAGATGTATTCACATGACCAAGGAGGAAAAATTTTGTCTCAATTCATCATTACACCGGTAAGGTCTAGTATGCTCATGACACACTAAGATGGGGGCAGATGACAGCAAATTTACGGATGTGGTAGCTCAGGAAATAAGCTCATCTATAGCCTATAATCTGCCCACATTTATCCCTACACGGTCAGACACGCACACACAGACACACAGACACACACAATCAGGGGCTTTCAATTTCTCTTTTACTTGATTTTTTTGTTCTCCAAATTTCTATATAAATACTATGATTCTTGTTACAATTCAGTTGTTCTAACTTTCATTCCAATATTTTCAATGATGGAGTCAACTGATTGGCAATATAATCTTCATGAATTTCCAAATTAAGAAAAACACTTAGGAGTTCTGAATGTTATAGGGGATGAGAAAAAACCCAAGCTACTATGTTACATTAATTTTAGGACCTAATTAAGCAAACTTGCTTGGGCCCTAACTTCTAACTGAGCACCAAAAGCCACCAGCACACACACAGTTCCCTAAGCTGGAGCCTAGAAATCACCCACTGTTCTTTTATTTCTCTCTGCCCTGGGCACCTTCAATCCATCAATAGTCCGATTAGTTCTGTCTCTAAAATGCAGTGTGAATTCATTTTCACCTTTCAGTCTCTGCTGTCACGGTGCTGATCTATCCACCATCATCTGTCAGTAGCCTACTGAGACATTCCTACCTCCTCTCACATCATCCACTTTCCCACCTTAAATATATCCTTTATGCTACACCCACATCACTAAGCTTTCACAAATACAAATCTGATCACACCACTTCATTGTTTAAAAAATGTTAAAGACATTCCATTTCCTTGTGGATGAAGGATCCTCTTGGTCTGGTCCCTTGGGGATCTGGTCACTCTGCTCCTCACTTTAACATATTCTCTGAACTCAAACTGGAACCACCTTTCAGTTTCCCAAACTTCTTTCTTCTCCTAAGGGGCATGACCCTTCCTCCCTCTCTGCTGGGCCTAGTTAACTTCTACCAGTCAGTCATATCTCAATTCAAATGTCACCACCTCTAAACAATCCTCCCTACCTCCCACATAATAAAGCAAAGTACCTCTCATATATTCTCAAAACACAACGAATGTTTTCTTTATTGTATTGGTTATAATTTAAATTCTACATTTATTTGCAAATGTATTTAAGTACTGTTTTTCTACCCATTTATTTGTAAATGTATTTAAGTACTGTTTTTCTACCCACTAAATATCCTTAGCCCCCAGGTGAGTCAATACGTGGCACTTATTAGGTAATCAACAAGTACTGACTGAATACTGTGTAGAAAGGCAACAGCTTGAATATATGGACTGTTCATTTATGCCTTCTTTGTCAACCATCAACAGCAGGTGGAATCAAAATCCTGTCAGTGCACGTGAATCTCCTATTGCGATCCCTGAAGTTCCGCTGAGCTCAAGACAGATGGACACCCTGCAGCAGCCGTGCAAAATGGCTCTCAGATCTGACCTGCATACAAAGCAGAGAGCAAAAGAGTGCTCCAGGGCGGAGCGCCCGCAGCCTGTCAACATCCGTAAAATACAAGGCCAGCTCTGGCTTTGACCCCTGCAGGTCCACTAAAACATGGTAAAGGTGCAGAGAAGGGATAGACTGCATTCTTGGAATTACTCCAGACAATCTGAATACATTGAGTGAAAGTATGACCATTTATGAACCATTCTGTATAATCTGTTAATATGTTATTATCTTTCTAACCTCAATGAGCAGGAGACTAAACACTGCAATAGTGGTTTTTCTTTTTTGTGGCATTTCCAGGCGATATATCTTAGAGTAAGAAAAAAATAAAGGTAACAGTCTAGGACTGCCTCTTTTTGAGCTGCATGAAAATATCACATCCAGACCACATGGTACATAGATTGCAGAGGAGACCAGTCTGGAGAGGAGAGATGGCTTCATCCCAGAAGGAGCCAAGGACCACACCCTGGACATGGACTGAATGGTGAATGCCTGCCAACCCTAAAAAGGAGTCATGTGCCTGGATCTGATCCCAGTGCACTGACTGAGCATCACAAGGGACATTCAGGTGGCAGAAGTTGTGGGCTGCACAAGGTACCTGAGATGTAGACTGAAAAATTATACAAGCAGCTTCCAGTGCTAAAAGAGAAATTAGTGGGGTCTAGGAAAGTAAAATCAAAGTCTCTGGCCAAGGAAACTTGGTTTCTGAATGACAGATGCAGGAAAATGAGAAACAAAGAAGACAGAAACCTGGCCTGCTCCCCTTCCAAACTCAAGTATCTTTCATTCTTACTGGGATTCCATAAGACTACAGAGTCTCAATAGGTTCATTTTCTGAATTTGTTCCCCTGATGAACCTGCCAGATGAACCTGGCAGTTTAGTTCTTGTATTTCCATTTCTATTACTGATCTGCAGTGACACACCTCAGGAAAAAATATACTAACTTTACAGAATGACACAGCTAATTAATGGTATGCCTTATTTAACTCTTAAAGTTTGGTCGTCTTCCTCAAGAACCCTTTCAAAAATGTTAACATTTCGGTGGTTGTTTAAACTTTCTCCATCCCATCAAACCGCACTCTACATTCTTTGCCAACAGGTACCTTTTATTTTATGAAGAATACAAAAAGCATAGGGTAAGAAATAGATCCATTTGCTCCCCTCCCCTTTGACAAGAAAAGAAGGCTAGAGGGTTGCTTTCTTTGCCTCTATCTGAGAAGAACAGTCTCGCGCTCTGTGTTACAGCCTGTCCCAGTCCCCAGAGGACTGGTTAACCAATCACATGCTCCTTTCTTTTCCTCTGTCTTCCAGATCTCCCTGGAAAAACGTTTCCTCCCATTTAAAAAAGAAAAAGTTATCCTTTTCCATATTTTCTTCTCCCTTCCCAGGTGACTTCACAGGCTCCTCTAAATTCAGAGATTTCTGCTTTGGTCCCTCCTATTCACTTGGCGTAACTAAAAAGGCTCTCATCAAGTCAACGATAATCTGCTCAGGCTCAAAACCACTGAGCACTTTTCTATCTTTTTTTACTTGCTATGCTTAATGTGGTGGACCCTTTCTCTTCTCTTTGCTTCTGTGACACCAGTCTCTCCTAATCTCTTTCTTGTTTGTGCTCCCTTCCTTCGGGGTCTCTTTTGTCAATGTCTCCCCTTCCTTTTTCTTCCCCCAGCTCACACCTAGATTAGTCTGTCTCAGCCACAGCAGCCAGCACCAGCACATAAATACACAGAACTTACAAAGAGCCAATCCTAATCCTCTGTGTTCTGTAGAACTCTGTCCAAATAGTCTGCTAAAGTTTCATTTGGACACAACAGAACTACCTTTAACTTATTACATCGAAATTGAACTCCTAGGTTTCCTCTAACAAAAAATTCTCTAGGGACTATTCAATCCCAGTCACCCAAATGAGGAGCTGAGAATCAGTCTAGATTTTTGTCCATCCTTTACCCTTCATGCACAATTGGTCACCAAATGCTATTGATCCTGCTTCTTAAACACTTGGTAACACACTGCCCATGTCTGTCCCCATTTTCACCGGTACTGTCAGGCTCTCCTCACTACTTTCCTGAATTGCAGCAATGGACTCTTAATTTAGCTGGTTGTCTCTGTTCCAGCATCTCTTAAATTTTCCTGCAGAGTTCTTGTCTGCTTTTATTCTATAAAAGGAATACATTGGGAAAAATAACAAGACTTCCTAGCAAGTTACAGAAATCATTCCCAGTTTGAGAAACACAATTATTTCTTCTAATAATGACTATGCTTATGGGTTATCAGTACTTTTTGCATAAAGTTTCATAAGTCATAAATTAGTTTACACATCGTAAATATTCAGATGTGTAAATTAGTTTACATGTCTCAAATATCCAAACAAAGACAGGGCTCAGGAAAATTAGAAAATACCATAGTATGAATGTAGCAATTAAATATTCAGTAACTAAATAATAACTGAACTCATCGGAGGACATGATAACTGGTGTTCTACCATTATTCAGACACTCAAAAACCAAGTAGGGGCACAGCAGATCTCAGATTTCACAAATGTCAAGGTGTCTATTAGGGACCTTAATGATTAAAGACAAATTCCTGGATTTTACAACCCATGTTTAAGTAAGGCAAAGAAATTTTGAGTTGAAGTTCATCCTAATTCTAAGATTTTTTAATCTGTTTCTTATTTTTACCTCTATTAGGACTGATTTGCTTACATTTTCTTCTTCACTTTTTTACTTGTTTGAAACTTTCCGGTATAGATTTATACAGGGTAAGTACTATATTGCACTCAGTAGAAACTCAGACTCTTAAAGATTTCCCTGGGTGTATTAGTCAGATTTCTGTTGCTGGGACAAAATACATGACACCTGCCATTTAAAGGAGAAAAGGTTTAGTTTAGCTCATGTATTAAGAAACTTCAGTCCATGGACTGACCAGCTCAGAAATGGGCATGATGGAAGTGGATGATGCAGAAAGCTGTTCATTCAGAGTGAGTTGGAAAGAACCAGAGACTGACACATTTCTTCAGCCATGCCCCCATGACCCACTTCCAATCAGGTAATGCTTCACCATAGTCCCGTTAGACCTCATGGATAGGTCAATTAGTTGGTGAAGTTAGTGCCTTCCCTTCCAATCACTTCTCCGGGAATCTCTTAATCTAGTCAGGTTGACACTAGAGATAAGAAGGTAATCGATTACTCTGTAATCAATGAGAAGATGGTCAAGTGATGATGATAGAGATGCTGATGAAGAAAAATCCCTTTTTTACTCATCTATATACCTAAGTTTGCCAAAACATAGTTCCAATCCTTAAAATATTAAAGCAGGTTTTACGTGAAAACACAGTCATTTTGCAGGGTCACAGGTGGCAGACCCTGCCTCTGTCAGATACAGTGTAAGTTATGCTACAAAAAGATATCACTGTGCTCTTTCATATCAGCCTCCAAGACAAGCCTGAAATTCTCTTAGTGATATGGCATGGTTACTTTTTTAAACTGGGCTCACAAGCTGTTTGTTATGAATCTCCTCTACTTTTTACAGGCAGTGAATTTCTCAAGTTCAGACTCACTCCTTTCAAATTGAAAGGGCCTGACTTGTACCATCTAGGTCTGACATAGCCTGATGTAGAAGAAACCACTAAGTAGCTGAAAGAAAAAACCCTTTTGGGAAGTATGAGATATACTGGTAAAATGCTGTTATCCAAAATCTTTCACCAGAGCAGGAGATGACTTTCAACACAAAAACCGCAGACCACTATCAATAATAAAGAAATAATTTACTCCAATAATTATGATGAAAAAAAATTCTTAGTATTAAAAGAAACATCAGCTATTAATTTTTATTCTTGATACTTCTTACCACAGTATGACTCAGAAAAATCATTTCATGAAATTAATGATTACTGTAACGCTTGCCACAGAAATATCATTGATGGTTATCATCATCATATCCCATAATCTATTGGAGTTATGACCAGAGGGCAGCGGGAGCCATAAGTCTGTCTTCTAGTAAGCGTGAACATATAACTGTACATATATACTCACACACATGCATCTACATAAACATGAAGGGCTTTTACATTTATCCCAACATCACTTTACTTAGATCCTTGTACATAGGCAAAATTATAAAAATTTTAATTTTAAAAAGTGTTCTAATATAACATTAACAACATCAAAAGAAAGAAACCAACTCCCCCAAAGCAGTCAAATGGAAGATTTGCCCCTAGAATGCTGCATTTCAGTCTCCTATTTTCTTTCTCTTTCCCTCTGCCATGAGGGAAAGACACAAAAAGCTGAGACATGAGACTGCAAAGAAGGTCAGGACATAAGTGATAATATTATAGGAAGCTGCTTTCCAAGGTATCCATGTCCCGCACACTTGCAAGTATTATCAAGCAGCTGATTTTGTTTGTGGCTACACCTTATAAAATTTGCATCTATTCTTTGTAATCACCCTGATACATTAATTTAAAATAAGCATTAGCCTGTATTTACGATTTGCTGTTTACTGACACAGCATGAAAAAGCAGAATATTGGTCTATAATACTGGTATAACACTGATCTATAATAGTATATACCACATAGTACTACATACACAAAACCTCAAATTTTTCTTTGAATTTATAGTACTGCTCTAAAGGAGACGAAGTTAGCATGTGACAAGTTCGGGTTGATTTCCCATTTTGTTTCCTAGCTTCTTGGCTCAATAAGCTAGACCTTCGGCAGTGCCAAGCATACGCTGACTGCCCTGAATTACCCAAGGTATGCTGGAGGCCTTAGGAGACCATATGTTAGGCATCTGACATATGTTAAAAAGAGCTGGTCATATTACTGAAGCATATTTCCATAATGGAGTTTCAGCAATGTTAGAATTAGCCCTGTAGCTCATCATGTTTAATTCATGCTTAATTACATTTGAATTTGTGAACTTTTCCACAAAGTCTTCACCACTGTACCTTTACCACAGCAGTCATGCTTTCTGCATCTTTTGTGCTTTAAGTACAAATGTCAGTGCCATGTGAAATTTCACAATTATATTATTCACTGTCATTTTTCATTCAGCCATGAATCAATATGATTTGATGATAACTGTACAATTATAAAAATATTAGCTAGTAGACATCACCCTTGTGAACCTAGTGTTAAGCATTATTATAATGAAGTCAATGTTATGTCATGAAATTCCTAGCCAGCCTGAACTTAACAGAACATGAAGTCATTTCACTTAATTGAAAGTGTTAGCACTCAGTTTTTCTACTTCAGCAATAGAAGTTCCATACAAATTAGAGCTGTTTAAGAAGGATTGCCTCCACAGTTGCCTTTTACACAAAGCAGCCAAAACTCTGAGTTATAATGGCATTTCTTATTCACTCAAACTTCTCCAAGGGCCGTTTGATTATCTCCTACTGCCATGTTTAAATCAAGTTCTACAAAGCCATCTATCAGGAAATCATAAAATCGTAGCTCAAAAGAGCTTTCTTTATGAGTTGTCTCTGCAGAAGACAAACTCAGAGCCAGACTTTCCTAAGATCACAGCGACACAGCAGGTGATTGCGATTGGAACTCAGGTGTTGTGATGTTCCAGCCAGAAGATCATTATGCGTGTGTGCTGGAGCACCTCATAGTAACGGTAGTTGAGACTCAAAAGCAATGCCTGATGCTGGGCTCTCAGGAAGTACACCAGTAAGGACAAAAGCCCTCTCCACCCAAAAAGTCATCCCTGGAAGTCTGCTTTTAGGGCTACAAACATCAGCAACACAGCTGCTCCTCTATTGTATTTTCACCAAAGCATTCTTAGTGGAACATTGTTAAAATGGCAACAATATGTTATAAGTAGAAGATATTTCCTAAAACATTCCATGGAATCCATTAGCCTAAGCCTCAAGTTAATCTATGCACAGGACAAGAGATAGACAGTGTCTGATAGAGGTAATGAACACACAATGAAATGAAACCAGACTGCTTTGTACACAGTAGATGATAATGGTAGGCACCCACAATGTGAAGATCTGCATAGCAAACAAGCTTCCAAGAGACAGAAATAGATTAAAACAGAAAGGGGAAAAGGGGGTCAGATAGAAAGCACCAGACTGACACACACATACACACACACACACACACACACTGGAACCCATGAATAATGTCCAGTGCCCAAACTCTGCCTCCCTATAGACAAGTTATATCTACAAAGCATTTCCCTTTTTATCCCACTCTTAGTCAGAAAAGGCAAGAAATATTCTGAGTCTACCTTAAATGTTCTTGCCTAAGGTTTTCTCTGGGCATGTATCACCAAAAGATGGTCAATCGCTTGGCTGAAAATCCCAAGGTTTTAGATCACTTTTTGAGTTCTAGCAAACAACAACAAAAAAATATCCCCCACCCTTCCATTCTGTGCTTTAAATCCTCCTCAGAGTTTTGGTTATTTTTGAAGCCCACAAAATATAGAAGGGCTCTTTTACCTTCTAACAGTCTCCTGGCCTTTCACCTCTATTCTACACGTTCAGATCTCACTCTTGCAGGCCAGAGAAAGTGATCACAGAGACATTCAAGGGCTCTGAGTTCAAGGTTATTCCCTTCTTTAAACCGCAAGAAATTATAATGGAGCTAGGCAATTCTGACTGAGAGGTAACCCCTTTTGGGATAAGAGGATGGTATATAATCACATCAGATAGTTCAATCCATCCAGCAGGGCACTATGTGGTGAGAGCAGAAAGAACAGAAACATACGCTCTATTTTCAAGAGCTTAGCCCAGTGGAGGAGAGAGGACATTTAGGTAGAGAATACCCAACCATAGAATCAAGGTCAGAGGAAGGAGAGGGAGAAAGAAATGGATGGGAGAGATAGAAATAATTGGATAAAGGATAAAAAGAAGTAGAAGCGGACCTTGAAGTAAATAACAACAGTCATGCAAGCCCCATCTTCCCACCAAGTGCTATCCCTTATATATATTATCTTATTTGATAGTATTTATGGCTTCAGGTCTCCAGGAAGAAACTGCAGTATTTAGTGAATCAGTACAGTATCTGTCTCTGAAGCCTTAACTCTAGGTGAAGCAGCTAAGCAAAGGGACATTATTTATGGATAACAAAGCAAATTTGCTACAGGTAGTTTGACAACATCAAATCAATCTCAAAACGTTGCCTGACTGCTCCTTCCTCCAGGAACATGATCTGCCATCTTCTCTTTGCTTTGAGCACCCTTTCAGACCTGGCATGGCACCCTGGACAGAGCAGCTGTCCAACATTCACTTGTTGGCTTGCCTTGAATTAAACTTCTTCCACTCTGAGTAACTCCACATTATTGTCATCATTGAGTGATCAAATTCTTACCTATATTTCATTTGCAATATACTTGACGGAATTTAGCCAGATAAGACCCACTGTGATATATATTGCTTCCAACTACAGCAATAAAAACTCTCCCTCCTATTCCTCCACATGTCTAGGAGCTCTTCCAAGTGCAAAGTCACCCTGAAGTGCAAAGAGCACAGGTGGAATTGAGAGATTAGTGATATAAACACAAGGGTGATCAGAAAGTGGTTGAGGGCAAGCGAACAACAGTACTTGTCATGCGAAAGACATTCTCATCCAGAGCAGGCCAAACCTTTGTCTGCCAGCTTTAAAATGCTGGCCACAATTTGCCCTCGGTTTGCCAGAATAAAAGAGATTCTATTGTGGAGCTCTCTCTAGGCTCAGGGCAATAATTATTAACTGTGGCTTCCACAGGCTAGGATTATGCCAGGTGGAAAAAACCATGGGCTTTAATCTGCTTGATCTGAAATGTCAAATTGGGCCTAAACACTTTCTAGTGTTGTAAGTGCTCCTGGGAGAGCCAAGATCTTGTTGCCTTAGACCTTCTGTTCTCAGCTCAGGCTTTTCTTTTGCATTTCCACACTAATTAGAATTCTTTGCAAGAGAGAATAATTGTTCTCGCTATTATGTACTATCAACAAGCCATTTCCAAGCCTTTGCCCAAAGTTCAGTGATTAGACTGCAGTGGGTATGCCTTCTGGTCACCCTCCCCTGCACACACTCTGAGTAGACAATAGTCCATCCTGTTGTTTTGAGATTAGAAAAATATTAGGCCTTCCACTTTTAATCTCTGTGCCACCCGAGCAGGGAAGATCAAAAATGAGTACTCCTCCGGGACCAAAGAAAGTACAGCTCACTTTTACAAAAGTGATAGAGAAAGCCCTTGTGAGGAATAGTATGAAAGCACAATAGGGTCACACTCGAAAATGAGGCCCAAACCGACTGGCAACACGGACTCTCAAGAATGAGGTGGGTTGAATGCACAAAGCAATAAAATGAAACCAAGGCCAGAGAGCAAAAGGACACTGGCCTCTCCAGATGGAGACTCTGGATGGTGCTGGATGCTGCTGGGAGTGCCAGCTTGAAGGTGGCTTGTCACCGCCATTCCTTCGCCACCAGGAGCAAAGCCATCAAGCATGGGAAGTTACTAAACCTACTAGAAACACAAATTCATTACCTTAGTGTGCCACTCTGCTTTGTCTAGTTTCTCAAATTGTAAAGATTATTTTTCAAGAGTAAAAGGGATCTTCGTGACTAAGCTCTCAAGGAATAGCAAACATTGTGTAATAAAAGAATCTGACTTGATTTTTGATGTTTTACTGCTGACAGATTTCAAGCCCCCCCAGCAACCCCCCCCCCGCCCCCATTCCATCTCACACTCCAGCAAACCATCAAGGAAACCAAGTAGCTTCCTCCTTTGGCCCCTGCAGCAAATTTAAACCTCACAAGCCACAGTCCATGTGTGGAAACCCACACCCAGGCCGCAGCCCCTAACCACTAGAAAGTCCCTCTGCTCTCCCAAACTGCTATGAGAGTGGTTAAAAATCCCCCCTGCACTCCCAGAGAGCTCATTATGTCATAAATCTTTGCAAACCCTCTGGGTGCATCTATGGCATCATCTCAACCAAATCAGAGTTGTGGTTCCCCCTACATCTGTGGGTTGAACACCACACTTTGTTTAAAATGCACAATAGCAAAGCATATTTAAAAACTTAATCAGAAGCATTTTTGAAGACATATTCATAAGCATACAAAGAAATTTGCAACATGAGTAAGATACCATTTATATTAAAAATATCAGCATTTGGTTATGTATGAGAAAGAGAGAGATGAATAGATAGATACATTTCTCTAAAACCTGCTAATCTGAGCTGCTCCAGCAAAGGCATACAGAATAAGAATCAATTAACCAGTTACTTCAAGTTATAATCTTTGTACCTATATAAGGCTTCAATCACTTACCATAAATGTATTCTTATATTATCTAAGCCACTCCCAAAAAGTAGAACTAAATAAAATATTAAACCTAAGATAATTTTAAGCTAACTAAAAATAAAATCTTTCTAACTCATCGGACAAGCCAGAGTATGTTTTTAACAGAAACAGCCTTCACTGGCAAAGGTGTAAGGCCACGGAGGGCCTGTTAGCATAGCAGCCAGCTGTGGCAAAGACTGGAAACTTATACACACTTATATCTCAAAACTAATCAAGTCTTCTGACCCAATGATTCCATTTCTAGCAATCAAGCCCAAGGTACAAATCAGAACTATGCACAGAAATGTATATAAATCAACTCCCATCCCACTGCTGTTAAAGTTGCTCTTTGATTTCTACCAGTGGAATGCAGACACATAGTTGTGTTATGTGATGCAGACATAAGGCTTACAGTGAGCCCTGCAGTCCCACTCCAGTGCTTTCCCCCGAGTCCCTTCCTCAGATTCCACGCCATCCGCTGATGTTTCTTCTAAGGTGTTTCTTCATATTTTTAAATAGCATGCATATCCCTCTACCTCTTGATTCTCAGTTTGGGACAGAATGTATTTCATTGATATTACTGTGACTGAGATTTCAGCTCCCTCTTATCATCATTCCCAGGCAGTCATATTTGCTCTCATCTCCTCCTCTCAATATTGCTACGCCATGGCCAGGTGTGGTGGTGCATACCTGTAATTCCAGCACTCAGGAGGCTGAGGCAGGAGACTCGTTGCAAGTTTGAGGGCAGCCTGGACTATATTGTGGGCTCAAGACCATCCTGAACTATGTGGCAAAACCCTGCCTGAAAAAAAAAATGTCATGAAACAATGTTCATTTTATAGTACTATAGCTATGTACATACTGTATTAAGCCAAGAATTGTGCGTTAGTTATATTTCCTTTTTATGACATCTTGTCTAAAGTTAATAATTTCTTCTTCTTTTCTATGTAATTCCCTCTAATATTTTCCCAGTGTTCTCAAACATTTGTTAGTTAGCTCCTCCAAAGAACTACCTAAGAATCTTCTCTCTCCTCTTGTGTTAGTTGAATACCATTTTACTTTCTCGCTCCCTTTTCCCCCATAGTTGGTTTGAATAGATTTTTTGAACAGCTTTCCAAAAAAATAAACAAGAGAGTACTCCATGTTTTGGTATTTCTAAGTCTGGAAAAGCCTCTATTATTGCTTTTATAATTTTTCCAACTTCATTTTTAATTTCTCTCTTCTTAGTTTAATGTTGGACTTTCTGAGCTGATCCTCCAATTTCCTTCTCTTTCTTCCATTTTCTGTCTCATTTTGCTTCATTTCTGAGAATTTCTCAACTTCAACCTCCAGTCTTTCTCCTGAGTTGTTATGCTCCTGCCATTTCTAATTTTAAAGATTGTTTCCAATCCCTGATTGAACTGAATCTTTTTACCACATGTTATATTTGTTGTACACATTTAGTGTCTTTTATTACTCTGAAGATATTATAGATTTTTGTTTTCTTTGCATTAGCTGTTTTACAGATTATTATTATGATGATGATGATGATGATGATGATGATGATGCATTAGTTTCTCTTCAGTGTTGAGTGAGTAGTTACTCAAGTGGTGATTCTTAACCATACGTTCACATTAAAGTCCACAATTCCAAACTTGATTAGAAGCTCCGTGGCCTTGATTAAGACTCAGCCATCAGTGCAAATGTAGCGCACATGAGCATGATTTATCAAATGTGCTAAATTGGAAAATGTTTAAATCTGAAGTAAACAAGGCTTGGTGAAAGATGGAAGGTTGATATTTTGAGGTCTCCACCTTGGAATGTTATATTTCTTCAGAAATTCTCTGTTAACCTGCCAGAGATAATGGAACTAAATGAAAAGGCACTATACAACTGGAAATTAGAATTCTGGAGGTAGGATAGGCAGAAATCCCTGAAGACTTTAAAGATTGTGCAGAGTTTTATTTAGTAGCCCTGACCTTAGAGGTGTCCTCTTTTTCTCCTGCTTTCTGTAATACTATTGCAAAAACTGTGGTATGTAGTATGGCCTGGAGACGGGACACAGACAAATGGCCAGAAAGGGCAGTTAAGGGTAGAGGCTAAAGGAACTGTTAGATTACTGGAACAATGTCCCATACTCCTCAGAATGCATGGGGCTGCAAGACCAATGTAATTTATTGACACTTAAGGTTTCTAAAGATGAATCTTACTCTTAGGACTAACTGTAGCCAGCACACAAAGATAAAATGTTGTAAGCTGGATAAAAGTACCAGGGAGCAGCCTCATATGGAGCTATATTGCTAAAATAAATCTTCCTGGTAGCTGATCAGGAGCTCGAGGTTTCTGTGTATTGAATTTTAGCCTATTTTTTTTAGTCATGTGCTCCTATAAAGACACTTATTACAGTCTGAAAAACCTGATTATGAAGCACAGTTACAGAAAACGGATTATGCAAAGTGAAGATCTTGTGTTCATTCTTAATAAGTATACTAGTTAACAGGCAACAGAGAAACAATGAACTAATGAACACCTACTACCCCTAATTCATTCTTAATAAATATACTAGTTAACAGTTAGGCAACAGAAAAACAATGAACTAATGAACACCTACTACCCCTAATTCATTCTTAATAAATATACAAGTTAACAGTTAGGCAACAGAGAAACAATGAACTAATGAACACTTACTACCCCTAAAATAAGTGCTTATTTTGAGTATTTTGAGTAATAATATCTTAGTTACTCTTTTTGTTGCTGAGACAAAATAATGTGACACCCAAAGTTAAAGGGGAAAACGATTATTTGGCTTACAGTTTGTAGAGGTTTTAGTCTTTAATTTTCTCATTCCAAGGCAGGACGCATGGCAGATAGGCCTGTTAGAGAAAAAACATTCACGGTGGGCAGAAGGTTGCTAAGCAAGGGAAGGGAAACTTAGCAGCTTTTTTCTGCCTCTGTTATATTCTGTCTAGACTACCTGGATTTGGGTAGTGCCAAGCCAATCAATAGACTGATTTAGTAAATACACACCTTTAATCCCAGCATCACATACTCTAGATCCAGCCACCTCTGAAAAAGCCCTGCTTATGACCATCTGAGGCTTTGGGGAGACATCCAGATATAAACCATAACAAATAATGAATATTATTTATAAATGACCTGCACTGTTTGGCAAACTTAGGTAAATGACACCTAGCAACTTAAAGCAGATGAAGGCAATTCAAGGTATGAAGAATTTACCTTGTCCCTTTTCTCACTGGGAGAAAATAAAAATAAATCTTTCTGCTCTTTTTCTGGACTTTTGGTTCCAGTTGGATTCTTGCTTTCTACAATTTCTTGGATTTCCTTTCTACAGTTTGCTTTGGTTTCATTGGTACCTTGCTGAAAGAAATAGGGAGAAACATCTATAGAACAGGTTCAAAGATGGGCTAGGCATGATCTGAAAGATTTTGAATCCCTAGTACCAGCCACTTTCAACTTCAGGGTAGTGATTGGTTTCAGGGGATAACTGAAACACTGAACTTCAATGCTATTATTCTGGATTCTCCAGAGAAACAGCACCAACAAAGATACACATAGGCACATACACACACACTCCAAAAGACTTATTATTAAAATTGTTTCACACACTTATTGAGGTCAAGTGCACTGAAAGATTCTACCTGCAAGGTGGAGAAATTATCTGGTGGCATAAATTCCAACAGAATCTGGGAGTGATAATGTTTGCATAGTTCAAACAGACAGCAAATTCACCTTTGTCTTACTCTATCCCTTTCAGGCCCTTACAGACTAGATGACAACCACCCACATTGGGAAGGGTGATCTTCTTTGCTTAGTCTACTGATGGAATGTTAATCTCTTATGGAAACACCCACACAGACACACCCTGAAATGATATTTTACCAACATCTGGTATAGTCAAGTCAGGTAGATACACAAAACTGACCACTGTGACTCTTAATATATGAATTTTGTCATGTATAACCCCAGGGAGAAAGATTAGCATAGATCCCATAGACATTCTATTGCAATTCAAATATTATGTAGTGATATAATGCCACATAGGTACCCATGCATACATCTATCCTTATCTAACCATGCCTATATTATGTTTACCATGTATATTTAAATGATTCCATAAAATACTCTCTCAGCCTCAATGCTATGAGTGAGTACCCCTTCTGTGTACTGACGTGGTACTCTATACTTGTTCTATTTTAGCGCTGTTTGTAATTTCCTGTTTATACATTTCACTTCCAGAATTTAAGTATGAAGGCACATTTAGAGGTCATCCACAACTCTATACCCTGCTCAATGCCTAGCATAGTGCTGATTACATAGTAGGCATTCAATAGTTACTGCATGGAGAGGCTTATGGTGTCGTTAATTACTGCTTGTCTCATTTATTTTCCCATTCCAGTCTAAATAGTCTGGTGATAAATATGAAGGTATAAGGAGGAGCAAGAGTGGACAAGTGTCAATATATCAAAAGAAATGGACTCTTCATATAGTTAAACCCGTTTTTAGAAATCAAATACTGAAAACCACAATTCTGCTCTTCTACAGTTTTGAAAGGACTGTAAGTTGATACAATCATGTTAGTCCATAATTAACATTAAATTAACATAGCATACAAATCAGCAATTCCATTTCTGCACTCTTCAGAAATTCTTGTCTACATGTGTAAGAAACATACATGAGAATGTTTATTAGAGCTTTGCTCACATCACTCTAGAAATGAAACATGTAAGTGCCAATTGACAAGAGAATACCAAAATAATGGAATGGTGAGTGAGCAATAATGAACTAAAGTGACACACACATATACAGTAGATTTTAAACCAGGCATAGTCGTGAATGCCTGTAACCGCAGCACTGAGGAGGTTGAGGAAGGAGGATCATCGTCAGTTTAAGGCCAGCTGAGGCTACATAGTAAGTTCAATGCTAGCATGAATTACAAAGTGAGATCCTGACTTAAACAACAAAAATAAGAAAAACAGATTTTAATTAAATCAGATTAACACTCCACTATAATGTGCTGAAAGCCTTCAGAGCAAAGACTCAGGTATTTACAAAGAAGGAGTTCTACTTAAAGACTAACACAGAAATCCTGCCTAAATAGGACCCACAAAAGCACAAACAATAAAAGCAAAAATAGACAGATGGAGTTGCATAAAACTAAAAAGCTTCTACACAACAAAGGAAACAATCAACAAAGTGAAGATGTAATTTACAGACTGGGAGAAATATTTGCATACCTTGTAAGTTGTCAGTATCCAAAATGCACAAGGAACTCAAATTAGTCAAAGCATAAAACCAAATAATCCAATTTTAAAGTGGGCAAAAGATCTGAGAAGATATATCTCAAAAGAAGATATGCAAATGCCTAACAGGTATACTTAAAAACGTTCACTATCTCTGCTCATCAAGAAAATGCAAATGAAATCCTGAAGGAGATGGCATTTCATGCCTGTTGAAATGATTATTGGCCAAGAGACGAAATATAACAAGTGTTGATGACAATGTGGAGAAAAAGAAATACCAATACACTGTTGGTAGGAATGTAAATTAGTATACCCATTATAGAAAACAAGACGTTCTTCAAAAAATAACAAACACAACTACCGTGTGGTCCAGAAGTTCCATTTTTCCTTTTGGAGATGCAACCAGTATGGAAATGAAGTCAGTATGATGAAGAGACTCCTACACTCTAGGTTCACTGTAGGATTAGCAACAGTTGCAAAGATAGGGAACCAATCCAAGTAGCCTTTTATGAAACAAATATTGTATGACTAAAACTTTTAACAATAACAGATCTTATAGGCGACTATAAAGCACATTGTGTGGAGCTCTTTTTGGTGTCTTAGTGACTGTTTTCAACATAAAATATTTCTTCCTGGAAGCCTGTCTCTGTTTCCTTTCCTTTAGTAACACTCTTGCCTCTTTTATCCTTCCCCCTTGTACTTTTCACAGCTTCTAATCCATTAGCCACTCTGATATATGGATTTAAATGCCCTTCTTATTACACTCTGTTGGATCCAAGTTCTCCAGGTCTGATTTTCCCATCTCTGTCTCATAATCGGTAGCTCTTTGAAAACCTTCATTTTCAGCCCCCAGCTCTCCGCATGTCTCTCACCTTGCCAAGACTGAACTATGAACGGCCCACAGAGTGCCACATGCCTGGTGCCTCTTTGGGCTGTGATTACTTCTCTTAACCTTGTTCTTCTGGTTAAGCAATGCTTCTTGGCCCAAAGTTCACACCTGTACCCCTAAATTTCTTTCCTTCTAGTCTCTTTTTGACCTTTTCTAATCTGGCTTTTACCTTCTTCGTTCGAGGGAAACATAATGCTACCAATTACCTCCTCCTGCGGGCCATGCCTCCTGGCCTCTGTGCCAGGCTTAGCCTGTGAGTTTACAGCTACCTTTGATACGTGAAACACACCCCCACGCCTCCGCTGGCTCCTGCAAGGGCCAGCAGGAATGCACTGCTTGCCTACAACATTAAGGAGTGGTGTACAGCTGGCAGCCCTAAGTATTTTGCATGCAGCAAAGTAGCTCCCAGCTGAATGAGAGGAGACAGAAGATGAGAATCAGGTTTTCATTTGAAAGCCGAATAAAAGGATTGACTGAGCAATCCTGAAATACCTTGAGGAAAGAAAGAACTGGCAGTGATTAGAAAATGCAGACCTTTTTCAAATGATTTTTCAGTAATTCAACAAATAGTGGTTTAAAATAGAAATTCTGAAGGTGTTTGAACTGGGTTCAGAGTTCACTGTAATGACTTGCTTAGCACACACAGCCTTTCTTTTTTAGAATAGCATATTTGAGTTTTAGTTTTATAATTAAATATATGAACAACCTATTTAAAACTTCTGGCTTTTTTTGGATTTAGAAACAGCTGGAAATAATGTTTTCTAAACTCATGTTTTAAAATACCTTCCCCATGTCCCCTATTGTATTTTATCACATATTCAGAGTAGACACATTATTTATGATATAGTTTGAATTCGTACTTATTGTTGGTTTTCTGCTCTTAGACATTCAAGAGAGCCCCTCACAATATTGTCCCAACTATTATCGTTGATTTTATCTCCATAGTTCCATGTATTTCAGCTACACAGAATTCTGTTCTCTTTATGCCTGTGTCCTCCAGTTAGTATTTTTGTTCCTGTAGATGTGTTTGTTTGTTTGATCTTTAGTTTCTGCCTTTTTGTTCTGACTGATGAATTTTCTGCCATCTCATTTTCTCTCAGGATTTGACTAGTAGTAGTAATCAGTTCATGCCCTCTCTAACATTATTTTGCTTTGTTTTACATACTTGTTATTTTTTCCATTAACTTTTGATTTTGAAACCATTTCAAGTACAGAAAAGTTACAAATACCAATAGAGATCATAATACCTTTTTCACAGAGACATAGATGCTTACATTTACAGTATTTGTTGTATCTTGTGTCTGTGTATATGTGTGTGTACTATTCATATTTCCCTTCTGGATCTTTTGGACTATATCACACTCTCTTATCCTTTAATATTTCAGTGTGTGTTACCTAAGAACAAAGCTATTCTTTTGCATAACTACAGTGTGACTATCAAGTCCAGAAGATGTCACATTGATTTGAAATCTTTTATCAAAGAAGTCCATATTCCCATTTTGTTAACTGTTCAAAGTCCTTCAAAATACTTTTTTTTTTCCAGGTGCAACATTCAGGCTAAAATCATATATTCCATTTATATTGCACTTATTCTAAGTTATTAGATAGCATTTATCATTGCAGCTAATAAGCAATCTACGAGTAGTCATATTGGGAACATATAAACATCTGCTCCTCATCACATTCTTCCCCCTGTATTTAGCACCCACTGATGATCTTTGCCTGAATCACTCTTCACTTTGGTACTTTAAAAATGGAATGTGAAAAATGGAAAGTCAATTCCCAGCTCCACTGTTTTATGTACACTTATCTATCTGAATTATCCTGTAAAGGCCTTCTTCTTACCATTTTTATTTTCTAGACATTCTCCATTCAGCCTCATGGAGTCTTATTTTGTTCCAGTGGGTTTTGTCTGTATCTTGATCCTTAACAGTATTCAATATTTGGCCAGGAGCTGGATCCTGTATCTTCTGAGCACTTCCATGGATTTCCTTGATCCCTTCCTTACTTTCTAGTAGTGCAGACTTACTCTTCTTTACTTCCTCTCAGCCCTGGTATCAGTCATGCGTTCCTTCATACCACCACATGATTTTCGTACCTGGCGTGTCCCAAGCACCCTACTAGACTCCAAACATACAATGATGAACAAAGCTAGACATTACACTTTTCCTGATGGAGTTTAACCATTTCTTTCCCCATGCCTCATTCTCTCTTATCCCATGTGTGGTGAAAAATGTGAATTTCTCACAAATTGGTTAAGTGCATACTGAATGAATCGTGTTACTTTCTGATAATCCCCAAACGTCTCCTTCATTTAAATCTAGAGTAGGGAGATCCTGCAGTTAGGTAAGAAATAACTTTGAGGCTAATGCTGTCTTCAGCTGTCCACAGAGAAAGCTGCTGAGATCAACTTCCATCCTAGAATCTGAGCACACCTCCCTGCCTCCCTCCTATCTGCTTTTGAGTACACCTGATGAGCCAGTGCTGCACGCAGGAGTGTTCACTGTTAGGCACACAAGCTGTTGGATCAAAATTTTTTGTTGTTGTTTACTAGACTTATGGAACAGTTTTGGATTTACAGAAGATTGACTGTATAATGCAGAGTTCTCATATGCCTACCCCCCTCCCAAACACATTATTTATATGTTACATTAGTGTAAATTTGTTGTAATTACTGAGCCAGTGCAATGCTACCAATATTAATAGATCTTTATTAACTAAACTTCATACATTACATTAATGGTCATTCTCTGTTTTGAATAGTTCTGTAAGTATTGACGAAAGCATAATACTGACTATCCACCATGACAGTATTATAAAAACAATAGTTTACTTCCCTAAAAGTCAGCACCTTCTCACCCTCTCTTATTCTCCTTGAATTTCTGCCACTGTGGACTAAAACTTTAAAGAGCAGTGAAATTGGTCAAGTCAGAGATTTGAGTTATTAACCAAAACATAGTAGGAAGCTGCAATTTTTTTTTCAGTCTGAATTCTATGATTCTCTCTTATTCCATGTGTTTTAGTCACTGTACCTTTCCTTCTGCTCCTGGAAAACGCCAAGCCCTGTCCCACTGAAGTTCTGTGTTCTTTTCTATATCCTCCTCCTCTTTCAGACAAAAGAGTCTATCTCTGACCATCCCCTCAAGACCATTGTTCCTTTGACATTATCTTTACAGTCTGCAATAGAGAACCTTAAAGAACAGGACAGGAGGCTTGGAGTTATGTTCAAGGGCAGTAGACTTTGGAGGAGAAAAAAAAAAAAAACAAAATTATCGTGACATTTAAGGTAATTGAGTATGGATGTCCTCTCTCATTTGAGCTAAGAAACGTAACAACCTAGACAAAAATGTTAGTACTCTCACCTCTATAATTCAGAAGACGGGCTTGTACTCCGAAAAACTAGAAATGAACAAGTCAATGCACACAGATTCAGAATAAATGAAATGTCCTATGGTGAAGCTTGAAGCAGAACTTCTTGTCTTATTTAGGGATGTTACTTCCTGCCTTGGTCATGCTGTTTGAAAGTATTAGTGTTATTGTTAGGTATACCTCAGGGACTTTTGAGAATATAATTTATAATATTTAATATATATGAAAAGTGAATGCTTTCCATACTCAGTTCCACAAAGCTGAACACATAAAGAAGATGGCTGAAAAAATATATTTGTGTTAATGCTGCTTAATTATGAAGACTTTTCCACAACCCTTCCACCCCTTCTTTCAAATCAAGAAAATGGCAGGAGGCAACAATAAGTCCCTGAAGAAATGGCATCTTGGAGTCTGTTAATAATTTGAATTATGGGAAAGTAGGGTCTCTGTAAAAATGTAATCAACCAATCTGGAAATTGAACAGCAAAATGATCAAATTGTTAATTGCTTTGTTCACTCGCAAACAAAAGCATGTATAGTCAAGATTTAAGGATTTTGCTCTCTGAGAAATTATACATGAGGAAAACTGTCATATGATTTTTATCATTTTTCTGATTATGAAAGTAACACAAAAAGACTGACATCTTGTATTGCAAAAAGAATGAAATAAAATAAACTTGCTAGAATCCCATCCACTATCCAAATGTACTATTATCATTTTGATACATGAATGAGAATTGGGGTCAGACTAAAGAATCTTCTAGTATTCTGACTTTGCCATTAGTTTTTATTCTGAGCATCTCTCTTCACCATTAAATCTATTAAGCCGGGACTGGGGATTTAGCTCAGCGGCATAAGCACCTGCCTTGCAAGGAGGCAGTCGTGAGTTCAATCCCTGGTACCAATAAAAACGAAAAAGACAAAAAAAAAATCTGTTAAGCCATAATTTTTAATTTCAACATGTGCATATACCTCATTTATTTAATAATGTCCTTTTTTTATAGATGCAGCTGTTTCCAATTTTTAATTAAAATAAACAAGGTTCAGGACTCCTCGTTTTAAAAAATGTCATAATGACCACAACACAATTTAACTTTTCACTCCCTCAAACTCTGCTAACCATATGAGTAAAAAAGGATATTTATCTTAAGCATAAGCAGAGTGCTAGGGGAGATATCAGTAAGTGTCATTTTAATATATTTTGGGGTTTTTTTTATTTAAGGAGAAAAAGGAAAAAACAGAAAAAGGGTACAAGTAATACAAAATTTTAAAAATAAACAGTAAGAAATCACTAGTTAATAGATTACATACTCTCATCTTAGAAATAGTTGTTCAAGTTACAAAATTGAAGCATATAAAGTGAACTTTCAAACAGTGAGAGTGCAAACAGTTCTGCTCAGTGATCCAAAAAAAACTCAGTAATATGGTTATCTATCTTATACACTTAAACATATATGCAATTATAACCTTTAGAACACTTTCTTTTCTTTTCTTTTGTACAACGACAATTATATATTTTGGGTTTTATTACTCCCACAGTTCTTATTAATTTTTTTGAAGAGAGTAAAACCAAATGCGACATATCAGAATAGAGTGGGTCAAATCAAAAGGATGGACATAATAAAAAATGTAAAAACAAAATACAAGGGGATCAACAATGGTTACCATACTGTCTCTTGCTATTTTAAGAAGAATTGCCAGTTATAATAAAATTGAACTAAACAGTAAAGAATAAAACCAAAGCATTGGAGACATTATAGGACTTTAAAAAAAGATAATAGTCAACCGGAATGGGCGTCATAATAAATCTTATTGTCTTTACAGTTTTGCCTATACTTTGTAACTTGGTACTATCAAGCAAAGCAGAATAGGGGAAAATCAGTCAAAACAAGATGGTGAGGGCAATACAGGATTTCAAATCAAGTTAATAGGAAGTCAAAGTAGTTTACTATAATGTATCCTGCTATTTTTTATTTATTTTTCCCTTAATTAAAAAGATCAAAGGAAAAAAGTAAATAATTTTTAAAAAGGGATTAAGATAAAAGAGGGCATAACAACAGAACAGCGCAGGTCAAAACATAACCATTTAAGCAAAACAGTGTTTCACCACAAGATATCCTGACATAAAAATAGTTACCATAGTGTCTCTTTCCTTGAAATCTTTGAGTATAACTTTGTGTACTGTAGCACCAAACATATCAAGACACCATAAAACCATTCAAGAGAATGACATTATTACAGGGAATTTAGAACCAATTAACAGAAAATGAACAATGGTTTCTGTATAATCTCCTTGTCTATAAAAGTTTTTACTTATATTATCATATATAATAAAATCCAATAAGATACAACCTTTTAAGACTGATGGAGACAGAAGAATGCATGTTTGATGGGACTTCAAAACAAGATGATACTAAATCAGCACTAGCTATTATGATGTCTTGTTTTCTCCAAAATAGCTGTTCCTACCTTCCGATCTTCTCTGCCTCATTTCTGTTGAGCTCTTTTTCTTTCGTTTGTTGTCACTTTGTCGTCTTCATTTCGTTTTCTGCTCCATTCGTTGTGGCCTCTCTGTCACTATTTCTGGAATCTTGGTATTTTCCTTTTTTAGACTATCCTGCAGTATTCTCTGTAGAGTTGAATTGGTGGTTGCAAATTCCCCTATTTCCTCTTTATCCTGGAAGCACCTTGTTTTTCCATCAATTAATAGGGACAGTTGTGCAGGATATATCAATATTGGCTGGAGGTTATTATCTTTCAAAGCTTGAATTATTTCCCCCCATGCTCTTCGTGATTTGATGGTTTGTGCAGAGAAGTCTGATGTAATTCTGATGGGTGTTCCCTTGTAAGTGATCTGTTTCTTGTCTCTGATGGCTTTTAGTATTCTGTTCTTGTATTGAATTTCTGGAATTTTAATTATTATATGCCTGGGTGTTGCTCTGTTTGGGTTGTAGGTGGCTGGGGTCCTGTATGCTTCATACAACTGAGTATCTTTACCTTTTACTAAATTAGGGAAATTCTCTTGGATTATTTCTGTGAATAGCTTTTGTAGTCCATTTGTTTGTGTCCCTACTTCTTCTTTTATGTTCTTAATTCTTAAGTTATAGATCCTCTTATCATCTTCTAGTCTTTATGTTGTTGCTGTTTGGTTTTTTTTTGTTGTTGTTGTTATTTTTAAGTTTTTCATTTTATGCTCCCATATTACAAATCTGCCCTCCAGTTCAGATAATCTATCCTTAGTTTCTTTGAAGCTGTTATGCCAGTTTTCGGTTCCTGGTAATCTCTTTGAACCTGCTTCACGTATTCTATGTTTTCTCTATCTTCTCCATCAAACAGTTCTCCCTTTTTTCTGTTCTTCCATTCTACCATCTGTTTTTTCTTGGGCGGTGCTTAGCATTTCTCTAACTATTCTACTTATATCTTGCTTCAGGTCATTAATAACTTCATTCCTGAACTTGTCTATGAGGCTCTGGAGATAGCACTTTATGTCTATTGGTGCCGTGTCTGATATTGCATGTTTCTCAGGATTGGGGGCCGAGGACCCTTTCTTGGTGCTCCCTTTTCCCATATTTTTTGTTCCTTTTATACAAGCAAATATAGAAGGCCCGGTTTCTTTCTTTGTCAGTTACAGTTTGTTTGAATTGCACCGGCTAAGTGTTCCCACCCACTGCAGTGTACTAGGGAGACAGAGATCTGGGCAGCCTATGCTGGGCCTGCCCCTCTTAGTCAACCTACCGAAGGCTTCACTGCTAGGGTGTACCTCCAGGTGCTGGGATCTGATTTGGGCTAGCCTACTGGGTTTAGTCAGCAGTGTCAAGGAGGCCAGGCACTGCCCACCAATCCTGCTTCAGAGGGGAATATGTGACTGAAGTCACTGCAACAACCTGTTACGGCTAGTCTGCCCAATCCCAAAATGTCCTTTGCTGAAGCCTCCTACTCTAATGGAAGGGTCCCCGATTATCTCACTCACCTCAGGTAGTGCACAGCTCCCGTCCAGTCCCACTCTCAACTCCATTCACTGCTTCCCATTCTCAGAGTTTTTGTGCCTCTCTCCTTGCCGCGCCGATTGGGACACAGCAGGAAATTCAAATCACAGCTTCCAGTGGCGTGGGCTTCAGCTTCCGTGCTGAGACCTTATCTGTTCCTGTTATATCACCGGGATTAAGTTTCCAGTTGGTTTCTCTTAGTTTAGTTCATTCCTGGGTCGGCAAAATATATCTCCCCTTGCTTAGAATTTCTTGCCCGGCACCATTCCTGGATTTTAAGTGCGGTTTCTCAGAGAGCCTCTGAAGCTGCTGTTATCTATCTGCCATGTTCTCCCAGAAGTCCCGTTTTTTGGGTTTTTGGGTGATAGAAGAGAGGAAGTTGACTGGTTTAGTAGGGGAGGCTTTAATGTGATGCCAATCAAATGTCTCAAATGAATGCAGATAGGCTTAGCCCTTGGAAATATTTTGCTACTTCATCCCTATAAACAAATGTTGCATATCTCTCTTTGTAGTACCTAGACTGGAGTGGCAATGTATTTCTAACTTTGACCAATTTAAGAATCAGCCAGCAGAGTCCTCTGCAAAGAAGATTGGGTCAGGTAGAGGTATTAAAAGAGAAAATAGACCACTGATCACTGGTTACTTGAGGAAGACCTTTATTTTTTATGCAAATTAGAAAATGAAAAATAGATGTATCCTGTACTGTGAACTTACCCCTACCTTCATCTTCCACTACATAGCTTTCCCAATCTTCATTTTTATTTATAAAGCAATGATTTTCCTTTCAGAGTATTTAAACATATATTGTAGCCTACAACTTCTTGGAATTTCATTTATTAATCCCATTTCCTTTTTTGTGTGCAATGCAAATTCAATATATCTATTTTATTAAGAATCTGTGCTGAAAATTTCAAATACAGAATTTATTGAGTCATGGCAGGAATTCTAATTCTATTTTCATGACTTTCAAAGTATCCAGCTTGTATCAGTGAGTTTACAGAGAAGCCTCTGATGGTTGCTTAAGTGTCTTTATTATGTTCAAACATGGGTACTTGTTTTTTACACTTTTCCTTGGTGTAGATAACACCATATTTGAAGGTTTCCCACCTCCATCTATCATAGCTCTTCTATTGCATTTATGACTTTATAATGTGACTATTTGTTCCCAGAACTGTCTCACACACTAGCCTCTGAGATTAGTGGGGTCAGGAACCATATTTTCATTCCTTCAGCACATATTTTTGAACACCTGCCATATATCATGCAGTGCAATAGAGACAGAAAATGCAATGATGAACAAGGTAAGTATGGTTTATTTAGGCAAATGGAGTGTGGTCTGGAATTAGACAAGTGTGCAAAGTAGCATTGCCCAAATCACCCCATTCAGCAAACCACCCTGGCACTGAGTCACTCACAACAAGCATTCATTCCTCTACCCATGGTCTGCAGGTCCCCTGGACTTTGCTTGATCTGGGCTGGGCTCCAGCATGAGGTTCTAGGTCAAACAGAAGCTTGGCTGGACATGATTCCTCCTTGTGAGTTGGATTCAGGTCTAAGACATTCATGTGGATTCTGGGACACAGGATTCTCAGAGCATGCCCAACAAAGGTCAAAACATTAGAAACCCCAGCTGCAGAATGTCCATTAATATTCTGTTGGCTAAAGCAAATCAACATAGCCAAGCTCAAGGTCAATGGACCAAGAAAATGCCCGTTGTAGGGAAGCACTGCAAAATTACATGGAAAAGGATATGGAGTATAAGACAGAGTTGATGCTAAGAATTGCAAAATATGATTCAATCTACTACACAAGATTGTTCATGTTTGGTCACAACTTCCAGTATACTCCATAACACTCCTCTTTACATGCTCATGGCACTTACAAAGAACTTGCTCAGAATCTGTCCCCTTACTCTTCTGTAAGCTCCATAAAAGTTGAGATCCTGTTTTGCTCACTAATTTTTTCAAGTTTTCTTTTACACACAGTAGGTGCTCAGTAAATTCGTATTGAATTCAGTTAAATTGGCAAGTGTCATGATAGGCAAGTTCAAATAATTAATGAGAATATGCAAGAGTCTATTTGTATTATCTGCTCATTGATGTCACCTGGGGAACTTTAAAAATTCTTAATGACTGTACCTCATCCAAACCAATTAAAGCAGAAGCTCCTTGTTAAAATTATTTTCCAGTGCATACCACATGATCCTAATATGTAGTCAGGAAGAATCACCAGTGGGATCTACCATTCTGGGTTTGGCCAGTCAGGGAAGACTTTCAGAAAGAAGTACCTGATAAGCAGAGACTCTGCCCCAACTGATGCATTGACCCTGCAGGACGAGACACGAGTGGGGGAGGATTTTAACGGATGAAGTCTCATTTGCCAACACACTTAAGAAAATCTGCATCATCTGATGTCACTAATAGCATGAGGTGAGTTATGGGGAACCTAAAAAATGTTACTCTGGATAGAAGTCTCAGATAACATGACCCTGAAAGCTGGAGATGCCAGGAGAAACCAGGAAATAGAGGTTTCACGGGACTCTGCCCAGTTCAGGCTGAGGAACTTCAGCTTGACTGCGGGCCAGGTGCAGCTCTGGTTTGGTACTGGTTTTAACTGAGTTTATTTTTGTGGTCCTGTTATGCCAAATGCTTCCCAGCACTTCCTTGTTTATGTAACTCTCGAGGTAGCCATCTAGGTTCTAGGAGATGACAATTTTTCCACACAACAGCTTTATTCATGATGACTGTTGGGTGACATCTTAATAGTAGGCAAGCAGGGTTTTTTAAGCATCAATGTAAAAATAATCTTAGCAAGAATATTCTGCTTTTTAAAAAAGTTTCCTCTTCAATATAGACTACACATAGCACAATATTCTCCTTATACAGATTTGTAGAATGAATCTTTTTCAGACCCTTTTTATCAGTAAAGGCTTGTTGTTCTTGTCAAAATGATTTACTTTCCTGCATTTTATAATTAGAAATATTTTATTCCTTATTTTCTAGGAATCTTAGAGCTAAAATTGCAAATTTCAATATTAGCCCAGGTGTGAGAGTATAATTCTCTCACCAGTGAAATTCTAATTCTTTACTTTTATCCTTAGCTATCTACTTTCTATGTGGCTTGTGTGGTAGTTGTTTGTTTGTAAGAAAGAAGATTGTGGAATAAGAGGTAAATATCCAAGCCTCTTACAAAATGCTATGGCAAATACAAACTCATAATAGACTTAGTCACCTGCCCAGAAATTTTCAACCTACTAAATATGCAGGGATGAATTTCTCTAAAACTAAGTCAGTGAAGGAAAGGCTGACAATTTTAGAGGCCCCAAACTATCTTTATGATATCTAAAACTAAAAATGTATTTTATTGCTTTTTCCCTTAAAACCAAAGTTGTTCCTTTTTAGAACTCCAACTATGTACATAATATTTTTTCTGGATAGATATATATGGATGAATGTACATGTATGTGCAAGACTATCAGGTAGTTAGGGTTTCCAGTGCATCATTGTGAAGGCTGACCAATATGAAATGTTTATTCACAGCAGTTCTAGTTGGTGGGTATACGGGCACTAACACTAAAATAGTAAATAGAAAAATAGTAGCTGCCTTCTGTCATTTTGCAGCTTTCCATAGATAATGTCAGTTTGAACCAACTAATTTTGAACCTTGTCATTTTGCAAGAGAAGACAGTCTTAAGAAATGAGCATCCTCCTCTAAGAAAGTTACAAATGCAGAATTAAACAAGTGAAGATTTCTAAAGAAAATTAGGCTATTCCAGATCTCAACACAAAGGGTGTCTTCCAATCTATCTCATTCAAATAAAAAGAATGTTTTAAAATTTAAAAATACACTTTGTGTAGCTCTGCCTCCTGAATCCAATTAGCAATTTTATCACCTCATTTAATTAACATCTATTAATCTTGAAAAACATATTAGTGGTATCCTATTGATCTTTTCTGGTCTGTATTTGTAAATAAGAAAGCTTATTTCTCTTTACTAATGTGAAAGAAAAAGATTTAAGGCAAGGTCCCTAACATAGAAAACTCAAACTTCCACCTAAAACATCAGTAACAGAAGAGCAGATAAGCGTAGATTGCATTGTTAATGCTGTGTTACTGGCCAGTCAACACAGTTAATGTTCATATTAGTATACTTTTGTCAAAATTGCAATCTGTCTTAATTTCTGATTTATGTTGTTTTCCCAAAAGTAACTCTAAAGACCTAGAGTTCGTATCTCTGTTCCTGCTGATGGAGATTGACATGGTGGAAATATCATTGCATCCTATGTACTCAGATATCAAGTTCAATATTTCTGTTGGTTCAGAAGGGACTAATGTTTACAATAAGTCATCACCCACCTAGCCTGGGTCTCCTGGAACAGCTTAAAATACCAGTGAGGCAAGATCAACATGTCTTCAGCCAAACTTTATTTACAGAAAACACTACAAGCATTTGTCTCTAGAGGCAATAGCCTTATGACTGTCTACGGAAATATTTGCAATGCACTGTGGAGTGTTTGGATCATTTCGGTCAATAAATGGTATGTCTTCAAAATGGAAGCAGGATTGAAATTCAATTTTTATTTGATCATGAGCCTCCAGTGAACAGTTCTGTGATTGTTTCTTACACATCAATTCCAAATCCTTGGGACAAACACAGGAATGGCAGGTGCCAGATCCATCCCACGTTATTCTGAAGAAGCTGAAAAGTTTTGGGACTTCTTGTTGCTTTAGATGTAGAAAATTCCTGCCTGATCTTTCTACTAAACAGAATCATGTTGGACAATTGTCTACCACCAAAGCATTCTCTCTCCTCCTCCTCCTCCCTCTCTCCCCCTCTCCTCTCTTCTCTCTCCTCTCCCTCGTCTCTCCTCTCCTTTCTCTCTTTCTCTCTCCCTCTCCCCCCTCTCCTACCCTCCATTCCTCCCTCCTTGTTTCCCCTCCTCTCTGCCCCCTCGCTCTCTTCCTGACTCTATTTATAACTATCTGGTTCACATTTACCTTTATAAAAAATTTTGCTAGATAATTCACATCCTTTTGGGAGTGAAAAAAATACTTAGCAAAATGCCAGGTTCTGTACTAAGACATTTACAGAAGAAAATCTAATAATTTTCTATAGCTGTTCTCAGCATGGTATGGAAATGCATTCAGTAGTTTAATTTTCTTTTCCTTCTCATTGCCAGAATTATTTATTGCCAAAAATTGAGGAGTTGTATTATAGTTATTATTTCTTTTGATTGGTTTAAGAATTCAGCTTGATAGTAGTTTTAAAGAAAAAACCCACAAACTTTAAATGTGGTTTGGAAGGCAGCAGAGGGATTTGGTCAGAACAGATCTGATGAAAAAGAAAAATGTTTTAGCATTTTCAACAGACCAGAGTAAAATCAGTGAAAAACAGGAAGTCTCAGAAGGAAACTGCAACAAAGTAAAAAGGGTTTATAAAAGGATACATAGCCATTTTGAGAGTTGTGTTGGAAAGGATAAAATGATATTTTTTATCTGAGACTATAATGAAAAGACCAGAATGATGCCTCTGTGGGAATCAAACTTTTTTCCATGACAACAAACTAGACTTCTATTCCTGGCTAAACATCTTGAAAAGATATAGAAACATGGAATCCATCATATAGGGTTGATTCCATCACAGTTTATAAAAAAAAAGTGCTTGTGACTGTAGACAGATGGCTACGGACATGACATGAACAGATTACAGCAGTCTGCTCCTGATCACTGCTCCTGTCCGTGGGGATTGTTCTGCTATCGTCTCTGCAGCCACGATCGCTGTCAGCAGCCACCATGAAAGTTAGTGGACATTATAGTACCTGGAGGGGAGGCATACACAGGAAACAGAGGGGAATTTTAACTTCTATGGTTCATCGATTACCGAGCCATGGTGTAAAAAAAGCCCAGTGAATTCCCTGGCTCTGTTTCTTCAACTTTCAAGTACAGATTATACTCCCTTCTCCACTGCCTTTACTGGCTGTGGTTATGAGTATCAAATATGAAAGAAGCAAAACATTTATTGTTTTCCCAACTGCATCTCAAGATTTTCTTTAGAAATAGAAAATTGAGATGGATTACACAAAACTTCTCTTTTGTTCCTATTTTGCCGAAATAGTGAAAACTTTTATTGTAGAGACCCTTATTTTTAATGGTTGGAAGACTTTAGAGAGACGTTTAAACTCAGAGGTGAGTTTTAAACTCCCTTCACATGTATTTCAACAGTGATGATAATAATATTAATGGTTCCCTCATTGATAAAGGCTTTGATATCCACTTATATAATTATGCCTTATATGTAGCGCAGTTTGAAGTAAACATAACAATACTTCACAAGAAAAGCCAGCTGCCTGCCCTCAACATGGTGGCTGGAAATTTACTGGTCAGTACGTCTACACCTAAGTGACCTTAGGGAAATAATTCAAACCCACTCAATTCACAAGCTTGATGTTAAGAATCCAGAATACCAATTTAGTCACTCAAAAATCAAAAATACAACCTGGGCAAACCAATGCTCACCGAAGGCTGTGCCGTCAGAGGCTTATTGCACACCCTGAGTGGCAGCTGTGATCAAGTCACCAGAGTGCAGTGGCATAGTTCACAGCATGAGCCAAGACCTGGGTTTATAGGTTAGGGAGGTTAGACTTCTGGACAGGATGAGATAGAAAGTCTGTCTTTGCCTCCTTGATCTGCCATACTGTTAATCAAACAGCTTTTAAAATAAGGCATTTTTCTTCCGTTTGTCCTATCACTTCTTTTTTTTCTGATTTTCCCTGGGCGACATTCTGACATTTTGAAAGTAATCATATACCTTTGTCCTGATACGTTAAAAATTTGCTTCATAGAAATACTTGGATGTTTATCTTAGTTATATTCCAATATTCTTAAGCTATTTCTCACAGGTGCCCAAGGTGACCCAGACCAACCTCGTATCTCCCTGAGCATGCTCTTCAATGTGAGCGTGGCTTAGGATAGAATGTTTACTATATCCAATAATGTTCTATGTCCATATTAAAGATTTGTCCCTGTACACCTGTTGTGTTGGGTTGGTGTTCATAAAAGAAGCTGCATACATCACCAAACTCAACTACACTAAAGAGTTTGCAGACTCTACACTAGAGAGTTAGTACAGAACCTGGCAACCTGGTGTTTATAGATAGCTTTTCTCTCCAATAGAGAAAAATAGAGTAGAGCATCCTCCTCATTTTACAAGAGTGACAACACTGATATCATTCTTCAAGGAACCACCTCAGCCCCACAAGCCCACAATAGCTGTGAAGCCTCCTCTTGGCTAGGATGATTTTATTTCATCAAATAAAGTTGTTACGTTATCAAAAATAATGTGTGACTAAGCAGTAGAATATTTCTGAGATTCAAGGAATGGCTCCAGCCCCAGCCCCAGCCCCAGTGGGCTACATTTGTAATTGCAGCTGACATTTATTGAGAGCTTACTATGTGCTAGGCAGTGTAATTAATCACTTTGCATGACTTGTTCAATTTATCCTCACAATGATATGATTGGTGGCTTTAAATATCATCATTTTGCATTTAAAGAGCCTCAGGATAAAGACAGATGGTAGCGGGTAGAGCCAGGACATGAAGTGGCTGGGGAAATCTGAAACAGTTCAGTTACAAAGGAGTATTTCATTACCAAAAACCTTTGTTTTTCCCATGGCATTTGTCTCTACAGCAGGCCTGATCTGTACTGCAGAGATGGATCTCAGTGTTCCACAATTTCTAAGCAATTTGGCTAGATCTAGGCAAACTGATAAAAATTGGAAATGTAGAAAATTAAACTTTGTTGAAACAGGAAATGTATCAGGCACCCCTTGGATCTACAATATTGCTAACAGACAACTTTCTCAGCCACCACACAGACATGGGATCCACTGATCAATGCTCTGATCCATGTGAGGGAAATTCAACACCACTGGAAAATATTAAAGACTAGAACTAAAATAATAGTAAATTAAAAGGTATTGCCTACAACACCATCTATTTTTTTTTTTTTTGAAAAGTTGTAGAACCTTTTCAAAGACTTACTGTGTTCTTATAATTTTCCAGAATGTTAGACGTTTGCTAGTTGGGTATGTTCACGTATTCATGTAACAACAATCCCTGGGAGTCCCCAAAAGAAAAACTTTCGCCTCACCTAATATTCATAGGGTTAGAGACAGCACATATTTTCCTTCTAAAAAACAGAAGGCTGTCACCAAAATGGATAATCATCCCTTGAGGTATTGCTGTATCCTTATCCACACTATTTTCTCAGCCAGAGAATGATGTTGTGTAGGCAATGGCCAACTCCAGTGGGTCTCAGTGGGGGGTACTACCTAACACAACTGCCGCTTACCATGTCCTCTGGGCCACTGGAAAACATGTTTTCAGCATCTACCAAGCACTGGACACTTTGCTATCAACCCTTAATGTTTTAAACTTTAAAATTATAACCAAGCACTACAAATTATTTAAATTCAATTTTAGAAACCAGTGTATAAATGTTAGAGCCATGCTTACTGTGTGTGTGTGTGAAATGTCACTTAATCAAATGAATACTCGAGTGTGTAATTTGGACAAGGAAAGTGTGCCTTTTAGAATCAGAGAGCACTCAACCTTTGAAACCAGTGGTTACTTTTCCCTCCCTCTCTGTCCTTCCCCCAAATCTATCTCCAAGTCACCTATCATGCTCCACACACAAACACACACTTCACCGTAAACAAACCTGTAGAACAGTGACTCTCCACACCATTTCACCATTAAGATCTACGGTTTAACAGCACCTTGTTATAATAAAATCCCCCACTTTGATTAATGCTTGTTCGACATCTCTCACACTTTCCTGCCCAAGGAACTCTTTCCTGGAGGGAGGAAACAAAATTACACCTTCTTTTACAATGATCCAGCAGAGAAAATGAGATTTCCCAACACATTACAGCTTCTATTCGGTGAAGCCACATGCTCCCTCGTGAGAAGATGGAAAATGAGCTGCCAACTACAAACTCCTAAAGAATGTCACAATTACAACTTTTGCTGGCGCTCCCAGTGACAGCACTTCTGACCTAAGACAACTGAGACACCCAGATGTACTTCCAGTCTGCTCATTAGCCTAATGAGGATGGAGTCAGGCAAAGAGTTAATTTGACTAATTTAATCAGCATGTCCTTAAATGTGTCTACTGGGAGAACACCAAAGTGGCAGAGACAAACACAGAAACGCACAGAGGAAAGGGACTTACTGAGCCGTGCTTATGATTAGTCAGAGTCACAGCTGAAAACATAATAACAGCAAAGCTGGAAAGAATCTTAATGGTTGCTTAACCCAATCACGTCATTTATAAGGCCTAATGAGGTTTAAAAGCATAAACATGAAATTTATTGTAAAATGACTAATAATAAAAATTCTATAAACTTCAAACTACTACAGTATATGTGCATTGATAAAGATACCATTGCGTTGTCTTCTCAAAATAACACAAGAGAATTTAAATAATGGATACACTCATGCTTTCATAAAACAATCATTATAAATAAATTTCTTCCTCTCCTCCCTCCCCTAACCAACCCTGATCCTTTATCTGTATGGATACAGTACAAAATCACAGTAGCTATTAAGAATGTAGTTTGAAATTATAATTTAAAATTTCGCCAAACATTTCTGATTCTTGAAGATGCTAGAAAAATGAAGCATTGATAAATATTATTTGAAGAATATAAATTTCAGTTTTACCAGATTTGGGGATTTTCAGTTAATATTTGGTGTGGGTGATTTTGGATTGTTGTTAATGGTTTTGAATTTCTTTAAAGTTCTACATTAGAATGAAGACCATAAAATATCTATTTAAGGTTAGCAATACTTCTGATAGTGTGCCTGGATCTTATAATTAGAGATTAAGCTACAATTACTCAGCAGTTCGGTAATTCTAAGAGAGTTGATTGAGGGTTTTTCTGGACAATGGAATATCATTTGCAGTGATTATTTCATTATATTAATTTTCTCATCACTTTTCCTTTTTTTATTTAAATACTACTAAGAATGCTTTTTCAATAGGCACAAACCCAAAGAGATAAAAAGGAAAATAGCTATTTTTTCCCTATTAAAGGGGGAAAAGACGGGCTAGTGGGGATACTTAACCTTGTGGCCTATAAATTACTCTTGTTTTCTTTTGTACTTAGTAGTTTGTAGAATTAAAATGGAATGAGAAATGCTATATTTTGATGCTAAATATTTTAAGAACTTGGGCTTTTTGTAATGTCCTTTTTATCTAAATTTGTCTTATCCCAGTAGTCAGAACAGGCCATATACAACATTTCCTTTAAGTTTCTTTAAAATGTTTTTTCTCCACTTATCAAATTATTAACAGAGGTCTGATTACTTTCACGAAGTATAAAGTTTATACTCCTACAGGAGAGCCAGACATTAAGCAAATAAATATGACTAGAAATGTAACAGTGATAAAGAGAATCAGCTGTGTTCTACAAGAAAAAAACACAAAACTCAATTGGAAGGGGAGTGTGGCCCAGGAAGGCCTAATTAGACAGCGCAGGTGGAAGGGGAGGGGACCAAGCAGAGGAACAGTCTATGTGAAGGTCCTGAAGCAGCAAAGACTTTAGTGGACTCAAGGACTATCAACCAACATCAGGATAGCTAGAGTGAAGGGAAGGAAGCCCGAGATGAGGCTGAGGAGATGAACAGTGGCCTTCTGGAAAGGGCGAAGAGCGAATGGAAATGCAGTGATACATTGAACGTAAGATCGGATTCCTCTTCTTGCTCCCAAAAGACCATTATAAAATGACACACCCCAAAAAGTAAAAGTGTGAATCATCACTAGCAAGGAGACATGCAGGGGAAACAGCTGTTGAAAAGTCCTAGAGCCTGAAAAGCATGTAAAACTGGTAACTGCTTCATCAAATCTGAGACAGCCTATGGTAAACTTGAGAGGTTGCACCAAGTTATCCGTGGAAGTAGGAAAATGACAAAGCCAAACCCAAAAGGTGTGTGGAAAATCCATTTTTTGAGTACTGAGAGTGTACCAGCAAAAAAGGGAGTCAGTGCGGAGAAACACAGACACTGTTGAAAGCCCTGGAGAAGCACAGGGCCGAGAAGGCCATGGCTACCAGTGAGATCACGTGTCAGCTCTGAGATGGGACATTGCAAGAACCTCGGGAACCTCAGTTATCTGACACAGCATAGCAAGGAAATCTTTTGAAGTTGCTATAAACTTCATACTTGCTGGGGTCCCCAAAATGCCCACCATTACAGAAGGCAATAATATGGTTGCTGCCTTTCTTATCCCTTCCAAATCAGTAATGTGGTCCCTTGTTGACGCAATTAACCAATAAATGATTCTGACTCCTGCAATTGGAGGCTTCTGATCCCTGAAGTTGGAGATGGCGTTGGAGAAGTGTGGCACAGGGAATGGGAAGAGTAATGAAGCTGAGTCATCATCCAGCAGTGATGCTGCCCAGATCCTGCTCCTCAGTTGTGCAACTGAGCACTTGCCCCTCCCCCGAGGAGGCAGGAGTTGACGTATGGAACAGATGTTCTCCAGACTGGAACACTGGACTCAGCTGTAGCTGAGATGCAGGCCTTAAAATAGGGAATTAAAATAAAATAAACATATTAAATGCTGAGACACCACAGCTTTCTTCTCTTACTCATCATCTGTAAATTTGGGTAGTTATGTCAAATACCTAGGACTAGATATTTTCCCTAGGTAACCTGACTAACCCAAGAGAAAAGACCTTAGCAATATTGACATCCACATTTCTCCAGAAAAAGATTTTGTCCAATCACTTCATAGGAGCCCACAGTGGCAAGTCCATTTAAAGCCCTAATATTTTAAATAGCTATTTAATGTCCCTCGTGCCAGTTATGAGCCCAGGTTCATCAGCATTTGAGGAAGACAATAAGTGCAAAAACCAGGACCAAAAATAACAAAACTAGGGAAGGGAA
The DNA here is from genome assembly GCF_034190915.1 of Cavia porcellus. Classification (NCBI taxonomy): domain Eukaryota; kingdom Metazoa; phylum Chordata; class Mammalia; order Rodentia; family Caviidae; genus Cavia; species Cavia porcellus. The sequence continues at coordinate 50,556,527 of NW_026947504.1, read as the reverse complement.
ACGTGGAAGACAGAGGTTACAGAGGAAATAATATTTAAAAAGTAAACCATCACTATTCTTAGAAAGAAAAGATAATACACTGAAACAAGAACAGTACTTTTATGTAGCATATGCAGAACTTAAGTATGACAGCAGAATCAAAAATCTTAAGTGTAGAAATGGTTACAAAAATGTCTCAAAAATGAGGGTAAAATTATGGTTCTACATTTTAGTAGAAGTCCTACAAAAGCCCACATATTGGAGGCTTGTTTTCCAGCCCATTGGGAGGTGGAGGAACCTGTAGAAGATAGGATCAAGTGACAGGGGCATTGGAGCCATGGCTATGAGGGGATATTAGGTATCGGTCCCTTCCTGTATCTTTCAGGCAGGCTGCCATGGAATTGTCAGCTTTTCCCACCTTATACTACCTCCTCCTAATGCACTTTGCCACTATGGATCCAAACACAATGGGCCAACCAAATCTCCAAAGATTGAAATCTCCAAACTGTTGACCAAAATAAACTTTTTTGTTCATAAGCCCATTAGGTCAGGTACTTTGTCATAGTAGTGGAAAACTAACAATGAGGAAAGGTAAAAACAATTTTAAAGGGAAAGAAAAATAAAGCATGTTTTAACCAATAGGAACTATAAGTGAAAAAAATTGAAGAAATTATAAAATAAGACACTATAGTGGGAATAATTCAAGACTATGTTATAAGTGGAGGACATGGTGTTCAACACAGTAAATAAGCATGGACCCACACCAGGATACATTACAATACTGGGGACAATAAAAAATATTGCAGACTCTTTAAAATCATATAAATTTGGGATTGGGAAACCTTTTCTTTAAAAGCTAGATTATAAGTATACATTTTAGACTTCGTGGGCCATAAAGTTTCTGTGAAGACTACCCAACTTTGATGTTACAGCATGAAAACAGCCACGGAGAATATGTAAATGATTAAACATGGCTATGTTCCAATAAAACTTTATTAGCAAAAATAAGCGGTAAGCTAGATTTGGCCTATGGGCGGTGCTTTACTAGCTTTTGACATATGTAAAGAATCTAGAATTAGGATAGCACCAGTTTTTGCAATAAACAGACTGGCAGAAAGCTAGTTTTTCCAAACCTATTGATTAATTTATCTTCCAGTGAACAAGTTTAGCCCCTTTGTTAAAGATAAGGTGGTTAAGTGTCTTTGTAGTGTAGTGTTTGCATCTTCTAATCTGTTCCACTGATCCTCAGGTCTTTCTTTTTCTTTTTTCTCTCTTTTTTTTTTTCCAGTACTTTTATCACAGTAACTTTGTAGTATAATTTCAAGTCAAGGATTGTGATGCCACCTGCCCTGCCTTTGTTGCCCAGAATTGCCTTTGCTGTTTAGGTCTACTCTGTTTCTAAACAAATTTTAGCAATGTTTTCTCTGGATTATGAGATGTGTTAATAGTATTTTGATTGAGATTACATTAAATCGGTATAACAATTTTGGGAGTTTGGCCATTTTCACCATGTTGATTTTTCCTATCCCTAAGCAAGGGATTTATTTCCACTTTGATGTCCTCTTCAATCTCCTTTTTCAGACTACCTCAGTTTTCAATGTATAGATTCTTTTCTTCCTTTATTAGATTGATTCCTAAGTATTTTATTTTTTACATGCTATTGTGAAAGGTATTGTTTCCCTAATTTATCTCTCAATAAATTATTGTTTGTGTACAAGAGTGCTACTGATTTTTGAGTATTGATTTTTTATGTAGTTATACTACTGAACTACCTTGTTAAATATAGAAGTCCTTGGTGGAGTTTTTGGGGTCTTCTATGTAGAATATCATGTCAAATGTGAATAATGATGATTTAGTTTCTTCCTTTCCTATCCTTATTTCTCTCTCTTGTCTAAGTGATCTGGCTAATGTTTCTAAACTATATTACATAGTAGTAATGATAGTGGAAATCTTTATCTTGTTCATGATTTTAGAGTGAAAGCTTTCCACTTTTGTCCATTTAATGTGATGTTAACTGTTGCTTTGTTTTAGATGACATTTATCAGATTGAAGTAAAAGATCATCTATTCTAATTTTTGTAGGGCTTTTATCATAAAGGGTGGTGAACTGTATCAAAATCTTTCTCTGCATCTATTGACATGATCTTACGATTTTTGTCTTTGGTTCTTTTGATATGATATACTATGTTTATTGACTTGTATATGGTCAACCATCCCTGCATTCCTGAGATAAATCCCACTTGGTTATGGTGTATAATCTTCATGACTTACCAAATTCTATTTGCTCATATTTTATGGCAGGTTTTTGCATCTATGTTCATTAGGGAGATTGGCCTGTATTCTCATTTTTAGTTGGATCTTTCTCTAGTCTCAGTATCAGAGTAATACTTGTCTCCAAGAATGAGTTAGGAAGTATTTCAACTTCATTAAGGAGCTTGAGGAGTGATGGTGTTAAATCTTTTCTAATTTTCTTGTAGAGTTCAGCTGTGAATATGTCAGGACCTGGGCTTCCTTTGTTGATGTTTTTAATTACATTTTCAATTTCTTAAACTGATATTGGGTTATTCCAAATTTGTATCTTTTTGATTCAGCTTTGGTAATTTGTTCATTTCTAGGAGTTCGTCCATTTCTTCTGTTTTCCAGCCTATATAAGTGAAGATTTTTGAAGTAGGTATTGATGATTCTCTGACTTTCCACACAATCTGTAGTGATTTCACCTTTTCATTTCTTGTTGCATGAATTTGAGCTTTTTATTTTTCTTTTTTCTTCTGTCTTTCTTTTTTGGCAAGGTTGGCAGAGATTTATCAATTTTATTTATTTATTTATTTAAAAAGAACTAACTTTGATTCAATAATTCTTTGTATCATTTTTCTTAGTCTGAAATGCATTACATTCTGCTCTGATTTTCATAATTTTCTCAGTTGCGTGGGCTTTGGGTTTGACTTGCTTTTCTTGTTCTGGAAGTTTGAGGTGCAGCATTAGGTTGTTTATTTGTGCTCATTTTGTTTTCCTCATGTGAGAATTCACCACTATAAATGTCCCTCTTTCATTTCACCCCATAGGTTCCTGTAAGTTGTATTTGCATTTTTTATTGTGGATATTGTTTGAGTTCTTCTTTAATTTTATCTTCATAAATTTATTTCATTTCCATGCATTTATATAGTTTTTACAGTTTCTTTTATCATTAATTTCCAATTTTATTGCACTATGGTCAGACAATATGCATGGAATAATTTCAATTGTTTTTCATTTACTTAAGCATGTTTTATGGGCTAATGTATGGTCTTTTTAGAGAAAATCCCACGTGCATCTGGAAAGAATGTATATTCTCATATCATTAGGTAGAACATTCTGTAAATGTCTACTAAGTCCATTTGTTCAGAGGTTTGGTTCAAACCTATTACTTTGCTGATTTTTTTTGTCTAGTTGGTCTGTCATTTTGTGACAATGGAGTGTTGAGTTCCCCTGTTATGATTGTGTTATTGCATATTTGACTTTTCATGTCTATTAATATTTCTCATATACTTGGGTGGCCCATATTTCATGCATGTGTGCTCATACATTTATGATTGTTATCTCTTTCTCTTGAATTTTTCCCTTACAAGTATGCAGTGAACTTCTTTATAACTTTGATCATTCTTGAAGTTTACAACATCTACAAAGGAATAGCTGTTCCTACTTTTTTCTGGATTCCTATTTCATGGAGTATTGTTTATATCTTTTGACTTTTAGTTATGAATTTCTTTTTTTGAGTTAAATGTATTTCTTGTACACCGCTCATTGTTGGATCTTGTGTCTTGATCCATTCTGCCAATCTGTTTCTTTGAAGAACATGTTTTCTTTGCTGCCACCATTCTGGAACATACTCTGTGGCTTTCCCCTCAAAGCAAAGTCTTTCACTTTTTCTGTCACTTGCTGCTTCTAGTGATGCCCTCAGACCATCTTTTATATTCTCCTGTTCTTTCTCAGCAATCATGATCTCCTCAGCTCTATCTTTGTTGTCCACAGCTTTACTGGACCTTCCTCTCTGGCCAAACTCACAGCATTTTAAATCATCCTGCTGGGCTCTTTGCTCTTGATACTCAGCATAGATCTGGCTAAAAGTCCCCAACAATAGCCATGCCACAGCCTCAACATTCAACTGCCTTGACATTTCTTCTGCCAGATTAGTTATGCCACCACCCTTAATCTCAGTCTCAGGCCAAGCCATCACATCTGGAATCCAACGACCAATACAGTCCTTCCCAGCAGAAACCTCCCAAACCTTGTCTTTACTGGCAAAATTTGTATCAGTCTTCTGGTCTTTTGAGCTCTGACCAGAATCTCTCATACAGAACAACCTAAGGTGTTCTAGCACTACTCTTGCAGGTGACATCTCCAAACCTTTCCAAACTCTTCCCACAAGCTGTTCCCACAGACTCCTGAACCACACAGTCAGGTACAGTAACAGCAATGAATGGTACCAAATTCTGTGTTGGTTACTTTTCTCTCATTCCTGGGACAAAATTTTTGACACCCAAAATTACAGAAATAAGGGTTTATTTAGCTCAGGTAGGAAGTGGCTGAACCTGCAAGTCAGTCACACATACGGTGTCAAGGCAGGCTTCTTCCAAAAACAAAGACCCCAAAGAATGAGCTGCTTCCGTTCTGAGAGCACCAAGCCCTGAGACAATCCAACAATGAGTTCATAGGCAAAAGGGGTGTCATGTGACACTGACCTGCCAAATGTACAAATAAATGCACTAAGGGAGTGAGCAGTTCCTTTTCTCCCATCTGGAAAGAGGGTTCCACCTGACTTCAGCATTCTGTCTCTTACCTTTATTCTCCATCCTCTCACCATCTCCCTCCCCACCAGAAACTTTGAGAACTGCACTGTATGTGGGAAGTTATAGTTATGGAGGTTTCAGTCCATAATCAGCTGGCTCCAAGGCAAAGTGACATGGCAGAGGGACAATAAAGACAGCAAAAGCAGAAAGAGCAAAATGGGGGAGCCAGTAAGCCTGTTTTCCTCCTTATATTGTAAGCAGGATATCAACCCCGGGGCAGGTGTAGCACTCACAACATCTCTGGGTACTCCTCTTGCACAGGAAGAGAATTTTTTCAAAGTGAGGACCCTTGCCCCTGCTGAGTGATTTAGTTAAAATTCTAAATTTCTGATATTGACACAATGTGTCAGTTATTATACAGAGCAACTGTGAAAACTCTCTTGAGTCTCTCTCTCTCTCTTCTTTTTTTTTCAGTATCGGGGATCAAACTCATGATCTCGTGCTTACCAGGCAGGTGCTTATACCCCTGAGTTAAATCCCCAGCCCTCTTGAGTCTCTCTTATAAGGGCAATTTTCCGATCCATGAAGACCTTGCCTCATGACTGCTATTACTATCACAGTAGGGCTTAGAATTTCAACATATAAGGGGGAACATTCAGTCATCACATGTATGACTAAAGCAGATGTCCTTAAAGTTGCATTCACAGTGTGGAGTCACAGTCATGCTGTAAATGCAGAGGATGGAGAAATGAAAAACTGAAATTTTTTAATCTCTAGAATTGGAGGCAGGTTCTCCTAGTTAGTAAGTAGGGGGTATGCAATGGCTTTTGACCAGGCGATCAATAGTAACTGGCATTGACACTGGGTGCTTCAGCATATTCACTATAAAACCTAACAAAAAGCCTTAACTGCCCATTGCATACAGCACAGAGCCATACCCAGAAGAGGTGGCAACAAGACCTTCCAGAGGGAACACTGCCAGGTAGAAATGATAGCACCAAATATAAACATTTGTGCTTCAGAGAGGACACAACAGCACCCAATAAAGACAGTCCAGTCAGCAAAGAAAGTGACCAAGCTTCACTGTTCACTGTGATACCCATTATCCATGTGTAGATATTTACACTAAAATTAAATAACATTAAAACCCTTAGTAACACTGGTCATATTTCACGTATACAGTAGTCACTTGCGGCTACAGCTACCCTATCTGACATTATCAATCAAGAACATTTCCAAATATAAGGGAGGTTTATTGGACAGTATCGTGCTAGAGCAAGAAAAGAACTTCTTAATGAAAAATCCATACATGTAGCAGTCATGCTAAAAACTGGTCTGTAGGCATCTCCAGGGTACAGAAGTTTCGCCAAGATAGAAATAAAATATACTAGGTAATGATTAATAATGGACTGTTTAAAGTTTGAAATACCCCCTAGAGATACCTAGCCCAGCCTGTCAATGTGGTTTAGTGAAAATATAGAGATGGATAGTCCACACCTGGTTGGCTGGGCACTCAGCCTTGGGTTAGTTGTTTGATCAGTGAGCTATGAAAGACTTCCTGGCAAATTCATGCCTCATCTTCCTTGAGACATACATCTTGTTGCCACATTGGTAAGATGTGATGTTGAGATGGAGCATATTCTGTGCAACTATGAAAACACACTGGACGCTACACTGAGGTGTTCCAGACTTTCATAATGTTGTTTTATGCTTTCTTGCTTGTGGTACAGTGTATCCTCTGCCCATCATAAATCTTTCATGAATGTGCCTTGTTAGAGCCCTGCAGGTCCTTTCAATTATCTGACCCCAAGTAATTGCTGGGCCCCATGGTGGCCAATCAGATTTGATCATTAACACACATGAAAAATCCCCTGAACACTGCTAGAAATAACTAAGTTGAACCTGACAAAGCTCTGGCCATCCTACCTTAGCAGGGATGAGCAAGCAACACCTTGATTTATATCAGATTCTATTCTTCTGCTAGGTCAAAAGAGTTCTAAATAAAATAATATAGTTTGAAATAAATCAGAGAGATATGTCTATGCAAATTTTTAAAAAAGCATTTTATTTGCTAAACTTCAATTTTTTCTTCTGCAAAATGGAAAATGTTACAGAATTTCCATCATAGGACTGTCTGAGGGTTAATTTATATAATAAATGCATTGAGTGAGTACAGTGCTAAGGATGTAGTAAGAAGTCTGTAAGTGTGAGCTCTTGTTACCACTTGTTCAAATAAAGATACCTGTTAAACATGAATATTTATAACAAAGCTGGGCAATACATTAACATAAATATCTTATTATCTGTCTTGGATTTTTATTATATTTAGTAACAATGTCTCAATTACTTTCCAATTTTACACGTATTCTGGTTTCCCTTAAACAATATTTTACAAAAACATACTTTAACTAAGTAAAGGGGTACATCTTCCAATCCCTAATATAGTAAACATTTTCATAAATTCTGTTAAACAAATTAGTTTTATTAAAAATTCTACATTTTTATTCTTTTCATAGCACTTTATGAACAATTATGAATGAAATCGTTAGGCTACTAACACAAACTTCTTCCCATGGCAGTTAATATTACTTTCTAATCCCTATTGTATAAACAGCCCTCCAGCAGTTTCCTGGTATAATCCTCTCCCTTTATAAGTGAGATCTCACAGCTAGCAAATGGTAGAACTGGGGCTCAAATCCAATCAGGTCCAAATAAGTGTTGACATTATAAGTGTATATAGAATGACTGTGTGCTTTTTTAATGAGTATATCCTTTATACTAGAATATCATAATACAATGGGGCAAAGAAGAAATTTATGTTGTTCAAAGAATTATAGGATAGTGCTTCAGGAGAGGCAAAAAAAAAAAATTCTACTATAGTCTCCCTACCATTAAAGAATGGGGAGTCCTCATTAGACATTGTTCCATTCAAAGTCCTTTAAGTCACACGAAGCGGAAACCCATTCAAGGTTATGCATGTGAATAGTGATTTATTATAGGACTGTCTTAAAGAAATAAAAAGAAGAATAGATGAGATTCATGAGTCGGAAAGTGGATATGTTAGAAATTTCACTACATACTTCATCTTTCCACTTTAGGACAAGTTCCCCAACCTTAGACTTTCTTGAATTTTTTACTAAAAATTCCTGTGTTACCTGTTCTCCTTGCCACAACACAGCCTGGCTCTGAACCCTAGGGTCTGCCCTTCATGCTGCTTGAATGTGTTTCATTTCTGTGAGACAGCCTCTGCTTCTCATCACAGTCAGTCTGTATTGTTTACCCTTGTCTCAAAAATTCATCGAAATTAATTGGTTTGGCAGAAAATTTTTGAGCACATGGAATATAGAGCAAACCCTAAGGGGTCAATGGAAGAGTAAGTATATGCAAACACATCTTTTATACATATATATTAGAGTTTGTAGAGGAAAAGAATCAATCGATTTGTATGTAAAAGGAGTTTTTATTAGATTTGGCTCCCACCATTAGAGGTTAGGTGATCCTACAATGACTGCCTGCTGGCTAGAGAGCCAGAGAAATTGGTCAGTGATTATTCTAAGAAGCTGGGAGCCTCAGTATAAGGAAGAGTACAGCCCCAGTTCAACACTAAAGACCTGAAAGACCCATGGTCAGTCACTGGTGCAAATCTGTTGCACAGCTGAAAAATCTGGAGGCTGATGTCTCTAGACAGGAGCAGCTAAACATGGACTCACACAAGATCAGATGTATATGCTCAGTCTTCTCCCTTCTTCCATGTTATTTCATCTGGGCCTCCCATCTACTGGACAGTGCTGTCCACATTCTTTCCCATTGAGCTTAATGATCCATGTGCCAATCATCTCTGGAAATACATATCCACTTGGAATCTGCTTCACTAATATTCTAGGCACTACTCAACCCAGTCAAAAAGACAATCAGATTTAACCATCACAAAACTCATGTGATGGACTAAATGTTTATGTCTGCCCAGAACATATATTGTAACCCATAATGTAAAGCTATTAGGTGGTGGAGCTTTTAGTCTACAATGAGGTCATGAGGGCAGAATTCTCGTGAATGTGATTCATCTCCTAATAAAAGTACATCAAAGCACTGCCTTGTCCCCTCCCTGTATCTGTGAGGATACAGAGTGCAGCAGTCTGCAAGCCTGAAGTAGGTCTTCATCAGACCATGCAGCACCCCCCTGACATCAGACCTCCAGGCTCCACAACTGTGTGAGGTAAATGCTTGTTGTTTACAAACCACCCACTCCATGGAGCTTTGTTTTTAAAAATGCACATATTAGAAATTTCAGCACAAATTCCAGAAAGCATGGGGGCAATCATTCAAAATTATTCCACAGGTGTCACGTGAGGGATGATATGTTGCCAAGTATATTGTGAAAAGATAAATGTTTCAATAGTTCCATAGAAGCAGATAGAAGGGACTATAAATTCTGGGAAATGTAAATAGAGTAAATATTAAATAGCTTGGTGAATGCATATGTTTGACTGTGTGAAAGAGGTTAGATGTGAAAAAAAGTAGGAGCTGATGAAGTGTGTTTAAGAGGTAGTGATGTATTTGAACTGGACCAGTATCCACACACAGATATAATGAAAGTCTTAGTGAGGCCCTGTATAAAAAAAGAAGACTTGGAAACTAGTTCAAAGGCTCTTGACTCAATCCCTACTTTACAAAAAGATCACTCTTATAAAAGATAAATTAGAGATAATCAAGGTAAGTCTTGAAGTTGAGATTAAAAATAACAAATACAATTCTAGAGGCAAAGTTAAATACAGTTTATTTTAAAATATTTTCTTCTGGGAGCACATGAGGAAAAGCTTTGATACTAGTGCGGAACAATGGTCTTTAGTTATCTAGGGTTGAAAAAGGTAAGGTGATGTAGTCAATTCTACTTCTAAGATGCCGTTCTTAGGAACATATAAAATGAAGACCAAGATTCATGTACTGAAATATTCATGGAAATCAACAAATAAACAAAAACCTGGATTTAAATACCTAACAACATGAGATCCATTGATAAGTTGTGTATATCCAGATGTAATGTTATTGAAAAGAATGTTTGAAAGGAACATTTATAAAGACATTTATACATATGAATTTCTCCTCTCTGTCTCATATCACTAAATTTTCTTTTCATTATACTATATGCTAAGTGTAAGATTCAAGCACAAATGTAATATGTTTATGATTACAATGCTGCCTAAAATCTAAGTGTCAAAACTTTCTTTTGGAATCTGCACTTCCTAAACACAGAATATCAGCACTACTGTTTATATTTTTATAAAGATGTGTTATAAGAGGGAAAGATTGACAATTGTGATAAACATTAAGACAAAGACTGTGCTAACTCAAATATGACTCAGACACAACAGAGACTTATTTCTTTCCCAATTAATCATCTGGCTGTTTTAGCCTTGTTGAGTAGTTCCATTGTATGAGGTCATTTAAGGAATCTATTTCCTGTTACTTCTGGTACTGCATCTTCTTTTGGATGACTGTTTTTTCCTGCATGATCAAATTGAGTTGGTGCCATGTCCCTGTGTTAGTCTACAGTAAAGGCAAAGAGCAACAAATTCAAGTAGCTTTGTACACGTCACTCCTTACATATCTAAAATTTGGTCTCATGATCACAATGGCTCTGAGGAAAGCTAGGAAAACATGGTAGAAGGATGCTTTATGATTTTGAGGAAAAAGAGATGGGATATTGGGAACAATAATCTGTGTCACACCTGATGGAACATAATGGATCTTTGAGATTCCCTTGTCAGTTATGCCAAAATAATCTAAGGGTTTATGGGTTTTGTGTTGGATTTCTGTCCTTACATGAGTAGTAGGAACTCACTGTGATAGTAAACTAGTTACCGCTTTAGTTCACAGTTAACTGAACAACTAGATAATCAAATGTAACAAAGATAAATCTCAGATGACAAACTTAGAAAAAAGTAATCATATTCCTTTATCATCTTTAAAACATTGAAGTCTGACATCAACCCTCTTACCATGTGGCTGGTGAGAAATTCATCTTAGGCATCACTGATCTGCTTTCTCCTACGATAACATCATTGCCTTTACAGAGCCCCACAGTAATCATTTGTCCATGGCATTAGGTGTTCAGCTCCTTCAAATGCCCATCTGTAGTCTCCTCATGTTGTATACAGACCACAGGTGCATTGTTGAGGCCGACACAGGCGCCTGACACAGCTCTCATCCCACCCTCGCACTGCCAGGGAACAGGCCTCGGTCCCCTGCAGGCTGGACCTCCAGATCTATCTTGACCCAAGATTCACGGAAGCCTTTCTTCTCTCCCTCCATAACCTTCAGAGAAAGACTGAGCAAAGCTAAAGTCCAAAGTAACTTTGCAAATGATAGAAAATGCTTTTATCCTTAAACAACTTCTGTTCTCCATTCTGCAAAATTTCCTCCCATTTAACAGGGAGAGAGGGAAGTGATTCAATAAACCAACCAAGCATAGTCACTTCTAAAACTCACCCTGTTACCAGTATGCTAGGTATAAAGCCAATGGCATGCAACACATAGATTGTTTGGTTTTGGACCCATAGACATTTTCGTTTCTCCTGGGTTCCTTATTATTTTTATTAGTCAGATTTTGGAGAGTTAAAAAGGTCAAATAACCTCCACCTAATATAAGTTTCTTCATGACCAAAAAAAAAAAAAAAAAAAAACCAGGAGCAGCCAGAGGAAAGCATGAAAGAGGAAAAAGTTATACTTATTTAACCTACAAAGCTTGCCCATGGCTTAAAATAAAGAATCTGAACATTCTCCTAAAACTTGAAGGATATTTGTTCATTACCTAAACCTAGGGTGTGAAATAATGAAAGAACAGAAAAAAGGAAAAAAATAAATTTCACCCAAAATGCAGCTAGAATAAATCAGTGGGTTTTTCCTTTGTTTTTTCTCTTTTTGTTTCTTTTTTTTCCTTTCCTTCCTTCCAACAGCTTTCTATCCACATCTTCTGAATATAATTCTGTCCTTCAAAATCAGTTTTTTTGAGAATAAATTATCTTATTCCTTATTTCTTGCCTATCTGACTTCCTCAACATCAACATTTCAAGTTTTTAGAAATATTTGACATTTTTCCTGTTGATTTAACACAAAGCAGTAATATATTTTTATTTAGGAAAACTCACATTTTAACACAGTGAAAACATGACAAGAAGCAGCATGTTGCCAAATCTCCACTAAAGAGCTGGGCGGCTTCTCAGCAGACCTGTGTCAGGACCTCAGAAGTCAGGTAAACAGGGAAAGAGACTCAATATTTTAGTATTGAGGAAAACATTCTCTATATCTTCATTTTTTCTTGAATATGAAGAAATGATGTAGTAACTTTCCAAGATGCTATGGCTGACGTCTTTATTAATGATCTTGTAGAGACAGCAAATGGCACTTAACTGAAGTTTGGAAACAATGTTAAACTAAGAGCTGTTGCTAATATCAGTAAAGATGACACAGTAATAAGCAAACGTGTGGTGGCTAAAACTTAATGGGAAGAATAAAGGAAAATATAGGAAACATCTTAAAGTGGTGTGGAACATGCACCTTTCTGTGATGTAGAAGGAAAACCAGTATCTTCTCAAAAGAGGAAAGACATATTTTAGGGTAAACATGAAGACCTCGCCTCATGGAGACAAGCAGCTGTCCCTTCCTCTTAGCTCTAAGAGGACTGAACCTGGAGAAGCATGTCTAATTTGGAATCTTTTATTCAAACTGGTAAAGTGAAAAATAAAAGAACAAAATTGTAGTGCAAATCACAAAAGATGGTGCAGATAAAAAGCATTAATGGGGATAAATAATTTCAAGACTAAGGAAAAATCTATAACTATTCAAAAGGTACAAACACTACCAGATGAGCAATTATTTAGCCCAGAAAGGCTTGTAACAGTGGCATTAAATATGGCTTTATATTAGAAATATCAGGAAATTTTTTGTTCAACTATAAAAGCTATAGGAGTAGACTTTATGTGGGTAAACAACGAAATAGTGAGAAGGGAGTTTAAGAGGAAACATTAGATCACCAGTGAGCCAAAAGACAACAAACACAGGACCCTAAGCTCAGCAGTTTCATCTCTGAGCCTTCAAATGAGGAGCTATGGAACGAGACTTGCAACCAGGAGAAGGTGTTAAAAGCAACAGGAAAGACTTAGCATTCTAAAAACTCCTCCTTCTGTGCCTGAGTAGGATGAGCAGAAAAGATTCCAGTCAAATATAGTAGTACAATGGCAAGCAAAAACACTAAAATTATACCCAGGGTTTGGAGGCAGATTTATTTACATCAACAGGCACTGATCGTGATCATTCCCAGAATAGGCCTGATCTCTAGGGTTTATAGGGAATAATCAAGCAGGAAGCAGAGAGGCAGAATGGGTTGTCAATTGGGGTTTGATTTATACAATGTGCATCATAGCAGCCATCTAGGCATCACAGTGACCAGCTGTTTCTAAGAGATAGAAGCAAGTGGAATGGGAACAGGAGCTATTACCTGGGAAAGTTACAAACTGAAGTCTACTGGCTGTCAGGAGGCATTTTCTATTCCAATAAGACCTACTTAGAAAAGATCGCTGACCCATGTTCTTGATGTCTTCTAAGTATTCATTTTCCTGTGATGACATATGGGATGCCTTAGCACAGCAGCCAAGGTACTGGGGATAAACACATTATCCCCATTGCAAGTTTCATCCCATAGCTCATTTGAAGGCTCAGGATGAAACTTCTGAGCTTAGAGTCCTGTGTTTGCTGTCTTTTGGCTCACTGGTGATCTAATACTGGGGATAATTCACATTAGGTGAATTTGTAGACCAGTATAACATTCTCTCCTGTCTGATAAGTTTTCCTCCCATGTCTTCTGGGTACTTAAAAGAATAACATGGTAAAACTATTGAAAGAAAGAATCGCTCTACTCACAACCTTTCTCCAAAAGTGTGAGGTTTTCACACCAAGAAATTATCATTCTCTATAGCGGCAAAATGGTGCCATACAATTTAATTCAATTCTGACATTAATTACCCAGTTAGTACAGATCCCCCAAGTTGAGAGCTCAGTCTCACCAGACTCTACCTCTTAACGTGTCAATCACAAATAGTCCCATGGTACCCACACATCTGTGTAAATTGGCTATAATTAGAAATTTCTATAATGGCCTTATCAATTCGGTAATTTTCTATAAAGACTTCCAGAACTCAGGGAAGCACTTTACTTACATTTATCAGTTCAGTGTAAAGGATATTATAAAACACAGAAATAGATGACTAGATGAGAGAGGTACACTGGATAAGAATGATGCTGAGTGTACCAGTTTCTATGCTCTTGGAGTTTGGGGTGAACACCACAATGTGGACGTATCTATGGACCCAGAGGCTGCCTCAACTCTGTTGTTTAGGAGTTCTATGGTGGCTCCATTATACAGGCTTGGCTGACCACTGGTATAGACTCGATAGCCCAGGAGGTTGGGGGGTAAGGCTGAAAGCCACCAATTCTAATCATGGTGTTACTCTTCTGGTACCAACACTCACTCAGAAATTATCTAGGAGTCCATCAAAAGTCGTCTTACCAGCAATAGCTGAAAGGTCTTATTTTTTTTAAACTTCAGAATGAGAAAACTTTTATTTTAAATTTTGTATTATTTTGGATTTTGATAGGACTTATGATGAATAACAGAAACTGATCGTCATACCTGCTTCATTTAGGAAAACCCAAGCATTCTAGAACTCTGTGGCAGGAACCAGAGATAAAAACTAAATGCAGGAGCACAACATTCCTGGCAATCTTCACCTCTGCCATGCTGTAGGGTAACATGTTGAGTAAGTTAAATTCGTGCACCTCATTTTTCCCAATTATAAAAGGGTAGGCTTTATAATAGCATTTTAAAATGCCACTTTACTGTTATTCTGAGATCCAGGACTCTTACTGATTGTCTGAATATATTAGAGTTTTATAAGCAGAGTAACATATAGGTAACAGATGACATAGCAGACAGACTTCTTGGTTATGAACAAGAAAGGGCACCTTTGATGATGAAACAGAGAAGGAATTTTCAAAGAGATTTAAAAGAACAGAGAAGTGAACTCAGATTAAGCATCTAGAAGAATTACTGAAGCCTTACTATGAAAACCACTGATCCACACTGGAGTGCTCAACATTGTCATCAACAACAGTCTCACGCAATTTCAAGAAGATGAAGTCACGCATCTACCAGAAGCACAACTTGACTCTGCTTGTAGTTACTGTTACTACTCTCATTCTCTTGTACCCCAAATTTGGCCTTGTAGGATGGCCAACAACAATAGCCAAAAACATGGTCACTCACCATCTGATGATGGATTCCACCCCGAGCCTCTTTCCTCAGCCTATTCTGTTGCATGTCAAAGTCTCAGGTATCTTACTGGCAGGACCTACATCACTTCCTGTTCCCAGCCACAAAGTGATCTACAGGAGGGAGTGTCGTGACTTCTACAGAACTCATAGGCTGCACATTCCCCCATATATGAAAAAGTGTAAATTTCTAGAGATAAATTTCCACTAGAGCATTTGGCTTCCAAACAGTAACACGCACACATATATTTTTCCACCTTAAAATTAAATAGGAATAGGTTTAGCAATTGTGGAATATAGGAGACTGCCACCTCATATAGCCGTTATTGGAACAGTTTGCCAAAAGGGAGAAAAAGTATCCCACAAATTCAAAACTAAGATCGCTAATAAATAACATCCTCTTCCATGTCCTTTGCAGTGCTGCCTGGGCTATTTTTCCCTAAGCCTTGGATTATACTGTAAACTTTATCTAAATTAAATATGAAAAGCAACAGGAAAAATTAGCATTTATGAATATATGCATGAAACTATAAGAAAGAAAATATAAGGACAACAGTCTTTATATGAATCAGACACAAGTTGATAGTTTTTTAAATCTCCTCTCTTTTCTACCTATTCCATGTCCCCATTGTCACATTGCTCAGCTCTTCTGCTAAACTGCACCACAACTGATCATGTTTTTTTTTATTGTTTATTGTTTATTGAATCTATGGTCCTTATACTGAGCTAAACCTTTTTTGTTCTCATTTTTTGTTTTTGTATTTTGAAATAGAGTCTCACCGAGTCACTGCATTTCCCAGGTTAGTCTCCAACCTGCAGTCCTCCTGCCCAGCTCCTGGAGTTCCAGATCATAGGTATGTGACACACCTAACTATGGTCAGGAATCTTTATCTGATAGAATACTCCATATTTCATTCCCAAGACATATAAGTCCTTAGTAATATCCCATGTGCAGGGTCACTGCTGTTTTTCTTGTTTTTATCACTGGATAAGGAAAAGCGAGAGGACCCTATAGAGAATTCTTTGGGTTTTATTTAGATTTTCTCCTGTCTCCATTGTAGAACAGCTAGGAATCAATCCCATCAGGTAACATGTAATGTTTTGCCTATTTTCCAGCAGCAAGAGGAGTGTTAGGTGGCCAGATAACAAATCTCACTTTCCAACACCATTGCATTTCATGAGGGAAGCATTTATTTCATGGTTACTAACCCCATAAAACAGAAGATTCAAAAGATACAAGGAGAGTAAATAAGAGCTGTTGGAATGACTTGGACATAGAGTAATACAAAGCCATGTAAAGATACTGAAACTCAGCGGTTTATCACCTGGAGGAATCCCTCACTAGAACCTGACCTCCTAACATCATGATCTCCCCTTTTCAGATCCCAGAAGTGTGGGAAACATTTGTGTAGCTAAACACCATTCAGTTTTTTAATAAGGTTGTTGCAGCTAAAGTAAAGAGTTCTAGTAATGAGATGTGCCATTCTCACTCCCGCCCCCTTGATTCCACAACCCTTCTACACTGGGGGTGGAAAAAATAGCACCAATAGTTGATTTCTTTTTTTTTTTTTTATTTAAGAGGAAAAAGAGAAAAACACAAAACAAAACAAAGCAGTGTAAGGTTACACATAATACAGAACTACAAAAAAAAAAACATAACAGTAAGAAATCACCTGTTAATAGATTACATATTATCATCTTAGAAATAGTTGCTCTCTTGATCCAACTCCATCTACATAATGTAAAAGTCCAGACCGTACATGAAGCTATTACTCAATCAGAGTTCAACTGCGCTATCAGTGGACAATTCTGTAACGTGGTTAAGTCGCCTACTTTTGGGCAATGAGTTACACAGTAGGATGGTGAATTACATGGCATAGGCATGTTGGCTCAGGGGCTTTGCTTTCAAATAAATTCTTTGTTCTATAACTCTCTAGCTCAGACCTTACAAAAACGCCATTATCTTCCATTTCTCACCTGGGTAGACTTTAGGATCCTGCCTCCAGGCAATTTTAGACCTCTTGGGGGTCAGAAGACACGATCTTCAAGACTCCTCAGAATCAATGTCCTACCATAAGCAAGGAATTCTGTCCACAGCCTGGGTTCTGAGAGGTCAGAACTACAGCATCTGCTCATTTGCTCATTTTCAACACTCTCCCTTTTCTCCTTTCTATTCTGTTTTTCCTCTTCCTTCTTTGCTCATCCTCTCCCCTTCTAATTTATTCTTCTTCTTCACCTTTGTTCTCTGTATTATTTTTATACTTCCATCCATCTTTATGTCTTGGCCAAGTGAAGACTTGCCCCTACCTCTCTCAGATAAGCTTTTATTTCCACTCAACATTCAGTATTCTGTGCTGCACAAAATTTAGCTCATGTAGAATAAAAAAAAAACTTGGGAATATTACATTAAGTTATCTTCTTATCATAAAAAATCAATCTTTCTCACTTTAAGAGCTCAAGCTTTGATTTTATTTTTCACTGCAAAGATCTATGTATCTAGGTATCAGGGGAAGTGTTTGCAAATCCCCCCATAAAATCTTTACAAATGTTCTCTGTTTCAGTCTCTAACATCTTTTTTCTTTTAACATAAAGATCTTCTTTCACATGCTTAGTCTTATTAGGTAGTTGATTTTAACTGAGCATTTGACTTGATTTTAATCTGTTCATATATATATATATCTGTGTTTGCTTTGTAGTACTGTATTTAATAGTACATTTTAAAGTACAGACTAAAATACAGTTTTATCTCTTTGGGTATTTTCCTGTTTCTATTACAGTTGTTACTGTTGTTTTATTCTTTTTTAACTTGTGTTGACAAATTTTATACCTTTGATCCTTATAAAAGTTCTATGATAAAAGCAATCATTTCTGTAATATGACACCTTTCAAAGACTTTGAAGCACAGATTTAAAATGATCTCTATGGACCACAGAACATCTGCTTTTACTAATAATAGAACTCAATTGAAATGATATGGCTTAACATTTCAGTAAATTTTGGGAGGTGGCAAGTGGGAATGCACAAAAAAGGAACGATTTATTAAAATAACATGTGTGGCAGATTAACTAATGGCCAACTTGGAACACCCAACTGAACTGAGTCAGTGTGGTTCTGGGCATGATACAACTGAGGACCATTGCCAAAATGACACAAATGGAGAGTGGGAGGGGAAGATGATATGCTGTTGATTTTCCTGGAGAAGCTTTTAGTGGCTGTTTTTCTTGATAGGAACTCAGCTGCTTTAGTTGTCAGAGGAGCTTGGGTCTTTATTGTAGTGGGATATGGCCGCTGTCCTTTTCAGGGGGACTCTGATCTTTGCCCTGAGCACTGCTTCCTGGCTTCAGTGCAGATCCCTCAGCCTTGTGGCACAGATCCTTCACCCCACCTGTGCAAACTTTGTGGCTTCTATCACTGACTTTTAGGCTTTCCTGGGGCAGATCCTTGATATGACTTGCACAAGATATTGCCATGGGCTTTAGATCTTCAGATGGCCTCAAGCAGCCCATTGCTGTGGAATTCAGGCCCTGGCTGGATTTTTTGGGGCTCTAGTGGACATATATGTTGCATTTCTCTGCATTTGACTTTTTTGGGTGAATATTATAAAATGATCCTGTAAGAGTCCTATATCCTATAATAAATAAGTGTCCTATTATAAAATAATATTATAAAATAATCCTGTAAGTGTCCTATTTGAAATCTATTTCCTTGAAAAGCCTGCCTACAGTGCATGTGATTAGAAATGGCCTAGAATGGAAAGAAATTTTCTGAGAATTAAAAAAGGAATAGTTGAGACACATACATAAATACTTTTCTCTAGGTTTATGGTTCTTAGTCTTTGATAAATGTTTCATAATAATCTAGATAAACTATGGGCATTCTCCCCAAACTGCAACACATTAACACAAAGGTCTATGGACCCAAAGTAAGCCGCCATTTCTAAGGAATATTATTAGACAATTAATCCAAGTCTAAATATCCTCCTACTGCTCTATTCCACTATGAAAAGCCCTACTTGAAACTTAATCTTCATTCTGAAGTAGAAGGAAGATCAGGTGCCGCCTGTGCTTAACATTTTACTCATTGCAACAGAGCAGAGAAATAAAGAATGAGGGAGTAAATGAACAGATGCACAGTTCACCCCCGGAATGACTATGTAAAAATGCTTATGGGACCTGATTTGAAGAAAATCACTGTGACCAGAAGAGACAGCTTGAGCTAAAAAAGGAAATAGTAAGTACCTTGCTGTCTGTGGCAAGTTATAAATGACCAAGTCTCAGTGCAGGAGATGGATAGTTCTGTAAGCAGTGGGTAGAGGCTCATGTATGCAATGACAACTTGATTCCAGGGGGAAAGAATTTTGAACTATGGAATAGTCAGCCTTAGATACTAGAGATCACCCAGGCCATTATGGGGTCAGAAACATCACTAGGGTAGTACCAGAAGTTCCTGAAAAAATATAGTAAAGGGCAAGACAAGTAGACAGAACAGAAAGGAAAATTCTAGAAAAACTGGAGGACAGGATAATGGAATAGAGCCTCAGGCAATAGAATGAAAAAGTCACTGTGCTGCCCTTCCTAGGGGTACTTAATGCTCTAGGAGGTTAAAAACTGTACCATGAAGAGCTGTAATCCCTTGAGACCATCACGCTGAGGGCCCTGGGCAGTCGAGCTGCACTGTGCCTACAGATAGCTGTGTGACAAAAAACACCTTTACTTCCCACTGAAAGGCTAGAACTGGAGTTGACATCCAAGGCTAAAGCTTGAAATCAGAAATATTGGGGTAGTGGGATAAAGAAAACAGACTCACAAAGAAACTTATATGACATTAAATTTTCTTGAAGTCTAATAATTTACACAGCACACACACATAGCCCCAGAAGTGGAGATAGTGGATGGGGAAGGTCTAGGGTTAGAAAATCCTATCAGTGCCATGCACAGATGGTCTGTTTGTCCTGGATTCTTGCACTTCATAGAATATGTGCACATTACCATCAAGGGCCTTAAGTACGTCTGCTTTGATTTTCAATATACATTCATTTATATTGAAAATTTTTTTCTCTTAGTGCTTACACTAGTAAAATCACAGCTTATGATTCATATGCCTGATTCTGCTTCACTGAATTTTGACTCTATTTATAGTTAATGTATTTTGGGGATATTTTCTAATTCCTGATGAATTCTCTCTTCCTGTCTTCTTCAGGTCACTGGCAAATGAAAGATAGGAACAACCAAAAAGGAAAAGAACAGGAGAAGATTGTGTATGAATGGACTCTGAACTGGTGTTAATTATAGATGGTTATATCAAGGCCATTCATTCACTTGCTTCCTCTCCATCAAGCCTGAAATACGTAGTGGTATCAAGGGGTGATTGTAGAGAAAATTTCAGCTACACACATATACCCCAATAATCTCCATTGGTTCTTCCTTTAAGCAATTAACAAAATATTGAGGGGAAATAGGTAAAATCATGTCATTTTGTTTTGTTTATAACCTCAGTCACATGTCTCCCCATTCCCCCTTTGACTAGCTAACTGTCCCAAAGACTGAATCACACTAAGTGCCCTTTGGATTTGTCAAGAATACTAAAGTGTCTTTAATTTCACATGCTTTAACTTAATATATAGAAATCCTAGAGCCACTATTGCCCAGAATGTGCCCTTCCTAAGATTATCAGGAAGGAAAACATTTCAAGCCGTGTTTTCTGCCACTACTGTGGTACACCACTGAAAATTCCCTTTCTTCCTCTTCTGCCCAGAGAGTCTCCCTCCAACAAATTTTGTTTGGATTACAGAACAAATGACAAGGAATTCCCCGCCCAAAAAGTAATGGGTTTCTTGGAAAAGGTTAAAAGCCAATTTTAACCCAGTTGTGTCCCAATAAGTATAGTGACATTGACTTAGCCAGCTTCCCAGGACCACCCTACCAATGGCCACAGGAGTCTTTCTGTCCTGAGGTCACAGCACCACCACATGGTACAGAGAGGGAGAACACATATCCCTTCAATTTAACTGTGGGTAGATTCTTACTCGCAGTAATGCCCTGTTCTTTCGAGAAAGATCGCTCCCCTTTGAATAGGGGAAGGAAAGAGAATATTGATTTTATAAATTATGACTAACAAGAAAAAACTAGAAATTTCTAATTCTGGAGACATTTCTGAGAAACTAGTGTCTATCTTTAAGAATCAGTAGCTTATGCTGGCATGCCACCTATCATCCAAGCACTGTATGCCTGCAGACTATGATACAATCAAGCTTTCATTTATATTTATATGACCAGGAGGACTTTGTGTTTGATGATTTTGAAAGATACATGGACTCAGCTCATTTAATTCTGATATATTGCCCTATTATCTGTAAGAGGCCATTGGCTAAATTGTAGTATTCACAAGAGGGTCCATGATGGAAATTTATCAAATGATAGAGAAATATTCAGATTTAGAGTCTCTACAACAATAAAATTTGAAGATGAGAAGCACATTGTACTTCCAAATGACTACCAAAACTAGATTTAGGAGAACCTGATTGTAAAACAAATGCATTATTAAAATAATTTGCTCACTGCCTTAAAAGAAAAGCAGATTGACAGTTGATAGAACAAGAGAGATTGGATCCCCAGAATTGCAACAGATGTAACTGCTGCCTGCAAGAGCCAAATCCAGCAAGCCCGAGGCTGAAAGAGGTCCCTCATGGTGAGAGAAACTGGCATTTCTGGGTGGCCTGTCCCTAACAGAATTAAGTATTGTTTCAGTAATGAAATATTTTTTTAACTTCCATTAGTGCTAATCCAATGTAGGCAAATTGCTTTAGTTTCTAAATCCCACCCTTCACTTAACATCTATGGGTAGGTGTCCTGATGTGATAGTCATTGTGATGTACGTGAATTTTCAAAGAGGATACTCATGGTCTCTATCCTGAAGAACCAGGCAGTCTGGGAAGAAAAAACACAAGTATTCTGAGTGATATAATAATCTAATTATTGTCTTGAAGGAGTAAGAAGATGCAGGAAATTACTGGTTCCCAGTCAGATGAAGCCAGTGATCATGTGCTCCTCTCAATATCATTATTGTGCTGATGTCCTGTTGAGGCCAGGATGTGTACCTACTATGATTTCAAGCACTGGTGCTATGTTGGTAGTGAATCATTTTGTATCTCATCAGTGACATGCAGTTTCAGGATGCTGGTCTTGGTAACCAAAGGTAACTGACTATGGGAAGTAACATTGGGGTTAGAAATGAATTGAAATTATTATTAGAGGCTGGGATCTAGTTTTAGCTCTGCCACTCCCTGCCTCTGGCACTCTGGGAAAATCACTCTATTACCAAGCATCTCAAATAACCTCAGCTGTGAATGTCAATGGACAATTGAAAGTTACTAAAGGCCTTCATTTTTATTGCTCAGTGTGGAACTGAGCCTTTTCCCACTACCTCCAGTTAGCTTTAAAGGAAGGCAGCTATGAAGCATTGTAACTTTCCTGAGAGCTATATACAAAGTCTGCCTTTACAAGGCCACATGGCCATGCTAATAAAGTGGACTTTGTTGCCTTTGTACATTGGATATTGAGCACTAAAGATCCATCTACCAGTAGATAAATATTAAGCATGTGTTTTCAGGCCTTCAAAAAAATGGGAATAAAACAAAAATCACATCTTTCTCTGCAGCAAATAAACATGAAAAAAGTTCCTGGAATTTAGGTCAAAGAGTTCAAATATCTTCCACTAGTAGGATCCATAGCTTGCAGCTAATATTGTAGAATACTATATCATAAATCATTTATGAAAACCTCATTTTTCATTAAAGAAAACTAAGTCATATACCTTCCCTGAGCCACTTAGGAAACTAGTGATAGCCTTCATTTATTCAATAAATATTTGAGCTTCAAAGTTTTTGCTAGATACTGAGTAAATAGTAAGCAAGGCACTCACAGATCTTATAATGTACTGGAAGCCACAAATAATTAAACATGATTTGGTAAGTGTTATGACCCGGAAATTCTTTTTAGAGGGATATCACAGAAGCATTTCTCAAGAAAGTCAAGCCTAGGCCAAGCTCTAAATTATGACAGTTAGGTCTGGGAATCCTTACGCAGAGCTCAACAGTCCTCTATCGACTGAGGCTACAGGAACCGACTTGGACTTGCTCAGTGAGGAATAGGGTGTCCTTTGGAAACTGCCTGCTCTTGCCTTGTCTGACAAAGACCACCAGCAGCTCCTGAGAACTTGTACCTCTGTTCACTCCGCCCTTTGTTTCCCTGGCCACCATCAGAGTAACGTAATAGAAGAAAAGTGTACTCCACAATCTGTAGTTCTGGGTTCATTGCTACAGCTGTGCCCTATAGGCTGAGCACTTCCCTCTTTGAACCTACCAGTTCAAACTGAGGAAAATAGCTACTGAATAAAGTGATTGAGTCTTTAATCAAATAATGAATATTAAACAGTCACAGACTCCAGCAGCCAAGCTGCATAAAAAGCCTGCAGAGAGCAGGTCTGAAGGGTCAGGCAACTGCAAACACCTAAAACTGCAGGCTTCTTGTCAGGGTGACTAATAGACTTTGCAAAAGAAACAATAAATTCAAGGTCTGTAAACACTAAGAAGCTCTTCTCTTCTGCTTCTTGCTTCCTCATTATCAATTGAAATTATTATATACTTCCTTGGTGCTTTACATTAAGTCCACTAAAAACATCTCCATAAACTCTCCGTTCCAAGTTCAACACTACTGTGGATGTATTGAGGAAAAGAACAAAAATAGAGTTCAAACGTAAAGACTGGCTGATTAGAATCAACTTATTCAACCCAGGATGTCTAAAGAAGCAGTTTCCACTGTCTTCGCCCTCTGATGTAAATTAATTATAGTTTATTTAAAGAAACTGTTAATGAAGAACCTAATAAAATTATAAAGGAAGACCCAAGCATGTTTTAACCCAAAGCACCAAATACTCCAGTTTATTTACTCTTGGATAAACTGGGGATGAACTCTTGGAGAGTTCAACCCATGTGGTCAGAAATCTCCCCAAAGTGATCCTCCTTAATGGGATACAGATGACATCCAGGCACATAAAGTCAGGTATATTCAGTATGAAATTTTTCTTCTAGAAGCCAAGGTTTCTTTCTGCCAGTCTTCTCCTTTACTGACAGCTATCAGAGGTCTTGGCTGCCTGGTTTGTATTCCATATAACTTCCTTCTTACATCTCTCCAAATGGTTTGTTAACTTTCTTTAAGATATTGCAAAGGAGGAAAATGACAGCTTGCAAACTAACTGTATTGAGCCTGGCCCTAAGGAGAAGGGATTTGGAAATCTGTGAGGCTGACAAAATGCCTGTGGGTTCTGTTATATGAAATGATTTCTACTCTGGCTTTTCCTAAACAATGAGAATATGAGTTCAGTCTTTCCTATTCAAGGATGTTATGCACTGTCAACTTACAGCCTCAGATTTTTACAATGTTAATGATCCTTAACCAATAGAACTTAATTCCAGTTGCAAAAATCCTCCAGGTTTTCTCCAACTACTGCAAGGAAACCTGCAAGTTCATTCTTCATAAATGCCAATGTGATCAACCAAAGTTGAAGTAGTCGTATGAGAAAGGAAGCAGAATGTGATATTGTTGCCTAAGAAAGTTTCATTGTTTTATTTATTAATTCAGCTAGTGACCATTTTAGCCTTCCAGCTATTTTAAAGCCCCTCTTTGTAGATGATTATCCTCATGTGACTTTTCCATTTAAATTTATTTTTAATGAATGCATCAAAACATAACAATGTACATATTGAAGTAAGCTGATGTTTCAATATATGCATACATTATGTGATACTTAACTCAGATTATCCAGTTATATACTGAAATATTTATTCTACTTCCTCAAGTATTTGCCATTTTTTTTTAAATGATGAAAACTCAGAATCCTTTCTTGTAGCTTCTTCTTTACGTATAGGCCCCTAGTATCCAATGGCACCCCAGAACTTGCCATCTAACTGACACTCAGTGCCCATTGACCCCTAAGGAAGAGAGCCACAATTTTAGCAAAAAGGAGCCAAACGGAAATATAGGTTTGTTCTAACCCGCATAGAAACAGGTAACTCTTAAGTTTTCAAACTGTGTAGGTATTTTTTTGCCCCTCACCACTTGTGGATGAGAGTGTGTCTACATGTTCTTTCGTTCCCGTTTGCACATGTTAGAGCAGTAGCCTGTGCAGATGGTCATCCTGAGGATCCACAGCCAGGGCACTGTACTAAGAGGTTCCAAGACAAGGAAGTTTCTACAAGTTTCCAAGAAGAAATTTGCACATGCCCAAAGTTCATACCTCCCTTTCCTAAAAAAGGCTTTTTGTCAGTACACACCTATGTTCACAATAGCCTTTTTTCACTTTACCAAAATAAGCCTTGCTTCACTCTCCACCCCAGAACAATATCAAAGTTAAAAAGATAGAGCTCGTTTCTTTCATGATTATTCAAGACAGCCTAAGTCCTCAGGTCTTCCGGTCTTTTTCCCTCTCACGTGTGCTTCTGATAAGAATGAAGTTGGGGACTAAAAATAAGAAATCTGGGTCCCTTTTTGAATGCTCTAAAGTCAAATATAGCACAAACTGGGATTAGTGTTAATAAAAATAAGAGGGAAATAAAATAGGAGCGATGACAATTTTCATCTAATGACTTTACCTCTTCTATTCCCCTAACATTATCAAAGAATTCATTATTCATGAGGGTGAATCTGTTGAGAGCAAGGTAAAAAGAGCATCTGTGGGAAATACGGAACACTAAAAATGGGCCTTTTATGTGTTTAAATGTAAGCACTTCTTTTCAACTATTCTCAGTGTTCGTTCCTAAGACATATTATTAACTGGATAAAAGCAGCTTCCGTCATCCAAAGCAAAGCAACTGCCATCAGCCAAATCTACATGGTTGGTGGTGCAAATCTTTTAATGTAACTGGAATGTTTTCTGGTGTTCCAGATTTTTTTTTTTTATTTAAAAGGAAAAAAAAACAGTATAAGGGTACAAGTAATACAGAATTACAAACAAACAAAAAAAAAACGGTAAGAAATCACTAGCTAATAGATTACATATTGTCATCTTAAAAATAGTTGTTCAACTTACAGGATTAAAGAATACAAAGTGGAGATTTAAACAGTGAGACTGCAAACAGTTGTGTTCAATGATCCAACAAAAACTCAGTAATATGGTCATCTATCTTAACACACCTAAACACACTTGCAGTTGTATCCCTTAGAGCACTTTTTTTTTGTCTCTTTTTTACAACAAAATTTGCACATTTTGGGTTTTATTACTCCCATAGTTGTTATTACTTTTTTTGGAAGAGAATAAAACCAAATATGACAAAATAAAGCAGTCAAAACAAAGGATAGACATAGCACATGATGTAAAAACAGAATATAAGGTTATCAACAATGGTTACCATAATGTCTCTTGCTTCCTTAAAAAGAATTGGCTATATCATTAGGTATAATAAAATTGAACAAAACAGTACAGAACAAGACCAATAAAACCTAAACATTGGAAACATTACAGGACTTCAAAAGAAGATAATAGTCAAACTAGAATGGGCATCATAGTCAATCTTATTGCCTTCAAAGTAGTTGCCTATACCCTCAAACTTGATACTATCAAACAGAACAGAACAGAGTAAAATCAGTCAAAACAAGATAGTAGGAGTAATACAGGGCTTCAAATCAAGTTAATAGGAAATCAAAAAAGTTACTATATTGTATTTTGCTAATTTTTTTGATTTTTTCCTTAATTAAAAAAATAATAATAAAATAAATAAATAAAATTTTTTATGAATAAGGAGGAGATTGAGATAAAAGAGGACATTACAACATAACAATACAGGTCAAAGCATGACAGTTCCAACAACCTAGTGCTTCACAAGATAACCCGACTTAATAGTAGTTGCCATAGTGTCTCTTTCCTTGAAATACTTGAATATAACTTCATATTCTATAGCATCAAACATATCAAGACAGTGTGAAATCATTCAAGTGGATGAAAGTATCACAGGGTATTTAGAACCAGCTAACAATGAACATGGTTTCTATATTATCTCTTTGCCTATAAAACTTTTTGTTTATACTATCACATATAATAAAATCCAGTAAGATAAAACATGATAAAACCCATGGAGTCAGAAGAGCAACAGTTTGGTGGGACTTCAAAACAAGATGGTATTAAATCAGCACTAGCTATTATGATGTCTTGTTTTCTTCAAAATAGCCATTCATTTCATCACAGGCAATAATATCAAACAGCCCAGAATAAAGCCATTCCAATTAATATAAGGCTTCAAAGCCACATAATGGGGAATCATGATTGCCACATACTTTTATATATTTGAATCATTTCTTAAATAGGGAAAGTATTCGGTATTCATACATGTGAGTTTGATTTATTTCACTTACGAGTATGGTCTCAAGCTGCGTCCATTTATTTATAAATATCTCAATGTGATCCTTCTTTATAGCTGACTAGTACTCCATTGTATAAAAATACCACAACTTTTTTATCTATCCCTCAGTTGATGGACACTTAGGTTGTTTCCAAGATCTGGCTATTAAAAATTGTGCTGCTATAAGCATAAGTGCACATATATCACTGTGGTATGATGCTTTCAGTTCTTCTGCGAATATGCCTAGAAGTGGATTAGCTGGAACAAATGGGATTTCCAATCCCAGTTTTTTGAGAAATCTCCAAACTGACCTCCACAATGGTTGCACCAGTCCACACTCCCATGAACAGTGCAGGAGAGTTCCTTTTCCCCCACAGTCTCCCCAGCATTTGTTGTTGATGGTTTTCTTTTTCCTGGCCATTCTTTCATGAGTGAGATAAAATGTCAGTGTGGTTTTATTTTGCATTTCTCTAATGAGTAATGATAATGAACATTTTTTTTATGTATTAATGTGCCATTTGTATTTCTTCATCTGAGAAGTGTGTATTCATCTCAGATGCCCATTTTTGGATTGGATCTTTGAATTTTGGAGGTCTGATTTTTTTTAAATTTTTTATGTGTCTTAGACAGAAGTCCCTTGTCTGAGGGAGAGTTCACTAAGATTTTTTCCCAGTTTGTGGGTTTTCTTTTTACTATGCTGGAGATTTCTTTTGACATGCAGAAACTTTTTAGTAAGAGGTGGTCCCAGTTATTGATTCTGGGAAGTATTTCCCGTGTGGTTTGAGTCCTGTTCATGATTTCTCTACCTACCCCTATGTCTTCAAGGTTTCTACCCAATTTGTATTCCAATAGATTTAGTGTTTCTGTTTTAATATTCAGATCTTTGATCCATTTAGATTTTAATTTAGTACATGATGATAGGCATGGGTCTAGTTTTAGTTTTCAGCAAATGGAGAGCCAGTTTTTCCAACACCATTATTAAAGAGACTGTCGTTCTTCCAGTGAAACTGTTTGGCTCCTTTATCAAAGATAAGGTGGTCGAGTGTGTTTGTAGTTGTGGCTGTATTTTCTAATCTATTCCATTGATCTTTGGCTCTGTTTTGATTCCAGTACCAAGTTGATTTTAATACGTTTGCTTTGTAGTATAACTTCAAGTCAGGGATGGTGATGCCTCCTGCCTTGCCTTTGTTGCTTAAAATGTCTTTGCTATTCTAGGTCTCTTGTCACTCCAGATGAATTTTAGGAGTGATTTCTCTAGATCTATGAGGTATGTTGATGGTATTTTTATTGGGATTGCATTGAATATGTATAAGAGTTTTGAGAGAATGGCCATTTTCACAATATTTATTCTTCCTATCCATGAGCAAGGGATGTCTTTCCATTTTCTGAGAGCATCTTCAGTTTCTTTTTCAGTGTATTATAATTTTCCCTGTACAGGTCTTTCACTTCTTTCATAAGAGAAATTCCTAACTATTTCATTTTTTTGGTTGTTAGCATGAAGGGTGTGGCTTCTCTTATTTCGCTCTGTGTGATTTTGTTACTAGTGTATAGGAATGCTATTGATTTTTGAGTATTGATTTTGTATCAGCTACATTACTGAATTTATTTATTATATCTAAGAGGTTTTCAATGGAGTTTAGGGGGTATTCTATGTAAAGTACCATGTCATCTGCAAACAATGATAATTTAACTTCTTTTTCTATCTTTACCCATTTTATTTCTCTCTTTTCTAATTGCTCTGGCTAGTATTTCCAGGACTATATTATATAGGAGCAGTGATAAAGGACATCCTTGCCTTGTGCCTGATTTTAAAGTAAAGGCCTTCAATTTTTGGCCATTTAGTATGATACTGGCTGTTGGTTTGTCATAGATGGCCTTTATTATATTGAGGTAAAGACCATCTATTCCAATTTTCTATAAAGTTCTTATCATGAATGAATGTTGGACCTTATCAAAAGCTTTTTCTGCATCTATAAAATGATCATGTAATTCTTACATTTGGCTTTATTGATATGGTGGATTACATTTATTGGTTTACGTATGTTGAACCATCCCTGCATGCCTGGGATGAATCCCACTTGGTCATGGTGTATAATCTTCTTGATGATTTGCTGCATCCTATTTGCCAATATTTTATTGAGGATTTTTATATCTGTGTTCATTAGGGAGTCTGGTCTAAAGTTCTCTATTTTAGTTGGGTCTTTCTCAGGTTTTGGTACTAGAGTAATATTTGCTTCCAGGAATGACTTAGGAAGGATTGCTTCCCTTTCAATTTCATTGCGGAGTTTGAGGAGTGTCGGCATTATGTCTTCTTTGTATTTCTTGTAGAATTCTGCAGTGAATCTGTCTGGGCCTGGGCTCTTCCTTGTAGGTAAGGACTTAATTACATTTTCAATTTCATTAATAGAAATTGGGTTATTCAGCAGTTTTATATCCTCTTGACCTAGCATTAGTACTTCACATGTTTCTAGGAATCTGTCTATTTCTTCTGTGTTATCAAACCTTTGAGAGTAGAGGTTTTCGAAATAGGTGTTGATGATTTTCTGTATTTCTGTAGAGTCTGTAGTGATTTCACCTTTTTCATTTCTTATTGCATGAATTTGAGCTTTTTCTTCCCTTTTTTAAATAAGGTTGGCTAGGGGCTTATAGATTTTATTTATTCTTTCAAAGAACCAACTCTTTGATTCGTTGATTTTTTGGATTGTTTTCTTAGTCTCTATTGCATTGATTTCTGCTCTGATTTTTATAATTTCCTCTCTTCTTTTGGCTTTGGGCTTGACTTACTCTTCTTTTTCTAGATGTTTGAGGTGTAGCATCAGGTTATTTATTTGTATTCATTCTGTTTTCCTGATGTTGCAACTTAGTACAATAAAGTTTCCTCTGAGGACAGCTTTCATTGCATCCCACAGATTCTGGTAAATTGTATTTGTATTTTCATCTTCATTTTCTTGTAAGTATTGTTTAATTTCTTCTTTAATTTCGCCTGTGACCCACTGATTACCCAAGAGTGTATTACTCAGTTTCCACGTGTTTGTGGGATTTTTGCAGTATCTTTTATCATTAATTTCTAATTTCAAAGTACAATGATCTGATAACATGCAAGGGATAATTTTACCTCTTTTGCATTTATTTAAATATGTTCTGTGAGCTAATATATGGTCTATTTTAGAAAATGACCCATGTACTGCTGAGAAGAATGTGTATTCTGATATTGTTGGATGGAACACTCTGTATATGGCTATCAAGTCCATTTATTCACATGTGTGATTTAGTTCTGTTATTTCTTTGCTGATTTTCTTTCTGGTTGATCTGTCCCTTGGTGTCAATGGTGTGTTAAGGTCTCCTGGTACAATTGTGTTACTGATAATTTAATTTTTCATTTCTGTTAATACTTGTTTTATATAACTCAGTGCTCTGGAATTTGGTGCATATATATTTAAGCTAGTTATCTCTTTCTCTTGAAGCTTTCCCCTAACAAGTATGTAGTGACCTTCTTTGTCTCTTCTGATCATTATTGGTTTAAAGTTCACAGTGTCTGCACAGTGTCCTGCTTTTTTGGGGGTTCCTGTTGCATGAAGTATTGTTTTCCATCCTTTGACTTTCAGTCTGTGAGTATACTTCTGGGTTAGATGGGTTTTTTGTAGACAGCATATGGTTGGATTTTGTTTCTTGAGCTGTTCTGCCACGCTGTTTCTTTTAATTGGTGCATTGAGACCACTTACATTAATGGTTATAACTGTTATATGTTAGTTTATTGTTGACATGTTATCTTTCTGCTGTTGCATCTTTATCTTTCTGTTCTGTTTAATTATCTGCTTTGCTTAGTGGTTTTTTCCTAAGTGTATCTAAATTGTCTTTCAATATTTTTTGCAGGGTTGGCTTGGTGATCATGAAGTTCTTCAGCTGTTCTTTGTCATGGAACTATCTTATTTCACCATCAATTTTTTTTCTCTCTTTTTATCAGTACCAGGGATTGAACTCATGACTGCCTGCTTACAAGGCAGGTGCTTATGCCACTGAGCTAAATCCCCAGTTCCTCACCATTGATTTTGAAGGATAGTATTTCAGGATACATCAGTCTAGGTTGGAAATCATTTTCCTTTGGGATCTGGAATACTTCACTCCATGATCTTCTTGACTTTATTGTTTGTGCTGAGAAGTCTGCTGTGATTCTGATAGGTTTTCCTTTATAAGTGATCTGTCTTTTCTCTCTGACAGCTTTTAATAATCTATTCTTGTGTTGGATTTCTGGGATAGTGATTATTATATGTCTGGGTGTAGTTTTATTTTGATTATGACTATTTGGAGTTCTATATGCTTCACTGAACATGATGTCAGTTTCTGGTCTCATGCTTCGGAAATTTTCAGCTATTACTTCTCTAAACATCTTCTTGACATCCTTTATGTTGTCCCTTTCTTTTTTCATTAATCTCTATCAATCTTTTGTTGCTTTTCTTTGTGTCATCTTGCAGTTGTTGAATTGTTATTTCCTGATTCCTTGTTATTTTTAAAAGATCTTTCCTTTCCTGTTCATTAGCTGCAATCTTGTCTTCAAGGTCTGAAATTCTATCTTCACTTTCATTGAGGTGGCTTTTACAGCTTTCAGTGGAGTTTTTGATTTCCTGTATATTTCTGTGCATCTGCGTTATGTATTCTGTTTGTTTCTTATATTGCTCATCTAGGGATTGTATCTTTTTGTTTAGTTCCTCCAATTTTTTAACTGTGTTTTCTTTAGATATGTTCAGCATTTCTTTCATTTCTTTTATCATTTCTTCTTTTACCCGGGAGATTATTTTTGGTTTGAATTCCTTTAAAGTTTCCCGGAGTTGCTTCTTTATTTCAGTTGCTATTATGTCCAACATTTGAGGTGTATGGCTTATATTTTCTTCTATGTACATCACTCCTAAGGTTTCTTGGGATGGGCTAGAGGTTTGAGATTGTAATTTGATCGTTCATTTTGTCATTTTCCTATATTTCTGTGTTTCAAGTGTTATTTGAAAGCTTCCTCAGGGTCTGTTGGAAATCCACTTCTATGCCCGCAGCTCCTGGGACTCTGGCACCCAGTTCCCCCAGGCCTCCGGGCCTCTGGAACTGGTGGTGCTCGCCTGCTTGCGTAGAACTCCACAGTCCCAAACAAGCTGGGCACCGGGGAAATTGGGCACCTGCCTGCTTGCTTAGAACTCCACAGTTCTCCAAGCACAGCCAGAATGGGGAGGCAGATGCAGGCACCTCAGACCTGCCTAGCTGTTCCAGTGCACCCAGAAGGCTCAAGGGTCCCAAACAAGCTGGGCTTGGGAGAAGGTGCGCGGGGCACTTACCCCAGGACACTGGGCCTCTGGAACTGGTGGCACTCGCCTGCTTGCTTAGAACTCAACAGTCCTCCAAGCACCTGGTGTTCCAAATTTTTCAAAATAGATAAATCCCATACTTAAACTTCTGTGACATCTCTTTTCAGATTTGGCATATGATATTAAATAAGATTATTAAACTGTTTTATCCAGCTATATACTGACATATTTATTCTAATCTCTTATGTTACAATAACCTTAAAACTTCTATTCCTTAATAAAACAAAATCAGGCTAGATACCAAAATGATTAATTTTACATTTAAAATTTACATGTATTTAATGCATTTATTTAATTTTAAATATATTTATTTATTTTTAAAATTGTTAGAAAGGGCTAGAGATTTAGCTCAGCATTGTAAATATCTGCCTGGCAAGTGCAAAGTCATGAGTTCAATCTCTGGTACCAAAAAAAATTTTCAGAAGGATGACCAGTTCTGAGATAAAACATCAACTTGTAAGCCCCCGCCCCACCTTCCCTACCAGGGTGATATCAGAAAAGATCCACTAAAACAAATAAATTCAGTGTCTCATACCATAATATTTAAATATTGTCTATAATTCTAAAAAAATCACTCATCATCTCAACATCTAAGAATATCTTAATTTGAATGTGTTAAGATAATTAGCATACCCAGGGCTGGGGATTTAGCTCAGCAGCATAAGCACCTGCCTTGCAAGTGTGGAGTTGTGAGTTCAAT
Organism: Cavia porcellus; assembly: GCF_034190915.1. Taxonomy (NCBI): domain Eukaryota; kingdom Metazoa; phylum Chordata; class Mammalia; order Rodentia; family Caviidae; genus Cavia; species Cavia porcellus. The sequence goes on along the minus strand of NW_026947504.1, from coordinate 50,523,018 downwards.
CCCTGGTACCAAAAAAAGAAAAAAAAGATGATCAACATACCCTATCACAAAAATGATGGAAGTGATGGGATTATCTGAAAAAGATTATAGAGTAGAAATTTTTAAAAGTTTAATGAACAATTATGAATATAGTTTTAAAACATTGCATAAACAAGAAATCTCAGAAAAGAAATATATTCCTAAAAGAACCAAATAGAAATTTTAGAAGCAAAAATTATAATAGCTGAAATCAAAGCTCATTGGCATATAAGCTCAGGTAATCAAAGAGGCTGAGACCAACCTGGGTAACTCAATGAGATCCTGTCACAGCTGGGGATGTGGCTCAATTGCAGGGTACTTGCCTAACATGAGCAAGACCCTAGGTTTAATGCCAAATAAAAACCCAAAATGAAACAAAATCCTCAGTTGACAGACTCAATAGTGGAATGGACAGTATAGAACAGAAAAGGAAATGATAAATCTGTGAACCAAAAGATAGAGCTATTGTAATTAGTAAGTAGAAAAATAGACTGAAAAACTAAACACAGCCTTAGGGATCCATGAAACTCTACAACAAAATAAGTACATGCCATCAGAACCCCAAGATGAAAGACAGAAAGAATAGTTCTAAAAGGATATTCAAAGAATAATGCCTGAAAACCTGGAAAAATATATAAACTTATATACCCAAAATACCAGTCAATTCTAAACAAACCCAAAAGACACACATGATAATCAAACTTCTGAAAACATGAAGAAAGAATTTTGAAAGCAATAAGAAACATCTCACTTATCAATGAAAACAGAAATCAAATGATAGCAGATTTCTTATCATGAAGGTCAGAAAGTTATGATAAGATGTTTTCAATCTGGAAAGAAAAAACTGTTAACTCAGAATCTTACATATAACAACATATCCTTCAGAGTTTAAAAGGAAATTAAGATATTCTCAGAAAAAGGAAAACTAAAAATTTGTTACCAACAGTCCTATTCTAAAAGAATACCCAAAGTAATTTCTTGAAATGGAAAGCTAACAATAAAAGGGAATTAAGAAGAACAGAGGAAGCAATAAAAATGAGTGAGTACAATAAACTTTCCTGCACCTCTAGTTTTCCAAATTATCTTTGATTGTTGGAGTCAAATATTCTCTACTGTAATTCTCAACCTATGTATAGCAAATATTTTAAGTGATTATTTTGAAATAGAGAATGTTAAAGGGGCTTAACGGAAAAGATTTCTATGCTTCATTTAATTGATAAAATGTCAGTAGTACTAGTAGATGGTGATATAATAATACTTAGAGTAACCAATAAAACAAGCCTACACAAAGGTACACTATATACTCAAAATCACAACAGAGATAAGGCAAAATGGAATTCTGAAATATGTTTAACCAATACAGAGGGGAGAAAAAGGAGGAAAAATAAGAGATGCAAACAAAAGCCAGAGGGAAAAAAAACAAAAATGTGAAATTTAAGCCAGAGGCTGTAGGAAGAAGGGTAGGTAGGCTGAAATTAAGCATGAGAAAGATCACAAAAGTACAACGGTTGTGTATCTTGATTGGTGGTGGTTATATGAATACATAATATGAAAAATGTGGATGGAACTATACGTACATTGCATTAGTGCCAGTTTTCTGGTTTTGATGCATAGAATATACTCAAAGCCAATCTTCCAGGCTGGTGTTCTGAGTGTGGGAATGGTTGATTCTCCATATCAATCTAAAGAAAAAGTGAATAGGAGATTGTAGACGAGCAGGTTTGTGTCTGGAGCACATTTGACCTAGGACTGCTTCTCATCTATTTTATTTTTTTTAGTGCTGGCTTTGTTAGTCCATGATTTCCTTCATATGTTTTTGTTTAGTTCATTTTAAGGAGTATGCATAAAAATCTTCTATCAGCAGGCCAGCACTGTGTGGAGAGAAACTATACCTATACATGGATTTGCATAAATAGATAGATTGCATATGTGTGTAGATGTCTGTGTGTGTGTATGTGTGTGTGTGTGTGCGTGTGTGTGTGTGTGTGTGTGTGTATTAATCATATCCCTGTCACTGGGACAAAATACCCAACATCCCAATTTAAGGAGGAAAGTTTATTTTGGCTCACAGTTTTGGAGATGTTAGTCCATAGTTGGCTGCTTCCAAAGTTGAGAAGCATGGTGGAAGAACATGGCAGAGGACTGAATCGTGGTGACCAGGAAACCTAAAGAGGGAAGAGAGTGAAATAACACACCCCGAGGGACCCACCTCCTACGAACAGGCCCCACCTCCTTCTCCTGCATTCAATTAGGAACTCATGAATGGATTAATTGGCTGGGGAATGTAGTACCTCCCATGATCTGACCACCTTACAAAACCCCATCTTTGAATACATGAGACTATGGAAGACACCTCAGATCAAAACCATCAAAGTGTGCAGATTATATGACCTGGCTTTTAAGGAACTTACAGATAATAGGTTTCAAATACATGAAATAGTGCAGGTATAATATAGTAATAGAATAAACAGATAAACAGAAATGTTGTGTTTCATAAAATCTAAGATATCATAGATTACAAACCATACCATTATTTTATGTACCATGAAGAAAGAAAAGCTACTTCTGTATACTACAACAAAGTGATTTGTTACTTTGAATTTTTATTTTGTACTTATTAAAAGAATCTGTTAAATACACTCTGGTAGTTTTTTTCCTATCACAGTGTATATACATTAAAAAGAAAGTGCAGGTGAAATAAATTGGTTAAAGAGTTTCTAAAACTTCATAATATCCAGCTTGTCTCTTTAATATCACTTTTTAGTCAGCTTTTCACCTTTGTCTTTCCACACAGAATAGTCCCTTTGCTCTCGTTGAAAGGAGTAGCCATAGGGGCTGGGGATTTAGCTCAGCGGCATAAGCGCCTGCCTTGTAAGCAGGCAGTCGTGAGTTCAATCCCTGGTACCAGTAAAAAGGAAAAAGACAAAAAAAGAAAAAGAAAGAAAAGAGTAGCCATTCATATCTCTAGAATTTTCTTTCCAGTTGCTGATACTCTTTTACAAGTATCTACAAGTATATTTTCTGACATTCTAGAAGAATTGTCAACAAAATGGTTTCTGACATGTAAGACTCACCATCTTTTTTGAAGGCTCCCTTCATTTGTTGACAATGAGAGTTTAGCGCTCTTCAGTCAGGCTCTGTGAATACAAACCAGCTGTGCACTGTGCAGAAACAGCAGCCGTGTCATGCTGCTGTCTGAGGACAGCTATCTAATGAGGGTAAAGAATCCTGATTTCAAAGGTGATAAAGAATGAAGGAAAAATAATACATTTTACCTTCGATTTAATAAAATAAATGATTAATTTTCTCTGGAATGATTTGGAATGACTTCACAGAGAAGAGTATTCCTTACATTTTTTTAAATTTCTGAACAGAAATTTAAGAAACAGAAAAGGGGGTAAAAAGGAGAAAACATGGAGTTATGGAGTAAAGAGAAAACAAGAGGATAAGAACTTAAGATAAATTTGGACATCTAGAAAAATATGTTACAAAATGATCTACACCTAAAAATAAGAAAGTTAGACTCTATTGGACAGAATACTACTCAGCCAATGGAATGTTAAAGTGGTGTTAAGATTTGATTTAGGAGGACTTATTCCCATTGCGCAGTAAATGAGAGGTTTAGGAACATAGTGACAGAGAGTAAATAGACAAGAAACTATTGACAACAGCCAACAAAGATGATACAAGTGAGTACTTCCAGGAGTCACCAACAACCAAATAGTGTTTATATCAAAATCCACAAGGCCATGAAATCCAGGTTCGTGGGCAGTTCTGAGTGGATGCAATGGAGCAAATTTGGTCCTGGAGAGACCTCCAATGGTGTCCTTTGCCTTCAACCTTTCATATCTCAACTAAGCCGATTAGGTAAGGAAAAAAATACTACTGATTCAGTCACCCCCAGTTTACTCTGAGTCTCCAATGAGACTTTACAACAAATGTTTACTCAGCATTTTTTTAAGTTTTGACTGTTGTAGTTTTCAGTTTTTATTTTTTAAATTGTTATTTATGCTTTCGATTTCACTACTAAGATTTTCTGTTTTCTATTTATTGAAAACATGGCTTCCTTTATGATCTTAAACATAGTTAAATAGCTGCTTTGAAATCATTGTTCTCTAACTCTAACATCAACTTCACCTTGGGGTTTGCTTTTTCTCTTGAGTATGGATCACATTTTTCCAGTTCTCAATATTAAGTAATTTAGCATTATATCCTAGACATCACAAATATTATGATTTAAAGACCAGATCCTTTTATATTACTCTGAAAAGCACAGGATCCCTGTTTTGACCAGAAATGACTTAACCGGACTCAAACTGCAAACACTGACTCCCATGGAATATCTTGAAGCTCAGTTCAATTCTTTGGTTTTCATTTGGCATCTGTCGCACACATTTATGGTTTGGTGTTTAGCAGAAGATCAATGTTTAACCAAAGGTCAGAGTTTATTACAGAACTTGAACATTGTGACCCAATGTTCTCTGCAGAAACTGCATCTGTACTAAACATCCTACAGACTGCTTAACCTTGGCTGACTGGACAATTGTGAGTGTGAAGACTTGCTCATAATTAATAGATTAGCTTCTCAAAATATGTACCTAAGCTTATCAAAGCTCTAGCCTCCAGAAACTCCAAAGCTAAGAATGTTATGAGATGACATCTGATACCCACGGGTTTCCCATCACACTGTGCACTGAGTTACATACCCATACCTGTTTAAAAATTCTATTCTGAGACTGGGTCTCACTCATTTCCAAGCTGGCCTCAAAGCTATAGTTCTCCCCTTGCCTCCCACGTAGCTTGTATTACAGGTGTGTGACATCAAAGCCTCTGTCAGAGTACAGTAGTTCTGACTTCAACTTACGCTCAGACTAAACACTACTAAAGTGCTAGTAGCACATCCTTTTTCCCAGCATCAACTTGTGACTAGAATCTGTCTGCATTAGTGTTCATTGTTTATTCTCCAATAAATTCAGCTGCTGTTGGTTTAAGGTTTTGTCTGTTTGTTTGCTCCTATTGGTAATGAGTGTGTTCATTTTTTGTCCAGACCTAGAATTTTATCAGCAAGAGAGAAAGGTTTCACCAGGAGCTATTTAGTCATAGTGAAAAGGAAAATCCAGTATTTCTGATTGATATCTAATCACTGACTGAGACTTTGTTCTGCACAGGAACAAAGGATTTTCTCATGGATTAATCCATTTTTTAATCCAGGAATCCCAGTGAAAATATTTACATTTTACAGATAGGGAAACTGAAGTGAGAAAGGCCCCAGGCCACACTCCAAATAATAGATTCAACCACAAGTGTTCCAGACTCCATAGTCCATCCTCTTGTTTTTCATTTTTATTATTATAACTAATACATATTAATTGTACCAATAATGGAATTCACTATGATGTTTCTGTACGTGTACGTTTTGTCCACTGATCAAGTTTATCCTCTCACCCTGTCCTCACCTCCTTCCCTGTCCCTGATAGTTCTTCTTCAAGCCTGTCCTCTTCACATATTCCTTTAAGATATAAAATTAGCTTTCACTACCAAAAAGTGCCCTGGGGCACCAAAGACTGCCCTAGGCAGGTTTCTTAATCAGAATGGAGCTTTAAACTAGTTGATTGCAGGCTTAGAAATTCATTTCCTTATTCACTTAAAGCAGTGCTTCACCAACTTGCCTTAGCATACAGATCACCCTGAGGGGAATCGCTGGCTGCAGATCACAGACTTTCTCAGCCAATCTTAAGGGTGGGGGCAGAAAATCTGGGTACTGCCCTTAATTCAAGTGCTTCTAATGTTTTCTCAGTTTAGAAACACTTACGTTATAAAAACTCCACGCATTTCATTCACAACTCTGTGATTCCTGGGATAATGATAATAATAAGAAATGCTGATTAGCCCCTAGTGCTTCCCTCAGGCCAGCCCATCACTTTTCTAATTATTTTGCATGTATCATCTACTTTAATCCTATGTATGCATAAGTAGTTATTGTTATGTAAGTGCTAGGGTTATTTCCAAAAGATGAAATATATTAACAAAAGATGAGAAATATAAAATAAAAAGTGGCCTTTATTCTGAGAACACGGAGAGAGATGACCGGCACCCCCACGGCTGGTGTCCGGCGATCTCTCCGGGGGACACGTGGCGTGGGGGCATGTAAATAGCCCCGGTTTGGGGTGGAACCTAAGGCGGGCATTAGGGATACACAGGTAGCCCATTGGTCCTAGGTTTGGCGCTATATGTAAATTTCCAGGGGCAGGAAGATGGCGTCACAAGTAACTTCCTAGGGGCAGGGGAGATGGGGCTTCCTGCTTCCGGTTGTGGCTTTCCTGGCTGCAGTGTCCTATCTGGGCCAAAACCCTTTCAGTAAGGAAACTGAGGCACCAGCTGCCCACAATCCGCCAAGCCAGGAAAGGGCCAGGTCTCACTAAGCAGAAACTATCATAATTACTTTTTTTAAAAATTTTATTTTAAAACAAAAATAATGGTACAGAATTTCAAACAACATAATAGAAGATTAACAATGGTTAATATATTGCATATTGTTATCTTCAAAGTAGTTGCTCAGATCACAAGATATAGGCTTGAAAATGATCAATAAAAGCACGAACCATTCTTTTTGATGGACTAACAGAGATTAATAGTACAATTATATGTCTTTCCCCTTCTCTTTCTCCTGTCCCTCATCTTGTTCTTTCTTTTTGAGCACTTTCTTCCTCTTTCACTTTTACAATATCTATTGTACATTTTGGATCCTATTTTCTCTTTCAGTTTTTTTACACTACACAGACAGTATGATGTCTACATATGTGAGTCTGATTTATTTCACTTACGAGTATGATCTCAAGTTACATCCATTGACCTATAAAAGCCTCAAGTTTATCCTTCTTTATAGCTGAGCAGTACTCCATTATGTAAATATACCACATCATTTTATTCATTTCGTGATTGATGAACATTTGGGGGTTTTTCAAGATTTAGCTATCACAAATTGTGCTGCTATAAACATGGGTGTACATACATCGCTGTTTTTATCCCCCCACTACTCCATCTCCACTGGCCCAGTCTGCCACACTCTTGAAGAGAATTCTGGATAAACATATGGCCATGATGCACCCTTTCAGAAAGGCTCAAACATAAAATTTGTCATTCAGCCTGAAAATAGCACTCTTTTCTGCCAGAGTGCATTGAAGCTTTGGGGTTTGCTTTGGGCAGTTTCACTGTATCCTGCTACTTGGGTTACTTTTAGCAGGAAAGACAGACAAGCGCTGGAGAGTTCAGCCAACAGATTCACTACATACATCCAATGATTTCCACAATCCTCTACCTCAGCAGCCCCAGTGCTAGGCTCAAATGTCCAAATGACATACTGAATCTACAAGTCAAGGAGAGAGGAAATAAGTAATAATAATGGCAACTACTGCAAACTAGTCTATTGACCACAGTCACAATCCTAAAGGACCTTTGTTGTGGTGACAAACCTATGGCACGCATGCCACAGGGGCTGTTTCTATCATTGAAAGCTCTAAAAGATTTGCCACCTCTGGATCTACAAAGAAATTTGAAGTGGAAAAAGTTAGCTACTCCCTTACAACTGGTTATAATAAAAGCAAGTCTCAGATGTGTTAAGATGCTTGTCAGCTTTTAGCTATTAGCAAATCAAGTATTGAAACTATTCATGTGACTCCTGCAGACTGAAAGAGGACTTCGCTCTTTCTTTCCAAACACTCTGACCACCACCTGTGAATTAAAAGCTCATTCTAGGACAAGGCTGTGATTCCCCAGACAGGATTCTGTCATTCTGATGGCTGGAAAGAATCTAGAGGAAAAAAAACTAGGGAAAAAAAGAAGACAATTTAATAAAATTTAATAAAATCCCAAAGAGTAGGTAGCATCACTGTCTTTGCATGACTCATACACTATTTGTGGTATTTTGTTCTTTGCATACAATATTTTATTTCAGATGTATATGCCAGCATACATTTCATGGTTACAAGTCCATAAATGTTAGTTGAAGAGTCAGAAGTAAAACAAACACATATCACTGCTAGCACTTGACATTGTTCTGGATATCCTATCTGACACATTTAGGGACACAAGAAATTCATTAAAGGTACAATTCCGGATATTTCTATTGTTTTCTGAAATTATTGTTTATCTAGAAAAACACCTATAAATGATAACTTACTAAGATATTCAGGAACAAAATACTCAAATTTCAATGCTTTTTATATATAAAAAAAGAATGCAGCTACTGGAATACCAGTATTCATGGAAAAAATATCATCATAGCTAGGAATATTCAGTAAAATTTTAATAATAAGGAACTAATATTAATTATATTTTCAAGTCAATCAAATAAAATAATTAAGCATGATGATACTGGTGTATGAATCCAAGTCAGGTCTTGAGAGTAACAAAGTATACTTATCTCTGCCTGTATCATTTGGCATGTCTGTCTGCACTGACTACTTGCCTTTAACAGCTTGAAGGATTTGGAGTTTCTCCTCAGAATAAATTCAGACACCACTTGGAGAAGCACTGTGCAAAATCTTAACACATTGGTTCTATAGAGAAGCTCATTGAGATACAACAACTGTTTTTCATTTTTAATTTCCATGTTCTGAAATTTTGAGAAAAGTTTCATTAAAAGCTGAGATTTAAATATGCATACCACAGTACTGCTTCCTGCAAGACTCTGCCCATTTCTAGGAATTTGAATGGTCAGCTCTTTATTTCAGGGAATGGAGAGATGCCAGGAGTCTGGAAATTTTCTTAGGACCTCTATCCTAACTCTCAACAAACATTTCTCAAACTAGATTCAGTGCAAATGACCTGAGGGATGATTCCAGATGGAAGGCATGAGGCAGACAGACTCTCAAATGTACACCTACCACCTCAGCCTGGCAGGCAGTGTGAGGCAAACTTTATATGTAAGGAATATTCAGTCCAATATAATCTGCTTTCCCACAAACTCATCATTTGTTTATTCCAAAATTCTAATTTTGTGGGGTTCCTCAGGAGAAAGAGATTGGAGCATTACTGGCTAATTACTTCACCCTCTTCCCCATATTTCTTCATTTTCTTTCTTGATCACTCTAAGTGACGGGAGATCTAAATTATCTGAGGATTCTGTCCCTGGAGACTTCAGTCTCACTTCTTCCTGTGCTCTACCAATAGTCACCTGTTTGCTGAGGACTATAGGTCTATTTGGGACTTGGGTCTCTTGTCATGTTGTTCCTCTTAGCATAGGCAGTTTCTTTTATGTATCATGTTTCCCAGACTACAAACTCTTGAGCGAGAGATCCAGGGCCACACTGTATGCTTTCTTCAGTCCTTAGCCTGCCTCTTATAAAATCCTTCAGGTTCCTATGGAAAAGCTCCTGGCATCTGCTAGTCTCTCCCACATGCTCCCTCCAGGACAAAGGTTGCCCTTTCCTACTCAGATAGTAATCATAATAGAACTTCAGTGTCCATTCATGAAATGCCTCATGGCCTTCTCCTAGAATTTCATCTTCTGGAAAAGTCAGTTTTCTTGAAGAAAAAGACCTCACTTTTTCTACATTTCCTGAAATTTTCTTTGGTTTCAATTTTGTGTGTTTTGGAGACCACAGATCTTTGAGAATTTTGAAACAGTTCAACCTAGTCTTCAGTGGAAATGATGTTTCCTTTCAAACTTCTCCTGGAAATCTTGAATATACTTCAGCTTCATCTGTTCTGACACTGCCTTATAGAACTTTTCTCACCTCTTAGGTACTCAGTTTAGAGAGTCCTGAACGTAAGTAACCATTTCCTTCTTTAAGAAGTCCAGATATTTGTTGCTTTTTCTTTTTTAGAATCATTAACTTGTACCTTACCTTCTAATATTAATTCTTTCAAAGCATGATAATTTTAGAGCTTCAGAGTTCTGTAATCATTTGCATTTGTACATTTCTGCAGAAAAAAGTCTTTAAAAGCAACTTTGTGCCAATGTAGACATGACACAGTGATTTTAAAGTGCTGGGTGTCACTGGGTGACATGTTAGTCAGCACGCAGCACAATAACAGGAAGAAGACCTCTTCTGACAAGGGATCTTGGCCAGAGGCTAATCCCATTTCAAGTCTTTAAGTTTTTTTGGTGGATAGACACTAAACAGCAGCTCAAAGTTCTTTAGTCTCAAGGCTTTAATACTCCTCAACAAAAACCTCTTTCCGGACCTCTAGTGTGCTAATTAGAAAGCCCCATTATTGATAGAGATACGGCAATGAAAGGAAGGCCTGTGAGAGCTCCTTTGGAGAATATTCTTTCTGATGGAAGGATATATGACCCCTGGGCTATCGTTTTCTTAACTCATATGCTACCTCACCATATCTTGACTCTGCTTTCTAGATTAACCCCTGGGTAACAGCTAGCCCTAAACTGTGCAACCTATAATATCTTATTGTAATATTAAACAACACTTACAGATGTTGTACCAACAGCAGGTAAGGGAGATAGAAACCATGGTAAATGCCATAAGGGAATCTCATTACAGGGTGTTTTGATATGGAGGAAATGTATCTTCTTTACCAGGGTGGGAGATTCAGGAATCCAGGATGGCCTTTCCTTGTGTCAGTATGTTTTCTCCTGCTACGAGAGAATATCATAGAACAGGTAATTTATAAACAGTAGAAGTTTATTTGGCTCATGGTTTTGGATGCTAAGAAGTCCAAGATCAAGGGCTGCATTCCACGAGGATTTTGTGCTGCTGCCTGACACAGCCGGAGGGCAAGTGTACAAGCCAGAGAGAAAATCAGGCTAAACACATCCTTCTCATCAGGGACCTGCTCAACATTAATCTGTTCAGGAGGGTGAAGCCCTCATGGCATAATCACCTCTAACATTTAAAATGACAAGCGTGTGTCACCATGAGTTTAGAAGAGGATACCCCACACATAGCAAATACTTTTCCTGCTCCCTCATACCTGCTATCCAGAAAGATAAGCAGGAAGGGTAGAAATTATTCAGGAAGATATTAGCCAGAAGTAGAAAGAATTACTTGTGCTTTCAAGCTACTATAACAAAATACCTCAGAATGGATAATTTAAAATATGATTTATTTCTCACAGTTTTAAAGGATGAGAAGTCCAAGACAAAGGTGCAAACGGACTTAGCATCATTGAAGGCCTGTTCCCTGCATCCAAGATGGTGCCTTCTTGCTTAGGCCTCACTGGCAAAGAGCAGAGATCCCTTCAATCTCTTACAACTTCTTACACAGCACTGCATTTAATACTGACACATTGGGGATTAAATGTCAACATGAATTTGGAAAGGACACTAGCACTTCAGTGGGGAATCATGAAAGTTAGTCAGAGGGGACAGATGGTGTTAGTGCCAGGGATCAACATGAAAGCACTCTGCGAAAACCCGAGTCACACTCCCCAGTCATCCAATAGAGATATCCCAGTAGTCTGACTGATCTTCACTGACTTGGTCTCCACATAGTACACACATTCTAAACTTTCACTGTTTCCTAACAACCAGCTCTACGCTGTCCACACTGCTGCCTGCACCAATTCTCCTCAGTAACTCCATCCTTCAGAGTCATCCTGATCTAATACTTCCTTAGCCAGTGCTAGGTGCCTAAATATATAATGGTTAGAAAACAACAGAAAATGCTGTTCTAGAAAAGTAGTAGTTGGTCATTCATACTTTTCAATACAGTGTTTCCTTGGCTTCCTAGGTCCTAGATCATGGCAATAAATAATTACATTTGTTCTTATACTTTTGCCATTCTTTGTTTTATATGATTTTATTTTGAAGAGAATAAAACCAAATGTGACAAAACAAAATAGAGTCAGTCAGAACAAAAGGATGGACATAGTACATGATGTAAAAATAAAATATAAGGTGACCAACAATGGTCACCAACAATGGTTACCATAATGCCTCTTGCTATCTTCAAAAGAATTGCCCATATCATCAGGGATAATAAAATTGAACAAAACATTACAGGACAAAACCAATAAAAATGAAACATTGGAGACATTACAGGAATTCGAAAGAAGATAATAGTCAAACCAGAATGGGTATCATAGTGAATCTTATTGTCTTCAAAGTAGTTGCCTATACCCTCAGACTTGATACTATCAAACAACAGAATAGAATAAAATCAGTCAAAACAAGACAGTGAAAGGAATACAGGGCTTCAAATCAAGTTAATAGGAAATCAAAAATGGTTACCATAATATATCCTGCTATCTTTGGAATAGCTGTCCATGCCATCATATTTAATATACGTAGACAAACTGGAACAGAATAAAACTAAACAGAACAATAAAAACAATATGGCTTCAAAATCATGATAAAAGATTAACAATGGCCACTGCCTTCTCTTTTTAGACAGTTCTTCCCCTTTCACTTTCACAGAGTGCATTGTACATTTTGCATCCCACTAGCTCCTTTAGTTTTTAGATTAGGGAGGCAACCCACTATTCACCTAAGTGATTCTGAACCTTTTTACCCCTGAGCATGATTTCAAATTGTATCCATTTACCTACAAGAGCCTCATAGTTTTCTTTCCTTATAGCTGAGTGTTTTCCATTATATCAAAGTGTTATGGCTTTCTAGCCAATCTGTAGCTGATGGGCAAGTTGCCCTTATTTTTATCTGGTTCCCTGTCACAAAGTGCATTGTTTTCTTGTCTTTGACTTTCAGTCTATAAATCCTTTTTTGGGTTAATTGTATTTCTTATATAGAGTGTATTGATAGGCCCTATCTCCTGATCCACTCTGCCTGAGTTTTTTTTTTTTTGTTGTTGGTGAATTGAGGTCATCTAGATTAGTGGTTATAGACAACCTTCTCTGCCTCATCTCTGCCATGTTATTTTTCTTCTGTTGGTTGTCTACTTTTCCCCCTCATTCCACTGTCTACCCTGTCCAGTGAGCCCCCTCTGCCACTGTTCCTGAAACCATTGTCTTCTCTCTCTTTCTCTCTCTCTCTCTCTCTCTCTCTCTCTCTCTCTCTCAATCTCGGATGTCCGTCAGTATTTTTTGTAGGGTTGGTTCAGTGGTCATGAACTCCCTCATTTCCTCTTTTACATGGACATATCTTGTTTCTCCATTAATTTTGAGAGACAGTTTTGAAGGACACATCAATCTATGTTGGAGGTTATTTTCTTTCAGGACATGGAATGCTTCCCTCCAAGCTCTTCTTGATTTGATACTTCATGTCGAGAAGTCTGCTGTGATTCTGATGGGTTTTCCTTTATAGGTGATCATTTCTTTTCTCTGACAGCTTTTAATATTCTGTTCTTGTGTTGAATTTCTGGGATCTTGATTATTATATGTCTGGGTTTAGATCTATTTTTGGTTTTAGCTGGCTGGAGTTCTGAATGCCTCATATATCTGATTATCATTTCCTTTTCCTATGCTTGGAAAGTTCTCTTTAATTATTTCTGTAAACAGTCTTTGTATTTCATTTGTGTTTACCTCTGCTTCTTCACTCATGTTTTTTATTCTTAAGTTATAGATCCTCTTGTCATCTTCTAGCCTTTGTATTGTTATTTCTTGGTTCCTTGTTATTTTTAAGACATCTTTCCTTTCAGGATCGCAAGCTGCAAACCTGTCTTCAAGGTTTGATAGTCTGTCTTTAGTTTCTTTCAAGCAGTTTTGCTAGCTTTCAATGGAGTTTTTAATTTCCAAGTAATCTCTTTGAATCTGTTTCATGTGTTCTAAATCTTTTTATATTCTTCATTGCAGATTTCTCTCCTTTTTCTATGTTCCTCTATTCTTTCATCTGTGTCTTGTTTAGAGGTGCTTAGCAATTCTTTTATTATGTTTCTCATATCTTCCTTTACCTGTAATAGTATGTTCTAAGTTCTTTGATACCGTCATGGAGTTGTTTCTTTATTTCAATTGTTTTTGCTTCAAAAACTGCAGGTGAACAACTCCTGATCTCTTCTGTGTTTATATCTCCTGGACCAGTACTGCTTGGATTGGAGGCTAGAGACTGTCTTTTGCTTGTTCATCTTGTCATGTTCCTGGTTTCTTCCAGACAAGTGGGTAGCGAGGTCCCTGGAACTTCCTGTATTGGTTATAATTACTCTGAAGTGTGTTGGCTAGACATTTCTGCTGTTCACTGCTTTCCCCAGTCTGCTGGTGGCTACTGGCATGTAAGCAGGGGCAGAGCAGGCTGGCCCCTCCCTGCTGAGCTGGTTAACCACAGAGAGTCTTCATCACGAGTGTGCATTGGGCAGGTGGGATTGGTTAGGGATAGCTTTAAAGAAACCTTGGCAGAGGCTCTTGGACCACGCAGAGGGGCGGAACTCAGTCCAAGCAATTGTCACCAATCTGCTGAGAGCTAGGAGTGACTAAATGAAGCTGGCTGCAGTTGTGTCTCCAGGCTTATCTTGCCCGACTCCAAAATGGTGCCCTGCCAATCTCCCACTCCCACGGGAGAACTGAGTCCCACACACTCACTGCCAGCCGGTGCAGTTCTCTGGTCTGCTGCTCCCCTCTGCCACCACGGCTCCCCGCCAAGGCCTTCAGCCTTACTGACCACCAGTTTCACTGTGCCCATGTGTCTCCAGGATCCAACAGCACTTCTGGCATGGTGGTTCTGGCTCCAGTGAAAGTGATGCCAGCTACCGCCTTCTCTCTCTCTCTTTTTTTTTTTTTAATTCTCTCAGTGGTCTTCAGTTCTCACTCTAGTTTCTTCCTGGGTTGAGGGGACCCATTTCTTTCCTTCTAGAATGCTATATTCTAGCATCTGGACTGTTTCTCTCAGAGAGGCTCTTTTACTATGTTGCTTACTGTTCCACCATCTTTCCAGACTCCTGCCATTCTTTTTAAGTAAAGAATGCCTTTATATGCCTCGTTCTGCTTGCTAAAAAGAAATAATATTCAAAAAAATAATCAAGTAAAAATCATCTAAATCCTATAACCCAGAGAACTATTGTTAGCAAACTAACTTTTAAATATTTTACTATCCATAAACATATGTATATTTGTGTAACTTAATATAAATGTGACCATAACATACATATTGATTTTATCATGCCCACATTTCTTTTTTTTTAAACACATTTTGGCTTGCTCCCACATTCACATACCCCAGTATAATCAAACAAATGAACAAACAGACATGTCTGTGTTTATGAGATTCATTACTTTTAATGAAAATTTGTTAGATATTCTTCCCCTCATCTTGCTTTTATCATTTAACTATGCATGGCAGAAATGTCTTCAATCCAATGGTTTAGGCTTCATCCATCCTTTTATAGTATCACCTCCATAGCATAGATAATTGGAGCTTATTAAATCATTCCCTTGATGATAGGCATTTACATTATTTGTAGATGACAAGAAATGAGTATTTCTGTTTTTGCATATATCTTTTATAAGTTAGTCATTTTTATTGCTTTGACTATAGGTCTAGGAGCAAGATTAGGGTTGAAAATTGTGTATATATTTTATTTTATTGGTTTTACTAAAACCTTCTCACAATTCACACTTCTATCAGTCAAGAAGTAAAGTATTATTTTTACCAAATCTTCATCCATAACAGATATGAACACACTGAAATTTCTGTCAGTCTAACCTATAGCACATATGTTACTAGTTTTTCTTTTAAGACAAAAGATGTTAATGTATGAACTGTTTTTTTCCTAAACTAAAACCTCACTATTCAGGTTTAATTGCATGTTGGCAGTTTGCAATAAATAAGTGGGCTTGGGGTTGTGTTTGGGGACTTGTCTCTAAAGTGTTTCCCATCACTGACCTAAAGAGAGAAACAATCTCCTACTTAAATGAGATTTACAGGACTATTAGAGAGTCTTAAAATGTATATATGCTTATTTTCAATTTGTAAAATGCCTATATTTTCATTCACTTTATAGAGTTACTTTTCTTCCTATTTTGCTCCTCTCTAGCAAATTATTGTATATTGTAAGTTTAATTTTTAATATATAATATGCATTTGTCTAATCATTTGTCTTTTTTTTTTTTTTTTTTGAGATAGGATCTCACTATACAGTTCAGGGTGGCCTTGGGCTCACTTTGTAGTCCCAGCTGGTCTTGAACTTGCAATGATCCTCCTGCCTCAGCCTCCCAAGGACTGGGATTACAGGCATGTGCCACCATGCCCAGTTTATTGTCTTTTATTTCTACATTGGCTATAATAACTTAATTTATGTAAAGTTAAATGTTCTTAAGTTTCTGAGTTTCTTCTTTTGCTTTCAAATTGTTCACCACAGTGAATGAAACTGCAACGAATATTTTAGATGGCATCTACAACTGTTTCCTTAGGCCAAAAGCCTAGTTCAATTAGTAAATTAATGAGCTGGAACATTCTTAATATTCTTAACATACATTGCCAAATTTTTCCACAGATAGATTGTGTTTTTTCTATATAGCTTTTTTATCCATCAAGAAGAAAATAAGTGGTCTTGTTACACAGTACTCCTTTAAGTACTCAGCATCTCACACTTACTTTTCACTAATTCTACTTCACAAAAAATCTTTAATCGTACTCACTCCACTGTGTAGCCACATCTCTTGCTAAATCTTAAAAGTCTCAATAATAGACGGTACTCTCTTCTCCAACACACACATACACACAAGGTAACACTTTTGCAGAATGTCTCCTGTAACTTCTAAAACCAAAACGTTTGTTATGTCTTAGATCTACATGTCCACCCCACCAAAGTCTACTGAACTAATAGGTTTGTGGCTATGGGGAGGTGGTTGGGATCACAAGTGTGATATGCTGGATTAAAGGTGTGTGATAACTGGATCAGTTCACTGACTGGTTTAGCAGGGCTCTAGGTGTGGATGATGGAAGCCCACCCTGGATACGGGTGGCATCTACCAACAGGCATGTAGGCTGGAATAAACCTGAAGAAGGCTTTTCGCTGTGTTTTTCTCAACCTGTCTTGCCACTATCTGTTTCTCCTCTGCCCTGTTATTTTACCTTGAAGCCAACCAACTATGGACTGAAGCCACTCCAAACTGTGAGCTGAAATACCTTTCCTCCTCTAATTTGTGAGTATTAGGTATTTTGTCCCAGCAACAAAAGTAACCACGACAGGAATTTCTTTTCTTTTCAAGCAGTTTTCCCCACTGCTAGTTACAAACAATACCTTACTATAACCACTGATTTTATCTTCCTAAAGAAATAGCTTTTATCCCTTGAAGTTCATTGCACTGACAAATATAAACTGCATTGTGTCTTCTTCACAAAAGAAACAGTATGAAGGTGAAGGAGGTTTACAGTCTTTCTTCCTGATCCCTGCTTTGACATAATATTTGAAATTAATGTGTCCATGAGTGTGGCTGTCCCAGTGATTCTCAACCCTAACACCCCCAGAATCACCTATGGGTTTGTTAAAAGATTGCCATGGTTTGCAGGTTGTATATCCCCCAAGCCCATCTGTGTCATAGAACCAGCCTGTGGCATCCTTAGGAGGTGGAGGGGACTAGGCCTCGTGGAAGGTGTGCACTGCAAATGACATAGCAGGAGGCTGTCTCTTCCTGCCCCTTCTTGCTTCCTGGCTGCCTGCCTTCTTGCCTCCTGTGAGCAGCCTCTTCCCTTGCACACTGCTGCCATGATGCAATTCTGTGTCGGCAGAGTCTGAAGCAATGTGTCCTAGCGACTATGGACTGACACCATGAGCCAAAGCATATCTTTTCTTCTCTAAATTGCTTAACTTAGGTAATTTTTCACAGGTAGGGAAAGCCAGCACAAAAACCTGCAATGTTTCTAACCTCCTGCAGCTTTTCTGATTCAGCATGCCTGGGACAGGATTGGAGGATCTGCATTTCTAACAAGCCCCAGACAATTATAATGATAGGAGTCTGTCAACAACAACTGAAAACCAGGACTCTGTCCTATCCTCCACTTGTTTTGGTAATAGAAACCAGCATGTAACAGGCCTCACTACCAACTTCTAGTCTCCAAAAAGGGTCTCTCGTTTTATTAATTCCATTCTCTGTGACAGTAAAGAACAGCTGTCAGCACCTTCCTCATTATAACCTTTCATATCCGTGAAGACAAATATTAAGTTTTCTTTGTTCTCCTTCCCACCTGTCTGAAGTCTTAATTCTCTTAGCCTTTTCCGATAAGCATGTATCCAGCCGGCTCATCATTTTTATTCCTCTTCTCTGAAGCCCATTTTGAATTTCAACCCCACTCCTACCTCCATCTCTGTTACTAAGAACAAATCTGAGAGTAAAGGTCTGTGGTCAGTTAAACTGTGAATGTGCAACTTTCTGGCAATGATAATATATTTTAAGTAGTTTCATAGCAGTTGGTTTTTTCTCTATTTTTCTTTGCAAGATCATAGTGCAACACGAATAGCTGGAAAATATTAACCTTTTTTTCATATTTATTTAAACATAATCAGCTGCATCTTTTGGTTTAAGAAATACCCATTCACTGATGTAGTCCACATTATTAGACATCTAGGGTGTGCCAGAGATTGTTAACTTCATGTCCAGTAGATGTGTCATTAACTTCAGCTAAATCAACTTGCATAAGTACATGCTAACAGTGTGAGAATAACAATGCTTCCTATAGTATGGCTGAAAGATAGTTTTTCAATGAAAATGTAACTTTGGCCTCTTCCAAAGCTACTATATTAATATAAAAATTAATCTAAATTATGTCCAGCTTTTCAGTGTCTGCAAGAAAGCAGTACTTTCTATAATTCAAATTGGCTTATTTTTTAAAATAATAATTCCTATATATAGTCTTCTTAATGCTGTCATGAGTGGCAATGATTAGTCAAAACACGGGTCAGATTTGAAATAGACATACTCCCAAAGATTTTCTCATATCCTAGACACTATTCTGTATTTTAAGGCACCAGGTATTGGCACATATTCTTGGTACTGTTCTTTTCTTTTTCCACTGAATATATGGTATTAGACACCTTAGCAGTGACTAGATTAACACATGTTATTCTCTGCATATGTAGTTTAATCCTCTTTCTACTAATTATTGTGGCTTGTGAGGAGTAGGCTTTGAATCCTAATGTCCAACAAAATGAATGCAAATAACTGCTGGATCCATCTCAAACAACAGCAACAAAACCACTTTACAAAATGGGAAAATGTAAGTTTTAAGATAGCTCAAGTCTCCTTCAAGGAAATGAACTTGGCAGGAATAAAAAGAGTAAAAATCTACAGGCAGTTAGAACTTGGTGGAAGGGCTTTGGTTTAACAGTAGGCATCAAACATTACTAGCTGTTGCTAATCAGTGGCTTCAGAGGATTTGAAGGGAAAAAGAATCAATTTCCAAAGAATACCAGGACCCCATTTCTTTAGGGGATGTGCTAATTCTGTCTCACCTGGCATCAGTTCCATTTCTTTCAGGAACATAGCTATCATGCCTGGTGGGATAGTGAAGCAAGCAGCAAGCTCATCAGCAAGCATTAAAACTTCACGCCCTCTAAACTAATTTTGAAATCTTTTGTAAAGACTCAAATAAAGGGCTACATTAAAATAATAATCCACCATCACCAAGGACAATTTATTACCAAAAATTTGTTAATGAACAACATAAACAAGTCAAGTAAGAAATATAACTGGAAAAGCTCAGTATTGGTGGAAAAGAAATTTAATAAAAAATTATTATTGTTCTTAATTCTCAGTTCTGTAAGAATTAAGAATATTTTCCTATGATAATGAATACCTATATCAAACCAAAGGGAAATATTATACACAATGGTAAAATACTCTAAGCTTTTATATTAAAAGTAAAATGAAGAAAGGAGGCCTACTATAATAATTATGCAACATCTTCATCTTTTTTCAAAAATATTATGCTCACACACACATTTTTGTAGGAACTGAGGGTATGCTAGCAAACATATTAGTCTATTATGAAAGTTCTGACTAAACAAAAAGATATAAACATATAGCTTTTGGAAAACTACAAAAAGTTGTCATTTACAAATAATGGTACTATATATATAGAAAATGTTAAGTTGAAAATGCATTAGAATTAATAAGAGATTAAAACATAAATACCTTTGTCTTAGTCTGTTTGGGCTGCAACAACAACCAATGATGAACTGTATGCCTTATAGGTAATGGAACTTTATCCCCATTTTGGAGGCTAGGAATCCAAGATCTGTAAGGTCATACCATGTCAGTACAGTTGAGTTCTGGTGAGGGCTCACTTCCTGGACAGGAAGCAAGTTCTTACTGTTGATTATGCAGCAATTATAGGATGCGCCAGGGCCCTCTTTCATAGATGCATTAATCCCACGCATGAGGGCTCTCCACTCGTGACCTTTTTACCTACCAAGGTCCCCACATCCTACTAACACTATCTCAAGATTTATGTTTCCACATGTGAATTTGGGGTGACACAAACATTCTGTTATAGCTAACTCCAAATTAATATTGGGAGGAAATCTAATACATAAGAAAAATAGCTAGGGATTTTACTAAGGAGTATACAGCACCAATATGAATACAACTATAAATTTAATGAAAGGTTCCAGAAAAAATTCTGATAAAATAGAGAGGAACACTCACTAAAAATATATGATATCAATTTCTTTTTTATATCAATTTCTTACAAAATGACATATATAACTTGCATGCAATTTAATTAAAATTCTAATGAATTTTTTTTAACTTCACTAAAGTGCTTTTGAGTTTAGTATGAATAATAGAAGCAAGAGCTGCCAAGGAGAAGAAAGCCACAGAACGCCACGTTCCAGAATGGTGGTAGTGGCTGCATCCTGTGCCAGAATGGGGGCAGCATAGAGAATTTGTTCCTCAAAATTGGATTTAGAGCACTCAGAAATCCAAGAACTTCACTCCTACAACTAAGAGAGAAGAAAGCCTGTCTACCGCTCCAGCTGGCAGTGGAATTTGGCATTATCCATATGGCACTGGTTTTAGGTGTATGCAGAATGCAAGAGTCATGAGGTTAAGAAGGTTTCCACTTAGATTTCAGAAGGCTTGGGAAGCCAGGCAGTGTGCACCTGAGAGGGCCGTGTGTGAAGCTGTGCGTGTGAAGACAAAAGTGCAGTGGAGAACCCAGAAGCTTGAAAAATCCAGGAACACGGGTCATCTAAGGAAAGCTGAAGGACTGAGCAAAGCATAGAAAATCTTTGGGAGCTACAAACCACCAGAAGTGCCATGAGGGTGGAGTCATGCAAGCCTTTTGGAGCTCACAATTACCCAGATTGCTTTGGATTTTCAACATGGAATTGCAGGACTTAATCTTTGCCCTGCTGGAGTTTGGACTTGTTTTGGTCCTAATCCTTCATAACTTTGGGAATGGAAATGTTTATCTTGTGTCATTGATTATTGGACTTGCTTAACTTTATTTGTACAGGGAGTTACAGTTGAGAGTTTGCCTTACCTCTCAGAAGGACACTTAAGATGCTGAAACTGTTAGGACTTTGGTAACTCTTAGAGATGGGCTAAATGCCTTCTTTTGCATAAAAGATGTGCATGAATTTTTGGGTTGCCAGCGGTAAAATATTATGGCTTTTGTCTATGTGTTCCCCAAAACTTCATGCAGTCTTGGGGGAGGGGGTGTTTTTCAGAGGTGGCTGAATCTAGGGTTTGTAATTGATTCATTTCTAGTGCTGGAATTATGAGTGTGAGTGCCACACCCACCCTAGGGTGGTTAGCCTACCTACAATGTGAACAACAGCAAGATTCTTCTTTCATGCTCCTTCCTTTTTGCTCGTGTTGCTTTTCCTGTATTCTGCCACCATGAGCTGTTGCCTTCTGCCATACCACCCTGCCTTGGAGACAGTTTATTACAGACTGAAACTTGTACAAACTGTGAACTAAATGAACCTTTGCTTCCTTAAATCTGGGCACCAAGCGTTTTGTCCCAGAAACAAAAGAAAAGTAACTAAGACATTATCCCTAAATCATGTTGTCTGTAGGTAGGGATAATTTTTTTCTTCCATTCTAGCTTGTGTATATGTATTCCTTTTTTCTTGTCTAGGCGCTCTAACTAATACACTTAGTGCTGGGTTCACTGGAAGTGGTAAAAGTGGGCATGTTTATTTTGTTCCTCCTCTAAGATGAAACCTTTTCTTTTTTTAAAACTTTTTTTTTATTTTAAGGAGGGTAAAATTAAACATAAAACAGAACAAAACAGATCATAAGAAAACAATTTAGGAAACACAGATTTCAAAACAAGACAACAAAACAAATTACTAGAAAAATGTGAAATGAAAAAGACATAAAACTACAATACTAGGTGATCTGCAGTAGTTACTATGAAGTCTCATTATTTTTCAATAGAATTGTCTATCTCATCAGGCATAATATAATTGAACATAGCACTACATAGCAATATTAATAAAAATACAACATTGGAGACCTTGTAGGACTTCAAAAGCAGTTAATAATCAAACCAGAATGGTTATCCTATTGCATCTTGTCATCTTCAGAGATATTATCAAGCATACAAAATTCAAATAAAATCAGTAAAGACAAAACAGTGATCTAACAAACCAGATTCAAATAAAATCAGACATAGGAAGACAGTGTAAGTAATACAGGGCTTCAGTTTAAGTTAATAAGAAATTAAGGATAGTTACCATAGTATATCCTGCTATTTTGGGGATAGATGTCTGTGCCCTCAAATCTCATATGAGTAGACAGACTGGAACAGAATAAAACCAAACTAAACAGAGCAATATGTCTAATGTGGCTTTTTGAATCCTGATACACTCGCCCAACTTGCGGGAACTTTCGCCCTGACCTGGGGACCCAGGCTGGTTTCCCACCAGATCCGGGGACCAGCCCAGTTCAGAGACTATAGCAGCTGCCCAGCCTGCGGGAACTTTCTCCCTAACTTGGGGGACCAGACCAGCTCCCCACTGGACTAGAGACCAGACCGGAAGGGTGAGAGTAACAACTGCGGCGGGGAGCTCTGCCCAGCCTGTGAGAACTTTCGCCCTGATCTGGGGACCCAACCCAGGTCTCTACCAGATCCGGGGACCAGCCCAGTTCAGAGACTATAGCAGCTGCAGCTGGGAGCTCCACCCAGCCTGCAGGAACTTTCTCCCTGACTTGGGGGACCAGAGGGGCTCCCCACCGGACCAGAGACTAGACCGGAAGGGTAAGAGTAACATCGGTGGCTGGGAGCTCCGCCCAACCTGTGGGAACTTTCACAGTGACCTGGGGACCCAGGCCAGGTCTCTACCAGACCCGGGGACCAGGCCAGATCAGAGACTGTGGCAGCGGCGGCTGGGAGCTCCACCCAGCCTGAGACACTCTTCCTGGCCTGAGGAGCAGGCCATAGTTCCCTACTGGGTCCAGTGAGTGGGGCCATCTCAGGGTACCCCATCCCAGGCTGGTGGATCTCTCTCCCACACCTGGAACAACACTTGAAGCTTCCAAATACAGGAAAATGACAAAACAAAAGTCTAAAATGCAATCTCAAACATCCAGCTCACCCCAAGAAAGCCCAGGAGTCATGTGCATAGAAGAAAAACACATGCCACATGACTGAAATACCTGAAATAATGGTAACTGAAATAAAGAAGCAAGTATGGGAAGGCCTGAAGGAATTCAAACTAGAAATATTCTCTCAGATGAAAGAAGAATTGATAAAAGAAATGAAGCAGATACTAAACATAGCTAAAGAAGAGGCAGTTAAAAAATTAGAGGAACTAAATGGAAGGATAGAATCTCTGGATGCACAGTATAGGAAGCAAACAGAATACATAAAAGAGATGCAAAGAGATATACAGGAAATCAAAAAATCCATTGAAAGTTGTAAAAACCACCTCAATGAATGTGAAGATAGAATCTCAGACCTCGAAGACAAGATTGCAACAAGTGAACAGGAAAGAAAAGATCTTTTAAAAATAACAAGAAATCAGGAAATAACAATTCAACACCTACAGGACAACGCAAAGAGAAAAAACATAAGATTGATAGGGATAAATGAAAAAGAAGGGGACAACGTAAAGGATGTCAAGAGGATATTTAGAGAAATAATAGCTGAAAATTTCCCAAACATGATATTGGAAACTGATATCAAGATCAATGAAGCATATAGATCTCCAAAGAGTCACAACCAAAATAAATCTACACCCAGACATATAATAATGACCACCTCAGAAATTGAACAAAAGAATAGAATATTAAAGGCTATCAGAGAGAAAAGACAGATCACCTATAAAGGAAAACCTATCAGAATTACAGCAGACTTCTCAGCACAAACAATAAAGTCAAGAAGAGCATGGAGTGATGTATTTCAGATCCTAAAAGAAAATGATTTTCAACCTAGGCTGATGTACCCTGCAAAACTGTCCTTCAAATTTGATGGAGAAATAAGATACTTCCCTGACAAAGATCAGCTGAAAAACTTCATGATCACCAAGCCAACCCTGCAAAGAATACTGAAAGACAGCCTAGATACATTTAGGAAAAAACCACTAGACAAAGCAGACAGTTGAACAGAGCAGAAAGATAAACATGCAACACCAGAAAGATAATATGTAAACAATAAACCAATTTATAACAGTTCTTACTATTAATGTAAATGGTCTCAATACACCAATTAAAAGAATCAGACTGGCAGAATGGATCAAGAAACAAAACCCAACCATATGCTATTTACAAGAAACCCACTTAACTCAAAAGGATAGTCACAGACTCAAAGTCAAAGGATGGAAAACAACATTTCATGCAACAGGAACCCAAAAAAAAGCTGGGGTAGCTATTCTGTTTGCAGACAAAGTCAACTTCAAGCCAACAATGATTAGAAAGGATAAAGAAGGTCACTACATACTGGTTAGGGGAAAACTCCAAGTGGAAGATATAACTATCTTAAATATATATGCACCAAACTCCAGAGCACCCAGTTATATAAAACAAGTACTAATAGAAATGAAAAACCAAATCAGTAGTAATACAATTCTGACAGGAGATCTTAACACACCACTGACACCAATGGACAGATCAACCAAAAAGAAAATCAATAAAGAAATAAAAGAACTGAACTGCACCTGTGAACAAATGGACTTAATAGATATATACAGAGTATTCTACCCAACAACAACAGAATACACCTTCTTCTCAGCAGTACATGGGTCATTCTCTAAAATAGACCATATATTAATTCACAGAACATATTTAAATAAATGCAAAAGGGTTGAAATTATCCCTTGCATGCTATCGGACCATAGCGCCATGAAATTAGTAATCAATGATAAAAGATATTGAAAAATCCCACAAACACATGGAAACTGAATAACACACTCCTGAGTAATCAGTGAATCACAGAGGAAATTAAAAAAGAAATTAAGCAATATCTACAAACAAATGAAAATACAGATACAACTTACCGGAATCTGTGGGATGTAATGAAAGCCGTCCTCAGAGGAAAATTTATGGCACTGAGCTCCCATATCAGGAAAACAGAACGAATACAAATAAATAACATGATGCTACACCTCAAACAGCTAGAAAAAGAAGAGCAAGTTAAGCCCAAAGCCAAAAGAAGAAAGGAAATTATAAAAATCAGAGCAGATATCAACACAATAGAGACTAAGAAAACAATCCAAAGAATCAATGAATCAAAAAGTTGGTTCTTTGAAACAATAAATAAAATCAATAAGCCTCTAGCCAACCTTACTAAAAGAAGGGAAGGAAGAGCTCAAATCCGTGCAATAAGAAATGAAAAAGGTGAAATCACTACAGACTCAATAGAAATACAGATCATCAACACCTATTTTGAAAACCTCTACTCTCAAAAGTTTGATAACACAGAAGAAATAGACAGATTCTTAGAAACATAGGAAGTACCAAAGCTAGATCAAGAGGATGTAAAACTGCTGAATAACCCAATCTCTATCAATGAAATTGAACATGTAATTAATTCCTTACCTACAAAGAAGAGCCCAGGCCCAGACGGATTTACTGCAGAATTCTACAAGAAATACAAACAAGACCTAATACCGACACTCCTTAAACTCTTCAATGAAATTGAAAGGGAAGCAATTCTTCCAAAGGCATTCCTGGAAGCAAATATTACTCTAGTACCAAAACCCGGGAAAGACCCAACCGAAAAAGAGAATTACAGTCCAATCTCCCTAATGAGCACAGATGCAAAAATCCTCAATAAAATATTGGCAAACAGGATGCAGCAAATCATCAAGAACATTATACACCATGACCAAGTGGGATTCATCCCAGGCATGGAGGGATGGTTCAACATACGTAAATCAATAAATGTAATTCATCATATCAATAAAGCCAAAAGTAAGAATCACATGATCATTTCCATAGATGCAGAAAAAGCCTTCGATAAGGTCCAACATTCTTTCATGATAAGAACTCTACAGAAAATTGGAATAGATGGTCTTTACCTCAATATAATAAAGGCTGTCTATGACAAACCAACAGCCAGTATCATACTAAATGGCCAAAAATTGAAAGCCTTTACTTTAAAATCAGGCACAAGACAAGGATGTCTTTTATCACCTGTCCTATTTAACATAGTACTGGAAGTACTAGCCAGAGCAATTAAACAAGAGAGAAAAATAAAAGCGGTAAAGATAAGAAAAGAAGAAGTTAAATTGTCATTATTTGCAGATGACATGATACTCTACATGGAAGACCCCCTAAACTCCATTGAAAGACTTTTAGATATAATAAATAAATTCAGCAATGTAGCTGGGTACAAAATCAATACTCTGAAATCAATAGCATTCCTATACTCTAACAACAAAATCACAGAGAGAGAAATAAGAGAATCCACACTCTTCACACTAGCAACCAAAAAAATGAAATATTTAGGAATTACTCTTACAAAAGAAGTGAAAGACCTATACAGGGAAAATTATAATACACTGAAGGAAGAAATTGAAGATGATCTCAGAAAATGGAAAGACATCCCATGTTCATGGATAGGAAGAATAAACATTGTGAAAATGGCCATTCTCCCAAAACTGTTATACAGATTCAATGCAATCCCAATGAAAATACCATCAACATACCTTATAGATCTAGAGAAATCACTCCTAAGGTTCATCTGGAACCAGAAGAGACCTAGAATATCAAAGGCAATTTTAAGCAACAAAGGCAAGGCAGGAGGCATCACAATCCCTGACTTGAAGTTATACTACAAAGCAACAGTAGTAAAATCAACATAGTACTGGAATCAAAACAGAGCAGAGGATCAATGGAATAGATTAGAAGATACAACCACAACTACAAACACACTCAACCACCTTATCTTCGATAAAGGAGCCAAGCAGATTCACTGGAAGAACAACAGTCTTTTTAATAAGTGGTGTTGGAAAAACTGGCTCTACATTTGCCAAAAACTAAAACTTGACCCAAGCCTATCACCATGTACTAAATTAAAATCTAAATGGATTAAAGATCTGAATATTAAAACAGAAACACTAAATCTATTGGAAGACAAATTAGGTAGAAACCTTGAAGACATAGGAGTAGGTAGAGAATTCATGAACAGGACTCAAACTGCATGGGAAATACTTCCCAGAATCAATAATTGGGACTACCTCTTATTAAAAAGTTTTTGTAAGTCAAAAAAAATCTCCAGCATAGTGAAAAGAAAACCCACAAACTGGGAAAAGATCTTAGTGAACTCCCCCTCAGACAAAGGACTTTTGTCTAAAATATATAAAGAATTTTTAAAAAATCAGACCCCCAAAATTCAAAGGCCCATTCCAAAAATAGGCATCTGAGATGAATACACACTTCTCAGAGGTAGAAATACAAATGGCAAATAAATACATGAAAAAATGTTCATCATTATTGGTTATTAGGGAAATGCAAATTAAAACCACACTGAGATACCATCTCACTCCTGAAAGAATGGCCAGGATCAAGAAAACCAACAACAACAAATGCTGGAGAGGCTGTGGGGAGAAAGGAACTCTCCTACACTGTTGGTGGGAGTGTAGATTGGTACAACCTTTGTGGAGGTCAGTCTGGAGATTTCTCAAAAAGCTGGGATTGGAAGTACCATTTGTTCCCACTATTTCCCTACTAGGCATCTTCCCAGAAGAACTGAAAGCATCATACCAAACTGATATATGCACACCTATGTTTATAGTGGCGCAATTTGTAATTGCTAGATCATGGAAACAACCCAAATGTCCATCAACCGAGGAATGGATAAAAAAGCTGTGGTACTTCTACATAATGGAGTACTACTCAGCTATAAAGAAGGATCACATTGAGTATTTATCAATAAATGGGCGCAGCTTGAAACCATACTCATAAGTGAACTAAATCAAACTCACATCTGTGAACTCTGAATAGTTTCCCTAGTGTAGGAAATGAATCAAATATATAAAAGTACGCGATAACCATGATTCCCCATTATATGGCCTTGAAGCCTTATAAAATTCTCACTCATTACTTGGAATGGCTTTATTCCGGGCTGTTTCATATCATGGCCGGTGATGCAATGAACAGCCACTTTGAAGAAAATAAGACATAATAACAGCTGGTGCTGATTTAATAACATCTTGTCTTAAAGCCATACCAAACTATGGTTCTTCTGTCTCCATTGATTTTATTATGTTGTAACTTGCTGGACTTTATCGTATGTGGTAGTATAAACAAAATTGCTATAGGCAAAGAGATAATATTGAAACCATTGATCATTTTTTTTCTGTTAGCTGGTTCTAAATACTCTACAATGCTTTCATCCACTTGAATGGTGTTACACAGTCTTGATATATTTGATGCTATAGCACATGAAGTTATATTCAAATATTTCAAAGAAAAATACTCTATGGTAACTACTATTAAGTCAGGTTATTTGGTGGTGAAGCACTAGATTGATGAAAGTGTCATGCTTTAACCTGTATTGTTATGTTGTTATGCCCCCTTTTATCTCATCCTCTCCCTTATTCATTAAAAAATCATTTAATTTTAAAAAAATACATCAACCAATAAAAAATGCTCCTGGTTCTGTAGGGAAAAAGAAACCCTTTAGAACTGTTGGTTAGAGAGTAGATTAGTATAAACACTGTGGAAATCAGTGTGGAGATTCCTCAAAAAGTTAGGATTAGAGGTTCCATTCAACCCAGGTATTCCCCTTCTGTGTATCTTCCCAGAATGATTGAAAAACATCACACCACAATGACATATGTGAAACCATAAGGTTCAAAATATACAATAATCACTGTGAAATGGAAGGAAACTGTTTAATAAAAAGAAGAAACTAAGATAGGAGAAAAGAGAATGGATAGAAGGGAAAAGAAAAAAAGTGCAAGTTAGTTATACCATTAGTGTCACTTAGTTCACTGAACAGGAAAGGTTGTGCTAATATTGATTGAAGTAAGTTTTATGCCCATATTTTGTACTTGAGTGACTAAAGATAATGTTGTGTAATTTATTAACAATTGTTACTTTTTCATTATTTTGTTGTGAAAATTTGTTTTACCTTTTCTTCTTAATATTAATAAATAAAGTAATAAAAAAAATCCTGATACACTATTAACAATGTCCTCCACCTTCTTTTTTTAGACAGTTCCTCCCCTTTCCTTTTCTCAGGGTGCTTTGTACATTTTGGGTCCCACTAACTCTTTCAATTTTTAGATTCAGGGGCAACCTGTTATCTACCTAAGTGGTGCTGAACCTTTTTATCCCTGAGCTTAATATTGAGCTATATTGCTTTACCTACTAAAGCCTCAAGGTTTTCCTTCCTTCTAGCTGAGTAGTTCTCCACTGCACAAAAGTGTCATGACTTTCCAACCTATCAGCAGCTGCTGGATGAGCTGTCCCTATTTCTCTCTGGTTCCTTGTCACATAGAGCATCGTTTTCTCATCTCTGACTTTTGGTTTATTAACCCTCTTTCAGGTTGAATATATTTCCTATTCAGAGCATCTCAGTGGAGCCTATCTCCTGATCTACTCTGCCTGTGTTTCTTTTTGTTAGTGTATCAAGGCCATCTGTGTTAGAGATTACAGCCAATCTTCCCTGCCTCATTCTGCTATGCTATTTTTCTGCTGTTGATTGTCTACTTTTCTCTTTCATTCCACTGTCTGCCCCATTCATTCAGGCCTCTCTGCCACTGTTGCTGGAATCCTCATTTTCTCTCCCTCTCTCTCTAGAATGTCCTTCAGTGTTTTTTGTAGGGTTGGATTGGTGGTTACAAACCCCCACAATTTCTCTTTGTCATGGAAACATTTTGTTTCTCCATTAATTTTGAAAGACAGTTTTCCAGGCTACATCAATCTGGGTTGGAGGTTATTTCTTTCAGGGCTTGGAATACTTCACTCCAAGCTCTTCTTGATTTGAAAGTTTGTGTCGAGAAGTCTGTCGTGATTTTGATGGGTTTTCCTTTATAAGTAATCTGTTTTTTTTCTTTGACCACTTTTAATATTCTGTTCTTGTGATGAATTTCTGTGATCTTGATTATTATATGGCTGGGTGTAGATCTATTTTGGTTGTAGCTGGCTGGAGTTCTGTATTCTGGATATCATTTCATTTTCCTATGTTTGGGAAAAGTTTTCCTTAATTATTTCTGTGAATAGCCCTTGTAATTCATTTGTGTTTACCCCTGCTTATTCACTAACATTTTTTATTCTTAAGTTATAGATCCTCTTGTCATTTTCTAGCCTTTGTATTGTTACTTCCTAGTTTCTTGTTATTTTTAAGAGATATTTTCTTTCATGATCACACATTGCAAATCTATCTTCAAGTTTTGAAAGTCTAACTTTAGTTTCTGTCAAGGAATTTTGCCAGCTTTCATTGGAGTTTTTAATTTCCTAGTAATCTCTTTGGATCTGTTTTATATATTCTAGATTTTGTTTATATTCTTCATCAAAAGTTTCTCTCCTTTTTCTGGGTTCCTCCATTCTCCCATACGTGTCTTCTTGAGAGGTGCTTGTCATTTCTTTTATTAATCTTTTTGTATCTTGCCTCACTTGAATTAGAATTTCAGTTTTAAGTTTGTCTATGAGGTCACAAAGGTGTTTCTTTATGTCTACTGATGCTGTGGCCGATACTGCATGATTGCTGCCCTCAATCTTTTCTGTATTTACCTCTCCTGGACTTATTTTCCCTGAGTCTTTGGAGGCTTTTTCTTATTTATTTCTCTGGACATGTTTCTGGTTTCTTTCAGACAGGTGTATGGTGGAGGTCTCAGGCCCTTTCCGTATTGCTTATGGTTTTTCTGAAACGTGCTGGCTAGGGCATTGCTGTCCTCTCCAGTTTACTGTTATCTGAGGTGCATGCAGGGATGATGTGGGTTGGCCTCTCTCCTCTGAGCCAGTCAATCAGTGAGTGTATTCAGTATGTCAGTCTGTGCCATGTGGAAGTCACAGGTTCAGGACAGTTTTGACTCTGGCTATTGGGTCCCAACCAGGGGTGTGACCCAGCCCAAGCAGATCCCATCAGTCCTCTTTGGGCCAGGGGCAGCTGACTGACACCACTGCAGTTCCAAGATGAAACATTTTCAGTCTTAAATTTAATGTTAGGTTATGTGTTTTTCATATATGGACTTCCTCATTTCCTCCCTTTTATTCCTACTTATTGAATTCTATCTTATTATGATTATAAAGATTGTTGGATTTTGCCATATTTTGCATTAATATAAATAATCATATAGGGGTTTTTGCCCTACTTGTACTGTTATAAATAAAATTGTTTTGTGTGTTGAAGTACCTTTGCATTCCTGGAATAAATCCCGCTTAATTATGGTAGATAATCCTTTTGCTATGTTGCTGAATATATGTATTTGTTGAGAGTTTTGAATCTATATTTATGAAGGACATGGATCTTTTCTTGTGATGTCTTTGCCCAGCTTAGATATTAAGATGGTACTGACCTCATCAACTAAATTACAAAGTACTCTTTCTCTTAAAAAACAAAAAAAGATTTGCCAAGAAAATTTTGAAAAATATGACAACTAATAAAAGTTTTACTTTATCGGATATTTAAAAACTTCAGAGCCATAATGAAAAGTTTTTCAAGTATCTGATGCTATAAGAAGTTTCAGGCATAGTAATAAGGAATAATTATTCAACAAATGATTTAATGTCAACAATTTGGAAATAATCCATTTAGAACTAACTTTTCAAATAGATTAATAAGTCATGCATAAAAATATAAATGTTCCTCAAAAAATTAAGCAAAAATGTACTCTAAGACTCAGCTCTGCTCTTGGGTATATACTGAATTAAAAACAGGCGTTGAAACAAATATTTATACACGTTCATAGAATACTATATACCAGAGCCAAAAGGTAGAAACTTCCCAAATGTCCATCATCTGATAAATGGATAAACAAAAGGGGTATATCATATAAGTATTCACACAAAGATTCCAAGTACTTATTAGACTATAGTATAGGTGATCCTCAAAAATATTAAACTAGATCAAGAGAAAACTACAGAAAAGCTCACAATATGATTTTGTTTATATAAACATCCACAATAGGTAAATCCACAAGGACAGAACAGATCAGTGGTTTTCAGAAGGTGGGATACAGACTAGGAATGACTGTTTAATGGGATTGGGGATTCCTTGATGAAATATTTGGAAACTAGAGGTGATAGTTGCACTGCACTGGGAATATACTGAATGTCACTGTAAAGTGTTTAATTTATGTCATATGAATTTCATCTCCATAAAAATATAAATAAAACTGGAAAGGAAAATATAGGTATAAAATCTAGATTTGGAGGACCTGTCTAAATGTAAAACTATGAAAGAAATCAGAGGAAAAGATGCATACTCTCGATGGCAGAACATATTTAAAATTTGTTGAGCTAAATTAAGTAATAAAACTGTACTACACAGGTATGATTCTCTTACATTCCTGAGCCAGCCCTTCCCCAATTCATAACTCTTCACTGCTTCTGTAACCACTCCCAGGGAAAATCAGCACCTCTTGTTAGTCTGATCTACAGCACCAGCTTCAAGAATATCAACCATATTCATAAAATTATTGTTCACCCCTTACCAACAGCATGAAATACACCTTAGTGGAGGGTTTATGAAAACACTACGCTCACAAAGTGTTCAATTTAAAAAGGTGAAAAACACAGCAAGATTTGTCATAAGTCTCAGTTTGGTTTATCTATAAACAGGTTGTATTAGATATTTATTTAGATGCTCTATACAGATTGCTTTGTTTAATTTTGAAATTAAGTTTCCAGGTTGGCAGTAAAGTTTTGAATATTTAAATCTAGAAAGGCAGCAGCTTTTAACCTTTGTGCTTCTCTTCTGAAAAGCTAATTAGGAAATTAAATCCCTTAGGACTAGATCCTTCAAAATGTTGGCTTTGTAATGCTGATGGGAACAATTCTATTCACCTGCTATTTTGGTGACATCTCCTGATTAGTCATTGGGATGAGATATTTAAAGAAATTTTAAAAATTAAAAAAAATAATTTAGGAACTCCACCACCTTTGTTAATATTAGACACTTTATTGCTTGGGAAATTAAATCTGAAAAGAGAAGTCCTTTAGATTTTCTCACCACTCCTGGCTAAACGTTTTCTTAATTTATTATGAGCTTGATCAGTCGGTAAACTTCTGGGATAATTCCTAACTGTGGTGTCAGCTGGAGCTCCAGAGCCTGACCATTATCTCTGTGAGTGTCCTGGCACCCCGTGGGCTCATGCCACAAACAGCTGGAGTTCACTGAGGAAAGAAAGCACTAAAGCCTTTTCTACCTCCAAAGGTGTTTCCAGCCCACCGGTCCTCAGAATGCTCAGCTACAAAATTCCCCTTTCTCCAATAGAAGGTTATATTTACTGCTGTGACCCTTGGCCTCTTCAAATGAGCTTAAAATACCTTCTTACACTCAACACAATTTTTTCTCCTTTACCTTAAATCCTATGAAATTTCAGCAATACAAAGGAGACCCAGGTTTGTGTGAATTCAATATGAGTGCTTAAGACTCACCTGTTAGTATTTTGACTTGAACTCCCTTCTTTCAAACACCAGCTGTGTAAAGCATAGTTCTTGTTCATTTAATCCTCCAAAACAGATACATGTTAGTATGTTTTTTCAATAAGCATGTACATAAGGCACTATCTTGTATCTGGCATTTTCTCAGGCCACAGTGATAAAATGTAGACACAAGACCTGCAATATTTATAATTTAACAGGAGAGTCAGAAGTGTAAGCAAGGAATGCACATGTCATAGATGCTACAGATGAAAGAAGAGAATTCTTTCCCCAGCATCACTGAATCACCTATAGCAAAACACAGATTTACAGAGAAAAGCATGTAATAAAAGTTCTACACGACATGGGAAATTTCAGAAATGAAGACCTCAACAAACAGATAATTTAATGCTAAGATTTATAAAAATCAGATGGTCAATTGGCAGTCTATCTGGAATGAGGAAGCAGCTATGGTGGTAAATTGGGTGGAATTTAGCACATTCTGTTTGTTCAGACTCTTCTTGGTCATCTCTATCGTTGAGGATAAATATGTTCCTTTTGGGGGGAGTTTAGAGATATTACCTCTAGAATAAGGATCTTATGACCAATTTAGAGGAAAATTGAAGAATTGTTTTGTGGCCTGCTTCAGAAGAGAAAGGCAGGACAAGTCCAAGAGACCTTGTTTTTGTTTTCTCAAATGTCAACCTGCCATATTTTGGGTTAACATGTGTCAAACCTAGCTTCATGTGTAAATAGACTTTCAACTACTCTTTCAATAAATAGTGAGCCTCCGGCAACCACAATCAGCAACTATTCAAATAAGACCGATACTAGCTGTGAACAATTAGACTTCCTGTACTTGCATGTCAGATCCTTTCTCCAGCATATCTGTAACCTGTACGTGTGATGGGGCAGAGCAATCTGAATCCATTTTCTGGGTTAGACTGCTGTCTGATTCTAAACTCACAAGTAAAAGGCAATGAAGATCTCAAAACTATATTTCCTGTAAGTATGTCTTTTAACAAATCCTACAACAGTGAGTAACTAGAACATAGACAAAGAAGGAAGCATAAGTGATCGCATAGAGACGCCAAGCAGTAGTCTGGCTTTGGCACTGCGGATCTCTCAGACTGAGGAAGGAGGAGACAAGGAAAGCATGATATAAGGCTGCAGGGCCATAGGAAGATACAGATGGGTCCAGGGATTTGGCTTAGTGACGTAAGTGCCTGTTCGGCAAGCACAAGGTCATGAGTTCGATCCCCAGTACCAAAAAAAAAAAAGACACCGGATGGTCACAGTGCTATTCAGAAGGTTGAGGATTCCACCCTGTGTAAACAGAAGGAGGGCTTTAAAGGGCAGAGGAGGTTAATAGGGTCAGATCTAGCTGCAGTGTTAGACAGTTGAGCATGCAGAAATGCTACATTCAACCTATGAGGAGAGAAATGACAGCCCAGAACTAAGAGAGAACAGAGGGATCGAGGGGAGCTGACGGGTTCAAACGTGCTAAGAGAAAGAATCTAACCAGTTCTGCGATTCTCTTAGTTACTCTGTTCCTAGGACAAAATGCCCAACATCCATAAGTTAAAGGAGGAAAAGTTTATTTTGACTAACAGTTTATAGAGATTTCACTCCATTATCAGCCGGTTCCAAAGCAGTGTGGCATGTATGACAACATGGCAGTGGAAAAACTATTCATGGCGAGTCAGGGAGAAAGCAGAGAGCATGTAAATATGCATATGGGGGTGGCTGGGTGGGTGGGTGTGAGTATATTCCCAGGCCGTGTCCAGTCACTCAACCCTTCCCACCTGCCTTCACCTCCCATCATCAGCAGCACACACCCATGAGCCAGTCACCTCCCAAAGGCTCACCAATGAGCCCCTGAAGCTTTGGGGAACATTTTAGATGTAATCCATAACGGAAATTATCTGGATCTGGAGTTGAGGGGAAGGAGAAATCTAAGAAAACGCATCTATTCATTAAACTCTGGGTTGAAAATATATTAAGTGTCAAGCATGTTTCTGGACATTGGGATGAGCAGTGAATACGAGACATACTGAGCATCATGAGCTTGTATTTTAGTGAGAGAAAAAGAGAATAAGTGGGCTTCAGTGAGTTTGAGGCTCATTTAATTTCCACTTAATGCCCTTCCTATTAATCTGTTGTCTTATTTATCCTGCAGTGTAGAGGAGAAATGGAAAATTTTGCAGAGAGTCAAACAAACTCAGTTTCACATACTAAAGGTGATACTCTGGGAAAGATTAGCTAGGAGCTGGAGACTGCGTGGTTTTGAAGGGCTTGCTGTTAGACCAAGTGTGGAAATTCAAACACCTCCATCAGAGAAGTCCCCTGAGCCGAGTACTGTGCCTTAGGAAGCAGAGACCAGTGGCAGGAGGCCAACAGGAAACTGGAGGGACCTGTTCCAGCCAGAGAGAAAGGGACGCTCACTTCATCTTCACACGTATTTTAATTTAACAAATATCCACTCTTCTGACTTCCAGTCATTTAAAAGAGAAAAGAAAAAAGAAAAACCCTCACTTCATGGGGCTTCCACTGAATTAAGGGAAACAGATAATAAACAGGGAAAGAAAATAATGCCACTAAATTGGCTTCCTGTTTCTCTTATCACAGATTACCACAGACCTAGTGGCTTAAAACATCATGTAATTGTTTTCTTACAGTTCTAGGGGTCAGAAATCTGAAAACAATCAAGGTGCCAGGGGAACAGTGTTCCTTCTGAGAATCCATTTCTTGCCTTTCTCGCTGGCCTTCTCAGGGGCCCTTGGCCCCTTCCCACAGGGACAGCTCTCTGACCCCGAATGGCACAGCTCCTTTTCTGAGTCTGATCATCCTTCCTCCCTCTCAAAAGGACATTTGCCCCACTTAGATAATCCAGGATAATCTCTCCATCTCAGTATACTTTGCTTAAGCACATCTACAAAGTTCCTTTACTATGTACAGTGACATAATGACAGATTGTGGGGATTAGGAGGTGAATATCTTTGGGGAGCCATTATTCAGCTGGCCACAGTCAAGTGCTGGTTGCTGTGAAGAGAAGTAAATAGCAGACACAGAAAGAAAGTGTACTGGGAGAAAAGGAATCAAGGAAGTCAAAGAGGCAGTCTCTTCATGCGAGGCGTACAAACTATAGGACGGCTTGGTTGACGTGTTGGAAAGCTTTGCTCCAGGGTGACATGACTTTACTTACAGGACTGCAGTTTCATTTTCATTGTGAGGTGAAGCACATTTTAGGAATTGTGTTCCAAAGAGAAACAGAAGAGGGGCTGAAAGGCAATGTGTCAGGGGAGGTATTTTTGTTCCTGCTTTGATTTTTCCTCTTACTTTTTTTAAGATTGGCACTATTTCAGACAGAATATATACTGATCAGGATTGTCCAATGAAGAGGGGAAATGGATGATGTGTCCATGATAGCATTTGGCAAGCCACTCACATCCATCCGTCCGTGATTTGTCAGGTTTCAGCTTGAAAACTGGTGAGTGGGGGTCATTCTCAAAGAACAGGTGATGACTGGTTGACAGTCATGGCCTGGACCACGGGGATGGATGAGAAACTTATATTATGTGGATTTTGGAGTGTTCAGCAGTGATCCAAAAAAGAATTCCAGGAGGCATTTGGGCAGGGATCTGGAGCTCAGGAGATGCCTGTGAAAGCATATAGAGGAAGGTGCTTTCCACAGGCTGGAGAACTAAAGTTGGTTCTAATGGAAACCATCGCTGTAGGAAGAATATGGGCAGGTATATTCAGATGAAGAAATCTATCCTCTGAGTCTTGAGGTTTCCAGTTTTATATATATATATATAAAAATCAACTTATGTTTTCCAAATCCCAGCCTTTTCTGTGTTGGGTGATCCCAAGATGCTGAAAAGTATGAGACAGAGTCTCTGCCACATGCAAATCAGATAAATGCATTATTTAAAAAATAATGTAGAAACAAGTGCATAAAAAATCTTGACTATTCTGAATTTTTGCAGCACAGCAAGACTGATTAATGAATCCTAGGTTGGTCTTTCTCTTCCTCTTTTGGTAGCTCAGTTTTTCTGTCTATTATCACCTCTGTAAGAAAACACAAATGGAATAGTGAGGTGATATGTAAATTATTTTACATTACTACCAATTAACAGTTTCCATGGAGAGAAGAAATGGAAGCTGTTTTCTAAGTGAAAGTTTTCTTTGTTTTGGTGCCTTGAGAATCCAGAAAGTCATCAAGCGGAGGGGTTAGATCTTAGATTCAGAAGACCTGGATTTGAGCAGTAGTTTTGGCATGAAGAAGCATAACCTAGGGCCTCACTTAACTTTCCTGCATGCAAAAATATTCTCATTTGCAAAACATGCATACGGCAGACACCTTCCAAACTCATCGCATTTTATAATTCCTGGCTAAAACAGGGCTGCTAGAAGAGTCACATGAGAAAATGGATATAAAAGTATGTGAAAAGCATAAAGCAATAACTACATCAACCGAGGTCAGTCTGTAACACGAACCATGTGTTTTTAGTGTCCCTAATTGCTCTAAAATAGTGGACTATGTTTGCCCAGGCCTTGAATCCCTGATTTTTCAGCCCACTTTTCTTTTGGTGCTTTTATTACTGTTTCTATGTTACAGAACTAAATCACCAATTTACAATCCATTTTATATTTTATAGTAAAATAGCCAAACTCAGAAAGGAAAGGTGAATTTCCAAAATTCTTGGGTGACATAAGCCTCAATCCCCTTATAAAATTTGCTATGACTCTTGTAAATCCCCAGTCTAATGCCCTTTCTAAAGCTCCCCTAAAGCAAAGTAAGTGGTTTGTAAAAGAATCCATAGGAGTGCACTTTCCTGGATTGAGGAGCCACTGCCACTAGAATACGGTGGCATTCTTGCATTATAATTTACACCTGCATTCATGCATTTTATTCACTGCCAATAATTATTGAATAATTACCGTGTTCTCCCACTGAGGCCTCTCTTTGTACTCTCAGTTCTTCCTAGGGTTTCAGTGAGATTGTTGCCTTTTGAAAGTTTCTTTGCTTCTGAAAAAGAAGGCAGGTGGTCTGTAATTCTTATTTTGAGCCAAACATTTGAATAGAAAAGCTTTTTCCCCAGTAGCCTGTCCTGTCTCCTGGTTTCTACATGCACTGTTTACTGGAGGGATAATAGAAAGTAGTTTGTCCTAGAAAGTCACTTTTGCTTAAAGACCTTAAAATTCATGTGTTTGTGACTCCCAAGTTACCTATTTTCCTGCAACATCATCCAAATTCACTAAGCTGATTTGAATTGAGATAAATTAGATCATTTGCAGCCCAAGTTGCCTGCCAAATTCCAATTGGCACTTGAAGCACTGTATCTATGTTTGGGGGTTTGTGGGAAGACATGATCATCAAGACTTAGCTGTACTGAAGGAGTTCCTTTTATTTTCCTGTATGGGAGAACAAGTTCATTTCTGTCATTTTTGTTTTGTTGTTGTTTTCTTTTCTTTTCTTTTTTTCCTCTCTTTTCTCTGCAACAAATAATTCCCCACTGGCTCAGTTAGTCTTAGTACCCATTTTCTAAGTCAGGAGAGAGTTCCATTTTCTTCACAGAAAACAAAACTGCAGCAGCACTGTATACACTGTGATTGCTTTACCAGGTGATCGTTCATCTACAAGATCATGCTAGTGCTGCTGCTCCCAGGAAATTTTGCTAAGGCTAGAATTTTTACCCATCATTCTTTTCTGTTAAAACCTAATGATCGTGGAAGGAATTTAAATTTCTGGAATTCCTCAATGTTAATTCTACATTCTAAAGTACACCCTCTGGAGGTGTCCAGTATTCAATAACCATGACAAAACCTCAATACATGACAATGTAATTTTTTTTTTTAAAAAGTCTTTCTGGAATCTGAGTATTGAAATGGGAACAAAAGCTGTTCTAGAGTCCAAAGCTTTGAAACAGTATCAGGTGGTTTCCGGTATTTTCCCAATCAGAGAACTGAAAGAACCTTGTTTGCTCTGGTTCCACGAAATAATTAAATCATATAAATATGAATGTTGCTTAAATTGGTGGTACAATATGGCACACAGCTATGGGTTAGGCAAAGTGCTTTACAGTTAGTTCTTAACACTCAAAACAATGTGTTCATGAAGTTGTTGGTTGGAAGATGGGGAATAACACAATTCTATGCTGTATAGCAGAGGAATGAGCTACTTAAGATCGGTTTGGACTAAGTTTCAGACATTCAGGGCATTATTCTTGTTCCTAGGAGCCTCCTCAGTATGAGGAGTTTCCAAGTGATTTTCCCATAAGAAAATGGATAGTAATAGAGTCATAAGAATGTTTGAAAATTCATTGGGTTTTATTGTAAATAGTACATTCCTTTAAATATCTTTTCTTGCTCATATGTCACCTCAGCCAGCCACTTCTATTGTGAAACTCAGATTTGGGAGAGGATAGGCTGGCATTTGCTGATGCTCTTATTGTTATTAAAATGTACAATGAGGCTGAAGTCTGTCTCCATCTATTTTTAAGACACTGGTCAATTTATTCATGTAATAAATTATTGCTGAACATCTGCCACCTGCTAGATACTGCACTAGTTGCTGAGAATAAAACAAATAAAACGTAGCCTTGCCCCTCCTCAGGCACCCTCAGCAGCTGCTAAAAGTGAAATTAGAATAGCATTCTAAGGGATGAGATTAGTTATATTTAGAAATGACTGACCTTAAGAAACAATTGATACAGGGTTGGAGGAGATGTTAAAACGTGTAACTGATAAATAACCACGCTTGTGTTACATCAGAGCTATTATAATGCAGATGCAGTGGGGAAAGTTGAAACGTTTAACTGAAGTCATGTGCTCAAGAAGACATGTATGTGTAGCTTTCCTGGCCTTGATGAGTTTATAGCTGTGAAAAACATCACATATATTGAGTTAGCTGTTGGAATCACCCTTGATTTTTCCCTTTCCCGCCACCTAAATTCTTTTCCTACTTCTCTTGCCCCTAACACACAACCCAGGGTCGGGGGGACACCGTATGTATTCCAAAATACATGCTGAATCTACCCTTTTTTCCTCGATCCAGGAACTATTCTGGTCTATCACCTTTATCTCCCAAATGATGAGATCCTCAAAGGTTACTCTGCTCCTGGTCTTCCCTTCTGACCCGAGTACGCAACAACATTCATTGCCAGTTCAGCATGCAGTAAACTTTTAAAAGGTAAGCCAGGTGGTGCCCTTATGGTGTAACAAAATCCAAGCTCCTTTTTATAGCTAAATACATAGATAATCCACCCCTGGTCTTTCCCTCCGAGCTCAGTTCTCATATTGTGGCCTTTCTGCAGCAACCCTGACCATTTGTGCTGCCGATTCACCAACTGTCTTCCTAACTTTGGGTATGTATACAATTGGTCCTTCTGAGCATTATATAGCTGGTTTTGTCATCACTCAGGTGGCAGCGTAAGTGTCACTTCACCCTCTCAACATCACATCACCCCCACTGTGATGTCAGCATGCTACTTATCACAGCTTATAAGTCAGTGGTGGCAAACTTATGGCACACATGTCCCTGTTGGCTCTTTGTATCATTGAAAGCTCTAAAAGGTTCTCCGGCACTGGGCTAGGCTCCTTGCTTATCGCCTTGCTGAAGTCTTCCTTGTCTACCGCCACTGCAGCCAGAGCTACATCTCTGTGTTGTCTGACCCCACCCTTGGTGCCTGAACAACCTGATACACATGTGATGTTCAGGAAATAGGTATAGAACAAGCCAAGGACAGAAAAAAGTTAAGGCAGAAATATAAAGCAGGGTGGGGGAGAGGGAGGATAGGTGAGGATGGGGAGGCAACCAGCAGGCAGATCATCAAGAAATTTGAAATCTGAGCAAAAGAGTTTGTGCTGTGTTCAATGGAACCCAATTAAAGGCTTTAAGCAGGGGAGTGACAGGATCAGATTTGTGTTCTAGAAAGATAACTGTGGAGGCGGTGTGAGGAATGAATTAGAAGACAGAAGACAGGAGAAAAATTATGCTTACAGAAAAGAATGGTCAATGTGGCAGCTTAAACAAAAGGGAATTGAAAAGCAAGGATTTGGCAGTGTTTTTCCAACACTGTCAGGGAAAGGTAGTAAATATGAGAGCCTGAACATTCCAGCAACTGGAACGGAAGTATATAATGGTGGTTAAGAATCTGGATGGGGAAGCTGGCAAACCTTGGTTTAACCCCGCATCTATCATTCTGTGGCTTGTGCAATCTAGTGATCCAAGCCACAGTTTCCTCTTCTGTGAAAAATGGAATAATAACTTAGCATGTAACTGTTTCACCTCCTTCCTGGCCTGTATGATTGTCACAGAAATACCTAGTTTGTTATCATAGTTATAGGTGTGCACTGCTATAGGCTTAGAATATTCAAGTAAGTTACCCATGACCTATTTAAACTA
Source organism: Cavia porcellus (assembly GCF_034190915.1). Classification (NCBI taxonomy): domain Eukaryota; kingdom Metazoa; phylum Chordata; class Mammalia; order Rodentia; family Caviidae; genus Cavia; species Cavia porcellus. The sequence goes on along the minus strand of NW_026947504.1, from coordinate 50,480,759 downwards.
GATCTCAAAAGCCTCCATCCAGTGACCAATTATAGTTGCATATATTTAGAGGGGATAAAGTAATTTTAAATATCCTAATACATTGTGGAAGGATTAAGTCAAGATAATTAATGTATCCATCATTTCAGATATTTAACATATTTTCTGATGAGAACATTTGAAATCGAGTCTCTTAGTGATTCTGAAATGTACAGTACTCAGTACCTATCCATATTCTCCCTGCTGTGCAATTGATCTCTAAAAAAATTAAATATATTTTTCCTGTCCCACTAAGGTTTGATACCCTTTAATATCATCTCCCCACTCCTCCTCCTCAGCCTCTGTAACCTCCATTTTACTCTCTGCTTCTGAATTTTATATTTAAATCAAACAGTGGAGTTTTTCCAAACCTTTTGATATAATTGTCTGAAAATCAAGAATCCCCTCTGGACCAAAGGTTTAGCTCAGCAGTGTAAGTTCCTGCTTGGCAAACACGAAATCTTGAGTTCGATCCCTAGTACCAAAACAAAAGAAAAGAAAAATCCCCTCTGATTGCTGTTTTAAAGTTCAATCTTATTTTCAATTTAAAAATTTTTATTTATCATAATAATTGTGCATATTTATGGAGCACAGTGTTGCTTTGATACTTGAATAATGTACAGTAGTACCTCAGTTCACAAACATTTATATGCAAGCAATTTGGTTCACAAACAGAAGTGTTTGGCAAAATTTCATTTTGCAAACTCTGGATCAGGCAACAAACACAGCCACAGCCATCCTTCCCACACAAACACAAACATGGCCATCTTTTCCAAAATCATAGAACAAATTAAGCTCATGAAAAGAGGCACTACAATATATGTATAACATATACAAAATGTCTAATTAACAAATCAAGGTGATTTGCATGTTTATCACCTTAAACGTTTATCATTTCTTTTTATTGGAGAGATTCAAAATTCTCTCTAGTAGCTAATTTGCACTGTATAATTAATTACGATTGCTCAGAGATAGCCTAATGTGCTCTAGAACATTAACATTTCTTCCTATTCAACTGCACTCCTGTACACATTAATTATCATGTCTCCATCCCTATTTCTTGCACCTTCCCCAGCTTTTCGTAACCACTATTCTGCTCTTTACTTCCGGGAAAAACTATCTTGTCTCCCACATAGAATTGAGAACATAAAGTATTTGCCTGGGTCTGACTTATTTCACGTAACATAATGTCTGAAAGCTCACCTGTGCTTTTGCAAATGACAAGTGCTGTGGTGGTTAAGCTTAACTAGATTGACTTGGGAGCTGTGCTAATAAAGCAGCACACTTCTGGGTGGGTCAGAGAGGAATGATATTGGGTTTTGTGTTTGGTCCCTGGCTCCTTTCTTTCTGCCACTGTCTCCCTGCTGTGCTTCCTGACCGCCATGAGCATCTCTGTTCCACTTTAATGTTCTGCCATGATGCTTTGCCTTGGAGCCCGAAAACATGAGCAAAATTAAATCTCTTCTTTAAAGTGTGTGTGTCAGAAATTGTGACCCAGTGATAGGAAAACTGATAGATACATCTTCACCGAGCATGACAGTACAGATGTCTCTTCTATGTACTGATTTTCTTCCCTTTGAACATAGATCAGATAGTGAATTGCCCCTATTTCTACTTATTAGATATATTTCTACTTATTTGAGGAGTCTCCATACCGTCTTACCTTTCCATCAACAGTGGATGAGAATTCGCCTCTCTCTACAACCTTGCCAATATTTAGATTTTAAATAAGTAATGGCCACTCTAACTAGGGCAATATGATATCTCATTGTGATTTTGATTTTCACTTCCCTAATGATTTGGGATGTTAAGCATCTTTTTATGCTTGCTGATCGTTTATAAATCTGTTGAGAAATGTCTATTCAGATCATTTGCTCGTCTTAATGGATTATTTGGAGTTCTTTTCTTTGCTTGAGTCTCCTATATTTTCTATTAACTCCTTGTCATGAATATTTTGCAAATACGCTCTCCCATTCTACAAGTTGTCTCTTCACTCTTTTGATTGTCTCATATGCCGTACAGAAGTGTTTTAGTTTGATGTAATCCCATTTGTCAAGTTTTGCTTTTGTTTCCTATGCTTTTGAAGTCCTATAAAAATCTTTCTTCTAGTAGTTTGGGGTCTTAAATTTAAGTCTGATCTATTTTCAGTTGAGTTTCATAACTAGTGAGAGAATTAAGTCTAGTTTTATTCTGCATATGGATATCTTGTACTTCCAACATTTATTCAAGAGATTGTCACTTCTCCAATGTATGTTCTTGATGTCTTTGTTTAAAATCATTTGGCTGTAATGTGTGACTATTTCTAGGTTCTCTGTTCTGTTCCACTAGACTGTGTTATCTGTTTTTATACCAGTACCATGCTGCTTGGGTTACTACAGCTTCATAGCCTTATTGTTTTTGTTTACTCTTTATGGTGCTAGGGATTTAGCACACAGTCTTGTGCATGCTAGACAAGGATTCTACCAAGGTGCTCATCTCCATTTCTATCCTTTTTTTGAAGTCAGGTATTTTAATACCTCCATTTTATTCTTCTTGCTCAAAATTACTTTGGCTATCTGGAAGAACTCTGATTATTAACACAACATCCTAAATGCTTGATTTATGAGTGTGCTGGCATCCAACAAAAAAACATATTTTTTTTGTCTTTTTGAGACAGGGTCTTGCTGTGCAGTTCAGGCTGGCCTTGAGCTCACTTTGCAGCCTAGGCTGTTCTCTAACTTGCAAGGATCCTCCTGCTTTAGCCTCCTGAGTGCTGGGATTACAGGTGTGAGCCACCACACCTAGCTTTTAAAAAAAAAACGTATTTCATAATTAACATTAATAACACAAAGCTGTATTTATATTCAGTCTCTGTGGAGCTGAGTTACTGTAAGTCAAAACAGTGAATTGCTTATCTACATGAAGAACCCAACACAAATACGTGGGCATCAACTGTGAACTTGTAGCAATACCAAGATGATCCAGACTTGAGAGAGTGACCAGTGGGCTGTTCTGGTCATGGGATCTTATTTCTTGTTAATATTACCAGTTCCCAAGTTGTGTCATGTAGAATCACATGTTTTAAATCTGATTACTCTTTTACATGATAACTCTCCATTACTAAATTTTTCCTATTTTTTACCTGCTTTTATCCAAATTTACATTCTATCAGACTCTAGATAGAATGAGAAATAACTACGGTTGCTTCAAATGGAGCAGGAGTGATGCCTGCCTATGCATTTGATGTATTTTTCTTTGAATATGCCTTTGAGAGAAAAGGGAAATATCTGTTAGAGTCTTAATAGTTTTAGAAATTTAGTAGACTCATTTAGAAGTAAACACCCATGTGTTGCATTGACTGTACCTTACCATGACATTATTATAATGGCTTCCAACCTTAGGGACTGAGAAGCCTTTTAACACTGTTTAGTAAACGTTAAACCCATGGCTGATGATCTGAGTTCACTCTCCCTTAGTGTAGATCAGGCTCTGAGGCGAATGATATTTCAGTCATTTGAATGTCAGTCGAAGAGCACACACATCCCTGCTGCACATCATCAGAGCCCCGGGTCATTTACACTTGTGGTTGTTTTACTTCAGAGCCCAGAGCCTTCCCCGAACTGCTGTCATTCTGACCCTGAGGCCGCCCTTCACAGCCTTCTGACTCTATTCCCAACATCCTCTTTCAAGCTAACACAGAGCAAAGGCTGACCTTGTCTCATCAACCACTTACCCACACAGACCCAATTAATCTCTGGTTGCCAGTCAATCTAGTACACTTCCCTCCTTGAATACTACAGACTTTCACAGAGCAGAGGCTTTCAGCTTCGTTTGTTTCTGTATGAGATGAGCCATGGCTGGAGCACAGACAGCTGACTTACAGAATGATCTGAAGGCTTCCAGTAACCAAAGGTGTCTTATTGTCAGTGCACTACAGTATCCCCTTTTCATTGTTCCTTGGGCCTTTTGTGAGAACAAGGAATTTGAGAATAATGAATCAATTGCCTTCAACAAGATAGCAGTGACCTAAGACAGAGTCCATATGATGATAGGGTAAGCAGATGAGACGGAATACTAGGAAATAGAGTCTGAGGTCCCAAGACAGTTTGAAGGCATTGAGTCCCTGCAGTTAATGAGGCACCATCTAAGACTACAACATGAAAATCATGTGTTTTGACTATGCTCAGAGTCACCTGGGCTAATTTGAAGTGATTAAACTGTGTGATCTGGGTAAGCTAGTACAAGGCTCCCACCGTAGTCCCATATAAATTCATTATAATAAAGGCCAGTATCACTCACTATCAACTTTGACTTTGGTCAGACATAGCTGCATTTGAGAACACATACATACAAAATAAGTTTCTACTTCAACATAGCATGAGAGTCATAGTTTTTATTTTCAGCATTCAGAACATTTGTGATGCACCCATGTCACCGTAACCAGATAATCATTGTTTAAATGAGATCTTGTGTTGGCATTGCTGAAATTTAAAAAACTGCTCATTTACAGGTATAATGGAGACTGAGGTTTAGGGTTTGGGTTCTAATAAAGAAGGGAACATTGCCCATGGAGTAAGAAATTGAAAGGATGGAGAAAATGAATGGTCTAGCACACCTTCTGAAACCATAACAGCCTATTGTGACATTCTTGTAGCCGATGGGACCTACACTGTGTGTGGTGGATTAAATAATGGTCCACTTACAACACCCAACTGAACTGAATCAGTGCATTTCTGGCTGTGGATGGACCACCTTGGAGCAGTGTTCCCAACAGTATAAAAGGAGAACTCGAGGGGAAGATGGTGTGCTGCTGATTCTCCTGGAGAAGCTTGTCAACTCGACTTTTCTGATATGAACTCACTTGTTATTGTTTGAGAAGCTTGGGTCCTTGCTGTCATTGAGGATGACTGCAGCTCTTTTCTGCAGAGCTCTGGTCCTTATCTTGAGTGTTGCTCTCTGGATCCATTGCAGATCCTTCAATCTCTTGGCACAGATCCTTCACTCCACTGGCATAGAGTTTCTAGCTTCCACCACTGGCCTTTGGGCCTTCCCAGGGCAGATTCTTTATACAGACTTGCACAAGAGGTTGTCACGGGCTCTAGGTCTCCAACTGGACTCAGGGAAGACATTGCCACGGGCTCTAGGTCTTCAGTTAGACTCATGCAGGACATTGCTGTGGAATGCAGGCCCTCAGCTGTATCATTTGCGTTTCTAGTGCATGGAGAGATCTCTTACATTCTTTTGCATTTGATTTTTTGGGTGGATATTATAAAATAATCCTATAAATTATGTATCATGTATTAAACCTATTCCCTTGCAAGCCCTGAATATCACACTGTCCATTGTAGCAAGAGTTGAGAAATGTATTTGTCCTGTGGCAGGCAGGTAACTCCCCTCCGCACAAAGATGTCCAAGTCCTAATCCCTACAGACTGTAAATATGTTAAATTATATGCTAAAGGAGAATTAACAATGCAGGTAAAATGAAGGTTACTAATCATCTCGCCTACAGATGTGTTCAATTAGCCTAGAGTAGGAGGGCCAATTTTCTTTTTTTTTTTTTATGGTATTGGAGACTGAAAATAGGGCCTGCTGTATGCTGTACCACTGAGTTACATCCACAAATGCCAGGAAGGCCAATGTGACTGCGTAGTTCTTTAAAAGTAGAAGGAAGTGGCAGACAAAGACCAGTGCTAGGGATTTGAACCACTGTTTTGAACTCTGCAGATGGGGAAAGGGGACCACAGATCAAGGAAGCAGAGAGGCTTGATGAGTTAGAGAAGGTTATAACCTGGACCCTCCCCTGAAACTCACAGAAGGAAAACAGTCCTGTCAACACTTGATTTGAGCCTGATGAGATCCATGCTGGACTTGTGACCTCCAGAACTGTAAGACAATAACTTTCTGCTGTTTTAAACTAGGAAGTTTATGAGAATTTGTCATGGTAGCCACAGAAAATGAATCCAGGTCCCTTTTGAGGTGAAATCTCGGAACTCTCTCATCACAGAAGATTTGCCCAAGGAGTGAATCAGTTTTTAAATCCCCAAAGAGAGCAACTTCTCATATCTCACCAAAACCTAACAGCTTCTCAGTGGCACAGAGTTTAGCCGGATCCCCTGTAACCACAGGCAGTCAGAAGTTCTAGGTGGGCAACAGACTAATGACAGAAGAGCATCCATTATTGAAAGTCAATGTGAAACTTACCTCAGAATTTTTCAGACTAGTACTTAAAAAGAAGAAATCAACATTGAGGATATTGTTAAGGATCTGACTAGGCAGCATTAGGGAATAAAATTCACAGACAAAAATGTGTCCTGTATCTCAAGTTTACCTTTATTGTTCCAAAGAATAGCAGGAACCTTAGAAGACTGTCATCTTAAAGCACAATGTGTCGAGTTAAAGATGGAGTGGCGGTATTAATGGAATTGCCTTGCTTTAGTCGGTTTAAGGCAAATCCTTAACATTATTTTCCTGCCGCTTTCTAAATTAAATTTATAAGAAATATTATGTACCCTGCTGTGCAAAGTGAAAGCTGTATTCTTGTAAAGGGCTTATAATCATATTAAAAAGCTGGAGGGTGAAGTTTGTTCATGCCATCAAAGTCTCAAAGTAAAAAATAGAGTCTTACATTGTGCATTTTTATAATGGTAATACCTTTTGGGGTATATAGCACCACAAAGTACTCCGCTGATATGGTTTCGTTAATCCTCAGAACATCCCCAGTGGGGAGGTGTATTTTTATCTCCACTTTGCATATGGGAAAACTGAGGCACAGCTAGTGTCAGTAATTTGCTTTGGCCTGCCAGTGGGTTGGCAGCACAGCTGGCACCAAAACTCCAGGGTCTCAGCCTGAAGACTTCACACCATTCATTGACAACAGTCATTTTCTAATCTACCTTTTTGCAGGTACAGAAATAGCTCCAGGATTTCCACATCTCTCACATTTTATCAAGTTCTCCAAGAAAAAAATCTGATAAATAGATTTTCTGTTAATTCTACTTTGTCTGCTTGAAATACTTATTAACAGTTGGTGGACTGGAGAGGAAGCTATAGCACACAGTTAGGAGAAGGCACATTTTGCCTAGTGGGAAATGTGAATGCTCTGCAGAAAGCCAGCGGGACAGTTTGGGGCGCTAGAGTGTATCTCTCTGGTAAGCTGGGAACTCCCCATGGGAGCCTGCTCACCAGCAGATGCACGTTTTGCCCTTTGATTGCCGAATTCCGGGTCTCTCAGTATGTTCTGTTTTAAGCCCAGTGGTTATTCTGCAATATTTCTCTGCACACTTAGATTTTACCCTGAGTCTCACATGCTTTAAACTAGCTGGTATACCCTAAGTTCTAACATCTTAATAGAAATGTATACTGATAGAACTTAATGTTTAGTACCCTGTCCTGTGCCTGGAAGAGGAAAGGTCCAACTTCTTCGTGCTTGGCCTTGGTTAAGTGTTTTTGAGTGACACAGAGAGCAAAGGCTTGAGCAGCTGGCAAACAGTGTAGGTGATTACAATGATACACGGAGTACCTGCTGCGTGCTGGCATGAATCTCGGGGTGTCACTCCTGTGGCCTCATTGGAATTATGTTGCCCCTCTTACACAGGAGAAAATATCATCTTCTCAAGGTTGTGTGAGATACTTGGCAGGGCTGGGATTCAGTTCTAAGGCTTTTGGAACTCAAATACCTGCTCACCACCATCCTAAGCTCCCTGCAATATTCTGGGAAGTCTGAGTAATCCTGTCCTGTGACACATGAACCCTGTGCACACTCTTTCCACACAATGATATGTAGAATGGTCTTTGCTTGCATATTTATATAGTATCTTACCACCATGGCTAATAAGCATGCCCATATCACTTAGTTTTTTCCCTCGATAATCTTCAATTAAAAAAAATTATATTGTTTCTATTTCTTCCTGGGAACTTACTTACAACAAAGAGAGTGAAGTTATTTGGACAGATAATTGTTTTCTGTTCCTTTCCTTCCTGTTCCCATATGTTGTTTAATGATTTACTTATGCAGCCAATTGACTAGTGGTACAGAAGTTCATCCTAAAGGCTTACACTCCATAATTCAGAGAAAAAATTGAGATAAGAAACTTACTCTCCTTGTTCCTGCCTAAAATGTGTAATGGTTTCCACACAGTATTGGCTCTCCTGCAGACTATCTGTGGCCAACTTCTTCAAGGTCATTTCCGTTTCCTGGTGAGTTTTCCCGTCTTGCCAGCATGGCCACTGTGCAGAGCCCGAGCACATCCCCTCACTTCACTCCATGGCAGTGTGTGCCTATGACCTCATGTAAGCACTTGATTCTTGCTGACCATGTGTATGTCCAATCTGAGAGCAGGACAGGCTGGAAGTAGTAGGAGATCAACACCCCAGAAGCAACCCTAAGCAAAGATGATCGGTATCTTACTTTGTTTGCTTCTCCGATAAACAAAATAGTGGAAGCATATTGGGTCCATCTCCAGGAAGCTGTTACAGGAATAAATTGAGGATCTGCTTCTAGGTGAGCCCAACCTCAGACCCCTACACTTCCTGGGCTTCTCTCTTTCCTTGATATACAAATCAGTGACACATCCAGTTGGAGGAGTATAAGAGACCTTCTGAGCCATCTAGCTCCACTCTGACCCTCACGGTGGAGGAAGAGGAGCTGGGGTATAGCTCAGTGGTACCCCACTTGCTTAGCACGTGCAAGGTCCTAGATTCTTCAGTTCTCAGCACCACTATAAAAAGAAAAGGAAGCAAACTGAGCAACAGCAAAATGTAGTGGAGGAAAGGCTGAAAGGCAGGACACTGGCCATTCCTTTCAACTAGAGCAGAGGCAGTCTCTCTGTGTTTTGCCAGTAACAGTCCCTTTAAATGAAAACATCTAAAACTTTTGTAAAAGTCACCTGAAAAACCATAAATCCGTGCAAACTTCATTCTCCACACAGAAATCCTCTCTGTTATATTAGTTCCATATTGTGGACTTAACTAATTATCACAAATGTGTAGACGTCAAACACTAGGAATATATTCTTCTGGTTTTAGAGGCCAGAAAGCCCAAAATCAGGCTGTTGACAGGGCTGTGCTTTCTCTGGGGCTCTAAGGGATGATTCTTCCTTGTCTCTTCTAGCAGATGGCAATGGATTCTGCATCCTGCAGGATCAAGTGCTCCTTAGCTTGTGGTAATATTAAAGTCTCCTTTCTGTCTGCCTGTCTGTTTTTTCTCTCCCTCCCTCTTTTTCTCTCTCTCCCTCTCCCTAGCACCCCCACACAGTCTCTCTTTTTGGTATTGAGGATTGAATTCAAGGCCTTTATATTGGCTGTATCCCCAATTCTCAACCCTGTTAAATGCTTGCATTTATTTATTTATTTTAAGACCGCATCCTTCTAAGTCATGTAGCTTGCACAGGTTGAGTTCAAATTTGCAATCTCCCTGCCTCAGCCTCCCAGAGTCTTTGGATTACAGATGTGTGCCACCATGCCCAGCTTGCCTCCATTTTCATATGTGTTTTTTCCTTTTCATAAGTTTTTCTCTTCCATTAGAACATATTTGTGATCAGATATAGGCCCCCACTCCAATCAATGTGGCCAACCTTATTTTGAGATCCTTAATTTAGTCCTGTCTGCAAATACTTTTCAAAAGTTCCTGGTGTTAGTACACAGACGTATCTTTTTGGAAGCCACTGTTTAACCCATTACACTATCCATAGCATCTCTGAATAAACAGCACATGATTGCAGGTCAAACTTTTCATGACTGACAACTTCTTTTCTCACAAGACAGATGATTCTAAATTATAATTTCATAAAAGATAATATTGTGCCCAAATTGATCTTTTCACAACTTTCCCCTATCAATCCTAGAAGACCTAGAGGGGATTCAATTATTTTCCAAAGTGACTCATGAATAGAGCTGAGCCTAAAACATTAAGGCCAGAGAAATGTCGAGGTGTTTGAATTTAGGGCACAGTGCATTGTGTTGTGCTGCACATGGTGATGTATGGTACTAAAGATTCTGTGATGGATGAGAGAGCTCAGGACCTCCACATAGCAGGACAACAGGACACATTCATGCTTAACTACAGTGGACAATATTGTACAAAGAAACTACCATTAAAAGTAGAAGATGGTGGGGATCCTAGAGAGGATTAACAAAGTTCAGTGCGGGGGTTGGACCATTCAGGGTATTCTTTGTTGTCTCCTCTGATCTATTCTCTACACAGAAACCACAATGAGTTACAAATAAATCTGAACAAATGAATCCAGCTACTCAAAACTGGATTTCATGGAAAGAAGTCTGGTTCCTGGTATGGTCTTCAAAGCCCCTCCCAACCTCCCAGCCTTACCTGATACATGCTCCTGGTTCTGTCTAGACAGGCTCCAGGCACATGAGCCCTTGGCATTCAGTCTCTTAGGCTTGTCAAACTCTGTTCTGCATCAGGGGATTTTCCCAAGTTAGTCACAGAGCCTGGAATATTTTCATGCCTGTCTTTGTCTCTTGCTTGGCTTCAAAGATGCTGTTATTCTCTCATTTAAATTAGGTCCCTTTCATATTCTCAAGTAGGACCTTGACTCTGTCTTCCTATATTTGTCATAATTTGCAGTCATACACCTACGTGTGCAATTATTTATCAGATGTGGATCTTTACGACTGGATAGTAAGTTTCACTGGGGCATTATTTCTTATAATGTCCACATGATCTTTCGCAGTGTTTTGAAAATAGATGTGTGATAAAGATACCTGCAGAATGACTGACTCAATGGCGAATGAATGAGAATGACAGGATAAAAGCTTTCCTGAAGTTGATGGCATTTGAGGAGAATTGTGAAAAAATTGTAGAGATGGGTAAAAAAAACTCCCAGGAGAGTGAAGAATGTATAAAAGGGAGGCTCAGGACCCACTATTTAAAACATGATAATTAATAGAGCTCATTTTTAATATGAGAAATATGTCTCGAATAGGGGTTAGCAGGCTTTCCTGTAAAAGTCTGGTTTGTGGATATTTAAAGTCACTGAAATATGTTGCAGCTACTCAACTCTTCAAGTGTACTGTGCAAGCAGCCATAGGTAATACAAAAACAAATTGGCATTGCTGGGTTCTAGTACAATCTTATTTCTAAGTACATGTGTTGGGCTAGATTTGCCTCAGGAGGTAGCTTGCTGACCCCTGATCAAGGGAAATATGAAAGACCAGAATTGAATCTGGGACAGCATCATTGATGCTAAGGTGTGGAGTTAGTAACTCACTAGTTAGGTAATAGGAAGTCACAGAAAGTTTTCGAGAAAAGTCATATAATTAAAGTGAGTTTAAAAATATGATTAATCTCACAGATTCTCTGATCCACTATAGAAATTGAAGAAACAGAAAAGAACAGTGACTAGGAGTATATTATAGTCATCTAAGTAAGGGGTGTGTCTCACCTAAAAATGATAAAGTAGAGAGATGAGAGAAATTGAAAAATGAGCTCTGACTTTTTTTTATTCTGGATATTAGGACTAAATTATGTACAGCTAATAAAAAAGCAGTAAAGGCATTAGGAGGACAATTGCTTTGATGTTGAAATGGACCAGTTGAATATTCACTTTCTAGTGAGTTTTGAAGGATGAAGGAACCCTGATAGATGTGAGAAGATTTGAGGCTCAAACGAGGGGCTGATTCTGTAAATGCAGATTCAAGGCTGTGAGCTAGCAAATGTGTGGTGCCCAACAACAGACTTAAGGTGATCTTCATTTAAATACAGAGGGAACTAAATGATCCAGAACAGCAGGTCACAGGAAGCAGAGTTTTAAAAAGAAAAGGTGAAATCAGGTCCAAGCAAATCTCTCTCCAGAAAGCACAGAATGCAATAACCTGTTTCTGGAATTATCAAGAGATATATTCACAATAAGGTACATTAACGACAAATCCTGTCATAAAATTAGCCAGAGTGAGAATGATGTTAGGGTGTTAGGGTGGTACTGTCCCTTCTATTCAGGAACCTGTAGTACAAAGAGCATGACAGAAGAGACAGATGCATTTGCTTTCTTTTTCTCAGGCAGGTGTGTATATTTCAAATGACCTGCAAAAAATTCAATAATCTGTTCATTTGCTGGAGTCTTTCTCTGAGGCTTTATTGATGGGTAATTTATCAGAGCAGCCAGACCAGTGCAGGGGCATTCTCTGTGTTTGCTTGAATGTTCTGATGCCAGAGAATATCATCAGGGCAGGAGGTCATCATTTCCATGGGAAGCAGTGGCTTGTGGTTCACACTGCCCTGTTGGCATATACTCTGCATTCTCACATGGCCCTTATGTCCCACCTTGACATGCATCTGTTCTTCAGATTAAACATTTTGTATTGTTCTTTGTCCCAGGTAAACCCTGGAAGGAAAACTTGTCCAGCAGAGGACCAGAAGAGGTAGATTTCCCTGTGTTTTTTACTTTCCCACTCTAAGTGCAAGATTCTGGAGTGCAGATTCCTGTGGTTTGAGCAGCAGAGGAATTAGAGGGAGGAAAAGAGCTATGATTCCAACAACTTTTCTTGGAAAGGGCCAAATTTGTTCTTCCCTGCTGACATCTGCTCTCTTTCCAGGCACTCTTGAATTTAAACTACTATCTATTAGTTTCTGTGGATTCTCTTTGTGGAAGGATTTATATTCTGCATTTCCTGAGAGAAAAAAGTAAAAACTTCAGAGACATCTTCGGGGATTTTACAATAAGAAAGTAGAAAACAGTATTTCACAGTTGAAGCTAATGAAAGATCAACCTGTGGAGTTTGATGGAAGATAAAGCTCCATCTGTGCAGATGAGGATGGACAGAGCAGACTAGAACATGTCATTCCCAAACTAAAAACAATGGTAATCAACGCAGGGGACAATGCATCAGCATTACGATCATCCGCCTTTCTGATAATGAGTCTATTATTTCCTTAGACTGATTTTCAATGGATTTTGTCCTGTGACTATACTTCATATTTTAACAGTGCTTCAGTGTTGCACATGGAAAAGCCACCAGCTCAAAACTGAGCTGTGGTAGGCAATTACCACTTCCTAATCCCCACCCCATATCTATCTTCCTATCTTCTTTGTGCTGCAGGAGGCTGGCCTCTATAAAAGTTCCCCTAATTTCCCTGGTAAAAGCTTCCCTAATTTCTCTGGATTCTGGTAGGATTTGTCCACTAAGAAGAGCCTACAGCTCCACAGGCAGGACACGGGAGAGGTCAGAGCACCTGGTCCCAGGCACCTTTCTGCTCCTTCCATTTGCTACCAAGCATCCCCCTCAGGAGGTACTCTATTGGCCCACAGTGCCAGGGTTCCTACCCTTGCACACAAGCATTGGGAAGCTAGTGACTTGCCACTGTTTATCCCTGGATCATTTATTGGTTCTATCATCCCTGTCACCAATCCTGCTTCCAGTCAATTGAGGATTCTTTTGATCAATTCAGATAGAAAAGATGAATCAGCAGTAATAGTTCTGCTACGGCTTCTGATTTGAGCACCAATGGTCCTCAGCCCTCTGGACCCTGATGCTGCCAGCCAGTGATCTCTGCTGCTGTTGGCTGCCACTGGTAGATGCTGGCTTTTGCCAAATGCTGTCAGTTCACTACAGTGGTTGCTCATCTCTGCCCCTGATGTTGACCGGCTGCTGGTCTCTAGAGTTCTTCAGGAATAACAGCCCCTAGTGTTCATAGCTGTCTTTTTTTTAAAAGCAATTTTGTCCACACTACTCACAAAAGAATCTTGAGTAGATTTACAGAAACTTCTGAGCCCACACTACCTGAGAAACAAATCTCAAGCCAATTTACAAGACCACTGGAGTGAGGTTTTATTTGAACAAAACCTGTATTGTAGCACAGGACCCAGTGCACAAGAGGGAGACCTTCTAGGCCACCCACAGAATGTGACAGGAGTGTGGCTTGTGTGCAGCTGCCCACCTATGATTGGTTTAGATTAATGTCTTCTCCTCTGAACCTGCTGATTGGTCCAAATTCAGTTGTACAGTACTGCTCAGTTTAAACTTGAGCTTGCTTCAGTCAAAGCAAGCTCATACATCTTCCATCAGGAGTCAGTGTGTCCAGGAGAGCTGCCAGTGTCCTGACAGTGGTTTGTGAAACACCAGGAGAAAAGAGCTGTTTTATTGACACCTGTTTTGTCTCTGTGAAAAATGGTAAAAACAAAACAAAACATAACAACAACAAAAACAATAGAGCAGAAGTCAAGGAAACTTCAGCCGTGTTAGAGGAGGTCAGGGATGTTAATAACAGGGCTGCATTTCTCCCTGATCATTCTTACATTAGAGATGGTTTTCTGGGAGGGATGCTGTGGCTGATGCCCAAACTGCATCACCTCTCAGAGCAACCTTAAGAGCAGCCTCCAAGTAGCCTTAGTGCGGTGGGAGCTCTCCTGCACTTGCGGGTCCCTCCTCAGAGGATGGTGAGTGAAGGGAAGCACAAGGGAGTAGGAGGGGCGGGGGACCACTGTCACTCAAACCACTTCCCTTCAGGCCATCACAAGAAAAAAGGGAGTGACTAGGCCTTCTGGTCTGTCTCCTTCCCTTTATTAACCTGTCTTCGGGATAATTTGAAGGTTGACAGCTGTCTCTCACCTGTTTTCTAAGGAAAACAGTCATCATATTAATAAGGTATAACTTGTAAAATAATGTAGTGATTTGTATGGAAATAACTGTGTCCATCCCATTCAAAATTTTAGTGGACATAGTATGAAAGTTGATAGAATAATTCTAAATTTCACTAGAGAGAAAATACTCAAGTCAGGAAAATGCTAGGGGAAAAAAAACTTTTTTAAACCTCAAAAACAAGGGCCAGCAATATAGGTCAGCTGCTGCCTGGCAAATAAATGTACTATCATGAGTTCAATTCCTGGTACCCCTCCCCCATGAAAAAATAAAATAATCAGCAAAAGCACTGAGAAACTGTTCATTTATCAAGTATCAAAACTGATTCTAAAATTCCCCATATGAAACAAAGAAATACGAATGTGAGGTCGGTTAAAAAGATTAGTCTAGAACCCCATACAAAAATATATAGGAACTTAACTTTAAAAATGGTGATACTGCTAATCAAAGGGGAAATAATGATTACTTAATAAAAGATTTTAGGGTCACTAGCCAGCCATTTGTAAAACCTATTAAGCTGAATCCACAGCCTCATTATTTATATCACAATAATTTGTAGAGGAGTCCAAATTTTTAATGGGAAACAAGCCAAACAAATAAAAGTGCAAAAACATTATTTGGATATTTTTATAATCTTGGAGCAAGCATATAAGGTATTTCTAGGAATGTCAAGAAAACAAGAAATAATTCAGAATGCATTATTAATCTTTATCATGTAAAATACAAAATTCTGTATACTTAAAAAATATGACCCATGAGAGAGAAAAATAATGACAAAACTACTTTTTGGCAGCATTGTGGAACAGCTGGCCTGAAGAATTTTCCTACTAATAGCAACTAAAAGTTCTAAATTAAAAAAAAATAGCTCTAAGGATCCTCAAACATATTGCTGAACAGCCAGAAATTGAAGGAATTTGCAGAGGTCCATAGTGAGAGGAAAGCAGGGCAAACAGTGAGAACTGCCGGAGGCTTCCTTCTCAGAGTGTCTTCAGGTCCTGGCCATGTTGATCTCTCTGTGGGAGCTGCAGGGGAGAAGGGGAGAAGGAAAAACAAGGGGCTGCCCTTGCTAGAGAAGCAATGGGGGAAATCTCTATGGCGTGGAAGTGGAGAGCACAGAAACTTAGCTGGGACTCTAGGACTACTGGGTGGGCTGAAAAGGACATTCCCCTGAGGATCCGCAGCCCCTGTTAGTTCAAGGAATATCTCACTGCCTCCAGTTAGTCCAAGGAATCCCAAGCTGGCAGCAGCCTCAGGCAACTGAGAAGCAAGTGCAGATTCCCCACCACTCTCTGAGAATGCACAAATCCAAACTAGGCCCAAGACACGCTCAAAAATAATGTTCCCAGGAAATTGAGTTTACAATTAAAAAAAATGAGGCATTAGTACAAGGGCTGGCAGATAGAGGCTGGCAAAATCTTCAGACTTCAGAATTAGACACAAACTATAAAACAACATATGAATATACATAAATAAAAACAAAATAAGCCTAGAAATATAAGAAAGGAATGAGAGATTATTAGACGCTACCAAGCAGATTTGGAAAAGAAGTGATAGAATTCTATAAATGAACCATATAATAATTAATATAAAAAACTCAGCAGGTGGGTTAAATGGAAGATTAGACACAGTTGGAAAGAAATTAGCATCCTGGAAGATAGACTGGAAGAAATTAGAGTACCACATGGAGAGTCAAATAGAAAATTTAAAACTATGGTAAAGAGATATCAAAGATAGATAAAGTCATAAATATATCTAGTAGATATTCTAAACAGTTATACAACAGAAAAGTAATATCTGATAGAGTGTCCAGGAATTTTCTTAATTACAGAGAGAGAGCAAAGTTGGCATTCAAGGAACTCACTGAGTCTTAGCAAATAAATAAAACAAAGCCATATCTAGATCTGTCATGGTGGTACTTCAGAACCCCAAAGATAAATTTTAAAGCACTCAGACAAAAAAACAAGATTACCTGTAAAGAACAGCAATTACACAGACAATAGGTGTCTCAACAGCAGCAATATACCTTGCAGAACAATAGCATCAATGGCCAAAAGCATTGGTAAAAATGAACTCTTTCAGAAATGAAGGTAGAATAGAAAAACCTCCAAAACAAATAAAAACCCAGAGAATATACCCCCAAATAATACTTACCAAGGGAGATTCTGAAGATAGATGCAAAATGAATCTAAAAGAGTCTGAGATAAAGAAGGAATGGTGAACAACACTTCTGGATAAAAGTAAGGGGGAAATTGTGTAAAAGATTGATAGCAATATCTAATATTTGGAGTTTTAAAAGATGGAATCAAAATACTGGTCAATTTCAACACATAATTTTGGATGGACCAAAGTATTTACAGAGTTTATGTTATTTGGAAGAGTAATAAAAATTTCAGATTTTTAAAGTTATCAAAATAGAATAATGGTTGAAAGAAAGAGCATAACTTACAAACCTATGGAGGAAAATAATGATGTAAGAATAATTTGGAGAGGGTGTTAAAGTCCATTAAGAGTCTATTCACCCTTTCTTCTCCACAGAGGATCAACACCAGCACCTCCATATGTACCAACATCTGGGGATGCTCAAGTCTCTTAATAGAAACAGAGTAGCATTTTAATGTAACCTATACACAACCTCCTGTATACTTTAAATCATGTTTAAATTACTTATAATATTTAATAAAATAATGTTATGTGAATAGTTATAATATTGTGCTTTTATGTTATAATGAAAATATCTATACACATTCAATACAGATGCAATTTTTTAAAGCCTTTTTTTATTTGAGGTTAGTGGAACCTGTGCACAATGAATATGAAGGTTGATTGTATGCATGTGCATGCCTACATATACATGCTCACATATTTATACACACATAGGTAGGCAGATTCCAAAGAAAAGTGAGAGGAGTGAACACAAAATTCAGAAAGTCCATGGATGCTAGACATAAGTGGCTACTCTTCATAGTCTCCCTTAGCCACCAACAGTGAAGTTGAACTAGAATGAGGGCACAGCAGGGTACCTCCAACTGGTGAAAGAAAGATGTAGAAAGCTTTTAAAGATGGGTTCTCAATTGTACAGGGTCCATCATGATGGAAACAAATACGGATTAAGACCCCAAAATCCTCCTTGTTTCTCAGATGCCACTGTAGACTGGGACCCTTGTATGATCTCAGTGAAGAGCAGGAAGAAGCCCCCAGATGTGCAGCAAGAGGGGATTTTCACTGTATAGAGAAATGACTGCAAAATCAAAGGAAGGAGGAAATTTTTAAAAAATATCTCATTCCCAATCTGGGGAACTGGGCTGCCAGAGATCAGTTCCAGCACACCAGCTTGGGCCCTGGGAGAGTTTAAGATCAACACTCCCAGTGGTGAAGGACCCACCAAGCTTCCAGCCACACTAGACTGGGCCCTGCGGGTTTCCATCTTGGCTGGGCCATGCCCAGTAACCTTCTTTCAATATGAGGAATTGGGGCTGCCCAAGGAGAATTTCAGCACACTAGCACAGGCCAGGGGAGAGTTTAAAATCATCACTCCCAATGGATAAGTGCCTGCCCCACTTCCAACCACACTAGACTAGGCTTGGGAGGTTTTGTGGCCTGATTAGACCACATCCAGTGACCTTCTTCAATCAGGGGAGCTGAGGGCATATGAAGTAAGTTCTATCCTATTGGTGCTAGCCCAGGGAGAGCTTTGGACCATAACTCACAGTGGTTAGGAGCCCACCCAGCTTCTGGAATATTGGAGGTGCATGGGAGGTCCTGTGGGCCTGACTGGACCACTCTCAGACCTGCATTCAGACCCAGCAGCTGAAGGCATAGGAGACAATTTCCAACAGGCCCAGGGGAAGCTTTGGAACAACACTTGAAACATGGAAATATAGGAAAATGACAAGACAAAAGACCAAAATGCAATCTGAAACCTCCAGCCCATCCAAGGAAGCCTAGAAGCCATGTACCTAGAAGAAAATATATGCCATACACCTGAAATATTGGACATAATAGCAACTGTAATAAAGAAGCGAATCCAGGAAGCTTTAAAAGAATTCAAATTAGAAATTATCTCTGATGTAAAAGAAGAAATGATAAAAGTAATGAAAGAGATGCTGAACACATCTAAAGAAGACACAGTTAAACAGTTAGAGGAACAAAACAAAAAGATAGAATCCCTGGATGAACAATTTAAGAAACAAACAGAATATATGAAGCAGATTCAAAAATCCATTGAAAGTTATCAAAACTGCCTCAATGAAAGTGAAGATAGAATTTCAGGCCTTGAAGACAAGATTGCAGCTAGTGAACAGGAAAGGAAAAATCTTTTAAAAATAACAAGAAATCAAGAAATAATTCAACAGCTGCAAGATGATGCAAAGAAAACAAAAGATTGATAGGGATAAATGAAAAAGAAGGGAACAACACAAATGATATCAAGAGTTATTTGCAGAAGTAATAACTAAAAATTTGCCAAACATGAGAATGGAAACTGATATTAGAATATCATATGGAAGCATATAGAGCTCCAAATAGTCATAATCAAAATAAAACTACACCCAGACATATAATAATTACCATCCCAGAAATCCAAAATAAAAATAGATTATTGAAAGCTATTAGAGACAAAAGACAGATCACCTATAAAGGAAAACCTATCAGAGTCACAGCAGACTTCTCAACACAATGAAGTCAAGAAGAGCATGGAGTGAAGTATTTCAGATCCTAAAGGAAAATGATTTCCAACCTAGACTAATGTACCCTGAAAAACTGTCCTTCAAAATTGATGGAGAAATAAGATACTTCCTTGACAAAGAACAGCTGAAGAACTTCATGATCACCAAACCAACCCTGCAAAGAATACTGAAAGACAGTCTAGATACACATAGGAAAATACCACTAAGCAAGACAGACAATTAAACAGAATGGAAAGATAAAGATGCAATAGCAGAAAGATAACATGTCAATAATAAACCAATACATCACAGTTATAACCATTAATGTAAATGGTCTCAATGCACCAATTAAAAGAAACAGACTGGCAGAATGGATCAAGAAACAAAATCCAACCATATGCTGTCTACAAGAAACCCCTCTAACCCAAAAGGAAACTTACAGATTGAAGGTCAAAAGATGGAAAATAATACTTCATGCAACAGAAACCAAAAAAAAAAAAAAAAAAAAAAGTGGGGCTAGTGCAGACAATGTGAACTTCAAGCCAATAATGATCAGAAGGGATAAAGAAGGTCACTACATACTGGTTAGGGGAAAACTCCAAGAGGAACAGATAACAATCTTAAATATATATACACCAAATTCCAGAGCATCCAGCTATACAAAACAAGTATTAACAGCAATGAAAAATCAAATAAGCAATAACACAATTATAACAGGAGACCTTAACACACCATTGACACCAAGGGACAGATCAACCAGACAGAAAATCAGCAAAGAAATAACAGAACTGAACCACACCTGTGAACAAATGGACTTGATAGACATATACAGAGTGTTCCATCCAGCAACTTCAGAATATAGGTTCTTCTCAACAGTACACGAGACATTCTTTATAATAGATCATATACTTGCCCACAGAATATATTTAAGTAAATGCAAAAGACTTTAAATTATCCCATGCATGTTATCAGATTATAGTGCCATGAAACTAGAAATTAATGATGAAAGAAACTTCAAAAACCACGCAAACACATGGAAATTGAAGAATACACTCTTGAGCAATCAGTGGGTCACAGGGGAAACTAAAGAAAAAATTAAACAATACCTACAAGCAAACAAAAATAAATATACAACTTACCAGATCTGTGGGATGCAATGAAAGCCATCCTCAGAGGAAAATTTATTGCACTGAGTTTGCACATCAGTAAAATAATGAATACAAATAAACAACCTGATGCTATACCTCAAACAGCTAGAAAAAGAAGAACACGTCAAGGCCAAAGCCAAAAGAAGAAAGGAAATTATAAAAATCAGAGCAGAAATTAATGCAATAGAGACTAAGAAAACAATACAAAGAATCAATGAATCAAAGAGTTGGTTCTTTAAAAGAATAAATAAAATTGATAAGCTCCTAATGAACCTTATTTTAAAAAGGGAAGAAAAAACTCAAATCCATGCAATAAGGAAGGAAAAAGGTGAAATCACTATAGACTCTGTGTAAATACAGAAGATCATCAACACTTATTTCAAAAACCTCTACTGTCATAGATTTGATAACACCAAAGAAATGGACAGATTCCTAGAAACATATGAAGTTCTAAAGCTGGGTCAGGAAGATGTAAAACTGTTGAATAACCCAATCTCTATTAATGAAATTGATAATGTAATTAAGTCCTTACTTATAAAGAAGAGCCCAGGCCCAGATGGATTCACTGCAGAATTCTACAAGAAATACAAAGAAGACTTAATGTTGACACTCCTCAAACTCTTCAATGAAATTAAAAGGGAAACAATTCTTCCTGTCATTCCTGGAAGCAAATATTACTCTAGTACTAAAACCTGAGAAAGACCCAACTAAAAAGAGAACTACAGGCCAATCTCCCTAATGAACACAGATGGAAAAATCCTCAATAAAATATTAGTTGGCAAACAGGATGCAGCAAATCATCAAGAAGATTATACATCACAACCAAGTGGGATTCATCCTAGGCATGCAGGGATGATTCAACATACATAAATCAATAAATTTAATCTACCATATCAATAGAGCCAAAAGTAAGAATTACATAATCATTTCCATAGATGCAGAGAAAGCTTTTGATAAGGTCTAATACTCATTCATGATAAGAACCTTACAGAAAATTGAAATAGATAGTCTTTACCTCAATATGATAAAGGCCATCTGTGACAAACCAACAGCCAACATCATATTAAATGACCAAAAACTGAAGGCCTTTATCTTACAATTAAGCACAAGACAAGGATGACCCTTCTCACCAATCCAATTCAACATAGTACTGGAAATACTAGCCAGAGCAATTAGACAAGAGAGAGAGAAATAAAAGGGGTTAGATAGGAAAACAGGAAGTTAAATTATTATTTGCAGATGATATGGTACCTTACAGAGAAGACCCCCAAAACTCCATTGAAAGACTCCAAATATAATAAATAAATTCAGCAATGTAGCTGGATACAAAATCAATACTCAAAAAACAATAGCATTCCTATACACTAACAACAAAATCACTGAGAGAGAAATAAGAGAATCCATACCCTTCATAGTAGCATCCAAAAAAATGAGATACTTAGGAATTAATCTCACAAAAGAAGTGAAAGATCAATACAGGAAAAATTACAGTACCCTGAAAAAGGAAATCGAAGATGATCTCAGAAAATGAAAAGACATCCCTTGTTCAGGACAGGAAGAATAAATTTTGGGAAAATGGCTATTCTCTCTAAACTGTTATACAGATTCAATGCAATCCCAATGAAAATACCATCAACATACCTCATAGACCTAGAAAAATCACTCCTAAAATTCATCTGGAACCAGAAGAGACCTAGAGTAGCAAAGGCAATTCTAAGCAGCAAAGGCAAGGCAGGAGGCATCACAAACCCTGACTTGAAGTTATACTACAAAGCTACTATAATAAAATCAACATGGCACTGGAATTAAAAACAGATCTGAAGATCAATGGAATAGATTAGAAGATACAACCACAACTACAAACACACTCAACCACCTTATCTTTGATAAAGAAGCCAAGCAGGTTCACTGAAAGAATGATAGTCTGTTTAATAAATGGTGCTGGAAAAACTGGCTCTCCATATGCTGAAAACAACAACTAGACCCCTGCCTATCACCATGTACTAAATTAAAATCTAAATAAATCAAAGGTATGAATATTAAAACAGAAACACTAAATCTGTTGGAAGACAAATTAGGTAAACTCTTGAAGACAAAGGGGTAGATAGAGAATTAATAAACAGGAATCAAATCACACAGGAAATACTTCCCAGAATCAATAACTGGGATCACACATTATTAAAAGGTTTCTGCATGTCAAAAGAAATGCCCAGCATAGTGAAAACAAAACCCAAAACCTGGGAAAAAATCTTAGTGAACTGTCCCTTAGACAGAAGACTTCTGTCTAAAAAATATAAAGAATTAAAAAAATTACACCCCCAAAATTCAAAGACCCAATCCAAAAATTAGCATCTGAGATGCATACACAGTTCTGAGTTGAAGAAATACAAGTGGCAAATAAATACATGAAAACATTTTTCATCATCATTAGAGAAATGCAAATTAAAACCACACTGAAATTCTATCTCACTCCAGAAAGAATGGCCAGGATCAAGAAAACTACCAACAACAAATGCTGGAGAGGCTGTGGGGAAAATGGATCTCTCCTGCACTGTTGGTGGGAGTATAGACTTGGTGTAACCACTGTAGAGGTCAGTCTGGAATTTCTCAAAAAGCTGGGATTGGAAGTCCCATTTGACCCAGCTATTCCACTTCTAGGCATATTCCCAGAAGAACTGAAAGCATCATACAACAGTGATATATGTGCACTCATGTTTATAGCAGCACAATTTGTAATAGCCAGATGTTGGAAACAACCTAAGTGTCCATCAACTGAGGAGTGGATAAAAAAGGTACGATATTTTTACACAATGAAGTACTACTCAGCTATAAAGAATGATCACATTGAGATATTTATAAATAAATGAACACAACTTGAGACCATACTCATAAGCGAAATATATCAAACTCACATGTATAAATACCATATAGTCCCCCTGGTATAAGAAATGGTAAGAATACATAAGAGTTTACGGTAATCATGCTTTCCCATTACGTTGCTTTGAAGCCTTATAATGTTTTCACTCACTAGTTAGAATGGTTTTATTCTGGTTTGTTTGATTTTATTATCTGTGATGGTATGAACAGCTATTTTGAAGAAAACAAGTCATTATAATAGCCAGTGCTGATTTAATATCATCTTGCTTTGTAGTCCTACCATGCTTTTGTTCTTCTGTTTTCACTGGTTCTATCATGTTGTGTCTTATTGGATTTTATTTTGTGTGATAGTATAAACAAAATTTTTTATGGACAATGAGATAATATTGAGTAGCCATTGTTTGTTTTGTGTTATTTGGTTCTGAATGTCCTCTAATACTTTCATTCTCTTGAATGGTTTTATACTATTTTGTTATGTTTGATACCATTGTGTGTATCAAAGAAAGAGACATTATGGTAGCTACTGTTAATTACAGGTTGTCTTGTGGTGAAATACTGTGTTGCTTATATTGTCCTGTTCTGATCTGCTTTATTATATCCCCTCTTGTCTTAAAATCTTTAAAATAAAAATTTTGAAAAAGAAAAAAAAATCCTCATTCCTGTATTAACTATTGTTATCCTCTTATTATCTTGTTTTGAAATTTAGTTTCATTTTTTCTCTTTAAGAAAGTTTGTATACAAGGAACTAATTCTAATATATGAAGGTAGGCTCAGGCACGCTGTTACATAATACACAGAAGTCCTAGCCTTGTAAGTTGAGGCTCATCTATAAGTAGCATTGTTCTTCAATTTAATTAAAATAGTTATATTAATTTTAAAATACCTCATTCCCAAAATGTTAACAGATATGACCTTTGGCTAAATTTTGGGTCATTTTCAGCTTTTTTATATTTTTCTTTTATCATTTTTATAGTTTGAAACCCAGATATACATGCAGACAGAGCCGAAGCTCTCTGACTACAGGACATAACAAAAGGTATTTTCTGTGATTTGAAAAGAGCAATGTTTTTAATTCCCTAGAAGGTGCTCTAAAAATATTTTTTATAGTTTCTAACCTTGTAACTGAATTTCCTAAGGTAATCTGTGCACTAGCCCCGTACGTGCTATTGTTATAATTCTTTTGCTACGTGTAAGTTGGTACTTGGTGATCATTCTCCTCTCAAGAGATCATTGTATTGAGACCCATCAGTTATTCATGCTGTCACATTACAATAAGTCACTTTATAATACAGGATGCCTGCATTGTGGGACTTCTGTAATCATGCATATGTACAAATAGTGTTCTTAAAAGCAGAAAGTTTGACCAGAGACATGGCCATCAGTTTGTTCCCTGACTTCCTCTCCCATGGACACACAGCTAAACTAGTTCTCAGCTTTCCTTATAGTGAGGTGACAAGTTCTCCTCTATGGAGTGTCATCTCAAAAGTGCCTGCCTCTCCCGTGCCTGGCCATTACAACTACCAAAATCTCTTTTATAGTCCTTATTCTTCAAGCTGGCTGGCCTCACCTTTCTACCTCCCCACTAAAAGTAAGCACAAAGTCATGGGCTGGACCAGCAGAGCTATCATCAACATGGAGCTCCGCACGACTGAGTGGCACCATCATGCCCATGCCTGCCTCCCAGCTCTGTAAATGGGCAAGTAAAAGGCTCCCTGCTGTTCTGTTGAGCATTATGTCTTCTGGTCTCTTGTTTTTACCACCCCACTTTGCTTTACTGAAACAGAGTCACATCCCCAAAAGGTGCTCATTAATAACTTGAAAATGAAAAAAAATTTTCCCTACCATGGCTTGTGGTAAAGTCCCCTACAGATGCGTCCAAACACTGTGGTGTTTCACCCATGAATGTCAGATTTTCCTCATTAGTTAAGTTGATCTCCTGGGTGTGAAACTGTTCATCTCTTCACTCGATGCGAGAGAGAGGCACGCTCTGTAGGGTACATGGCAGATGCCAAAGTGGAACAGAGTGGTGTTTTCCACTAGATACACTTGGTTAGTTACAATTGCTGATGGGAATGTGATCTGTAAGCTGCAACTGCAGTTTTAAAAGGCAAAAAGTAGCAGTAACAAGTCTTATATTTAGTGGAAACCAAAGGTTTAAAATGACAGTTTTAACAAAAACAAAAACTAAATAACATGTGCTGTTCTGGAACAGCCTGCAGAAGTTGCAGAAGAGTTATCTCCTTCTAGAACAAACCCACTGTTGAGACTGCTCTGCTCGAGCCTGTCTCAGATGTTACCCAGTGCAGCTGAGCCGTTTATACATAGCTCACAAATCTGACTCCAGATGCCTTGAGAAATAATATGAATATTTACTAGGTTCTCTGGAAGGAGAATTGCAGGTTTTCTACACAGAGAAATGTTTTCAGATTCCTCTTCACCACCTACCTCTATCAAATCCCTATAGCGTTATACAAACATTCCACCTCACAGTGATCTTTTTATATTTCTTTTATATTTCTCTTTCATCGCCCTTTAATTTTACTTATGTCTCTCTGTTCTTTGCAGTATAAATCCTGATATAGTTTCTGCAGATATTCTACCCCTCAATACACTGACCTTCACAGAAAGATCTAGGGAAAGCAATGTGGGGTTAGAAAGTAAAGATTCTTATGTCCACTTGGCGCTCCATATCAGAGGGCTTTCAGTCCATGAATTCAGCCATTTAGATAAAAAGAAAGTTTAGAAAATGCTGGGCATGGTGGCCCATGCCTAAAATCCCAGCACTCTGAGAGGCTGAGGTAGGAGGATGGCAAGCTCAAACCCAGCCTGAGCAATTCAGCAACTTGGAGATACTCTATCCCAAAAATAAGAAAAAAGTCTGTGGCTGTAGCTGAGTGTTCAATCTCTAACACACACACACAAAAAAAAATACAGACTATTTTCTAAACAATATAGTATATATCAACTATACTACATTTAAGCTACTTTAAGCATTAAAGATAACCTGGAGATGATTTAAAGTATAGAGGAGTATATGTATAAGATGTATAGAAATATAAGAGGAAGGTGAGCATCTGTGGATTTGTGTGTATGCAGGGAAGATCGTGCATACACACAATCCCCCACAGATATTGATGAAGGACTGTGCTAATTTTTTTCTCTTCTTATTATAATGGTATCTAAGCTTTATGGGATTGTATTATTGATAATGAGTCTTTTCTGTGTACTTTTCACTTTTTAAGGGGAATTTTTTAGTTTCCCAACAGCTCTGAAGCCCTTCACTGGAATGAACTTGAAAGTTTAGAGAAGGGAAAGGACCAGAAATTGAGTGTGAGACCTTGATGTCTATTCGTATCATTTGCAATTCTTGGTTGCTGGTTTTTGCGGGGCTAACATTGTAGTCCACTACACAAACAGTTGATCCACTCATCGCTGTTAGTATGCAGGCATTTACTTTAAATGTGTAGTTTAAACCTTTTTTTTTTTAACTCAGGATTTTAGTGCTATGAAAAAGTATGCTAAGGTTTGCTTGCCCTTCATATGATCCTTGTAGACAGGTATTATTCATGTTATTTGCCCAGAGCTTTCTTGAAGCAAACCAAGTTGGAACCTTTGCCCCTGCTCTAGGCAGGCAATGACTGTGGCTCTGCCCACATCCCAGCTTTATGACAATGATGGCGATTGATTGGCACTGCTGTCTGTGTTCCAGTGGCCCCAAGGCCTATGTTGGCAGCTCTGCCATGACCAGTGAGAACAGAGAAGTGAGATACCTGGCCATAGTGAAGAACCAACGTCCACTGAGCTAACAACAAAAAATTCTAGTCCTGGGTGACCTACTTCATACCCCTAATTGGAGAAGAGAACCCTGAAGTAGAACCAAGGGTTTTAGAGGCTGGGGTTTCTGTTGGTCTTTTCCTTTGGCTTGAACCGTCCAAAGGCTGGGAATCCTCTGGGTCCTTCGCTGCCCGAGCCTCAGCCATATCTTTGTGATGCTGGATCCCTGGAAGCCCTGACAAAGGCACATCACCTCCCTTCGTTTCCTTTTTGACCTTATAGTTGGCAAATGAGCTTATTGTCTTTTTTCCTTCTAGTCTTTTAGCCCTGGAGTGAAATAAAGATTTACATTGATCACCCTGGGTTCCCAGATATTTGGCTTTGAGTGTCTTTTGTAGCTTTTGCTGTCCAACATTACATGCATTGAAAAGCATGCCCACACTGCCCCTTTTTGAACACACTGTGATCTAAAAATCTATGTGACATTTCTTGTTTAGATGAAATGGCCAGGCCTGTTTTGGTAATTTCTGTTTGGCTTATCTGACTTTGGTGAGATCATATTAAAGTCTTGTGCTTTCTGAGTGTACAAAATAGATATATCATAAATTAGTTGGCTGATCTATGCATTTTTGCTCTATTGTTGGAAAATTGCTCTCTGAGGAGCTCCCTAGTGGATATAGCTTTGCCTGTACTGATCTTAGACAAAACATCCCTGTTAGTAGTTTTTAGAAAGTATACATCTATGGAGGAAAAAAAGACTTCTCTGAAAAATCAGACAAAATGGCTATTTTTACATATCCTTTATTCCTACTCTCATTTCTAAAGAATGTACATCCCACAGTGAAGTGGGTGATCTAATGGCATTTTGTACCAGCAGTATTAAAAATTAGAGTGAGAGAGTTAATCTCACACTCTATGGTTACTGTCTAAAATAAATACATGAGCGCACATACTGAAAATGTCTCAAGTAGGAAGGTGATCTGCTTGCCTCAAATACCAAGATAATTTAGTGCAGATTAATTCTTTCAATGATTAATACAACAGATGTTCACCCTGGAATATCTTACATATAGAAATCTTAATTCGTTTAATTTTAATAAAAATTCGAATCCCTCTAATTTAATCATGTGTATTTTTATGAAGATGAGACAAAACTTAAGGAAGTTTGATCCTGTATGAGTAATTTCCCTTTTTCACTCAACTTGACAAAATTTAAACAATCCTCTCTCAAATTAAAAAAGAAATTCCAATGGTTTAAGAAAATTTTAGCAGTCTTGATTACAGAAGCAGCATTATACAAGCTTGGCTAGCTTCCCTGCCCTCTCAGATATATTTTGCGTCCCTAAACAAAACTTTCCTGCTATTTCCCTCTTCAAAGCTTTCATGCATGTTTTTCCTTCTCCCTGGAGTTCTCTCACCCATTCGTGCCTGTCTTCCCAGTTCTGGCCATCCCCTCAAGCCTCAGCAGAGTCCCTACCAAGACAGCTCCCCTCACCCTTTCATCCCTTCAGATGGGCTGCCGTTGTGTCTCCTGTAGCTGGTATATCCAAGCACACCCATTCTGGTTTTTCTTCTCTGTTGGATTATTCACCCTTCTGGAACAGGGCTTCTTGTTGAGCTTCACCTCCCAGTGTTTAGTAATGTCCTTGACATTACTGAATGGATGACTTTTTGTTATGGATTCACATCTGAACAGCTAATGGTAGGTTCTTGCATCTACTCATAATTTTTACTTATGTATGTGAAATTTAACAAAAGGGTTATGAGTTGTTGAAGTTGTTGGAGAATCAGTTGAGATTATTGTCTAGTGTATCTCTCTTGGTCTTTTTGGAGATTTTTTTTTTTTTTTTTTGTACCATGGATCAAACTCACAGCCTTGTGCTTTCTAAATAGGCACTTATGCCACTGACCTCTATCAGTCCTGGCTTCTGTCAGTCTTTTTCTTAAATAGATTATTCATGAATTATTTCTGACATGGTTGAAGTGAATGTTATTAAGCTTTATGTTAGATACTATACAGGACACTGAAGATATTGGAGATTAACAAAACATAGCTCTTGTGTAAGATATATCTGCATGCAAAGGATCCTGTCAGCAGTTTCTAACTTTGCAAGGATTAAGCTCTGAGAACAAAAAGGATAGAAACTGTAGTGGAGCTTTAGTTGTAATAGGAGTAAATTTGCTTTTTAAATTGTCCTAAAATTTGTTTATTTTGTCAATATTCCCATCTATGGCTTGGAATAAACACACCTCTAGGGGTCCACACCAAGTTCAGTTCATCTACATGATATATCTCTTACCTTTGGAATAATTAGAATGAAAATTACCTCTTGTGAAAATGATGAAATTTGAAAATTTCTCCAAATATGTTATTCCAAATCACACAGGTTACTGTTAACCAATGGTATGAGAAATACTTCCCTACATAGACCAATCTCTTTAAATTTCTACTCATTCTGAATTTTAAGAGGATGTTCTTATTTTTAGATATTAAAAGGCCTCTTTTGAACAAACTTCTTAAGGTCTTTCAGTTTTTGACTTCTGTGCATTGTTCTTATATCATTCCCTAAATTCAGAGAGGATGAGACTAAAGAGAAACCAAAGGGAAAATAAAAATAATGAACCTTGTTATTTTGCAGAGAATTTAATGGTTTGGGGAGAACTCATGTCTTGTACATACCATGCTTACAGGAATCTCATGAGTTTTCCAAACACAGAGGGTTTGACAACCTGTTCATCTGCCCAGAAAAAGCATTCTACGTTGTGGAGAAGTTGAACAATCTCAGAGGACCCCAAATTCAATTGTCAACTGTTGGTTATTCTAACTATAGTAGCAAATGTTCCTGTTTGAACTTACTTTAATTTATGTGGGTGGAAATTTGACAATACTGTCATAAAAGGGAAGCAGAGATGACAGGAATTCAAGTGGAAAACATATCCATTCTCTTTTGTATAGGTATTTTGGAGATAGCATGTTGAGAAACAACAACAACAAATACACACACATATATATAAAGCTGAGAGGTAAAGAACATCTATAAGGGCAACTGCAAAAGTGCATGCAGAGGCCTGGGGGCGGGAAGGGGAAAGGGTCTTGAGTCTTATTGGGAGGTATGGCCATTTATGATCATACGGTCCAGAGTTTGGAAATGCACAGCTTTTTAACCTGTTTGCTTCTTACTAGATGTATAACTATGACTTGATGCTTCTTTATACTCTTTACATGAGTTTCTTCATTGTAAATTGCAGCCGTGATAGCTCTTCTTTCTTATACAGTTATAAACATAAAGTGAGATAATACAACATCTTCAGAATGATGCCTGGGATGCAGGTATGCAGCCTCTGTTAGCAAATATTTTTACTATTTACTGTGCTTCCATGCACTGAGTGAGCTGCTTTACTGCTCAGACTAAGACAGTGTACTAGCCTGGATCCTTAGCAGGTGTTCTTTCTCACAAGGACTTTCTAGGGTAGGGTTGATTTATTTCAGTTACAAGACTTAGTGCAGGCACATGAATAAACCTAGACAGTTATTATGTGGCTCAAAGAGATAAGGAAGCAGAATCTGTGATGGCGTGGGGAAGGTGACAAGCCTCAAGGCTAGGGTGCCCACTTATGATTCCATAAAATCACAGAACACAGATTTTCAGAGTGATAAAGTCCTTCAGAGCTCATATGTGCCAACCTCCTACCTGAATAATAGATTCCCTTATTATCTCCCAATGTCACACAGAATCTGGCCTCTGTTTGCTGAGGTTACTCGGGGAGGGAGACAGTGTGAGGAGACAGGGAGAGAGCAAAAAATCAGGGCTCTGGCCGGGGGCTGTCGCTTTACCCCTCAGATGGAGGGCATGGGATTCCAAACAGATAAGCTCTAATCTTTCCCATAAGAACTTTCTTGTCTTCTAATACTCCATGACTTTATATCTTTGAAAGACAGCCTCTCCAAACACTGGTCAGATGTGCATTAAAACGTTTTCTCATATTCCGTTTTTATCTGTTGGCCTTAATGCTATTCTCTGAACAGAGAAATTCATTATCTTTGTAGATGAATCTTTTAAGGACTCAAAGGCACTCCTCTGACATGAGCCCTCCCTCTCCTGGAATGAAGTCAGGCACTTGTGTCGGCTTTGAACCCTCTGTTGAGGACTCCTTGTACCACTCAGCAGACCTTCTCAATCGCACCTCTTTTTCTCTCCTTCTCTTAACATTCCAAGCATGTGCAGAGTCTGTCTCCACCCACTCCCATTAGTCAGTGCCTTGTGTTGGCACACTGTTTGAGTGCTGCTGCTTCTGAAAGTGGCTACTGCTCATAGCATAGAGACCATATGCAAATCGACTAAGTCATCAGACCTAGCTAGGGCTCAATCACGCCCTGCTTTGGGTAGCGGCACTGTCCAGTTCAGGCATGGCCTGGTATCTTATCAGATTTCAGAAAGGCCAAAATACCCAAATCATCCTCACGGACAGGTGCATATAAATCAGGAACTAAATCAATGGCTGCTATCCTGCAGGACACCTGGAGGTGTAGGAGGGCTGAATATTCTTCAGGAATGGGGCATTTGGGTCCTTCATCGTCTTCTGTAACACCAGAAGTCACTCACCAGCCTCGGAGGAGCATTTTTACTGGGAAGAATGAAAACTATCTTTTGTTAGCTGAAATATTTTTCTGTTTCTTGCTGCCTCTCTCTTTCCTCTGTGTTTCTACTCAGAGCTTTGTAAAAGCTTCTGAATGCCCCACTTTGTCTCAGCTCTGCAAAGGAGACTAGAGAACCTTTGAACCAAGTGTTGACCTCAGCCTTGAAGGGAGCTCACCTCCAGCATGAGAACAAAGGTATTCATGAAAAAGGACTCCAAGGTGGAAGGGCACTTCAGGATTCAGTTTGATGAGGGCATAGATTTACTGTTTGTTGCTTTCCAATTCTATTTCAGTAGATTTTCAACCTTTGTAGTTCAGATGTATTTTAAAATGCAAATATTCCCTTGGAAGGGTAACACTTTGCTGCTACCTCTACTTGCAGAACTCAAAGGAGGATCAATAATAGGGCAAAAGAAGCCATTAGAAGCAAAAACTCAGCTTCTCAGGAAGTGTGAGGCTCATCAAATCAAACTGCTTCTTCATGCAGTCCCTGGAGTGCACTATGGCCATCCATAATGAAGTGATCCTGTGGGAACAGGGCACTTGGCCTCTCCAGATGTGTCTCTGTTCCCATGGGCCACTGATGTCTTCATGCTCAACAGTGCCCTTGAAGTGTGCTTGTTCCTATATATGTGTGTGTCTTCTTTGACTCATCAGACTGTTGTTCAGCTTCCCTGGAGAGTAGCAGAGAAGCTATTACAACATCAAGGAAACTCTTTTCTAGGTGGATTCATGAAGTTCCTTTTCTAGGTGGATTCATGGTTTCAGGAAAAAGGGGCTTAATGTTGGAATGGTGGAATTGAGTACACATTTCTCAACACAGAGGGATCCAGAAATGCTTAAGGAATGAGGCTGAACACTTCTAGAGGGAGGTCCTTTATTTTCTTAGAGACCGTCAGTTTCCTTTCATAAAATGAGACAGTCCATTCAACCTTATGAAGGTAGTAAATGTTCCACAGAAAACATATTGAGTGGCTTCCAAATCATTTTAACCTACTTTATTTTTTTAACAAAGATTTTTTTTACAAAAGAAAAAAACCCCACATTTATTTTGTTCAGATCAGTAATCCTTTGTCCTGGGGAGAGGCTGAGGAAGGAGGAGAGGGTAGCTGATACCAGCTATAATTCAGGAGTATGATACAAGGAAGGTCAGGCAGGACAGGATGATGTGTGAGACCACATTAGAAATATCACCAAATTCCTTTGGGAGTGATAAAGGTGCCTTAATTCTTGTCCTTGCCAAACATCCTGTAATAGTATGACAAGATTTTATTTATTATCAGTCAAATTGGACTCTTATGCTCTGGGCAGACCACAGGTGTGGGACGCCAGTCATGCCTCTTACACTCATCAAGATGACTCTTGGTGGGCCATTAAGGAAAGGAAAGAATTGGCGATGAGGTCCTTCAAAAAGTGTCATTTTCTTCAGGCTGGAGAGACACTTGCTTTTATTAGGCACCTAGGTGATTTCTCATTGAAGGGCCAAATACTTGTGTCTGAAATAAAAGAAGGAAAGATATATTCCGTTTTAAAATCAAGCTTCCCTGATGGATTGGGTACTTTAATTAGGAAGTCTTAAGTATTTGTTGCCTATTTTTGACGTATCTTAATAGAGTGCTTTACATATTAAAGTTTGAAAGGAAATAATTATGAACTATGTAAATAGGTGTTTCTGTATGCTAATATATGTGTACATAATTGTCTTTGCTTCAGTAGATGCTAATCATATTAAATGTACATGTTAATAAATACTTATGGTCAATCATCTGTTTTTTGATGTAGTGATGAGTCTATTCTATCAGAAGGAGACGTGTCTGTGAGAAAGCAGACAGGCACTTTGCGGAGGAATTAACTGGTTTATACATATTTGAGGACTTAGTCATGCTCTCAAGAAATAATTTACCAGAATACTTATTCCAGTCTGTTCAATCTAATTATTTTATTATGACTTCCTAGTATAGGTCTCGTATTTGACTAATGCTCACACCTACTCAGACTATCTTAAAATCGGATAGACTTTCACCGAAAATTCATCTTTAAAGTACATTTTATTAACCCATAGTTAGAAAATAAAATAGAATTTTTTAGACATGCACTTATAGTTCAAGCATAACACAGGATAAAAATGCTGAAAGAAAAATGTAAAATCTCAACCTTGGAATATTGTCAAAAAAAGTTTCGGAACATAATACCTACTAACATACTTTAAAAGGCTGTTGTAAAAGAAAATGGATCATCTGCCCTGAAGAGATAATCCCAAAATTTGGCCTCCAATTCTACCATCAGAATGCCTTTAAAGAATTAATTTCAAACAAGAAATCTGTATTAATGTAACTCTGGGAACATAGGGACTGTTGGTAATATTAATCTTAAGGAGGCATTATCTGGGGCCTTTAAA
Organism: Cavia porcellus; assembly: GCF_034190915.1. Classification (NCBI taxonomy): domain Eukaryota; kingdom Metazoa; phylum Chordata; class Mammalia; order Rodentia; family Caviidae; genus Cavia; species Cavia porcellus. The sequence continues at coordinate 50,446,668 of NW_026947504.1, read as the reverse complement.
ACACTTTTGTCCAATGGTTGGGACTTCACAAAGGATGGTAGAGGGAATAAATGTCATTTAAGGTTTCCTGCAAAAAGCCAAGACTCCTTTTAAGTCCTTGCAGCTGCCTGAAGGGAGGCTACTGAGATAAAATATGACACTAATATAATTAGTGGCATGGGAAGCAAAGAAGCCACTATAGTTAAACCCTAATTAGAGGGCACAACTGACTTTTGTTATACCTCAGACTCCTCCCCACCCAATGTTTAATGTTCCCTTATCCACTTTAAATGGCACAATGTGTTTAGAAATAATGAGGTGTTACGGATCAAGGTTCTAGTATTTTCATTTTATGGAGAAATTTGGATTTAGTTCTGAAATACTGTCCAGTCTCTGTGGTTCTTTGGCAACTTAACCTGTTTTGCTGAATAGTAGCTCTTGGAACAAAATGGCGGAACATTTGGACCTTGGACATATTTTAAGAATAGGTCTATCTTGCAAGGATGTGTAATAGCTACCATGTAACATTCACCAGATATGAAATCTGGATTAACTGCTAGGTCACTGCTTGCTGTAGTTCCTGGATTTCAAAACTTGCAATAATATGAAACTAAATGTCCCTTCTGGTTTTTGGTCAAATTAGCAGTTTATATATTAGGACCTGTTAGTTTCTCAAAATCGTATGGCACAGTGTGAACAAAAATTTACCCACAAAATTATCAAGCCAGGTACAGGAGGCTGAGGTAGGAGTAATTACAAGTTTGACCCTGACCTGGACAACTAAGCGACTTAGGGAGACCCTGTTTCATAAACAAAACAAAACAAAACAAAACAAAACAGCACAGACCACCCAAAACAAAAGTGCTTCCACTATTTATTCATGCATTTATGTAAACGAATTCAATACATTCAGTAATTGTATGTAGCACAGATGTATATAACAGGCAAAATAATTTAGTTTTTAACTACAAAATAAACTCAGAGCGACATTGGCTTATGGCATTTTAAAATAAAAAGCAATCCAGGATTTAGCTATTATGAATTGTGTTGCTATAAACACTGGTATGCATGTATAGCCTGAGTAAGTTATCTTTAGCTCTTTAGTGAAGACACACAGCATGGGGATAACTGGGTCATATGAAATTTCTAATTTAGTTCTTCGAGGAATTCCCATACTGATTTCCATGGCTGTACTGCTTTACATCTCCACCAACACCATAGCATTCCCCCCGCCCCACCACACACACTGCAGCCCATACTATTCAGTAGATGTGGTGGTTGGGTTTAACTGTGTTAGCTTGACTGGCTTGAGAGCTGCCCAGTGGATTACTAAGCACACTTCTGGGTATTTTTAGGCGAGTCGTGGAGTGACCTCAGTACTGTATCTGTTCCCTGGTCTCTTTTCTCTCTGACACTGATGCCCTTCCTAGCTGCCATGAGCTAAGCATCTTTATTCTACCACTCCTGCCATGATGCTTCTACTTTGGAGCTAGCATACCAGGGACTGAATGCCTGGAAATCATGAGCCAAATTAAACCTCATACCTTTACATTGTGGGTGTTGGGTATTGGGTCTCAGCAATGGGACATCAGCATTTATTTCTGCTAACTGTAACTTAGTATGCATTGATAACCTTTATGCATCCCTTCCCTGCTACTCTGTCCAGCCTCTGGTAACCAGTTTTACTCTCAGCTTCTATGAAATCAACATTTTTTAGATTTCATATATGCGTGAGATCATACTTTGCTGGTCGTTTTGTGCTTGGCTTACCTCACTTAAGATAACATCCTCCAGTTCTCCCACATCACAAATGATGGGATCTAATCCATCTGAATGTTTTACTAGTACCCTATTAAACACTAGATTTTTGGGTATCTTTCATCCAAATAAGCAATTGTGTTTGAAAAAGACATATATAATGAGTGCTTTTCTTATTTTAAAACTACTTTAAATATTTGACAGAAAAGTTAGCAGCATGTCTTTGCTTTTGGATAACTCATTGAACAATTATCTGTGTGTTTCAGTCAAATTTTTTACTGTGCTGTGAGAACCGGGAGGAAATCTATCAGGGATTTGTCACTGGCTTAGAATCTCCTTGTCAAGAGCACCAAGCTCTAGCACATGTTTTTGAATTGGGCATTTACCTACTGAATTAGAAAAACAAATAACTGAATATGTATAGGTACATAGAAAGATATTATGAAGAGTCCAGGAAAACTTCGGGTCCAAGGGTTGGATATGACAGCTGTCCCTGCTCAAGCAGAGAAATTCACTTTTCCTCTGAGTTTTTGTTCATTATTTTTACCCACCACAATCTGGACGGTGCATACTTTCTTTATTCAGTTTATTGATTCCAGTGCTCATCTCTCCCAGAGAAACTCACCGAATAATGTTTTACCAGTTATCTGGGGTATCCTCTATCCCAGTCAAGTTGACACAAAAAATTAACCATCATACCTGCTAATCCCAAGGAACAAACTTTGGTTGCTCAGAAACATAAAATCAAATCCAAGGTCACTGCTATTGTTTTTTATTGCTATTTTTATTTACAACTGACTAAAGGAATATTAGGAGTTTTAAAACCTAACGCTCAGCCCTTTGTTAAAGGGGCTATACCAAGGAAATATCTCTAACAGGAAATGAGTTCCTGGAATAGGCAGTTAATCTTTCACTTGGGTTTTCCTCTCCACAGCTGTGAGTGCTTCCTTTCAGGCCTGAGCTGAGCCAGCTCCAGCCATCCGCCAAAGGGAGTGCTGCCTGCTGGCCTGCAGGAAGCCAGAGCTGCTCTCGGGCTGCTGGCCCTGGCACTGGGCTTTGTCCCAGGCTGTCCTGAAGTTGCTGTAGACAGATGCTGTGGGGCCTGACGGCTTTGTTTTTGGGCTCTCCTGCCTTCCTCTGCCCCTGGGAATCTGTGTCATCGCTACTTCCTTTATGTTTATGCACAGGGCTGCTTCTCCCCTGTGGCTGCTTGGCAGCCCCAAGGATTCAGAGTGTTTACTTGTAGCTGGTGTGTCCGAAACTATCTGGTTACATTTAACTTTTCTTTCTGAAAAACTCAAGTCTTTGTAAAGTCATGTTAAGAACAGATTATTTAGAATTCTTTCATTTTACTTTTCATCAAAAACAGTTCTGCCTTGCTCTTATGGCTTCTCTCTGTTTAATGTGTAAATATCGTTCATCTTTCTTGGTTTTTATTTTTATTTTTTTGTTAGAGGGGAATAGGATTTGCAACTGAAGGCCAAAATGCAGTTATACACACAGGAACAAATTTATTTCTCACATTGGCTATGGATAAAACCTGTTCCCCAAGGTCTATAAACAGGTCCTGGTTCATAGTTCTAATTAATTAATTTTATTAACTTGAAGCTGAATGGAGGAGGCAATTTAAATAAGAAAATAAAAAGCAGTAAACCTCACCAGGCTAGTTTCACAAAACTGCTTTTTAACCACCAGTAAAAGAGCCTTCATTTACTCATTACAACAAAGCAAAGCAACACTCAGACTACGCAGCATAAGCCGTCTCCAGCTTATTCTTACAGTACGTGAAGGAGGAAGGGAAGAACGCACTTTTTTCAGGTAGTGCAAGTAGCAAGTTTATTTTCTTTGACATGGAATTAACAAAGGAATGATGCCGAAACGAGGTACAGTGTAATATTTGCATAGGAAAACTTTCCTTGAATCTTTTATGTAGATCTAGTAACTGATTGTCAGATCAAGGAAACTGAAATTTCAAGTTTATTCACAGAAATAAAAAAATGTGTTACTTGGAAAGTTTCAAAACCACCACTTTAATCTGAAGTCATAATTCCTGGGGTGGGGATGATGGGGTAATCTCTTGGCTAAGACTAAATTTTAAACAGCCCTGTAATACTATATATATATATATGTATATATATATATACACACACACATACCCACTGGATACAAAAACACATATGTTTAGCAAAAAAAGTGCATACACATTGCTGTGTGTCATTTTCAGCAGTGCACTCAAGTTCTTTCATAATCTGTTACAAGGTCAAGTTCATGTAAATTCAACAGAGATGATAAAGAATGTATCAGTCATTTCATTATAGTTCTGAAATATAAAACGATGGCTTTTATGTTATTGGAGACACCTAGGAATGTATGAACAGTAAACAGGGAATATACATGGTTAGTAGCAGGACAGCAGGCTGATGATTTGACATTTGTTAATGTCCAAGAAGCAAAAATTACAGTGACTTAGAAAGATGGTTTTCTTTAGCTCATATTGTGAATAAATGGGCACCTATCTGCTCTCTAATGTGTATAATTTAACCACCAAATATAGAACAGATGAACACCAAGAGACCAAAAACAGCAGTAATGCCCATTATAATTTTGAATAAGCCAAAATTTCACATATGTAGAAAAAGCATTGCAATTATGTGTTTAGCTTTATTTTTCTAATATATATCATAATTTAAAACTATATAAGGTCACATATAAAGGCATTTTTTTCAAGTGTTATAGCTTAGCGTGTGGCTTTATATTTGGCTTAATGACTTTTTACCCGTCTAATTTATAAAGCTCGTAATCTTGCCAGCAGGGCTTCAACTTCGGGAATGGATTCATTTTTAGAAACAGAGCCAAGAAGTTCCATTTCCTTTTTTCTGCTGCTCTCCACAGCACAGGCTTCCTTCTTCTCCACTGCCTTGATCCTCCCTGTAGACGTACGAGTGTCTAGATTATAATTAAGTTCCTTGGTGACTGCAGTCCTTGTGGAGTTGCGATTGATATCGTAGTGTGAACATGACCCTTCTGTCAACTGCACGTTCTGATTTTCTACAGTAACGAAGAAAGAAACATAAAACATGTCACTTTGATAACCAAGGACTGGGCCCATTATAAAACATAAATTTAAAAGTTATTCTTAATAAACAAGCCCTCTTAGATCAGTGATGGTGAATCTTTTAGAACTTTCAGTGATACAATAGCCCGCTGTGGCACACTTTGTCACCACTGCCTTAGGTAGACTAAAAGAAAAGTGTATTCAAAATATACATCAGGGGCTACGAATAAACAGAAATATAATAAAAAAGCATTCCATTAGCAATTACACGTATTACCTTCTTAGTTTATGCCTGAAATGCCCGTTATAGGTTATTATCACGGTTTGATTCCATTTACCAGTGAGGTTTCTTCTTATGCACCAGGTAAACAGAGGTGGTCCCTGACCATTCATCTTAGCACCTATCTTTCTCATGGTGCTCTTACCTTACCTTCATTTTTTATTTTATGAAATTCATGGCTAGAAGAAACATCACATATTCCATTTATTTGTCCACTGTCTTTCTCTTTACTAGTATGCATGCTGTGAGACACAAGCAACACTGTTTTAAAGATTGTTATATGCATCCTGAAATTACTTTGCTACAAAGTAAATGTTCAATTAATATATGCTGAGTAAAGAAATTTTCTGCCCACATTATGACCGAAGTGCAAATACTAAGAGGAATTAACCATTTTGTAAGAAAACATGGAAAGTTTCTAATAAAAAAATTTAGAAGTCAATAATTTCCCTTAAAAGGAATAAATGAATTTAACAGGCAAAATGTTACAACTTTCTAGCGATCCAGAATGAAGTCATAATCAAATTACCAAGTGCACAGACCTACCTACTGTAAGTGATGGTGATCTCCCTTTCAAGGCAGTTTGCAATACCTAATGATTCAATGGTTCTGGTTGGTTAACTTTTCTAAAGAGATCTAAATTTGGTTTATTTTAATTAAATGACTTCCATATTGCACAATATCATGAACGATCTCTCATAGATCTCAAAAGTTTTATAAAACATACCCTCAATATTCATGTAACCTTGAACAGGGCTTAAAATGGCTTCAACAAACTTGATATGACATTTAAAGTTTTTTGGTTATTCGCTGAGAGATGTTCCATTATCCCAATAGTAATGACTTTGGAGCACAAGCAGTCACTCATGACAGTGTGTTTTATGTGAGTGCTGAAAATTCTAACCGAAAACAGCTTGTACATTGAAAGGTGGCTGCTGAAGATATTTACTGCACTGTCATTTCCTGACCAGGGGCTTGCAGTGATGGATGAGTATTTTACACAGTTTCTTGGACAATCTCAACAAATTTTAGAAGCATGATCACCTTTGAGCTGCTGGAAGAAAATAAATATACTTTTCTTATCATTTTCTGTATCAGGCGGGCAATTGTTACTCAAAAATGAAAATCTAATAGAACAGTGATTTTTCTCTTAGAGCAGTTTATGTGCTGTAGCTTATAATGTGCACAGTATGTATACAGGAAATGGCACAGAGGACACAGTAGCTCTGCAGTTTCAGTGACCACAATTAGTTTTTTCTAGTACCTACCCTCCTTTCCCCAAAAGGGTGTGGGAAGTGAATTTTCGGTTAAATGCCGAGTTTTAGTCAGGTTACTGCTCCCTCTCCAAATGATCCTATCATTTCTTTTCATATGATTTTCTGTAAACTATTCCATCATGATATCTTCAAGAAACTAGTTTATTCTACTACTGGACAGAGGATCACAGAAAAAAGATTAGGTTGACTAAGCTACGGACCTGAAATATAAAACACAAAAGCACGTGAGATTTTAATGTAAATGTGGGATGAAATCCAACTTTTAACAGGTGATCAACCTCTCTGACTCTCAGATTCGAATATAGTCAACCTTAAAGAGAGGCTACGAGGATTAAGGGAAACAATGTGGGTTAGACCTCAAGGCATTTGAGCAGGATATGGAGATGCGTCGAGATTATTTTGTCTCTAATGATGAAGGTTAGAATGTAAGGTTTCCTTTCTTGCCTCTTTCCTGACTAAGCAAGGCACCTCCCCGCTAAGGCTTTGGGGCTCTTCAAAGGCTTTCTGACTTTCCAGTGACTGCACCAGTGAGGGCTAATACCATCTTATGAACAGTGTGGATTCTGGAAACACTTTACTCATGATGCATTTGCTGCACTTTAAACAATACCACCCTCACTTTATCAACTGCGGGGTAAAAGCCAAAGTTAGTTAAGTCAGTTGCTCAGAGTCAGTTACTAAGTCAATGGCAGAAGCCAAATACTCTCTCTAGAGACAGTAAGGTCAATTTAAAGAAATCTGAAAAGCTTTTTGCCAAAGAAAAGTAATTCAAAGCAGTTTCACAATGATGTCTTGTACTGATCATCTGGAATACTTTCTGACACATTGGATCTTCACAGTAACTTCATACCTGTGTAAACTGCCTTACCGCAGTATTCCAAGGTCACACACAGCATCCTATTTGCTATGTTCTCACTTTAATTCATGACTGTGAACTTCAAACATGACCTAGATCCCACTCTAATTCCTTAATCTATTCTTCCATTCGCATCCAGAGCTATTTCAGTTTCTCTTTTCAAACCCCGAATACGATCTCCTGCACTCTCCTGCAACTCGTTCGTAGTAGCAAAGAGAACCTTGTTACTGCCATAGAGCACACACACATAAATTCCTCCCCTCCTCTTAATCCTAGAAGCCCGGGCTTCTGGATTAAGGGACAGGACGTCGCAGGACAAACTCTTCTGGATTAAGGGACAGGACATCGCAGGACAAACTCTGCGATGTGCACTATTGCAGTTTCTTCCCTGGCAGATACACTGCCCCTGCCACACTGTGAAGCTTTCTTCTCCCCCTGGTTCTTCCTGCTCTCTGCTGTGTTCAGGTCCATTGTGATAACCCTGATCTTGAAAGAAAATCAAAGCAAAGCAAAACAACACTAAAAACCCAAACAACCACTTTTCTCCAGCTATCACCTCAAATCTTGGCTCCCATCATAGCAAAACGTCTAGGGAGAATTATCCATGCTTATTCCGGATTCTTTCTTGCTCATTTTTCTTTTGAACTCACACTAGTCATGCTTTAGATCCTTCACTCTTCTCAAATCATTTCTTGTTAAGATCATTAATGTGTTCTTGAAAGTAAGTACTGTGTATCCATTTGGACATCTTGGTTCTCCTCTGTTGAATCTATACCAGATCCAAGGATGAAACGCCCAGCAGACCCGGGTTTTTCTTTCAGTATTTGGTCTTTGAGTTTCTTTAGAGGCTTAGGTGAGTAACAATGGGTGGGCCAATGCAAGCAAGAGCATTTGTACTCTTTGAGAAGCTCAGATAGCTGTAGGCTTGCTTCAGGGACTAAAGGATGAGAGAATGCTAAGCTGGTATTTAACTCCTCTGCGATTTCAGGTAGAAAATCTTTCATGAGAAACAACAGATAAAATGACACAAAAAGGAAAGAGGCCATTCCTGAGGTCTCAGAAGAAATAATGACCTTGCATTAGACCTTCTTACAGGATAAGCAGACAGCTCAGGCGTTCCTAGACTACAGCTTTTATACCCAGGATTCACATTTACCTCTCAGCACCCCCAAAGCCTGGGTCCTAGCCCTTAGTGCCTTTTCACTTTGTTCCCAGCCACTGGGAGAGCAAAACTGTGGAATTCAGGGAGCCACATCTTAAGTGGTTAAATAGCTGAGAAAGAAGAGTCATCTATTCCACCACGGAGAAAATGATTTCAGGGAGAAAAAGCTCTCAAGTTGGAAATTCAATTTTATAGAAAAATCTTAATAAAATATTGATTTAAGGTCAGTTATATTTTACTATAACTATTATTTTAAGTTTGTGTTGGTGAATTTGTGTGGGTTGAATTGTAGACCTAAATTCCATGCAAATATAAGTACTTCATTTCTAAATGGTTGACTTCCAAAAGAGAGAGATGACAGCCCTGTAAATCAGAGGGAACTCTACGTGGGTGTTCTACATAGATGTTCAAAGGCATAAATAAATTATGTCAGTGGGCTCATTCTTTACATACTAAATTAGTTGCAAATACAAGATGACAAACATGCAGCCAATGAAAGTAAAGCTGGGCAGAAGGAGAAGCATTTCTATTTCCCCAAAATCTACCAATACACATTTAATAATGAAAACTAAAAAATACTAAGGCAAAGAAAGGTGATTGTTTAATTCTTCAAAGGGAGTATGTTTGCACTATTTTGTGAATCAAATTCCATCAGGACATTATAATTGATGGCTATGTATGAAATATCTGGGATTCCTGCCAATATCCAGGGCCACTGGTGATGGTGTTAATGACAGGCAAAGAACCAGTTGCCATTCTTAGCACCAGGTCAGTAAGTGGATCTAATTCATTCATCTTGTAGCTGTATTTCTGGGGTGTTTAGGGTAAGAATACATGCTATTTTCCTTTAAGGTAAAAAGATTCTTTATTTCAATGTAATTCAATGTAATACCTCATTTGAGTCTTACTATAAAGATTGATCTGGAGGGCAACTATTCCCTGAAACTGAATGAAAAGTTGAAAACTGAGTAACTTTTAAATCCTACTGGCTTAACAATCAAGGCTATCAACCATATCCAGAATAGCCACAGGACCTTTGGCAGAGCAGAGATTTGGATGACAAAGAAAGCTAAAAACAGAAACAGAAAGACAAAACAAAAAACAAAAAAACCCCCACCAAACTCCACCATCCTGCAGTAACATTTGCATTGCACAAAAGATACAGGAAACTTGGGGAAAACTAAATATAAATACGTGTGCCTTGGCATTTAATGGGGGGAATATTTCAGCCAGCAGTTGTTATGATTCTGGAGTTAGTAGAAGAAGGTTAGGGCCCTGGCTCACAGCCCTTGGGGGAACACTCACCACTGCAGGAAATATCAGTTATGGTTCTGAAAAAGGCATTCTTCCCTTTAAGTTGGTATTGATCCTCCATCACATTGTGGTTCTAATGGGCACTGGCTTCTTAGAAGTGCCAGCTCTCAGATGAAAAATAAAATTGAGCTTCTGCCTTTGTGTTCAATGGTGAGCCAGTGGCAGCCTTGACAGGCTGAAGAATATAGAACTCTGCCATCCTAAAATGACTGCATCCCTTCAGTCTCCCTGAAATTTGATCTCTCCTTATAAAACTTTACCTTTTGATCTTAACTATTATTTTGACCTACTAAGTAGCTATTTTATTTCACGTCAGCAATGACTTTACTTTGATGAAACACACACACACACACACACACACACACACACACGCACACACACACACAAACACACACAAATAGATTAGTCTAGGGTCTAATGAAATATGTGACAAATACATGTTCTAACCTATGTAATAACCAAAGTTTGTGCAGGCCACTAGTGGCCCATATCCCCATGGTTCTCCTCACTGTTGATTTATTGAGGCCAGAAATAATTGTCTTTCCTTGGTTAAACTTTGCCATTTATTTTACTTTATATGTTAAAAATACATAAAAATGATAAAAAGAGCAAAGGAGCAATTTGTGTATGGTTAAAATCTTTTAGGAGTACCAAGAAATTCCTATTGAAATCAGTCATGTAAAAATAACTAAAACCTAACAAACAGATAAACAAAAAACCACTTACTTCCCCTAGTCAAACAAAATAGACAAAGAAGATGATTAAAAACAACAAACAAACAAACAAACGAGACAGGCACCTCAGGATAGAGGAGATACTGGCAATGAGCCAGATCGAAACACATACTTAAATTTGTTCAGTATCACTACTGTTTAGAGTTTGAAGGCAGCCCTGCTATTTTGCCATTTCCTGTGCTGAGCCTTCCTAACTGAGCATAGGGCTAGAAGAAACCTCCAGATGATATCATGCAGGCTTTGAGCACAGCACAGCACAGGCGGGCTAAGTCCACTTCTTTGCTTGGAAGACAGTGGTAATGTAAACCCCACATTCAAGTTCCTACCTTATCATTTCCTTCGCAGGGAAGACTCCATACACATATGTACAGCCTTAGCAACAGAGCTTCAAAATTGGGTCCACATGTCTCCTCTAAACATTTCAACATAAATGCCCTATCATTGCTTCAAATAACACATTTTCAAATCAAACTTTCATGGCCAGAACTGCTGCTTCTTCATACCAATCTAATGAAACCAAGCAAGTGGTTTCATCTGCCAGTTCTGCTGTTGTTGTTTCAGGCCACCATGTTTTGTGATCATTGATACGTGGCTTAGCAGCTACTAAGTAAACATTCCCAGAACTACCTATTAGCTAGTAGATAGCAGGTAGCATATATTTTGATATGCTGACCTGGTGTTTCATGTGAGAAGTAACACAGGGGTATGATTTAACAGTATGGTTAGTAAAGCGTATGTATCTGACTAAACCCTTTATGTGCTATTTAAATGTTTTTATAATAATCTTACAAGATAGGTATTGACATCCCCATACAGTATTATAAATAAGGAAACTGAGGTTTAGGTAAGCCCATGAGTGATCAAGGCCACACAGTCTCCGCTGTTTGTCTCTGGCAAAACCCATGCAAATGACAGTATACTGTCTTAGTTAATTTTCTTGGTGAGACAAAAATCCAACCCCCAAAGTTAAAGGAAGAAAGTTTTATTTAGCTCAAAGTTGGTAGGGGTTCCAGCCCCTAATCAGCTGGCCCCAAGGCAGGGTGGCTTGGAAGAAGGGCATCACAGAGAACAGTTCATGGCACCCTTAAGGTAGCACATAACAACACAGGAAGACAATACTTTCTGCTTCCTTGTCGTGTATGTAGGACCCCCAGCCTAGCGCAGGTGTAGCACTCAGCTAGGTAGAACAATGCCATCCAGTCAGTGGAGTGATCTACTAATCATACACCCTTAATTCTAGCATCACACATTCTAGATTGAGCCACCTCTGAAAAAGCCCTATGACTGCATGAGGCTTTGAGGAGATATCTAGACACAAACCACAACATTAAGTCATGGCAAGAAGACATCCTGTGAAATAGAAAAAGGGCTTCACTGTAACAAAGGTGCTAATGTTAGTGCTAATGCTCTGGTGCTAATGATCTGGGTACTACACTGAGAAGTAGTCAGTTACATAAATATCTTAGGACCTGCACATGATTCAGAAGTCATTTCTAAGTAATACTTTGTAGTATGATTTTAAATATTTTCCTTTATTTCTCATGCTTCTTAACTCAACATTTATTAGTTATTTCAGATGTTTCTATGAGTAACATGCTACTTCGACTCAATTTCATTTTGATTCAGCAAATCATGTAAAATAGAGTCATGGTATCTCTGGACTGAATGAATCATCTAACCAATGCTTAAATTTCGTTTATTCAGTTTTCTATCAAGTTGGACGTCCAGTCTAAAATTTGAAGAAAAATGGCTCATAATCTCATAAGGCAATTTATCCTTCCTTTGGACAGCTCTATAAATTACTTATTTTATCCTATGTTCATCTAGTATTTGACTAACATTTACTTAATACAGCTCTAGTAGAAAAATAATTCCTCTTTCATCCACCAGTCTTTCATGTGATTGAAAACAAGCATTGTATTTCCCAAATCTTCTCCAAACAAAATAGCTGTAGTCTCTTCAAGCTCCCTTTGGGATGACAACTCGGGTTATGGGTAAGATAATTCACTAAGTGCTCTGTTCTCTATGCTAAGTGCTAACTCCCTGAAAAATTTAAGGTCTTTGTTATTTCTATTATGAACATATAATCATATCCATTTAATAATTCAAAAATTTTGAAAAAAAAAACCAAAAACCAATTAAGGTATCCTGTACTATAAAATTCATGTACAATATATATTCAGAGAATCCTTTCGATGATAGCCTATAAAATGTTCATATAGACTGCTCTTTGACACTGACTGTCAATATATGCTTAATAAGAATGTTTAGAACTATCTGATTTTATTCATTAGAGAAATCATTTGTGAGATACATTTGTGTTGAAGACTATTTTCTACTAAAATAATTTCATACGTAACTGTATATCCAGAAATGTTACTTTACTTCTCTCCAGCATCTCACTAAATAAATATTACATTAGCAATATCTAAACATAATAGTATGGGTGGTAACAACAGTACCTCACATTCCTTTACCTGTGATCTAACATGCAGGAACACAAGCCCCAGAAGGCAGGCATCTTGTCTGTTTAATCCACCAGGGTATTGCCAAGCCACCTGTCTTATAACTGTTATTTTATTCCTTTTTCCTTGAGTGCAGAAACTAAGCATGGCATAGCCTTATCACGTTGATTCACTTAGTATTTTGCTATTAATCTAAAGAAAATACTTTGGAAAAAGTAGTACCAGGATAAAGATTAACATGATGACATAGTTTGGTTTAATTATTTTTGTTTCCTGGCACTTTGAAGACTCAGAAGTCAGTCTAGAACAGCTCTGTGGAATGGAAATAAAATAAGTCATGCATGGGGGATACATGCAACATGTAGATTTCTAGAAGCCACATTAAATGATGAAAAAAGTGAAATTAACTCTAATAATGTAATTTTAACTAATATCTAATATTATTTCAAAACATACATTGATGACACATTTATTAAACATCTTAATTTTGACCCAAGAGCTCAAGAGCCCCTTTTTGATGGTTGGTTAGCATAATGGACAGTATAGCTCTAGAACTTAGGGTTTCTAATGATACTAATAACCTGTAAAAATTTTGGAACTGAGTATCTTTGCAGAAAATTTCAGTGGAGAAACTTTATCTCAAGTTGGATTTGTACTATAAAAAGCTAATAAATGCTATGAAAGAGAACTCAGAAATTATGACAAAAATAACTTTTAAAAGTATAATTTTTAAATTCAACTTTCCTTATTCCTGTATAGATTAGAAATGTGGCTTTCTCTGTATTAGAGATTGCATGAAAATCATGGCTAAGTCATAAACTAAAGATGTGCTGTTTGAACTTCATTTAGCAGTATATAATGAATTACATAAACATATCTTTAATATTGGGAGAAAATTCCCAAATAAATAATCTGTTGAGTTTAGTCAGTATAATGAAAGAACACTTAGAAATGGAATCAGTTATTATAGAAGGAAGAATAATGAAATTAGAACATTATTGTCTTCACTTGATTATAATTTCATTTTATATAAAAGAAGTTGCATATTTCTTGGTAATCTGAATTTTGTGAATGATAAAATGAACAACAGCTAAATATTAAAAATACATTCAGGAAATCTGAATTCTGAGAATGACAAACCGATGACTGCCACTCCTGTTCATATTCTGACATGTTAATCCAGCTGCCTGGGCATAGCGGATTAGGTTGCTTGCCAGGGACTTTGCCACATTTACTTCAGTTTTACACATGTTTTGTTAATCATGAGATCAGAGGAATCTAACTTACTAAATGTGATTTGTGTCCTTCAAAACGATGCTGGCCTCTGTTCCTTGCCATCCATTTATTCACATTGGATGAGGACCAGTATTGGGGTGAGGGTGGCCGCGTGGCCACTGAGGGATGCTGACAGCCATGCCTCTTGTGATTACTCTATTCACGGTATAGCAGCATTACTTTGTTCTGAATCGGTGGTACCAAGTCTCATGATGAAATCTGAAGCTGTTTCTGAGATTTGTTTCACGCATTTCTAGAAAACGAATGAAATAAAAGAACCTGGTAGGGTACAGGAGTACATCTTACAGCGTGGCTCAGGCTGGACCACTCCTGCCTCCTATTGTCAGTTGAGGAAAGTCAGTGTATCAAAATCTACTCAGCCTTGTAGCTTTATAGGTAACTGGCCGTCTTCCCCTAAAGAACAATTCTGCACAGGTAACTTTGAAAGAAATGTTTCTGTGTTCTAATGAGTTCTCAGAACTCAATACCCACTTCAACTACCAGATCTGTGAGAAAAATTTAGCAAACACCTTGAGCACGGATCTTACTTCAAGAAAACTATTTTTAAAGGTAATTCACAAGACATCTATTCTTTTAAAATTCTACTTCACATTTTTCTGTTCAGTTTTACATTTTAATCTATTTTTTTAGATAAGTTCTCATCATGTAGCAGTGGCTAGCCTTGAATGCGATCATGTAGCCCAGGCTGGCCTTGACCTCATGGTAATAATCCTCCTGTCTCAGCCTCCAGCATTTTAATCTTCTTCCCCCCTCTCACTATAAGGCCTTCCATCATATCTATAAGGAAAAATCAAGAGAAAAAATATCTATATGATTGGAAAATGTTTATAGTAGCATCATTCCAAATAAAAATATTAACTGGCATAAACTGCAAAATAATATAGTAGAAATATAACAACTCACTAAGCACCAAGAAATCTTCATTGGCTTTAGATTAATCTTAAGTAATCTAATATATGGAGGGAGTGCCTGACAGCTGACAGTAAACATAAATTCCTCACTTCTACTATGAGCACATTTGGGTCACTGACTTGGGTGGGGATCCGAGTGTCCCTTATTTTCAAACTGCAGTCTCATTTTGGATGGCTTTGATTGAGTTAAAGAATATCACCCTCATATTAAAGGTGAGAATTTGATCAGCAAAAAAGACCTTTCTTTGAAGCTGTTCCCTTTTAACGAGGAAAACAGTAAAAAGAGTAAGTCAATGTCCTTCACCTTGTTTTCTTGCAAATAAAACACCAGGTTTGGTTTCTATGAAACCCTGGGCTACACTCAGGTCTCTGAAAAATTGGGTTCTGTAAACAGCTCATTTTTAACGCTGCTCTGACTGAGCCTGTGCTTCCTAACGCTCTGTGGACACACAAACCGGATCAGACCACACAATTCCCTCCTTCCGTTTACTGCTATAGATTCCTGCCTCGGGCTTCTCGCACCAGCAGGGACTGTTAACTCAAAAGACTTGCTTCCACTGTCTTTCTGGGCCTTGGGAGCGCCTTCTGTCTCTATGGTAACAGGAAACACAAAGCACTAGAAACGTACTGTACAGCCAGCAGAAAAGGAGGAGATCAGTGCAGTACCCTTAGCAAGCTAAAGAAGGTGCTGATAGCAGGAAAGTGGACAAGGAGTCAAGATGGGATAATTGTTTCTTGTTCCATCCCTCATCATCCTCTTAAAAGAGCTGTAAGAACGTGAGCACAGAAGCAGCCCTAGAGTATATGGAAATTTGTAATCCATATGGCACTTGAAATTTTAAGAATATATCGGAGACTCATTAACCATAAATGTCTAGCAATCCACAGTTCATTAAACTATTGAGGTGGGTAAGAGTTCTCTGTTGCATTAGATATAAAGTGTAAAAAATTACAAACATTCCAAATATGTCTTATGAAAAGACAGGGAAATGTCACACAGTAAAATGCTTTCTTTTCAGCTTATTTTTTTCAGTGGGGCGTCATATTAAATACATTGAGCATTTCAGAACAGTCACAGGGTTCATGTCTCAAGATTGTTGGTACGTTCCAGCCTGTTTCCTGGTCATAAGCAGCGCTCTTAGCTCAGTTGTCAAGAAGACACAGTGGTGTAAATGAGGGACAGTAATGCTATTCATCTGAAAATATTCAATAGATCCACATATCTGTACATCATAAAAGATCTATTATTAATACAGACATTTAATAAAAATATACACACTCATAGGTCTTCTCTTGACATTTTAAAAATACTTCATGCAGCTATGAAAGACTGCTGAGTGTCCATCCTGGGAGCTGCCTAGGACTACAGGAATGTTTATTAAAGACATGTGGAGATTGTTTGGTATTGGCCCCAGAGCAGGTTCTGTTGATGGTTTGCAAGCACCTACAGTCACAGATAACAAAGTTATATCTAACCTGTGTCTCATGCAACAGTTACCCAACAAACTAGTAAACTTAAGGGAAGCTAATACTCACTCATTGAATTCTAACACCAGGATCTGAGATTCCCCCCACTCCGCTTTTTTAAAAAACCCCATTAATTGGATGCAGCTGTAAGCTCCAGCCACTAGAGGTCAGACAGCTACACCTGTCACCAATCACTAAATTTCAGTGGACAACCTAGAAACCGGGATAACTTTTAGTGATTTAAAAAAGATGGAACACAGCATATTATCTTATAACTATCATGTGTAATATTAATATATTGGTTAATTCTATTTCTAAAAGTTTTAGTTTTTAAGTTAGACTACTTTTCTATACTGGATCTCATTTTATTTGGAAGAGGGAGGAAGCCATTGTGATTAATAGAATCTAGAAGTCTTTGCAGTTAATAGCATCTCATGATACGCAAAGCTGCTGAGGTAAACACAGACGCAATGTGCCCTGCAGTTTTAACAAGTCCATTTGGTAACCATGACCCTCATGAGCCTTCCAATCTGAGTCATCTCATTTCTCCACATCTGTGTGCTTTCTTTTGGTATACAAACTTGTGAACTGATAGCCCTACTCCTCAGAACAAAGATTAATTACAGTGGGGGAGGTCACTCCATGAGTTCAATAAGGTTTTCTATGTGACACAAAACATACATTAAAAATACTGAATTACAGTCTACAAATATGAAATTCAGATTTAATAAAATACAGTTCTAATAAAAATATTCACGTTTTCACTGTCTCATTAATGAAGTCATTGTTTGCAAGTTTCCCCTCTGCCCATTTTGGGCTATGTGAGATAAAAGACAACTACTAAAAACAGTATTAAGCGTGTGTACGCACTTAAGTGCCAGGTCTGTCCAAGGTGCTTCACAGGAACACGTGTGGCCTGATGAGGTCCGACCTTTACCTTCTCCACTTCACAGAGGAAGAAAGGAAGGCCAGGGGATTTAGAAACTTGCCCCAGGCATGAAGTAAGGTTGGGACCGATCTGTCTCAAATCCAAGTCTTCTGATTTAGCGCCTGGCTCTGAACTAACAGTGTTGTTTAACATTTTAAAACACTAAGGGCTGAAGGAAACACATGTAACACTCCGATGTTAGTATAAGGAATCAAAAGGGAACTATGAGTCAATTCATTTTCACCGATACCATTTCTGACAAGTATCTCAAAAATCGACTGAGTTCCTTAGGCAGAGCAAGAAATATTTATTTTCTGGGTTTTGTTTGTATGACATAAAGTTATATAACCGGTTATTCACAGAAGCACTGAAATCTATAGCCCAGAGTCAAGAGGACATTAGAAAATACTCAAATCTGGTTATATTTGACGTCACTGCATATAAAACATTGTATTTTACAAATACTGTGCAACTGGCAAACTGGTTCCACATTTAGAATCCAGAGATATAAAATTACTTTCTAATTTTTCAAAAATAAATGAGCTGACCATGAAGGCCTCAGTTTATTTTAAATGTTGAAAGTTTTAGCATCGTTTCCCCTCAGCAATAATTGATGCTAGAGGAAATCCGATTGTTTTAAGAAATAGTGCAATTTCTTAAATTGTTTTAGCTCTATTTATGCAGTGAACTCTGCAATAATACTAACACCTTTTATGCTCCAGTCCTAATCACTGTTTCTGATGACTTGCCTCTCCCAGTCTCATCATACCCCCTCTGATAGTCCGGACACCACTTGCCAGTCACCTTCCACTTGTGCTTCTGTTTCATATCCTGGTCTGCCTGATGTAAGAGTTTATATCCCTACCGTGTCCTCAAATCTAGTGCCGAGTCCATAAAGTACCGAGAGTACACAGTCTGTGTTCTTATTGTCATATGTATTATTAGAAGTAATAATTTACATTAAATAGATGTATCTTGATTCATCATAAGATTCCATACTCAAGAGCAGGTAGATTATGCCTTACATTCCTTTGATATACTGTAGAGTATGAGATGGGCAATATGCTTCCATTTAGTTAGAAAATACTGGGTATGTATGGTGTGCCATGCTATGGTATGTGTCAGGGATATAGCAGAGGATGAAGAGACATGGTCCTTGACTCCAGTAAGCCTGCAATCTAACCACATCTATGTATATCTACAAGATAACTGCTTATTAGGTAATCAGATCTGTATGTGTATATCTACAAAAGTATTTGCTTATGGTTGTCCTATATAACGAGAAACAAGAACAGTTCAAAATGTTTTGAGTTATTCTGAGGTATGAATGTTTAAATTTAAAAACACTACAATAAGACATATTACCAGCAACTACCCTCAAAATACTCATTATTTTGAAAACATCCCATTGTTCTTCCCACCCGAAGCACTCCTGGAAGTCCTCTTTTGTTGAGTGTGTTTAGTTGTGTTTCCATGGCTGCCTCAATATCCCCCAAATTAAAAACGTTTACCTTTCAAGGTTATTCTGACTTAGGGGATGAGCCGGAAGTTGAATGGAGCCAGACCTGGTGATTAAGGTGGATAGAGACACACTGTAATGTTCTCATGAACTTGTTTTTCTAAGGGATATTTGGCTGGTGTTCACCATATTTTCTTTATCATGTCTTACAGAGACACAAGTGCAGACTTCTAGAACTGTTTCAGAAGGAGGCAAGAACAATGTAATAACTGTGTTCCAAATGATAGGGAGTATTTTGATGGAGATTAATAGTAATGTGTTTTTTACTATAATAGTTTATTTAAATATTCGCTGCATTTTTAAAAGCATAGCTTGTATGCCATTTCATTTTTCAAAATGTACTCTTTCATAGGGTTTCTGTTGTGAGTTTGGCAAATCAGGATCCTTGTCTCAAATACTAAACACAAGTTTAAGTGCTGTGGGTGTGTTTGATTTCAAAATAAAAGCCATAAGGTAATAGAGATTGCTATGGCTTGGATCTAGATGTGCTCCCAAAGCGTCTTGCGGTCACAGGTGGGGTTTTTTGGACATGACTGAAATTAAATGTGTGATACTAGGATTAAGGCTGCCCCACTCTGGGTATGAGTGCTGACTAATTCAGTCTCTGGAGACCTCCCCCTAAGGAACTGTGTTCCAGTGGTCCATTCTTTTCACAGTTGGAAACCACATCAGAAAATTTCTGGCACAGGAAATCATTTCTGGCAGAGGATATCACTTCTTAGGAAGCCTCCTGCATCCCATCCCTTCTGCTGTCTATTCCTACAAAGCCCTAGCCTTTTTCTTCCTAATGCTACCATAAACACAATGTGCTTTTGCAATTGTTATTGAATGTTGGGTTCTCTACCATATTCTACAAAAGAAGATAGAAGGGTCTTAGTCCAAAGATGATGAAGGTAACCCTACCATTAAATGTACTTTACCTCCCTGGGTACCAGACATAATAATGAGCTTTGATAACATTTCTCTAGTTCTTTCTCACAGACGCTATAGAGTTGTTAGTATCTCTATCACACTGAGGAAAAAAAAAAACCAAAAAACAAAAAACCTGGGGCCGAGAGACTAGCTATTCTCCATGAGACAATGCTCCTGGCTTGTTACTGTGAGTCCTCTTTGGCCCTCTGGAGAGAACTCTGATGGTTTCTTCTAGCAATTTAAAAGCTCTTTCATGGGAGTCAAAATTAGCTCTATCCCCTTCCCTGCTGTCTTTACAGATTTGGTTTTAACTGAGCATACAGCTACAGAACCACCTTTTTGTTATCAACCAGGACACGTACTGATTTTTCATTCTTTGGATTTACATGAAAGAGAATAAAAAACAATTTCACCTGGTTCACCTGCTTTGTTGCAAACTGTACATCTGTGACCACTCAGAAGAGGGGTTATTATTATGACATTAATCTAGATACAAAAGGAAAAATGAAAGATTTTCTCTTGGGTCTGTCATTTACTTTCTATATCCTTGAAGAATTCTCTTAATCCCTCAGAACTGCAGCACCTTTTTTTTTTTTTTAAACTGAGTATGATCTACTAAGGATTTTTATGCAAAAGTTTGAAAAGCACAAATCACCATATAAATGTAAGCTCTTAATTAAACTATTGTGTCATTACAAACTATGAGATTCTCCTGATGGTTGCAGTAGATAGACTGTAACAGACAAACATAAAGACAGGTAACTCTGGGTTAGAAACAGAACTTATGGTTTATGGTGATAAGTCCTGTGATGTGTATTTATGTGCTAATTTGAAGGGGTTAAAGTGGGTGGATATTCAAATTCTGAATAACACAATGGGTGAGGGCAGTGGCTATAATGCTTATGAATTACAATTCTACATTTAAAATAATGTTGCAGCTTCCTCTTTAAAGCCTGGTAACAATACATTTAAAATCAAGTCAGGCTTCCAGGGACCTAGAGTTTGCAAGGTAAGAAAGAAATTAGAAAAAGCCTTTTTGGAGTAGGAGGGTTAGAAAGGTAAGAAGATTTTTCTTTCTTACAGCCAGAGAGACATTTCACATTTTCCTAAAATGCTAGTGCTTTTGTAAACAACTCTGTTCCACCGTCACCTTCAAGTATCTTGAAAGACACACATCTGTGACTCATTTTTTTAGTAATAACTAACATACTTCGTTTGTGAATAAACTAGGAATGAAGAGACTAAAAAGAATCACTGAAAGCTTTATTTAATGAAACCTCAGCTCTCTTGTTGTAACACTCTTCCCTTTGCCAAGTATTTCCCTTGTATTGTGGTGCTCTCAGATACAGGTGTCACAGAGGCGGGTGTGTGCACGGTGGCACACACAGTATCCACTGAATCCTCCTGGGAGGTACTGTTTATCTCTATTTACCAAAAGGAAATTGAGCCCCGAAGTTAAGTGGATTACTCTGATGGCAGAACCAGAACAAAAATTCAAAGCCTCAGTTTCAAGTAGTACGTTGTCATTGTCTCCTGGATGACAGATAAGTTCTGTTAAAAGGGGGTGGGATACATTATACAAGTGGTTGGTTAATAGGAAGAGATAATAAACAGAAATGAAAAAGAGATGCTGCTGTTGACTGCATGGAGAAAGGATAATGCACTGGAGTGGTTGGAGATCCAGGCAATCATGTTTAGAGAGTTTATAGTAACAGTTTGAATAGGAAAAAAAGATAAAGAAGTTTTGCTGCTCATAATCTTGCTTTTCTCTGAACCTATCTGAAGAATGACACACTGTTTTGAAATTTCTATGCTTCTGTTTTATTTGGTTTTAATCTGATGTAAACTGAAACCAACACTCAAATTTAACATTTTAGTAGTTAAAGGTTGAAAATCTCCAAACTAAATGCACCACTGCCTGTGACTTTATTTAGGCTTAGCTTTATCAGCCCACGAAATGAGTACTTCATGATTTCTAAGATTCTTTTCTATTTTCAAGTTCTTTGATTCTATAAGGAAAATGACAGTAAAAACATGATAAATATTTGCTACTAGAATAACCAATAGAAAAATGATAAGACCAGGAAAATGTGAAGCTCAGCCATTTGTCTTTTCTTTTGAAACAAAGGAGATAGGCAGAGCCTAGTCTCAGAGAATTATTGTTACAGGGCAGTTCTAAATTATAAATATGCCCCTTACTACCAGGTTTATTTACTAGCTGAGAGATGTCATGTATGCCTTTTATCTTATAGTGTAGGAATAACATCATAAAGGCTATCTATTCACATCAGTGCTCCACTTGAAAAAAAGGAAAATATTCAGCTCACAAACAGTTGTCAGGCAAGAGTGCTTGTGGGTTCTAAAAGAATAAATACAAAAGCACTTTGAGCTCTTCAGAAAAAGCATACTGCTATTTAATAAATTCAAGGTCTTTTCCTATTGTGATAACGTACAAAATGCATTACTGACACAAGATTTTTTTTTTAAACATACTTACGTTAAATACCTACTAACTTGGTTGTATCAGATATAATCTCTGAGGACCTTTGGACTAGAAATATAGGACATTTTGCAAAGAACAGGAAACTTGTCTGGCTTGTGTCAGAGGATTATCAGTTTGCACAACCAAGGTGAGCATATTCCAAAGCAGACTCTATCGTCACACATCCTCCGGCAAAACCATGTGTACCAAAGCGTTACAGAAACAGCCTTCTGAAGTAGAACAGAGCACAGGAACGACCACTGCAAAGACCAAAACCTTTCGTGATCTTTGACAGTGACGGTATATTAAACAGTAACAACTTCAGAGCCAAGGAGGTGCCAGTACGTGTAAAAGCACCATCCATTTCTGTCTGTTCTTAGTAGAGCTTCTCCATAAGGAGTGAGTCTAGACCAAGAGGCAATATTAAAAACAAAAGGTTAGAGATCATCATGGGACATTAATTATGCAAAAGAAGGCAAACTGAATTTAATCAGAAGCAGCAGACTCAGTGCAGGAAAAATTTTCTCTTTTTGACAGAAGCAGTTAGGAAAACATTTATGGTAATACTGTAGCATCTGCTGATTACAGTCAAAGCTGCAGGACACCAGCGTTAAATCACTGAGCCATCCTGACAGCTCCTGGGTACTCCAGTCACATCGAACAGCAATTTACAGTGAAATTCATCCAAGTCTAAAAAGCAGCTAACATGTTCAAAGTAGAGAGAAGTACTTTAGTTTGGACTTCTTTTTTTAATTAAAAAATTATAAAGGGGAATTATAGCTGGTGAAAGTTTTGATCCAATCCATGTATCTATGTATGTATGTATCCATGCATATTTTAAAAACTATATGAATCTTTACACCTATTAATGCACTCTGTAATCAGCAAGGTTCCACAATTTATTGGAAGGAAGAATTTTATGAGGTCAAAATATAGAAAGTAGCATTTTAACCCTTTTGACCAGAAGTCAGGACAAAACTTGACAAAAGTCCCTCTTAATGTTTTAATGTGACAGGCTGAAAGGTCTCAGAATAGTTAGAATAATGTTCATGCAAGTGGAAGTCAGTGTTTAAGCAAATACAGGTAAAATATGAAGTTCAGAGAAAGAACAAAGCACACATTTTAGAACAGTTCTTCTGTGAGCTGCCTCCGGGACGGGACGACAGGCAGGAGACCCGCGGGCCCTGACTCCCCGTCCGGTAATTGCTGAAGTTAACTGGAATACCACAGATGTGAATAACTAACACTTTCACACTCAGATGTTTCAGAGGCTTTCTGGTGGTCAAAACACACTGGTGTTTAAATCTCTGAGCGACACAAGAACCCAGAGAACAAAAGACTGTTGAGGTCTTCCAGGATTAAATTCACAAAAGTAAATGTCTCATATTTCATCAAAAATGAATACCAAAGATTTTCTTCCCCCAGTTGCTTTGGGAGTCCAACTAAATATTATTCATAATGTAAGAGATTAAAAGGAGGAGGAAACAAAAACTTGAAATGACTGTTTTTGAAGGGAGCTATTGAAACTAAGTCACAAGGGATGGCCCTATTGTTGTCTTTTCTCAGCTGGATAAAGGGTTTCAAAATATGTTTGCTACAGTTAATCGCTAACACAATATTCGTCTGCAATTTTGAAATTTGTACTTTTTTTTTCAATTTATTTTTCCAAGCACATTAAAAATGTCTCTAGATTTCTATTTATAGTACAACCTATTGATGTTAAAAGTGCACCTGGGTAATCAAAGCCACTAAACAGCTGAAAAGGTCAATACATTAGATCAATAGAAAATTTCAACCTAACAAGTCCATACATAATTGAATAAAAAATCAATGTTTACCTTATACATGTACAAGCACCTTATACATGTACAAGCAAAAGAGCTAGAAAACACTGAGAACTTTAAGATGCTATCATTGTTCTCAATGATAAGAAGCAGGGTTATAAGATGAACTTATTTTGGCTCATTATATGAGTTGTGCACATCAGTGGAATAGAATTTCAGCCACTGAGGTCCATTGAGGGATAAGTTATGTAAAGGCATGCTTTATAATGGCAGGGTCTAATGTGAGTGCCAAAGTAAGGAGAGAACCTAGTTATATGAGAGACAATTGAGGAAATCTACTGTGAAGCTAAAAAGGTGCCACTTAGTAGATGCATGTGACTCAGGCCAAGCACTATTTCATCAGTCAAACCCAGGAAAACAATGACAAACACCTATAATGTGCATTGATTAATATTTTTTAGTATCAAATAGTGTTGAAAATTTCATTTAGCTAGTGTTTTATCAAAAAGTATTCATGTATAAGACACAATAAAAATATAATGAAAAAATGTGTTACAGTAAAAGACACATTGCCATGAATCCTTCTCACAGTCTACCTGACTTTATCATTTTTGCTACTTTCTAAAGCAGTTTGAAAGTTTTCTCTTGTGAGTGTGTCTAGTTGCACTGTCAGGGGCTACCTCAGTGTCCTGGATGGCTCTGGAATGTTTAACGTTCATGGTCACCTTGACTCTGAGGGATGAGGCAGAAGTTGCACAGTACTGGATCCTGTGCGTAGGTGAATCAGGACACATCTTAAAATTTTCAATAGGCTGCCTCTCCATCGGGCAGCAGTTGGTTGTCACTGTTGCTTTGGTTACATGTCATAAAGCCACTCATTAAAGAGAACTTATAGAACTGTTTCAGAAAGTGATGAGAATAGGATCAGTGTGTTTAAAGCAATGGGAAACACCTTGAGGGGGATTCATGGCAATGTGTTTTTACTGCAATGAATTGTTCCACGGTCACCACACCTTTGGATCACAGCTTGTATATGAGTGGGCTGTAACAGTCAACCCATTGACTCCAAAGGCAAGCAGCCATTAGGGAGAGACAAATATGAGCCTGTTACAAAAAATTAAAGATTGGTAGAGCTTAGCAATTTCATTAGTTTGTTTCAGGAAAGTCTCTTGAAAGGCCATGAGGTATCTAGGGAAGCTTAAATGCAGCCTGAGGAGACAGATATTGTAGTCAGAGAGAAAGGTTTGCACCCCACATAGTTCGCTAGGAGCGGGAATGACTGCCCCACTGTCTGTGCCCTGTATTCTTCCTCACCCACGCGAGAAGGAAGGAACTCGGTAAATGGAAGTGCAGGTGGCATCGTATAAACAGATGAAGGAACTAAAATGGATTGCACTAAAATAAAAAAGAGTAGTCATCAGCAAACAGATGGCTCTTAATAGAAAATAAAATTTGATTAGACAGTTTGCGGGAGTATGTATCTGCAGCAGAATCAAGTGAGAAATTCTCAGGCAAATCATGATGGAAAACTTCCCTCTTCGTGGAAGAAAGCAGCATTCTGAGTAAGGAACGGGAAAATTACTGTTCTGCAAGTTTGGGTGAAGATGCAACACGATGGAAGTTAATTTCTACGTAGATTTTGATGCTAGGTCTTGGAGAACAAATTGGTTTTAAGGTAGTCAAAACTAAGAGAAAAGCTGTATCAAGCAGTATAGATGTAATGTATACAAAGCAGTGTTCCATGCAAGCTAATCAATGAAAACTGAAAAATTGTAATTATGACCTGCCAGGACATTTTTGATAGCAATAAAGTTACTAGTCTGTCCAAACAATGTCAAACACAGACATCTAGATTAAAACAAACGAAGTAACATTTAACCTAAACAATTTTTTTTCTATTCAGGAGAAAACTAAGACCTAGGGAAAGATTCACTCAGGGTAGAGGAAGGATAGCATGGTGCTTCCCAGCCCTACCTCTGGGTCTAGGTCAACTGAGGTTTAAACTCCAACTGCTACTTTTTCAGATCATTAAGAGTCTAATTCAGTTCCAGGGTTTTTTCCGTCAATACGTTATGCCATGAAGGCACTTACATAGTACTCTTGATAGATAGGTAGGTAGATAGATATTTTTTTTCTCCTTGCTTTTTTCCCCGTGGGAGAGCAAGTCTATAAACTGTAGAAAGTCAGGGATACTAAAATGAAACAACTTATACAGTTAGTGAAAGAACTTTGCTTGTATTCAGCTGTCTTGCTTTTGTCATTATATCATGTTACACCTGCATGATGGTATAATTTGCCTTGGATTGAATTTCTACACAAAAGAGAAATTGTATTTACTTAATGTAATGAAAACACAGCACATGGTGACAGTGTTGTTTTCTGTGATTTTTCATTACAACTACACAGTATTTCAGCTGCATTGTGGGTTAAATGGTCTCTGGAGGGCTAGCCTGGGAACCTGAACACCATTTATAACATTGTTTCTATGGGAAATTGCTTTGTGAGTTCCAAAACAACTAATTTAAAAATTAACTTTGGGAATACAACTGTTTTCAAAGTATGTGATGATCTGTCAGATATTTCATGTAATTGGTTGCTTAATTCATGCAATGAATCATAAATAATGGACTGCCTGCTATGCACTGACCAACCATTTGTGCTGGCAAGGATGAGCGTGGTCTTAGACCTTCAGGCACTCATAGCTGGCAAAGGGAAGCATATCATTAAAGCGAATCAATTATAATTAAGTGCTAAAACAGACATATGGAGCACAATGCCTCTCCAATGCAGAAGCAAACAGGGCAGAGGAACTAAACCCCCAAAGGACTTTCTACGGAAGGCTTGTGTTGGGTCTTGACATGTAGGTACTTAGTAGTCTGTCCTCAGAAGAGCATGCCAGGTGAATAATGGGCTACATACAAAGTGCTAACATGTGAAACTGTCTGTGAGTTGGAGGAAATGATGGCAGGAATACAGGAGATAGAAGGGCTGTCAACTGTCACTTGTTTCTTAATTGTAAAAGCATAGTTGCTGGAGAGAGACTAATAATCAAAACTGGTATATAACCAAAGTTGGGTCATACTGGGGTTTTTTCAGTTATCTTATCTTCTTGGATTTTCCAAAGGAAAGAGGACAATTAGTCTGAGAACATTATACAGAGTTTGCCTGCATGAAAGATTAAAATTTCACCTTACTCATTTCATTGATGGTATTCTTCTATCCACGTGTCATATCGGTAATTTTACCAATCTGTTGCTGCACTGAGACCAAATCAAAGATTAGAAAAGTTTTCCTAACCTATTGTTTTAGGAAATAATTTCAAAGGATCAATCATTGAAGTAAAAATGGGCAGATTTCAATCATTTCTGTATGCTTATTTCTGTTAAACTAGTATGTTTTATATTAGCAAAATTATACTCTTTTTGACTATAAAAAACTATCCTGCTATAATGTGACCCAGGAAATTTCAGGATGAAGTTCATGTGATATTTCAGTATATGTGTAACTCAATTTTCATTAAATTGTAGAACTAGGCTGGGCATATTGGTCACTCCTGCAGTTCCAGCATTCAGGAGGCTGAGGCAGGAGGATGGTCACAAGTTCAAAGCTGGTCTGAGCTCAAGGTCAACCTGAGCTACATAGCAAGACCCTGTCTCACATATGTAGAATTATAAATAAAAGGGAAGAAACCAAGCTAAAGAAAAAGAGAAGTAAACGAGGAAAATTGTCCACTCTAATTTGTGCAGAACTTTTTTATTTTCAAGTATATAAGCCATTTGGAGATGATTCAGAGTATTTAGGACTATGTAAACCATATCTTTCATGTGTAACACAAAAGAACACAATTCACTGATCCTTTGTAAACACTAGTTAAAATTAACCTGAATCTTCAGCAGAAACCTTTTTCAATGTATATATTAGGACTAAAATAATTAATTCTATGTCAAAAAGGATTTTGCAAAGCCACATGTGGAATTTAGAATGTAGTTGATACTACTCTGTTCTATAAGTTTGATTAATAAAAAGGGAATGCAACATTTTTTTTCAAGCTGGGCATGGGAGCACATGCTTGGAATCCTAGCTCTGAGGAGGCTGAGACAGGAGGATTACCATGAGTTCAAGGCAGCCTGAATTACATAGTAAGATCTGGCCTCAAAAAGCAAAAAAATCAGGCTTCTTATAACATTGAGAAATTGACTTTATCCCAAAGTTCCATAGTCTTGCCTGTGCCTGAAATTCTTGACAAGCTTTGCAACTCAACTCCTTCTTCTGAGGTCCAGAGACTAGTACAGCCCATGCTTCATTAGATTTTTTCACTGATGTCATAGAGTTTGTTAAGAGTATGTCATAGAGCTGGGATTTAGCTCAGTGACATAAGCACCTGCCTGGGAAGCGTGAGGTCATGAGTTTGATCCCCGGTACAAAAGAAAAAAAAAGTCTGGTTATTATGCTTTAGTTGCCTTTACTTCAAGGAATTTCAGATTTAGAGCAAGAGATAGGTGTCAGCATGACACAGTAGAACAAGGTGTGATTTTCCCATGTAAAAGCCATGCCCACATTCAGCTCAGTACACTTTCTGGTTTTCCCCACATGAACTCTCCTTGATTTCATGTCCTTTGAGGTTGTGTATTGCTCCCTAGGACTTAATTTGGGTCTAATTTACCTGTCAAAAGTCTAAAATATTGATTATAATAAAGTCTTTTCTTGGACTCCAACTCTTTTTAATCATAGAGCTTACAATCTATGGGAGAAGCAGGCATTAAACAATCAAACAAATATGTAATTATAACTTGTACATGCGATGAAGGACAAGTAAAGGATGCGATTACATAAATACTGTGCACGCCACTGGAGCTCCAAGAATGCAATTATTAAGCGTGATGGGTAAACTGACTTGTTTTAGAGGAAAAGTGTAACAGAAAGCTTCTATGAGAAAATTATATTTCAGACCAGAATTCTAAAGAGTGTTAGCAAGACAGGCTCCGTCAGAACAACACTCCAACGAGAGGAACCTCAGCAAGATCTCCAAGGCAGGCAGACCCTGAGCGAATGCAGAGTGGTGGCTGAAGGTGAGAGGAACTGGATGGAGGCAGAGGAGGTGGCCTGGGTTCCAGGAGTGAGGTCAGTCTAGGGCTTGGTAAGAACTACGATTTTATTCACACCACTACTGGAGTCATCAGCAGACACCAAGAAGGAACGAGGTCTGGACCCATGTGCTCTTACAGGATCTCCTGATAATGCTGTGTGAGTACTCAGTGGGTCAAGGTTAAAAAGTGTATGAAGTTGACACACTTAATGATTTGGTAAAGTTTACTATACAAAAATCATGTACTCTTAAATTTTAGTGAAATACTTTTATATAAATCCTATTTTTTTGTCTCATGAGTTGAATAAAGTCATGGGCAAAAGGAATTTAGAATCTTTAGCAGAAATAATGATGACAATAATAGTAGTAGTAATAATAATAATAATAAAAGCTCTTGATGAATACACCTGTTGTAACCTAGTTTTAACCACTGTGCCTCATTTCTTCTTTTGTATGTGCCGCTCAGCCTCCCTTCCCTTCCTATCTTTCTAGGTTAAGTTTCAATCTCCTGAGAAAGCTGTAAAAGCCTTAGGTATCGGTTTCCTGTAACCCCCTTCCCTACCCCTCATCAGGCTATCTGCAATAAAATGTGCTGTTCTTTAAGAAATGCTCTCCTCTGTAAAAATTGTAAAATCTTACCTAATTGATGTTAACCATTGTTGCCCTCTACAAATAACAGATGTGATGCTAAAATAAGCTAACAGGGGTTTTTAATTACTGCTAGACTTCTCTATTCGAAAAAAAAGATGTTTGCCCAATCTAAACTTGCTTGTATGCAGGGCGACTTGCTTGTTAGCCCAACCCTTATCTGAACTTTGCTCTTCCCAATGTAATCGCCGAGTGCCTGTCCTATAGTGCGCCCTAGCCCCCCTCCTTGCATTGTGAGACCAGCAGCTATTTGTGGTTTTTACAAGATAAAAGCCCTGACTTTTAGCTGTCAGGTGCGCCGTCTCCAAATTGGCTCCTGGAGACTGTGATGCGAAGCCTGGCCTAAAATAAAGCCTTTGCTCCCCATATTTAATTTCTTGCTTCCTTGGGTTTTATTCCAAGGTCTGAGCTATCACATTTGGGGGCTCGTCCGGGATGGGAGCAAGACCCCAGACTCATTTCTAAACATTTAAAAGTAACTACTCTGGAGAGGTTGTTTGGGCTGTGGTCAGTTTGTACCCTTGGGGAGGGGACATCCTCAATTTGGGAAGCGAGGACCTCCCAAGGACAGAGTCAATTGGTTTTTTGGAACAAATCTTGTCCATTTGTATAGTTTTCAGGACGAACTTCATCCATTTGTGACTCTGCCCCGGGTGGGAAACCACTCCGTTGGTTAATTTGTTAATTCCTCCAGATCCCAAAATTTGACCAATTTTTGAGTAAAGGCCATTTCACTGCAGCTTGTCTTGTGTGTCTGTTTGTGTGTCCATTTGTTCTAATTGTTCTCCTTTTGGTTACCCCAAATCTAACAAATCTCTCCTAGGAACCCCTTCTATGAGCCCAAAATGGACAAAGAGATTTACATATTTATATTCAGTGTTTTTGTACTTTAAAATTGTCTGCCTGTTTAAATTTGTTACTAACTTAGGGGCTTGTTGCCTATTTCTGTTGCAGGATCCATATGGCTTATTAGACTCAAGGTTCATAATAAAAAAAAAAAATATTTCCTTTAGCTCACCAAACTGTGCACAAAGCAACCTTTATTTGTGTCTTTAATGTTGTGGTGCCTTGTTTAATGTTTTAGTCCTTATATACTCAATAAAATAACTACATATGTCAGACAACAAATACAAGACATAAAGTTGATGATGTTACGCCAACACGCCTACAAGCCCATACCTCAAAATCCTTAAAAATTAGGTCAAAGATTTAAATTCAGTCACAACATCAGAGGAAAATGTTGTAACCTAGTTTTAATTATTGCACCTCATTTCTCTTTTGTATGCGCCACTCCCCTTCCCTTTCTGTCTTTCTAGGTTAAGTTTCAACTTCCTGAAAAACGAGACTCTGACGCCAGGCCTGGCCTAAAATAAAGCCTTTGCTCCCCAAATTTTAATTTCTTGCTTCCTTGGGTTTTATCCTGGGGTCCAAGCTATCACGCACCAAGAGGAGACAGTAGTTCAACTGTATTTTGTTTTGGCATTTTATAGTTAAATACAGTGTAGGGACTCGTTTTAAAAAAGTGGCTTTGTGGGTTTAGGGTTTAAAGGAAAGTAATTTTTTAGCTGGTTCCCAGAAACTGAGTTCAGTGGAAACTGGTTACTTTGCATTTCTAAATTTTTCCAAGTTAACTGGAGGTAAAGAAGAGCCTCCTTCCTCTTAACTCTCTATTCTCATCCTAACGTTTTAATTTTTGTTCTTGTGTCTTTTATATCTCTAAGCTTGGCTTAGTTGTTTGACTTAGTTCTTAACCTGGCTGGGCTATCTGATCCTATCATCAGTCTGCTCTGACTGCCTATTCATAATAACTAAATCAAACTGTTATACTAGCACATTACTCTGCAGGAAACACCTTAAGCTTCATGACTAAAAGTTACATAATATACTAAAGGAAAGCATAATTTCATGGTTTCTAAAGTCAAACTTGTTTCTCTATTGGATATTTTAACCTAAGAACAAAAATAACCAAAAACATTACAAACCAGCTAATTTTTATAGCTTCTAAAATACTCGATCTTTAAAATAAATAATGCTCTTGGGAGACCTATATTTCTGCTTAATAAAGAAAATAACCCTTAGCATAACTTCTTAGTTAACACAGGATTTTAGTAAATGCTTGCTTTGTTTCTTGTTCTTGGGAAAATCTTAAAAGCAAAGATAGAAAAAAAGTTCTAGAGTGAAACAAAGTTGTTTAGTCATCAAAAACATCTAGTACTGAATGAGGATTTCTTAATCTTTGAGAGGACCTGAAATATAAATATTCAGAGGTTCAAAAGAGCACTGCCAAATAGATTATCAAGCAAAAAATATGCAACCACCTGGAGAAAAAAATCCATCTGTCTGACTGAATTTAGTAGAAAATAATTTTTTAGACTTGTTAGTAAAACCCTCATGCAAAATTTATTTGATTGAATAATTTACTAAGAATATTTCTATAAGCATCATAAAGTGCTATAGTTGATAAAAATGAATACACTAATTATTTTTCTAACTTTGAACCACTGCCACAGCTCCTAGTGAATATATTTTATAGATTACTGGTTGTGCTCTATTGTATTTCTGGTCCCCACTTAAAAAACAAAATTTTTCTATAAACGACGTAACCAGTTCCATTTACCCACTTCACAGGGAAGAAGCAGCAAGTAAAATATTCCTAGGTGTAGCTAATATTTACTTGAAGGTGAGCACAAAGGTCATCTCCCTAGAGCTATACACTACAGTGCTCTTCTGAGTTTCCCAGCACTGGATTTCAGATGATGGCTTGCATTAGGGTGAAGCTAGGGAAGTAATGTTGAACCTGTATTCTCTCTCTTGCCACTTACACGTTTGTTTGTTGGATTTGGAACTGGTAATTGAACTCAGGACCTCGTGCTTGCCAGGCAGGCACTGCGGCACTGAGCTATGTTCCCAGCCCATCATTTACATGTTTGGAAAGAACCCTGTTATAATACACCCAGATGATTCCTCCAGCTATTTACAAGGGGCGGATGTACCAAATGAGAATACAATGCATGGGAAGCACAAACCACAGAGATTCACATGTTAAAGTCAGTAGCCGCATACTGTTAGGCAACAACTCATTCCTTCTGAATGTTAGAAAACTTTACTAGCATTTCTAAAGTCAGGTAAATAATCTGCTGATAGGTAAACTCCATGCACAGCCAAATTGGACTTAACATTGGTTTTACTATTAAAACTGAAGTACCATAGAAGAAATAGAGACAGGCAGACAGGCTACAAGGAAAACTGTAATTAAAATTCAAGCTTCTTTCCCTTGTAGCAAAAATTCCTGAGGGCCTTGAGGACAACTGGGCTCTGGTCCTGTCTGTGCATTTCACCTATAAATTGGGCTCTGTCCTACCAGCCCTGTCATGAGTAGTAACACATAGATGGTTTGCATTTTAACCTATTACATGCGCAAAGCCTGACAGGCACTAGAACAGATATCTTGGATAACCCTTCTTGGATTATCTTGAATAGCTCATAAGTATCCCCAAGGGCTGGAGGCAACACGGTATTTCTGTCTCCCTCTGAGTGCCACAGTAATTTATTCAATGTGTATTTTTAAAGTTCTGCCCAATAACTTCCTTTGTGTCTCTTAATGATGTGTCTTGAAAATTTCTTTGTCAGTGATTGGAGGTCAGCAAACCTACAAGCTGCCCTGACTGTGGTTGGGCTTGAGGTAGGATAGAAGAAATGAAAGATAAAAAGGAGGAAAGAAATCATAACTAAAAATTGTACTTTTAAGGAGACTTTACTATCCAGCCAAAGTTACCTACTGTAATCTATATCAGCATTTTTAGGGGGTTAAGATAGGTTTCTTTATTTTTTTAGACTCCTCACATCCATAACTTTTTAGGAATACTGAAAGTTCATAAATTGGATTGACTGAAAAATAAAGAGCAAGAACCTAGTCCTAAAACAGCAGGTAGAGAGAACCTCAAAATATGTATAAACTACCTTTCCCAAAACAAAAACAACCCAGGGTCCACGCCTGTAGAATGGGCCATTCCCTTTCTGTGGGGTAAGCCATGCTTCAAGAGAAGCATAAATGTTCTTTGTTCCAGAAAATAAGCACCCCTCCCTCTCTTGAAGGTCCACACTCTATTTCCTTGAGTGTGTACCATTACATTTCCACCTAATAACCCTTCCTGTGCCTCTTACTGATGTGCCCCAAAACATTCTTTGTATAGGAGAGGGTTCAGCAAACTTGCAAACTTATTCTACAAAAAGGGTGGGTAGCTGACTCATTTCAGTTCTGCAGAGCTCAGATGCAGTCTGGTGACAGGCTAACTCTTGTTTTCCCATCTTGGCTTTGGTGCCTTTGAGGGCCCCCGTCTGGAAACAAAAAGATCAGTCTCTGAAGGCTATCAAATATATTCACAAAATGAGTACTATGGCTTTTTCCAAGATGAGAGTATTCTAAAAAAGGATATTATGTAGAAAAATAAAATGACCCTTATGTAAGAAAGAATGACAACACAAACTAAGTCAAACTATTAAAAAGATATGCACTGGTACCTTTTCTTCTAAATCAATCAATCAATCCATCCATCCATTCATCCATCCATCTACATAGCTAAACTTTTCAAAAAATTCTTTCTTCTATCACTAAAACGTCTCAATGTGGTTATCTGTAGAAATAACACAACAACAAAATGAGATGGATTCACCTTCATTTTCCAAAGAAAGAAAACAACAGCTAATTTCTATCTTTTCCAAAAACTTTGAAAGGGAAAGATACTGCTTGTCTTAGTTACTTTTTAGTAACTTTTTAGTCACTAGACAATGAACCATCACAAAAGCACAACGCAAACTCATGAGGCCTGGGGGCCACAGACATAAACCATGCCATTCCACCCCTGGCCCCCAAGACTCATGTATATCCTTTATACAAAAGACATTTAGTCCACCTCCAAGAGTTGCCAAAGTCCTAAATTTCAGCATTGCTAAATAGTCCAAGTCTCCTCCAAGATCTATGGCAAACTCTTAACTGTAAACCCCTGTACAAATGAAACAAGATTAAACATTTCTGAAATGCAAAGGCACAAGATAAACATTACCATTCCAAAAGTTACAAACAGGGGAATATAAAGCATTGGAAACAAAGCAAGTCCAACATCCAGCAGGGCAAACAAGTCCTAGAGTTCAATGCTCAGCATCTGAAGCAAACTGGTTGCAACCTCTAAAAGGCTTGGGTGATTCCACCCCCATGGCACTTCTGGTGATTTCAACTCCCACAGCTTTTCTCTTAAATGCTCTCTGCTTGCTTTTTGCAGCTTTCCTTAGATCATCCACATTCCTGGTTTTTCCAAACTTCTGGGGTCTCCACTGCACCTCTGGCTTCACCTTTACATCATCACAAATTGCCCTCCCAGGGGCACACTGCTTGGCTTCCCAGGCCCTTTGCAATCGAGGTGGAAGCTGTCTTACCCTCAGAATTCATACATTTTCCTTGCACCTAAAATCAGCACCATGTGGATGTCACCAAGGTTTGCTGCTAGTTGGAACAGTAGCCAGGCTTTTCTCTCTCTTGGCTGTAGGGATCAGTTGCCTGGATTGCAGGGCTCTGTTTCCCTGATTGTGAGGAAAAGATTCTCTACATTGCCGCCATTCTGGAACCTCATGTGGCCTCTGTCACCATTCTGGAGCATGGCGCTCTGCAGTTTTTCCCTCTGAGCAAATTCTTTCACCTTTGCAGTGAGGCTGCAAAGGGTGGTGACCCGCTTCCTGGGATGCCCCGGGGCCATCTTTCCTATCTCTCTGTTTCTCTTCAGCAATCAAAATCTCAACTCTGTCTTTACAATACACAGCCTTCCTGGTATTTTCCTTCTGGTCAAACTCACAGTATTGCAAATTATCCTGCTGGGCTCTTTGCTCTTGATTTCCAACATAAAGCTGGCTAAAAGCCCCCAACAATAGCCATGCCACAGCCTCAATGTTTGATTGCTTTCTAATTTCTTTTTCAAGATTAATCAGTCCATTGCCCTTTGTCTCAGTCTCCAGCAAAGTCTCTGGGCGTGCACAAAATGCAGACAAACTTTCTGCCAAGCCATAACACAAATCATGGGGAGTCCAACAACCAATGCAGTCCTTCTTCCCAGCAGAAACCTCCCAAGCCTGGTCTTTACCATCAGGCCCTCTATCAGCCTTCTGGTCTCCTGAGCTCTGACCAGAATCTCCTCTACAGAACAGCGTAAGCTGTTCTAGCTCTATGCATCCAGGCAACATGTCCCAATCTTTCCAAATTCTGCCCACAAGCCATTTCCAAAGCCTCTCGAAAAACATGGTCAGGTATAGTCACAATAAACGACCCCACTCTGGGTACCAAATTCTGTCTTAGTTACTTTTTACTCATTGCTGAGACAAAATACCTGAAGCCTAAGTTGGGAAAGGAAAAGTTTATTTCTACAGTTTTTAGAGGTTTCAGTCCACACTCAGTTGGCTCCAAGGCAGGCGGGCATGGCTGGGCCACAGTTCATGGCGGCTGCCAACAGCAAGCAGGAACCAGCAAAGAGCAAGACACACCTTCCTCCTGCCATTACATCACATCCTGGCTCCACCCCTATGTGGGTGGAGCACTGACACCATCAATCCAAACACTAGACAATGAACCATCACAAAAGCACAATGCAAACTCATGAAGCCTGGGGGCCACAGACATAAACCATGACACTGCTCTTATCTTTCATTAAAAAGAATTTCCACTTTTACTGCATTCAGCCCATCCACTAGTTTCTACCTCACATATAATAGTTGTGGTGATGTGCTCTTAGGCAGAGATCAATCAAGATAATCTAAAAGTTACAATGGCATGTTATTAAGATTAATAATCACTTTTTAAAAACAGCTCCATGGATTTCATATTATCTGGATTGATTTTTCAAAATTAAACAACAGGTGGCTATTAACGGCACAATATTAAAATATAAAACTTAGGACAGTCTAAAAGCCTGTCAGTTGCTATGAATATCATATGAGAACATGTGTAGTTATCTCTGGGAGACCATGTCATGTTTCCTTATGTCACAAACCTGTTACCATGACAGGGATGACACACGCCTGCTACATAATGCTATGCATTGCATTATAGAGGGTTCATTCATATTTATAATACAATCTGTGATGTCGATGCAATCACTTTAGATCTCACTGTTATTTTAAACAAATCCATAACTGAGCAAAAGGCAGGATGTTGACAGGAGTTAATGTGGGTTTTACGCTATTTACAATTGCTTTCTAATCTACTAAATGGCTGTGAAAATTGATGCACTGTTAGGAGTGTTTTTATACACCAGTACAGATAAAGAGTTTTGCAGCAGTAATCTCTGTAATGCTAAATTGAATTTTCTACAGTGCTTTTTGTTTTCTCTATTTGTATGTGATTAAGTAGGCTCCCTATTTTATGTAAATCATTAATAAAGAAACTCAAACCATCTTGTTTTATTAACTGAAATGTATTTGCTTTGACTTTCAGCAAGCAAGTCAAAGTGAATTTGTAATTTTATTCTATTACTTATAAAATAAACTTTTAATTGCATTTGAAATGAATTAAACAGTCATTCCCAGGAGATTTGGAATATCCCATTTCAAACCTCTGGATCATTTAACTTTGCTAGAAACTCGCTTAACACATGGTACATTGAGGGCTATATAGCCTAATTATAGTTGTAAAACTTAATGTATTTCAATATGAAATATTTATAAATATACCTTCTCAAACTACTCCACTTTCTACAAATGACATAGGTAAGAGGGTAAAATTGGTTTTCCAAATAAAAGTCTGAGGTTTATATACCAACATCCATAGTCATTCATGTGGTTTATTTAAACATTACTACAAACAGATGCACTATG
Source organism: Cavia porcellus (assembly GCF_034190915.1). Classification (NCBI taxonomy): domain Eukaryota; kingdom Metazoa; phylum Chordata; class Mammalia; order Rodentia; family Caviidae; genus Cavia; species Cavia porcellus. The sequence goes on along the minus strand of NW_026947504.1, from coordinate 50,408,898 downwards.
AGTGGCCATTAGTCACATAGCTACCAGGAGACTGCTTTGCCTCTTGGGCTGGGACAGATGTGTGATTGTAAAGTTGAGACAGATCTAACAATCATTCCTCTCTTCGGTGAATCTGACTCTGCTTTGAGACTCACCACTGAACAACTTGGAACGTAAAGCCTGTTTATACCAGGTATGGAAAAAAAAAAAAAGACCACTGAAAAAACCAGGGAATGAGTGTTGAAAACAACTTTAAATCACTCATCTAATTATTGGCTACCTGTTCATTGTGTATGTGGTTTTGTATTTCTAAGAAAGGCCTTAGGAATACTAGATCATTATGTTTAATTTTAAGATGTTGTGCTTGCAAACAATAGCTCATCGAGGTCCGGTTTCCCTTAAACATAGATGATGTTTCCTGGATTGGGGGTGTTTGCTGGGGGCTGAACCCATCGCCTCTCACATCTCAGGCAAACGTTCTACCACCAAACTATATTCCCAGTCCTGCTAGATTTTTTAAAAAAGATTAAGTTCTAATAGTCAAAGGAAGTTACATGAAAGTCCAATAAAAATATATGCCTAAGTGTACATAAACAAAATGCTTCTTTATGACTCCTGAAATAGGAGCTGTACCCTTTACAAGGATCTATCTTCTTTCCCCCTGCACTTATCAATACGTTTCATGCTTGTATGACTTTTTGCTGTAACGCTATTGCATTGACATTTATAAAGTACATCATTAAGAAAATTAAATAATTGGTTGTCTGATTACAATTTCACTCTAAACTTAATATGAAGGTTTAAAGTCTTTTCCTGTCTGCAGATTCTCATTCTCTGTGGTAAACTGTTCTTATCAAGGGCTTAAAATAACTTAGACTGTCTTTCTAATGAAGGAACACAAAGCTACTTTATTGCCTCTAAAATAATGAATAAAATAAGTAACAACAAACATTCCATGACAACCTCCTGCCCCTGGAAATTGGTGCTACCAGGCATAGCAGCTCCTGAACCAACTCGACTATGAAAATCACATTTAACAATACTACTCATAATAAAGTAGGAGCAAAAATCCCTTTTATCTGTGTTTTTGAAATTGTTATTGTACACATATTACTGAGCAAATGTAAAAAAAAAGTGATAAAATTAGTGCATGAAGAAGTATTATAATTGTATGTCCTGGCAAAAAGAATAGCACAGAAAGTCACATTCCTGCTCCTTAAAAAATGGTAGTAAGCAATATTCTTATTTTCTTTAATCAGCGTAAAGTAATTTATTTTCTACACACAACACAAACACTGGATGGCAAGTATTAATAGAGCTAAGAGAAGTAGGTTGGCATGGTGGATGGTCCCCAATAATTGCCCACAAGTGTTTGCTGAGGCACAATGAGAAAGGATGTTATTTCTGAAGTTAAATTTTTATAAATTTGGAATTCAGATGCTTTAATTTTTTCTTTCTTTGTTGTTGCTAAAAAATGAAGTATTAGTGGACCACAGCATTGTTTTTATACCCGTCCATTAATTAGTTACTGAACTCCTCTCAAGTGTTAAGCCCTGTTCTAGGAGACAACAAAAGTGAAAAAGTCCTGGCCTTTGTCAGGCTCGTATTCTGGGCTAAGGCAGCAGGCAGCTCACAAGAGCCAAACAAGAGCTATAAAACATAATCTGTCAGAGTGCATGAGAGGTAAGAAAGGTGAGAAAGGCAAGGTAAAGGTGCAGAGGGTTGGTGTGGCAATTTGAAAAGGCTAGCCCAAATAAATCACTCCCGTAAACTGACAACGAAGGAGGGATTCACAGGAATAGATGGGGTGAGTGTGCATATATTTGGGGTTGAAAATATTGCAGGCAGAAGGAACAGCCAGGATATTCTAGGAATAGGAAGAGGGCTGGGGCAGCTGAAGAGGTGGCCACCAGGTGAGAGGGGTGAAATAGATCAGCAGATGAGAAGGACAGAGGCCTGGCCTCAAAGGTCCCCTTGCCTCTGAGTTGTTTTGAGCTGAGTTATCTAATCGCATCTACATTTGAACAAGCATCCCTGGCTGTTGTGCTCAGCTACCTTGAAAAGGACAAGGTGAGAATGTGGCAGTAGACAAGTCCAGTAATTCAGGTAAGCAATGATGTGCTTAGATTCCTTCCATAGCAGAGATCCCCAGTAAAAGGGAGATGCTGACTCAAAAACAATCATTTTAATGACGGATTCCCTAATTTATTTCCCCACATCATATTCTTTTTAGAAATACTTTTAGGCAAAGACTGGCCTTAATCACAGGTTTTTATTAAGAAGTAATTTCAGCAATTCATTCCATTTTATTTCACTGCTGAATTTTCTCCAGATTTCCTTTCAGCTCTAGGATTCTGAACAGTTGGAAATCAGAGCCCACCGGGGAAAGGCTAGCAGTTGGTGACCTTACCTGGGCTGTTGGAGATGAATTAGAATGATGGATGGCCTTACTTAGATTTTCTCATCTTTAAATTGGGTTGAAAGAGCTTTTTTTCCTTCTAAACTTTTGGGTACGTCCTTGTTGCCCCCTGAAATCATACTGCTCATTCAATTCTATTTCTGTTGCCCTCCTTCTATGTGGACCATATATTCTGTTCATCCTAAAATGGGACCCCTTTCCCTATGACGGTGTACCTCTCTCTCCCTGGCTGTTTAACCATAGGCTTTTGACTGCAAACGTTATATCTCTATGCTAATCATATTTCGGAATTGCACATTCCAGTATCTGTCTATAGTATATTGTGTTCTTTAAATTCCTCTTTTCTGTGTGTTTTTTCTCCCAGTAGTAAAAACCTGCTTCTCTTCTTTACATTTCTCACTTAATTAGGGATACTACTTGTACATCCCATTTTTTCTATCACAGGGAAGAAAAGGGGAAGAAATAATAATTCTAATAATTGTGTATTTCCCTATAGTATAACACTTAATAACCTCCTTCCCTTTTATCCAGCAATTAGCCGGAAACCTTGGTAAAAATTAGCCAAATATACCTTTGATGGGAACTTTCAGTTTTGGAAAGCCCAGTAACAGAGGGCAGCACAGGCACAGTTTTCTTTAGTGAGCTATAATATTTTTGGTGGAAAATGTTCCCCAAAGAATGAATTGCTGGGGGATATGCAGACACACAGCTCTATCAATATTTTATGTCCCTTCCTGTATTTCTCAAATTTCTGTGAGTATGTTGGGGCCATGTGACTGGCTCTGGGTACGCAGTAATCTGGGTTACCCTCAGTGTCACCTCCATTCCTCCACCCCTGCTGCCGTCGGGCCCCACAGGGTAGGGTTCTATGACCACGGAGAGAGGCTGTCTGAACCCCATTGGATTTTGCATGAAAGAGAAAAAAAATCACTCTGTGTGCAGTCATTATAATTCCAAGATTTGCCTGCTATGACAGTAAGTTTTAATTAACTAATTAATAACAATTTCCCGGTTATCCTTGTTAAAACTACTGTAAATGTTAAAACAATTATTGTTTTATACCTGGCATTGTGAAACGTATCACAAATCCCCCTTTCCATTCATATTTACTTTTAGTACCATCCATAAGATAATGAGTTTAGAAACTTGTCCAGGGAATTTAGCTACATCAAGTCTCAAGGATATTTCTCTTTCAATATCTAGAAATTTGGTAAGTGAGTCTTTACAAACATAATGTCTTCCTTTTTGTATATATACAGGTCTAGTACATACATACATTTTATAAAGTATCCTTTCAGCCTCAGTGTTCAAGTCCAAAATATGATACATTTAGAAATTCATATCTATTAATTTTAGTTTCCCCAAATGTACCTAGTTTGGGATATATCAAAACCATGGATTCTAAATATTTTCAATATAGATATAATAGAGCTCTGTGACTTTGCTTACTTTTTTAACTGCAGGAAATTGCTGCATGTCAATTAGATGGTCTCTCACAACCAGTCTCTGAAACCCATTTCCCTCTTACAGTGTGTATTTGCTTAAATATTCATCTCCTCCCACAAATGTAACTTAGGACAATTAAAATTCAAAGGCCACAATTAGTGTTGGTCTCTATATTTTACATGTACTTAGGTCCAAGTTTATAACTGAAGCACATTAGGTATGTGTTAACTCACAGAATATGTGGGTCAGGAAAAATTATTTCTGAGTTTTAGATTTTAAAAGCCCACCTTGGCTCCCCGTTGAGCTTTTTTCTTGGGGAAAAGGTGCATAATGTTAATTAGATTCTCAAAGGTATCTGGATACTCGTTAACAAATTTAAAAGCTACTGCTTTAAAATGTCTGACACACACACACACACACACACACACACACACACACACACACTCACCCTTCCATGCCCAGCATTCACTGTATTCCTGTCCCCCTCAGCACTTGCCCGTTCACCTCACACCTCTGCAAGGTCTTCCCAGTGGATGCTCACCAATTTATTGATTCTTTCCTAGTAGAAAGTTTAGCGTTCTGTAAGACCTCTGGTATTTGACTGAGCGCTGCCTTTCTCTAGATTATTTGTAAAAGTGTTAAGTAAGCCCAGAGCTAATGTCAATCCCTGAAGAAGCCCATTCCTTAAACTTTTCAACCTTTTCTTCTTATGCTTTGTTTTCCTTTTCTAAGATAGTTCTTTTACCATGATTAAACCTTTCATTCAACTTCAAAGAATAGAGATTCATTATTTACTTTCCAATCTTGGCTATAGACACTGCATTTTTCATACTTTTGAGAGCAGGAAGATAAAATATATAACACCCATGCTTCCCCACTCTTAAAATCTTCATTTGCCTATTGAGAAAAGGCAATCTTCCCATTGCCCTAAACAGGTACTTGTCTTTAAGAAAACAAAATCATGCTTATCTTTAAAAAGCAAAACACAAGAAATTTAAAAACGAATCGTTGTATCTACCTCCCTATTGGACATTATATTCATAATGTGGAAAATCTGTTATTGAAAATATTTTGGGCTATTACCAGAGTTTTGCTAGACACTAGGGGGAAAGCACTACTGAAAAATCACATCAAAACAAGCACGCCTTCTGTGATCTTTTATACGATACATTTAGTGATACATATTAAGATTTTAAAACTATGACTTTATCAGTTCTCTTCAGATTTGTCTTTTAATTAACAAAAGCAAGAAAGCAAAGCTGAGTTTTTTTTCCTCCTTTAAGGTGAAACTGATAAGCCAAAATGTGAAGATAAGCACATACTGTATCTCTACACAAGCTTCAAGAAGTCTATCAAAGCTTTTCTTTATCAGGTCTCCCTGTGCTTCTCTGACCTAATCTCCTCCTAGTCCCTCACTAATCCCTCCACCAACCAGCATCCTCTTGCTTCAGGTCCTGGTCTTTCAACTCCTCCCCTCATTTACCTGCAAGATTCACTCATTCCCTCTGTTTCCTCAGGCCTGGCTTCCATATGCCTGGTGGTGAGGTCTTCCCTCATAACTGACAACTGTATGCCCCCCTAACTTCCCCTGCTAGCAACATTTGGCACACTGACACCTTCTTCCCACGATTCTCTTTACATCCATGTAAATCTGAGCTGTCCAATATGGTGCCTGAAGCCACATGGGACTATGGAGCCCTCAAATGGCTAGTTCCAACTGACGAGTGTCTAATATAAACCCCAGTACGTAGATCATTCACAGGCTATCTTCTCTGTGTGTGTGGTGTTCTGGTGTCCTATATCTTGGCATTCCTAGTGATTTTTAGTTGAAATCTGAACATTTATGTATATTTTTAAAAAAGACAAAATCTTAGGAAGCCCAACATGATAATGTTCCCAACACCAGAAGATTCACCCTTTTTCCCCCCCTAGGAAGAACAAGTGAATGACTTTAATTCATCAGAGAATAAGCTTACTCTAGATTGAACTGCATTTTAAATAAGCCTCCATGTTCTTTGATTTGTCCCCTTTCACAAGGCATTTCCCTAGAAATCTGCCAGTTGTGCTATAACAGACCTTAGGATCTATGGCATCTTTGTTTTCAGTGGTGGCCAAAAAAATCTCCCTAAAAAGATTTGCCTTCAGAAACAGTGAGAAGGTCTTTGGAGTGAGGTTTGAAAAAAAAGGGAACTTTATAAATCATTTAAAATCGATGACGAAAAACAATGAAGTCAATGGGACTTCTTACATTTTTTGTAAACTGGACATAAAGACTATTTCATGAAACTTCAAATATTCTAAGTATGAAAATATTGCTGAAATATTTTAATATTTTCTAATTATTTTATATCTATAGTACCATGTATAGATATCAAAGTATACCATGCTCATAGGAAGGTAAGAACTCATGATTAAAAGGGAAAGTCACGAGTACATTAACAATATAGGGAAATATATATTACTAATTATTATAGTAAATCATATTATATCAAATCCTACATGTCATATTTTAAAATATAATACTTTCCTTGCTGATATTACTAAGCAGTTCTTTAATGACACATTCTTATTTTAAATTTCATATTTAATTATGCCTATAATGCTGTATTTTTACATAAATTCTACTGTTATTCACTGAGAAATGTGCATTTTCTATACATTATATTTAAAATATGAACTTGAGACTATATGAAGAAACAATTGTGAAAGAAAATTCATTATTTCTCCAGTTTTCATTTGAGCAGTAACTCCTACCTCAAAGAGGGACAGAGAAAAACAAAATGAGTATTAAGAACCCGAGTAAAATAAGCTATAGAATAAAGAGGGCTGCTAATAATGATGATCAAGTTGCCTGGGAAAATTTCTTTATTGGACAAAATAAGCTTCGACTATGAGAGATCTATCACCAATACCAGAAATAAAGAAATCCTGGGGAGGCCACTTTCTTCTCTCTCCATTTTCTCTCCCTGTTACCCTCAAATTACTATTAATAACTCAGGTTAGGTACTTAAGCATTGAAGAAAGTTTAAACTGCAAATAATAAACACAACAATTGTTTTTGTTCTTTTTGAGACAGGGTCTCACTATGCAGTTTGGCCTGGCCTTGAGCTCACTTTGTAGCTCAGGCTGGTCTTGTACTTGCAATAATCCTCATGCCTCAGCCTCCCGAGTGCTGGGATTACAGGCATGTGCCACCATGCCCAGCTCCTTATGTTGATATTTTATATTAATATTTTCCATAAAAATATTTTGATTGGCTAGAATTGACATATGGATATAAATGTGAAGAAGTAATGATGGTTATATTATTACCAGTTATTGGGACAATAATTTCAGAAAAATGGTCATATCCATCTGTCTGGGAAAAGACATTTTAATGCAAAATGATGTCTTATTCATTATCTAGAAGTGATTAGAACTTAGTAGTAAAGGCAGTTAAATGTGTTTTAACCAAGCTTCAAGTTTAAGTTTTAATGCATTTTTAAATGTTTCTGGTTTCAAAACACTGAACAGCTGACAATTTCCCCCAAGAGAACAATACCTTGAGGGAAAAGCAATAGAATATGGATTGACCAGCAATCAATAATCATTACTTGGTACATTAAATGTAGTACACCAGCACCTGGTTAAGTGATTTAGAAACTGGTTAAATATCTGGAAAACCGAGCTTTCTCAAGTTAAACGTGAAAACTCAGTAATACAATAAACTTCTTCCAGTTATAATATATTAGGAGAAAACTGCAAAATAAGGTTATAGAATTTTAAAATTGAGTGCACATATTTAAAGGCAATTAAAATCAAAGAGACTGAAGTAGAAACCTGGTATTTCTGGGAAGTTTAAAATCTCAAACTGTTAGCTTATAAAATAGCTGATAATACATTTCATAAAGTTTTAATATTGCTATGAATGTAATTTGAACTACAAGTCAAATAGAGGGAAGGGTAACTGGGTACAAAAAGAATTAACATGTATTACGTACATATACCAACTCACCACCATGAATATAATCATTATGTATAACAAATGTGTTCCAATAAAAGAAAAAAATTTTAAAAAATTATTAAATGTGTAAACTGGAAGACATGAAAATTACTAAGCCCAGGAGAGCAAAACCTCCCTTAGGTCCCTTCACACACACCTCTCCTGCAGGGCTGCTGTCCTTGGACTCCCTGCCCCTCCAAGGCTGAAGATGGTGCTGTCCATGGTCCACTCACTACCAACCTCACCATCTACCTCTTCAGGACAAACCTCATCGTGCCTCTCAATCAGTTTCTCCCATTTGTTGGCTTATCCTCTTTAGCACACATGCTCCCTAACATGCCCATCTATACAGACCTATGCACATTTGCAGCAAAGTTGAACTTGATGAAAAATTTATTTTTTAATGTTCTTTCTGATCAATAATTACATAGATTAGTCCAACATGATTTACTTTGATTGCACTGATCTGGGAAAAGAACAGATTAGTAACAGTTAAGGTAGAAAAACTATGCTATATCTGAAATGAATGGATACTTCTTAGATGAAGAAGTACAAATGGCAGATAAATACGTTAAAAAAAAGTTCAACATCATTGGTCATTCAAGAGATGCAAATTCCATGTCACTCCAGAAGAATGGCTATGTCAGGAAATCAACCAATAACAAATGCTAGCAGGGATGTGAGACTAAAAGAACCCTTCTCCATTGTTGGGAGTGTAGCCTGGTGCAACCACTGTGGAAACTAGTGTGGTGATTCCTTAGAAAAATAAAACTAGAGGTTCCATTTGACCCAGTATTTCTCTTTTTGTATCTAAAGAATTAAAAGTATCATACCACAGCAATATATGCACACCCATGTTTACAGCAGCACAGTTTGTTTGGAAAGAGCCCAACTGCCAGCAACCAATGGATAAAGAAGATTTTTTTTTTTTTTATACAATGGAATAGTACTTGGCCAAAAAGGAAGGTAAACTTAAGACATTTCTAGGTAAATGGATGGACCTTGAGTCCATACCTTTTAAATGAAGTAAATCAGACACATATGTTTAAATAGTGCATTGTTCCTCTGGTGTGAGAAATTGAAAGGGAAAATAAGGACCTAAATATATAATAGATCCTGGGAAGCAGGAAGAAAATGTTCAAATGGGAAGGGGAGCAAGGGATGGGGGATGGGGAAAGAAAGGACGAGAAAAAGAAGGGAAAAGATGGAAATGAAGCTTTTGTAAATAGAAGAGAGGTCAAAAGGAGGGGAAGGGATTGGGAAAAAAATCAAGATATATTATAAACAAATACAAATTTCCTATGATGAATATGATAAAATGTACCCAAGGTAACCAACTTAAAAATATATACATATATAATTGTACTGCTAATTTCTTTTAGTTCATTGAAGAGAATGGTTTGGGCTTATATTTGATCAATTTTGCATACCTATATCTTGTAATCTGAGCAATTTAAGATAACAATATGCAATATACTAACCATTGTTAATTTCCTATTATTGCAATGAAATTCTGTATCATAGTTTTTATTGTTTAAAAAAGAAATGAAAAGTATTTATTTAGATTAGTAATATAGTTCCTCATGTATTTAATAGTAACTCACTTAGCCTAATCTCAGCTCTTGTAGGATACAAAATTGAAGTAATTATAAATTTTAACAATGAGACTACCAGGAAAATCTGTTAAAAGATTGTCTCTTGGAAGCAGGAATCAAAGGAGGGAAGAGTATAGGAAGAAAATAATTTTTGTGTCTGACAGGTCATCTAGCATTGACTTTTGAATAAAAGATGAAAAAAATGATCCCATACAAATCACTGTGCATTTACTAGTATCTTTTTATTACCTACAGTAAGCAAAACAAGACCAATTTTACATTACAGATTGAATATCTCTTATCTAAAAATGTTTGGGATTTGATGTGCTTACACATCAAATTTTTTAATTTGGGTATATTAACTTCTATACAATAAGCTCTATTGGGAATGGAACTAACAAAAATTGTTTATATTCAGATGCACTTTATATACATAGTCTCTTAAGTAATTTTATTCAGTATTTTTAATGTGCCTGTGTTTTGACTGTGACCTGTAATATATGAGGCCAGGCATGAAATTTTCTATTTGTGGTGTCTTGCTAGTACTCAAAAAATTTTGAATTTTGAAACATTAAGGGTTTCAGGTTTTTGGATCAGGGTGCTTGACCTATGTTGCTACTTAAAATGTTTTCTCTGCATTTCATTGTAGTAAAAAAGCATCCAAATTATGATAAAATTTTAATTTGTAAAAAGGCATATAATTTGAAATTTGAGAGATTAGGAATATATTAAAAAATAATGATTCATTTCTATTGCTAGTACAAAGAAGAACAACTTGCTCAATTAATAATGTGGTTAAAAATGGCTTTGGTAACAGACTGGTTTTACCATTTGTGTGAGATGATATAACCTAAGTCATAATTCCTTAACTGTAAAATGAAAATAATACTGGCATCTATCCTCTGATTATTGTGGCTATTAAGCAATAAAATATCTGTGAAAGCTGAGTATAGTACTTAACTTATTAAGTAGCAGCTTAACAAATGTTGGCTGTTATATTAATTTCTTAAACTTGTTTACTACTTTTGTTAAAAAATTTCCCACAAAAGCTATTCAAACAAATAAGTAAAAAATGAACTAAAAACAAAGAAAAAATTCACACAGTGCTCTAAATTCTGCCTAAAAGTTTTTAAACAAGACAGTTCATTACCAAGAACAAAGCTATACTGTGAGATCAGTTTGTTCTGTCAAAAAGACAAAAACACTCAGATGTAATTGAATGACTATAATGCTCCCCGGCCAAGAAGCAAGGCTTTAGCTTGCTGTTTAAAGTACATGCAAGTGAACATTGTTCTTGTCATTTTAATACAGATTTTCCACTCCTAAATTGACTTTCTGAAATCGTTAGATAATTGTTTCACACTTTTAAGTCACTTTGTCAGCTTGAACTGTGAAAGTAATTCAGTGTTGAACTTGTAAAGTATACTCTCGGAGGTCCAAGTTTAAGTGAGCATAGTGATTTGTTTCCTAACAATAGAGTTCAACTAAATTTAAAAACTCCTTTGTCCTGGACAATCCTTAAAGGTTTGAGTGCCTATCTTATCCACAACCCCTTTCAGCAAAGCAGCCAAGGGCAGTTTTTTGTGCCCATAATTTACTATTACCACCCTCACAATGGCCATTGTTAAAAAGCACTACTTTTCCCATCCTGCCACACCAACCCCAGGGCTTCTGCGACTTACTCTACGGCTGTTACCATTACCGGCTCTATTTCTCTCACCACCACCACTGTTACTAGCACTTACGTTACCATTAATGATAGTTACAGGTATGCTAAGTCTCTTGCTTGGATTACTTCATTTAACCCTCAGAACGACTTGAAATGTGTTCTGTTTTATAAATGAAGAAATCAGGGCACAAAGAATTTAAAGGCAATTTTAGTCTATGTTCCTAGATTTATCGAATGAAAGAGACAGGATTTAGATTAAAGTTTTAACAACTCCAAGGCATGTGTTCTTTCCACTGCCTAGCATAGGATTCAGCACAGAGTTAATGCTAAGTGGAGGGAAAAAAGATGTTGCATGAATGGATAAATAAAAGTGGTCATGTTTAGAGTCACACAGTTCATTTGCCAAGGGAACAAGTCTGAACCATAGCCAGTGTGGATAACTTCAGGAGACTCTGCCCTGCAGGACAGGCTATCTAGGTACCAACCAAGGTACCCTGTAAGTTCCTCTCTGAGGACAACATACTACATGGAGAAAGGGACAAATAATACAGACATGGAAATTAAGGACCAGAGAAAAGGCAGCAGGTCAGAGCCATAAAGTCAAAGATGCCATTGTCACAGGACAGGGTCTGAGGAGGTCTCCAAAACACAAACGGGGAACCTCAGTAAATTCCATTCACAAGCAAGTTGCACATTCACTGACTTCCATTATAGAAAAAGAATTTGCAGAACCCAGTAGTGAGACACATAAAGGGATTAGCAGAATTTTAAATGTATACATGTAAAGAAATACATAGGACAGGAACAGGAAGAGGTGCATACTGTGATCTCAAACTGGGTATTATGTGTAGGAATCTGGAGTGGAAATCTGTGAAGCTTATGAACTTCTGAAAAGGATTGATTTTACAGATGGAAATGATGGCTCTTCCTCAGGCAAGAGTGATCGCCCATTTTATGGGTAACAGGCACACAGGCTGGAGGAGCGCCCAGGAATTTGGGGATGTTCATTAGATGAGTTCTCTCAGATGTACAATCTACTATTCTAGTGTCTGTGGGTTTGTCCAGGGGCCATTTGGTGGACTTTACTGAAATGCAAACCATTGCATGTGATGGAAGCTGAGCTATGCTGTCTGTTAGGACTGCATTTCTTGAGAAGTTGGTAGGAGGGAGCCCAATTTACAGGTGAAAGACACAGGCTCAGAGTCCAGTTTATAGGCTTCTTGTCTTTAAGGACCATCAGGATAGCTCATTTTTGTTTGTCTGTTTTATTTTGGTACTTGGGATTGAACTCATGGCCTTGCACTTGCCAGGCAGGTTCTGTGCCACTGAATTATATTCCTAGCTCCAGCTTTTGTGTTTCTAAGCTGCAGTTTTTGTTTAAAAGTACAACTCTAATATTACTAGTTTTGCTCTTTTCTATTTGTCTTTATTTCTTCTGGTTTACCTATCATGTGAGGTAGATAATGGCATTATATCAGCTGGTAATGACAACAGGGGCCGAGGCAGAGAGAAGGCACATAACCAGGGTGGTTCTGTACTCAGCGGGGCAAAAACCCTAAATAGCTCTCAGGTTCCCTAGAGGTTGACTAGGTAGCAGCTAGGCATGGTCTTTTAAGCTTTAGTTTCCTTTCATTAACCAAGGAGAAATTTTTTTAGGAAAACAAATGTCTCATCCATCTGCTCCAGTCAAAACTTGAGTCGTGTTTTTCATTCTCTACGTACAGTGTTACCTTCTTCTGCATTTTCTTTCCCCTTCCACTGTTTCAACTCCTGCCCCAGCCACCACTACCTTCCTGTCTGCACTGTTGCAACTTCCTCGAACATGGTTTCCAGCTAAGCCTCATCATGGTTGTCTCAGTTACTTTTCTCTTGTTGGCATTCAAAATGAAGGAAGGAAAGGTTATTTAGCTCACAGTTTGTGGAGGTTTCAGTCCATAATCAGCTGGCTCCAGGGTGGCATGGCACAGAGACAAATGTTCAAGGCGGCAGAAGACAGTAAAAGCAATAAAAGCTTTTAAAAGAGGGAAGAGTAAACCTCTTTTCTTCCCTTATATTGTAAGAACCACTGGCCCTAGCCCCGTCCCCACAGGTGTAGCACTCACACCATCTCCGTGCCCTCCTCTTCCACAGGTTCAGGACATTTACAAAGTGAGGACCCTGGCCGGTGTCCTGAGTCACTTAGTTAAACTTCTAAGTCTCAAGTCGACACAATGAGCAACATTCTAGAGTGGTAAGGTCATCTCCTCCATACCCTACAACATAGAACTGCTCAGCTACTTAGTTAAGCTTTTAGACTTCTCCAGTTGACACACTGTGTCAAACATAACAGTTGTTCCTTTCCATTTGCCATCTACAGGACACTTGAACCTAGCTCAGACTTAATTAGCTCTCATTTAAAAACTACTTGTGGTGAAACACTATGTTGCTTAAATTGTTCTGTTCTGACCTGTGTTGTTATGTCCTCTTTTATCTTAATCTTAAAAAAAACCACAAAAAACAAACAAACAAAAACCTACTTTGGTGTATCTCACCTTCAGAGTAGGTTGGTACTTACTATTTAACTCTTTCCTCCACTTTTCACAATGTCACAATGACCTATTCAGGTCACTTTTTCTGGATGGTAGGCTCTATATAGATAACACGAAATCTGTTTTAATGCTCTATTCCAAGCATAATGCCTGGCCCGTATACTATATCATCTGTCATTTGAAAGTCATTGGTTTTTGAAGTCTAAACCTACCTCATATATAATTTCAACTGTGCTTATAAATATTCCAGAAAAGAATTCAAATCCAGTCCACCTTCATCACAGACTGACATACATGCACTGGGTGGAGCAATCTAGGAAGAGCAAGGGGCACATAGTACAGAATTCACTTGCTCTTTTCAGGGAACTTGTTGACCATCTGTAATGACTCAAATGTACTGATGCTTTAGGCAGAAAAATTTGGTGGCAGTGGACAGACTAAAGGGCATTAAAACCTGTGAAAGGAAGCGCTTTTGGGGGAGCTAACAGCTCTAAGGGAGAGCAGTTTTGATAGCACAGCTAGCTGACTATCAGACACCTAGTTCTGCCCACTAAAATGGTAAAAGTCTGTGAAGGAACTTTCTAGAAAGATTCTTCTGAACACAGGGACTTGAAAGAAAAGAGTCCTTCCCAACTTTATGTCTTTGTGTAATATCAGATATCACGTAAGTATGAGCCAGCGGACGTGAGGACAGTACTACTAACAAATAAGTGAAAGGTTGAATCTGAATCCTTGACATCACTGAACACTGAAAGAAAACTGAAAAAACAGTTTTAGTTAAAAGAATATGAATTTCAGGCTCTTGATCTATTTACAATTTAACCTTTTTTGGGGTCCTCTTTCTTCCAAATGCCAAATCCTCAACTTTTCCACCATTTGCACAAGACAGGATGCTTATAAAGGTGGTGTAAATCAGAGGAGTTTCATTCCCTTTTCAGGAGATCTAAGCTTTCTTATATATTAGGGTTGGCAGACTATGGCCTAAGGTGCTGCCTGGAGGTGCAGAGCACACGTGACTTTGTTTTCTACATGGAACATACTGCTCAACTCTGTAATTTTATGAGAACAAATACAAGAATTCTACCTGTCCAAAAAAACCCCAAATCCTCAAGCAACTTTCCTTCTCCACTAAGCCCAATAAGGGGTCAGAAAGAGAAGGAGCAGGATTGCAAAACTTCCTTTTATCTGGGACTTATAAGTAGGATAGGTTCTCTTTTTCCCTTCCACCTGTCTATATGGAGCACACTGTTGTCTTCTCTTTCATTCATCTATTATCTAGACATTTACAATGCAGCCATCTATTACCTAGATGTTAATGAGAATGCACCAGTTTCTGTACCCTCAAATATTCAAAGAACCTATCTCAAGAATATGCCACAAATTACCTGTTTAGCAAAACTTGTAATCCAGTATTTGTTTAGTGCATCTGTTCTGTAGCATTATTTTCTGGAGGGCTTTAAAGAAATCTTCTGGAGGTGCTTAGGATATGGCATCTGATCACAGGGATAACTATACAGATGACTACAAGTGTAATTTTGAGCATCAGAAGCTCCGTGTTGCTATATAATCCAGTTGGTCATGTAAATCTCAGTTTACTCCTTAACATCCTTGCCAACCAAAAAGCCTGCCTGTGCCTGAATATTATGACTAAAAAAAAGGTCGCTCTGCCCTAAGAGGCAATGTGTCTCTCACTGTCCAGGACTAGTCCTTTAAAAAGCTCTGTTGAATAGACAAAATCTGTTTCCCTTTTAACAAAGGAGAGGACATTCTCACTGCTTGTTTCAATAAAAATACCCTTAAGAAAGTTTGGTTTCCAGGAAAGAACAGTAACACAAGACCAATGTAACTTTGTGCAGGTCATATATGCTCCCTGACTGATTTTTATGTAAGATGAGGACAATCTTCACTTGCCATATTTACTGTGGGAAAAAAATGAGATTTTGTAAATGAGGTATACATTTTTTTGTTTGCAAAAAACTTTTTAAAAAAAGTGTATGAAATAATGATACTGTTGTGTGCTTCTCAGGATCACTGTTTGCAAAAGGGTGACTGTGAATGTCCACAAAAATTTTAAAGTGGACCAGTCACAGTAACAGTTACTTGCATTTAAAATCTCAATGCACCAGTAGTTTATTTAACAGGCTTAGTTGTGCATTATAAACTACTGTTATGGACACTAAGGTATGTTTGTACTTTTCTTTCATTTACCAGAAGAATTCTGGGTTTAGATAGCCAAGAAACACTATGTAAAAAGAGCTGACAATGAAGATGTTGACAACAAAAACATTAGCACCTTTTTATGCAGATGTGCTCTCTGCTATGTGATGTGCTAAACCCTTCACAAGGAATAGTTCCTAGTGCTCATAAAAGCCTTTTGAAGTTGATATTATCATCAACCGATATTATCATCATCTCTTACAACTATGGAATGGAACTGAAGAATCTGAGAAAAAAAAGGTCATAGCACGCAGCTGAGGTTAGATTTGAAACCTGGTCTTTGATGTTACTCTCTCTCTATTAGGTTCCTTATTACATATAATGGATAGGTCTGCCAGAATCACTCTAAAATATGTACTCACTGAATTTTGTTTTTCTTGAGATAAACTGTCAACCAACAGAGGAATGTATCACTCTTTGGCAATGCACATTATTGTGTTACTTTGCCTTATGATAATTCTGCAACTACAGGTCATAGATATAAAAGTAATATCCATTAAACAAAAGGCTAGTTTAACTTTTTAAAATTTTGGACACCATGGTAATTATAAAACCCAACAGAAACCCAAAACAATATAGTACCAAGCATGTACATACTATTTCAAAACAGTGACAAAATATATTCAAAAGATATGCATTGAAACATTTGAGGTGTGTTGACATGTTGAAAAAAATACTAAGTTCACCTTGGGTTTATGAACAATTAATTTTTTTCAGCACTGAAATATTAGGAATTTTTTAATATATTAGTTCAACTTTTAAGAATAGTATCTCTACACATTAACTTACGTTAATTTAAGTTTTAAGTTCTATACTTTCTCTGTATGTTAAGTACTTTTAAGTACTTGGGGCCTATTGAACTGTCTGTCCAAAGTGTAGCCACCTGCTAACCAGTCACCCTCAGTGCCACCCTGTGATCCTGGTGGCAGGAACTACGGCTCTGTTGTTTTCTCTAGTTTTTAAGCCTGAATGAAACTCTACCCAAACAACCACACTTCTCAGTCCAGTAAGAGCCAAGTGTACAGCTCTGATCACTCACTGGGCCCCTCTGGAGAAATCTTACATTCTAGCCATGTGGCTACTATTAGCTTAAAATAAAATATTGTCTTTTTTAGGACCAAAACACCACGTGTTCACATTATGTTTTTACTCATATATGAAAAATACGAGTTGATTTTCTCAGATAATCATTGATTTAGCAGCAACTAATGGAATGGTAGTTACAGGAGAATAAATCTTCCAAAGTGCTGCCCTTGAAGTTCCATAAATAAGACAACAACAGAAATTTTAAAAAGGCAAGTATTAAGATAGATATCCCTCATGTCACCAATTATATTGAACTTTTTATTTCTCATTATTTCTACACAGATTACAAGACATATAATATGCACTTTTAACAATATAAAGGAAAATTAATGATTATTGAGTAGGCATATACCAGGTGTTAGCTATGTTCTTTTATATTAATTCATTTTCAGACTTAGAGCAGCCTTTCAAGGCTGGTATTGTTATGGTTTTTCAGGTAAAGGATATCAGAAAGACTCAAGGACATGCTCTTTCTTGGTCACTTCCCTGATCCCAGGCAGCCTGCAGTGAGTTAAAAGACATAGTTGATTTTCCCCTCTTAATAAAAAAATCACAGAATATAGGCCAGCCTAAAAAGGTCCTAAATATTTAAAGCAGGTATCATGGAAAATTTTGTAATTACAAAGCTACATTTTCCTTATTCTGAAATGTATTTGAATAGCTCAAAAAAGAAAATCAGATCTTTAGCACTTGACAATCCACTCAAACTTTCAGAAATAGTGATAGCATTTATTTAAGGCAAATCATTATAAATGATATAAATCACACTAATTCTATTCATAGCTATGGAATATGAAGTGCTTAATGAGTTAGCCTATGTGCCTATTAAGATGATATTAGGTAAAAAGGAGATCACTATATGCAAGTTTCCCAAAACACATTGTAATGTCTCCTAATAATACTTTGTAAAAATAAGCATTAATAATAATGCATGTACTATACAGTTTGAGTAACATTTTGAGTAATTGAGACATTTTCAATAGTGGAATGTTGGAAAAAAGGCATGGGAAAGTAACACTTTTCTAAAAAAAGTAATTGTTATTTGTTAAATCTTTTTGGTAGGCTGTATTCCAACACTGTAGTATTTTGAGCTGGCATTCAATCAACACAAAGGTTATAGAATAACTGTATGTTTACAAAGCTTGTGCAAGAAGTCAGATACTTCACATTCAAATGTTTAATGGCAGTGCCACCTAAAAACTTTTTTCCCTCTAATTCACCACTAACTTTAAATATATTCAGGCTCCAACCCGGAAATAAGCACAGTATAATGACAACTGATGGTCTATTTCTTTCTCTGACATTTAGCTCATGGTCTGCCTCTGATAAGGAAATGCATCTTTCTAAAAAGCACTCACAGTTTTCTTTAGCACAAAAAAATAGTACATTGCTCTTTTTCTTATGACAGACCATATAATGCCTTTCTTCCAGAATATTTTTCCCTTTGAAATTAAGCCATAAAATAAATGTCTTACTTGAAAAACAGCATATTAGTGAAGTGGGACGAATGTACTTGTATGATTTGAATTGAATTATAGGATATATAAAAAGCCACATTTTTATTCAAGAAGATATCTATCAAACAATACTTAATGTTAGCTCTATTTCATTTTTTCTAAGTAAAATTCTGGTTAACAAATAAAACATGATTTAATGAAGACTGGATTAACTTGCAAGCTCTGATGCTTATAAATTATAAAAAGAAGATTGGATCTGGGCAAAAAGGTTAAATAAATGAAGTCTGACACTGGCATCTGTTGTTTCTGGTGACACTGTATTATTTCAGGACACGCATTCTCCCAAGCTCTCATGGAGATCTATGAAGGCATTTTTTTCATGTCAAGTTCCTGTGATCTGAACTTGTATCTACAACTCCTTTCCTTGGAATTGGAGAAAACTCTTTAAAGAGCCATGCCTTTTGGCTCATTTTGACTTCTATTCCCTTGCTAAATACAGAAATGACAGATGGCACTTCGGTAGCCCAACTGGATCAAGAGACAGCTTAGAGAATTAGAAACTGAAAAATAAGGATGTTATGGTTGAAAAGTGTCTCCCAAAGTTCATGTGTTAGAAACTTAGTCCTCCACGGAACAGCGATGAGTCACTGGACCTTGGAGGGATGATCAGATCACGCGGGCAGAGTCACTGATTAGTATCGTGGGAGTAAGCTTGTGGCCAAAGCTAACTCCCCTCCCTTTAGAGTGTTCTCCGCCCGCGTGGGGGTCCTGCCGTGTTACAATGGCAGCAAGCTGGGCCTCCTATGTGAGACTCCGGACTTATCCTCTAGAACTATGAGCAAAATAAATTTCTGTTCATTATAAATTAACGAGCCCATAGATAATAGCAATAAGAAATGGTCTAAAGCTGAGGGAAAAAATAAAGACCTAAGAAGCTGACGTCCTTGGTGACATATGGAACACTTCTTACAAGCATCAGGCTGAAACTCTTTACATTTCTATATTTAAGAAAGTATATAAATCAATGGCATTTGAGCTTCTCTTACACGCACTTGCACCTCCTCTTAACCTATGTACATTTTTGTGGAAGAAAGGAAATTGATAATTTGGCTCATAATCGGAAGACAAGGATTTCTCCCACCCCTGAGTTTTCTTTTTAAAATGTGAATTTTAAGCATTAACATCATGTAATAAAAATGTAAATATGTCTAATTAAAACTTATGGTTTAATGAAAACATTTAAGTTTTTTATTGAAAAGTTCATAAAGCTAAACATAAATTTTAATAATTTCTTTTCCAAAATTGAAATTTATCAGGTCAGGAACCACTGTGTTCACCTTTGCCATGAGAGTATCTAATCAGGTATTCTGTGTATGGCTGGAAAAATAAAACATGTCACCACCGTGCAGTGCCCTTCTTCTCTACCTGTGCCTGACAGCTATCTATAAAACTGAGTGTTTAAGGAAGCCTTTAGGAAAATACAGGGAAATACAAACTTTTTGAAGCAAAGTGTAGCAGAAAATTAGTTGTTATTTAAGCTAGTAACTGAACATCGAGGTCATTTATTACCTGCCTTAGTGACTTACTTTCCTTTGCAAGTATTCATTATCTAGCATGGACAACATTTCTCAAGTGAAAGTTAAAAAGGAATCTATGACTGTAATGAAATACCTAAGGCCTGTATTTACAAAACAAAGAGATTCATCTGGCTGATTGTTTTGGATGGAGTGAGGGAGACTGGGGAGAACAGAAAGCATAATGATAGAGAGAGAGAGAGAGAGAGACAGACAGACAGACAGACAGACAGACACACACACACACACACACACACACACACACACACACACAAGCTTTCAACTTTCCATTAGGTTTCACACTTAACAATTCCCAGGCCTCTATACTCCTAACCTGCGGACCAGACTCCTAACACGTGAACCTCTGCAGAACCACCACATCCAGACCACAGCACAGAGTCTAAGGTGTGGAGTGCAGGAAGCACGGTAGGGGTTTACCCTGTTTCTATGATTTTTAGTTTTCTAACATTCTTGTTCTACTACTAAAACAAAGGACAAAACTTTCTAAATACATGGTTAAAAAAAAACTTCCTATTTCAAAGTTCCATTAAACTCTAAACATTACAGAAATCAAGAATTTTGATTTCTATCTTGCTCAGACATTATAACATGACTTTTTGTTCTATTAAAAAAATCCATCTTTCCAAAAGGGACTGTTAACAATTATAACCAGTTTATTTGAAAATTTGATTAGAATAGCTCAAATGAAATTAGCAAATAAAGCCCTTTTACTGAGCAAATGCATGAAACTCAAAAGATTGATAGGTACGTATAACTTATTTTGTCAGTTCCATTTTTCATGTCTGGGTAATAAATATGTTGATAAATAAGGATGATTTTTATTGTGTTTATTGCACTGATTTTTACATTATCATGGTTTCTCTGGTAATACGTAAGAAAGATGGTACTTGAGTACTCAAGCTACTAACTCATTAAATTCCTTTAAAGCTGTCAACATTTCTATATCTGTGTAAGAATTACACAGATATGAACTGGTGATACTGGTTTCTCTCCAATTCTACACTGTTTGCGACTTACTAATTGCTTTTTAAGAATCTTTTCACCTTACATTCAACTGAAAAAATAATGGTAATAAAAATGCAAAAGAGATTGTGCCATGAACTGAGTAACACGAGTGGGCTGAATATGCCTTATTTGGTCCCACTCCCACCATGACAACAGGGGACAGGCTGCTGGCGAGTGGGGGAACCAAAGCAGGTGGACATCAGGAGTTCAGTGCTAAAATAATAGTCAGCTGGCACTGGCTGCTTGTGCTTTAAGGATTTGGGGTTCAATGGACAGGAAATATAAAACAAAAGCTTTTGAATACATATATGACTCTGTAAAGAACATTTATATTTGATATAAAGTACTTAGCCATTTTCTGTAAATCCTCCACTCTTTCTGTCAAAAGTTCTGGGTTTAGGACCTTAGGAATTCAAAGCCAGAAACAAACAAACAACAACAAAAACCAAAACTTCGCATTCTTCAAGAACTGGCATGTGTTCTTATGGAAGAAAATAATGGTCTAACCTAGAGGCTCAACAGCCATTTTCCAATAATGTATGAAATCCCTATGACACGGATTTTATTGATTTTTCTTTTCTATAGGGTTGACAGGAATAGGGCATGATTATCACTTGTGAACATGGCAATGCATTTTGGTTATGGAGGGTTGATATTAAATGTCTATTTTAGTCATTTATTAGAGTACATGCATGTGCTGTAGTGACAGGTAAGTTAAAAACCAGGCCAAATATGGTGCCGTAGTTTGGCTGTGTTTTGATTTGGTCACTCTCCAAATTGCTAAAGGTTGGTAAGGTAGAGGTGAGGCAGAAGCCACATTTTTCTGATTTTTGCAAGTGAGACTCTGGAAGCATTTGGTTTTCTCTCACAGCATCCCTCTCACAGGAGAGTTCCCGCTATGTGGTCACTGGTTTCATGAGCACTGGAAGCAGGAAGGCAGCTATCTCTCAGCTGGGATAGACTGCCGCAGACACTGTAGAGTTGTGTGATTGGCAACAACAGCAGTAACTTCCTGAACACGGGGACCTCCTCTAAGCCAGCTATGTTTCTGGAGCCAGAAGCTTCCTTGTTTTGCAGTTTCTGCATCGCATAGGAAGGAGCCATTGCTTGCTTCATCAGCCTATCTTAAGGCTTTCTATCTAGCTTATCAAAGCTTAATTTAAGATTGTTTCTTAGATCCTCCCAGTGATATTGGAACCCATTTAATATCACTATAAGTCCTTTCCTGTTTAAATTTAATTTTTGTTTCCTGACTTACATGGTATGCCAAAAATACATACCCATCCCAAACAATACATTTCTTATTTTTGTAGTAAACAGGAGAGACAATATAGATTTTTCTGGGAAAGGTACTCCAGCGAAAGTGCTCAAGGACTAACGAGAGCTAACTCTGTTTGCCTTTAGTTTCAATGAGGATGTGTTCTCGGTAACACTAATATGTTCCAGCACAAGGAGAGCCCAATGTTTAAAATAGTCCCTTGACCTGAGGTATCCAGAGTGTTAGGTTAAAGTACTTCTAGAACAATATTCAAGCTTTAAAACCCCAAGTATGATAGGACATTAACACAGGAAGAGCCAACTGCTCAAGGTTTCTGCTAACAGTATTCCAGCAGCTGCAGGCTCTCATTAATTCCTAGAGTCAATGGAGCGCTGAGCTCACTGTATTCGGTCCTGTGATATAGCCATCTAACTTTTATGAGATGTTATGCTGCTAGGTAATTATCTTGGAAACTTAATTTGACTATACTGTGTATGTGTGCTTTCATAACAATACATAGCTCGCTTGAAATAATGAAGTATCTTGATAAAAATTGTTCTTTATATTCTGAATATTTTTTTTGTTAAATTTCATTTTGCTGGAAAATAATGCTCTATCTATCCCCTTTCAACATTTTGCTTTATCATAACAAAAACTATGATTTGCTGCTACTGTGGGTCAGTGTTAATGAAAAAAGGAGCACTCTTCTATGACACTTTGTGAGACACGGTTATATTGAAAAGGTATTCATACTTTATCTGAAATTCAAGCCTAACTGACCATGCTATGCTTTATCTGGAACTCTAGCTGTAGAAGACATTTCGAAAGTACTCCCACGGCAGAGAGGCTTACTCGATAGCAGCTGAGGAGCCCAAGTCTATCTAAAGGATTTAAGATAGCTACTTTCACACTGAAGGAATGGGCTCAATGTGGGTAATTTATAGGATAACAAATAATGGAGGAATCAAAAGTACACAACACTCTCAATTGGCTTCAGACTGTTGGTAGTTCGTGGGTTTTATTTCCTTGAACCTAGGTTTAAGTATATACCACCCCAGAGGTGGCCACATTTTGGCACTTATAGCCAACTCTGCTTTTTTTCCCTCTGTATTCTCAGGAAGCTAAAAAAAGAAGTCACAGTATCGACTCTGCAATTTCTTCTACATCCTTTACATAGATAAGCACCTTACATCCTTTCAAAAAAGGGATGGATCATAAATTATTGAGTTGCAAGAGCTGGCTTCCTGCTATGTTTGTCATAGATAGTCAGTTAAAGAAACATTGTAACAATTACACATAATAGGAGTCATCTTCTGAGTTTTTGTATCATCAGGGAATAGAAAACAATGATTTTGTTGACTTTAATACTTCTGTGAGTTAGAAATTTGTCTATACAAGTTTAAAAACAGTGTAGTATCTTGTACTCTTGTTGCTGTGATGAATGCATGTCCCAGAGCAGAAAAGCTATTCTAGGGTTTCAACTTTTATTTACCATGGCATGTACTCTATAACCCAGAGAAGAGAGCACTATCGAGCAATTTAGGGCTTTTATTTGTTAAAAGTATTCTACTGCTACAGTACAAGAAGTGAAAATGTGGCTAAACTTTGAAATGTAATATATGTCTGGAAAATAAAATAATTTGCAGCATAGTTAGTTTTGCTCAAGTCTAGAGAGATAACATTAAAAATTCTCAGACTAGCAATTTGCTGACTACAAAATCACTGTATTTTCAATAAGCCTAATATGGCAGTTGTTTTTCATAGGCAAAGAAAAGCTAAGGAAGACTTACAGTCTGTAGATATTTAGCATAGCTTGGCAAAATTTAGCTGCTAGTTTTTTCTTATTCTTGTTATACATTTCCATATGGGACTTATCATTATCAACAAGAAGAAATAATAGAAATAAACAGAAGCAAGAGAAAAGGTCCAGACTGGCATGCATTAACTGCTTGTCAACTATGGTTTTCCTAATGAATTGCCCTGTTGCTCTGTATCTCACTGATTACAGTACAACAGATTTCATTAGTCACTGCAAATAGGACTTAGAGCCACCTTATTTACATTCTATTGCAAATAATTAGCATTTCATATTAGAATCTCCAAGGCACTTCTGAACTTGCAGCAAGACTATTTGACATCATCCAATACTTGATTCTATCCTGAACAAGCTTAAAAACAGATTCTCTGCTTTTTTAGTTACAACGGTGTCACCAATGAATTCTAAAAGGGCTTAAATTTCTGCCAATAGTGTAGCTGGGCATATCAAAATGCTGCAGTAATTAGACCTTGCAAGTTTGAGTTCCCTAGTGGTAGAACTGTCACAGAGGGGAGGAATTGATATTCAAAGTTTATAATAACTCAAACCTCTACAATTATTGCTAGAACATGAACCCTACCATTTTAAACAGCTGAAAACAATTTTTTAAAAACCCCATAACAAAGGTAAAAGACAAAGGGGGAAAACCAGTATCATATGCTTTATGTCCAATGCCTTTTGTCTGTTCAAAATTCATAATTACTTATTAAGATTCAAAACTGATTAATTTGGTAAGAAAAATTTTCTCTTGAAAGCTTAGCTGCCATGTTTAACACACTGTAAATCTTATTCTAATAGATCAATTAGATCTTTATAAGTGCATCATTCCAGAATTAAGTAGGTTTGCATATATTATTTTCTACAGCCACATTTAAAGAAATATTTTATATAAAACCAGTTATTTCTCTCTGCACTATGTGTATGTGAAAGTGTATGGATATACCTATGTATTTATTACACATATTTGTAATTATATGTAAGTAATGGTTTTCCCTATATGTGCATAAAATAATCCAGAAATCATAGAATTAACTAATTCTGAATGTGCTGTTTACCGAACTGGTGACTATGAAGCCAATGCTACTTGAATACAAATCCAACACTATAGTGAATACAAATCCATACTTCAGAGATACTCAACCCTAAGCAATGGCTAGGTCATTATGCTTGCTCTGATCTCTGAGCTTCATCCTAAGGATAGCTTCTACGACTTATTTCATAAGATAGCCAGTCTTCCTGGCCGAGTTAGACACCTCAGCAATGCCTACCAGTGCGGTGAACCTATGACTCGCATGCTGTAGGGGACTCTTGGTTATCACTGAAAGCCCCAAGAGGTTCACCATTACTGTGAGTCCTCTATGTATTTCACTAGTGCGTCTGCATCCAGCCTGAGAACGTTACTCCTCCAGGACCGGGCTGATGGAGCCATCTGAGGGCTGATATATTGAACTATCTATCAAGATATTTTAATTTTCAACTCATTGTTTAATTGTCCTTACTTCACATTTAAGAAAAACAGGCAAACAGGTGTTAAAATGCAATGTAATAAAAAAGAAATTAGCCTTAGGAGCAAAGCTGTAAATACAAACATATTAAAAAACATTGGCCAAGAGTTTCCAGCGAATGGAACAGAGATTAGAGGTTAGAAACCAATGGTGAAAATAAAATGTACTTGGTTATAAAGCCTTTTCATATAAGTTGTCTTTTCTATAAAGAGATTAAAGAACTTCAAAGAAATAGGAATAGTCTATTTTTACACTAGATGTTTTGTTCCTTACCATGTCTCTCAATGGGGTGGTGAATTAGTTCTGTCTGAAGGAACCTCTTCAAAAACAAAGAACCTCTCTATGGATTTTTTTACAAGGTCATTGTGAGCTTTCAGTAACAAAAGTGGTATTTATTCTGCCCTGGCCACAGCTGGTAGTCAAATCCAGTCCTGTATCTTAGAAGATTCAGGTGTTTGGTTTAGGAAACGGGGACACTAATTAGGTCCAATATCCATGAGGTCACACAGATAATAGTAAATAATTGATCAATACCTAGTGAAGATGGCTGTGAGAACTGTTGTGGCTAATCCACAGCATGCCTCTTTCCTAGATATCTGCCTGAAAGGAACCAGGGAATCTGGACATCGTTTTTTTTTGTTGTTTTTTTTTTTTTTTTTTTTTTTTTTTTTGGTCTTTTTCTTTTTTATCGGTACCGGGGATCGAACTCACGACTGACTGCTTGCAAGGCAGGCGCTTATGCCACTGAGCTAAATCCCCAGCCCCTGGACATCGTTTTTCATAGGGGTCCTGATCATTATCTAATCCTTTTTTTGTTAAGTAAAGATTATGAACAAGAACAAGCATCAGAATCCCACTTCTGCTATTTAACTGTAAGCAATTCCGCCTAGTGGCTATTTAACTTTGGGCAATCTACTTCAGTTGTCTGAAGTAGCTCATTTGTATAGAAAAATACTAATATCCTATGAGTGTTTTTTACTATGATGAAGTAAGTACATATAAAGGCAAAACACTGCATAGCTATGGTAGCAGTTGCATAAATGCTGGGTATTATTTCTCTTGGGATGAAGACCTGCTAGAGAAAAATTAAACCATTTGGGGGATTTACAAAAGGAATTTCGTGTCTAGTCTGTTACTAAAGTGGCCTTATGCAGCTGGTCTGGCTTGAACACAATGTGACAAGCAGCCCTGTTGCTACACTTTCATTTTTGAACACTGCCCCACTAAAGCCACCAAAGTGACTGTGGAGAGAGAAAAACGTGAAAATGGGCCTGGGATGTCTCGTTGTCAAAATGTAAAGACATATTTAAAAAAGCCTGAGGTACTTCTAAAAGTACACAAAAACTTAAAAAGGGTTCTTACCAGACAAGTCTGACAAGTTGGGCATCAAGAAAATAAAAGAAGTCAGTTCTTTGTGAATTGAAACACATTTTCCTACTTTTCTTATTATGTTTAAGTTTCTAAAAAATCTAGGAACCATTCCCGCCATGGTTGCTCTTTTAGCTTTCCAAAAGCTTTACTAGTTTGTGCTTGTTTTTCCATTGAAATTTTATAATTAGCTTTCTGTTTCTAATACTGTTGGTAACTTGTATTACAAATGATGAGCTGCTGATTGGTATTTTTATAGTAGCACAGAGAATTCCAAGAAATAATGAAGGAGGATGACAAGTAACCCAGTAAAAATGGGAAAAGGATATAAAGAAATTGAAGACACATTTTAAAAAAAAAGCAAAATCAGGAAAAATAACAGCTACAATGAGTCTGTAAAAATAAACTGTGTTCAAAAGACAGGGGCAGGAGTGAAATTTACATAATGTTAACATTTTTTAACCATAAAATGTATTATACATTAAAAATAAATTATAAAATGAATATAATCAGTTAATTGGAATAAGTTATACATAAACTTCAGTTATGGAAAGTAAAAGGAGAAATTCACATACATAACATGAAGCATTATAAAAATTAAGTGAATATATTTACATTTTTACCAAATTAATATTAATATTAACATAGGGGAATGCTGGAGTTTCTGTGTACTTTTTTTTTTTTTAATAAAAAATGTCACTGTGCTTATGTAAGTAGATTTTTCTCCATTTGTCATAGAATAGGGTACACAGCGAACTCGAAATGAGGGACATGGTTTCACAAAGGTGGGGAATAGTTCAAGTAGAAAATTCCACATAAGGGCTGTCAAGGCTTATTCATAAGTCAGTGTCTGGAGAGGAGAACTGACTCCACATCCTTCAATCTTCCCTAGTTCCTGAGGGCTAAAATCCCTGGATGGCTTTACTAATTACAAGACAATCAGAAGGCACAGCAGTGTTTACAGACAAGTGAGCTGGGGCAGTGTGTGACCCAGACATTCATGTGGTGAGGAAGAAAACGTCTGAATTTCTGGCAATGTACAGACTTCATGGATGGGCTCAGAAAGGAATACATCCACTCAGCTTGCCCAGGAAGGGACAAACTGCGGTCTGATAAGGTTACAGAAATCCTAAGCAAGCATGGGGACAAGACTTGAAATAATGGGACTGGCGATACAGCTCAGTGGCACAGCACCTGCCTGGCAAGTATGAGTTCCTGAGCTCAATTCCGGTATGCCCCACCCAAAAGGAATTGAAATAATGGCCAGAAATAATTCTAATATAAAAATCAAAATATTAAAAATAATTATTCAGTGATTTACACTACAATGGCTCCTGGTAATGATGGTGGGATTGGTGTGGGAGAGCGGACAAAAAGTTTATCGTAAAAGTGAACCATGAGATCTTCATAGTGGTATAATTCATACCCAACTGCGGTTGTAATTATGTGGACGATAAACTACAAAGACCTATATACAAATGAAAAATTGAGCAAATCCGAGTAAGGTCTGTGGAACACACTGAGGTGAATTTGTCAGTTTCCTGTTTATGCACTAGACACTGCCAAGCGTGTGTGGGGGGGAATTGCTTCTTGGGATCACTCTATAGTATTTTCCCAATTTCTTCTGAATATATTACTTTAACAGAGAAGGGTTTTTTTTTTTAAAACCATAAAACCACTAAATATTATAATTCAAACTAAAATTCAGATGGATCGCAGATCAAATCGAAGTCTAAAAATAAGAGAAAAACATTAGTTTTAGAGGAAAATTCATTTGGGCTCTTGAGTTTAAAAGCATGTTTTTGTTTAATCTGGCCGCAGTACTTAAAAAAAAATCAAAAGATTTAAATATGCATTTCACTTTAAAATGGAGTCTTAATTTTTAAGGGAGACAGGAATCTGGTACTATAGCATCATGTGGTTGGACTGAGCTGGAGGCAGAGTGCAGGTTTACCAGATCCTGCAGGCCTCTGCGTGGTGCTCCCCTGTCAAATTCTATGCCTGCGGTCTAAGCATTTCAGGTTTTATCTCTACAGCTGTATGATGATTCTACACCCTCATATTGTATAAATCTAGAATTGCTTCAAAGTTATAAAGGAAACGTGCTGAAGGTGACCACACAAGGTCAAACAAAACATAAAGCAGTATAATAATCTGAGAAGAGTTAATGGTTTTCAAATTACTTTTATTATAAAACAAGAAATTGTAGGGTGGAATTGCATTATGGAAAAGTGAGTCTGTTACTCTTTGGTTGCTCATATACTTAGGTACCCTAGAAAAGTCGTTGTTTTCAGAAAAATCAAGAAAAAAGTAAATATAAAATTAATTAAAGGTGAAAAGTTGCGCGAAGGCTATACCACTGTGACTGAGAAGATGAGATCTAAAACGACTTTTGGAATTTAAGGTCATCCCATCTCACAACAAGTTTTGCTATGTTGACAAGTAAAACTTTTGGACTTTATATCTTTAAAACAGAGTTAGCGTTAATTACCATGTATTTCATAGGGATAGGATGCTGTGAATTACGCATGTAAATCATTTAGCACAATTCCTCGAAGCTTGTAAGTGCTCAACAAAAAACCAAGATAGTATTATTACTACTAGCACAAAATCCAAACTCCTTACCTATAAAAACTATTACTTGCCGATCTCTCCAATTTTTTTCATTGCTGCTCCTTCAAAACCAGCTCAGATCTTTCCTGTCTGTGTGCTTTTTCCTGTCTCTTTTGTGGGGTAGAGACCTTCTAGGGTCGCCCTTTACATTGCAGGTCTCATGTCTCTAGGCAAGGCCTCTTTCAGATATCATACCGTCTCATCTATTTCATGCATAGCAGTTTTGATAAGCTTGTATTTTGTTTGTTTATTTGCTGTTCCAGGAAATGGTGGACCTTGCAAGGTTCACAAAGGAACAGCTGGAGCCTGAGTATCTAAAAAAAATGGTGACAATGAATATCAATTGAATGAATTTCTCAGCATTAAATTACTATAGTCAGGAAGAAATTAGATTTAATGTCCATTAATACTTTGATCTTAAATGTTTAATTCTTAATGTCTCATAAAGTTCACAAGGAAATTTAATCATATAATTATATTAAAAAGAGTATTTGGAACACTAAGACAAGCAACAGTACAACAACAGAAAAGAATGTCATTTTGATAAATATTAAACAATCTAATTAGACAGCTACATGCCTACTTCTGTGTAACATTTTTGACCTGTAAATTGTGCCTTTGCACCATAAAGGCAGCTTTGTAATTACACTGATCACCACAGTTAAAAAGCTTAGAAACAGAACGAGCGAGTAAATCAACGTAAAAGACATAATTGCCATATTCAAAGATCATGTGAGGCTGCTTGTTATCTACAGTCCAATATAGCTATTAAAAAACAAAAATAGAAAACAGCAAGAATTGCAAAGTCAGGTTGGTTAGCTTTTTGTAGCTAACTTGAAAAAGTGTTGTACCTAAATTTGGAATGATTTCTTGCTTATTTGCTGCTGATTTCACTTGAATTTGAAGAATTTTAACAGCGAGATGGTCTTTACGGATCATAATCCTGGTGTCTGTGCCATTGAGACATTTAAAAGCCTGTTACTATGAGAAATGATCCATTGTACTAAATTCTGCTAAATCTTTGTGAGATATTTCAATAATTTAGACAAGCAGCATAATATTCCTAATATAATCCAAGTGAATTAATCTTCAACTTTACCCTGCATTATTTTATGATTTATCATGCTTTATTAGCTATATGATATGCTGCCATAACATCTTTTCAAAAGTGTTTTCTTGAAAATACAGCTTATATTTTTCTACTTCTTCAAAATTTAGTACAAATTATATTTTGCCCATTAAGCCGTTTTAAACTCTAACCATATTCTTTACATTAATGAAATAGAAGTATTTATTTGCAACTCTTTTTCAGCTGGTGTTACAGGGGGTTAGATGTTAGTAATATTAATATGCTATTTTTTATCCTATGTGCATTTCAGTCTACATTCCTCTAGGGATTGGGGCTTATTTTCTGGTACTTTGTATCATCATCATTGTTGTCGTCTTGATAAAGGATACCTATCTGTTCTAGCTTTCATTTCTTAACTCGCTGAAAGAATCAGAGCAAATATTTGCAAAACTTCAAATCTCTAAGTATCAAATTGACATCAAAGAATGTTTTCTTGTTTTAATGGTATATAATATATTAGAAAATGAAACAGAAATAATCTATTAGAAAATAAGTATATCACATGTAACAAAGGTAACAGTTGTAAAGTTTTTGTTTTTAGTTGGTTGTAGGTAGACGTGTGGTGTGTGTTGTGTGTACTACTGTCTTGCTTTATTACATGATTATAAATTGTGCTGCAGTCCAAAAATATTGAAAGCCACCAAGGATAGATGATGTTTGGTTTCTTTGATATCTAGAGCCTATAATTTCTAAGGCAGATGTTAATTTTTTTCCTATATCATTGCTCATTAAGAACTATTATTGAATTACATGCAATTTTATCCAAATGAGACTATTAGGAAAATATCTTAATAGATAAGCACATCAATGAATATAAAAATGTTCATTACTAAATAAAACTTGCAAGAAAGTTTTATCAATTTCTTTTCCACAAGTTAGAACTTAATTTCCATAAAACTTTCCAATCTAAACCAGCCATAATCTAAGGATAACCACTGAGAAAAAAAAATAACAAAAATACCACTGCAGAACTATAACTTGTGTCTTATAATTTTATTCTGAAGTTTGAAATAAAATACCTAAGTTCACATATCTCAAAGAAGTTCTTATGAAAATATATAACCTTCAAGAATTCTGTACAGATAAAATTTGAACAAAGATTTCTAAGATATGAGGGTTTAAGTATATTTAAGCCTTCTATTTCTACAGTATCATGCCATGTAGATTTCTAACATGTTTGCCTAAGAAGAAGGAGTACCAGACAATAGTCATTCTGCTTTCTTTCTGCTATCGAGTTTAACAGGTGCAAGTGTTTTGAGTGAGGGAAAGTGTACAGTGCAGAATATGAGACTTCTCTATGCAACACTCATTACGAACATCACTAAATGATCACCATGTTGTTTCTAATCAAGCATTTTCCAGCCCAATGTTCAAGGAAGCTAATTCCAGTGAATGAGCTGGTACAGGGCAACATTTCCTTATCTGTTTCAGACCAGTTCTAACACTTCGTTTTGTACAGAAACCAAGTTGTCATTATTCACACGCACACACACACACACACACACACACACACACACACACACACACACAACTCTGTATGTATGCCTGTAATTTAACCTTTTAGTGTGTTTAGTTCCTGAAATTATTGAGTAATACTCAACTTATTCCTATTCTTCAGACTCAGGAATTAAAGTTATAAATAAATGGTAGATATTTGGTTTCCATGATCTCTTTTTTGCTCCCTATTTAATGACTCAGTAGCAGAAAGTATATAAAACATTCAGCATTGAATCAAAGTATTATCTATGAGTGACAAAGAACAAAGGGTAAAAATAGAAGATACAGAAGGCTAGTGTATTTCAACGAAAGCATCTCAAGCCTAACCATGAAAAGTGAAACCTTATTTTTTTCTCATCTGTATCATCTCATATCAAAAGTTAATATTTATGCATTATTGAATTGGTGAGTAATTTGCCCCTTTCAATCGTCTGACTCTACCTCTGAGGAATCATGTCACTTCCTCTTCATGTCAATGTCATGCATGGCTGCGTTGCCACAATCCGCTTTGGCCACTACATCTCAAGTCGTTCGGAGCCATCAAATCAATTATAATAGCCACTGCCGTCTTACACCGACAACCAGTGATTGATAACAAAACCCGTCTGCTCTCAGTTCACATCTGACAGCTACAACCCAACCCCGCCTGCTCTTACTGGCATTTGTCATAAATCAATAGCAATTCTACCACGCAGAAAGGTGCTGGAGACTCTCTTCAGTCCATCTGTTCTTGTTTTATTTTCAAAAATTTAAAAATATAACTATTAAGCAAGAAGAATGCCAAAAGCTAATTTCTTGAAGCGTCTAATAGTATGTGCAAATAAGCTCTCAACAGAGAACTGTTTCACATGAAAATTTACCACCACAGAATGTTCCTATTTTTTTAATTCAACTTCTAAAGTGAATCACAAAAAAATTCCAAAGAGAAATTTTATGATTGTATATGTAAAGAACGGTTTGCTTAAGGTTATTTCAGATCTGATGTCATGTTTTTAATTGTTTCAAATATTTCTATAGAACTTGTCAAAGAGAATATTCAGCAATGTTATTGCAAAAAGAAGAATTATCAAACATTTAGTAATAAATATTGAATGTTACTTATAAAAATTTCAGGAAAAGTTACTACTTATAGACTTAAGCCAGTACACTTTAAATATTTTGTGGCACTGTTAACACCTAGTCAAAAAATAAGCAATACCTGGTCATTTGTTGCAAAAAGAATACAATATTGATGTAGTTTGGAGAATACTTTAAGAACCTGTAGCATGTTACTAATCAATTTTTCCATGTCAAAAAATACTTTAAAAATCTTTAATACTTATACTATAAAATACTTCTAAAAAACTGTAGGATGCATTTGACATCATATTAGGCAGCACACAAATTTACATGGGAAAGAATGATTCTTATGGCAACATTGGGCAGTAAAAGAAAACTAATTCATAATACCATAAAGCATTTATATGAGTTGATAGTACAGGGAAAAGAAAATAACATCAAGCACCTATTTTATGTAAGATGTAGTTAGGAGTTTCATATACATGCTTTCATTGTTACTCAAACCTCTAAGGTAGGTATTTTCATTTTCAACTTACAAAAAAGGAAACAGGATTACGTCGAGACTGAGTTTTAAGTCAGTTCTAATTTCAATGCCTATATACATTGTCCTCTCATCACTTGCCATCTATTGAGATCCTACTATAGTATCTATGCTAAGCATGAGTTCTAGCAAAAGAAACTTAGGCACTGAGATAGGGACCCCAACACTGAGGAAGTTACCCAGACATCAGACATGACAGCAGGAACAGAGTAAAAGCCAGAACGCTCACATGCAAGCTGTGTGACCGTCACTTAAATTCTGGGCCAGCTGAGTAGCTCTGCTTCCTTGGGTATTTTACTTTCTTAGTCTTGACCTTTTCTCATCTGTAAAAATGGATTTATCTAAAAAGCCAAAAGATTGTTTAAGCTTTAAATGAATGCATCTTTATAACAAAACACTGGGCAAAAACTGGTTGCTCCTTATTTTCAAACACATTCCATTGCCATTCTCAAATATACAAAGTCTATCTTCTTCATTTAAACTATAAAATTACCAGATTTACAGAAGTCTCTATCCAGAGCTGGTATCCATGGTAACCATGACCAGAAGCCATTGTAACAGAGATGTTGGTCAATTCGGTGGCGGGCCAAAGTGAGGGGACTACAGCAGGAATAGGATGTGGGCAGCTGGGACAAGGAAGGATTAGGAGCTGCTGGCTGAAAAAGCACCAGAGCTCTGGGACAGGAGCACCCAGAGAAGCACTGAGCGCTACAGACTGGTCAGACCTAAGTGTGCTGTGCCAGCGCGGTCCAGGATTGCTGAACTGTTTTTTTCCTTGAGTACTTCTTTTCCTCTTTGTTCAGGGAAAGTGCCAGACTGTTGTGCGAGGCAGGTTCCAAATAAAACAGATTTGACCCACTGCCAAACACTAAGACCTCAAAGAAGAAAGTATACACAAGAGAATATATTTCTTAGTTTTGTGTGATTAAAATCTATAATCTCACTAATCCACGAAGGTAGCTTTAAGTGGCACCATTTAAAAAAATCTCCCTAAAACAACCTGCAGTACCAGAAGGGAATTCTTTATAAGCCAGTTCTGTATCTGTTCCAATAACAAGCACAGACTGATCTGAATGTATCTTTAATCTAGAGCAGTCAGCATGACAACTGTGTATATTTACCATATATTTCTTTGTACACTTGGTATTTCCCCACACACATTATCTATCCATAAAAACTCCACTAGGTTTATAACCAATGGATCATTTCCATAAGGTTTGCTTCCTTTTTTTTTTTTCCACCTCCTCTTTTTCTTTTTAAAGGGTGAAGTAATGTACTTTCAATATTAATGCCATTTCGGGATTGACTTTTAAACTCTCGTCTTACTGGCCCCCAGTCTCTTCTGATCATGTTCTAAAGAACTATTTCTTATGCTTAAATCCAAAGTATCAAAATTAACAACTGTTAGTAGAGGGATTAGGAAAGGAATGTGAAGGTTTGAATTTGCATTTTGTTAAGAATATGATCCTTTAGAATAATGTGCTGTATAAAATAAACTAAGTACATTTCTTCTACTGAATTGCAATTTGAATCCTGAATGTATTTGGAATTCTAAATTGCACTGTTGAAGGCTGCATGTTATAGCAGAAAAAACACACAGGAATCTTTACCCCATATGTGGCAACCTGAGTTGGTCACTTAACACTTCTGGGTATTCACTTTTTCATTATTTACTGGAAATATTAACAAGATATTGGATTATTTACTAGAAATATTGACATCCCAGTGCTGATCCCTGTATCATTGGTAACACCACAAAAATAGCATCAGAAATACAATTATCCACGGCGGCAATGGCGAACCTTCTAGGGTTTTCAATGATAAAAACAGTCCACTGCTACACACTTGCCATAGGCTCACCACCATTGACCTAAGTTCTTTTATGCTCATTGAAGTGTACCAAGTCAAGCAATTGTAAAAAACATTTAAATACTAAATTTATTTCATATCCATAGAAATTTACAACAGAAGCTTGTACTATAAGATGACTGAGGCATGGAGAGATTAAAGATGTACTAATAAAAATTTGCACTCAAATCTGCTTACCCTAATACAAATCACTTCCACAATACACTATAAAACACAATCAAGAAAGGATTCTGGCATACGCATAAAGGTATTCCTTTGCACACCAACAAACCTACTTATTCAAATGGAAATATTTCAGTGTATTCCTTTTATACTACCTTGGAGAACACAACCGTAAGAAACATTAAGAAACATTTAGAGCACAGCATTCAAGAAATATTTATTTTTGATTCAGAAAGACTGCGTTCTCTACTGTATGGGATCATATGCAAATGACTTCACATATGTTTACCTTGGACATGAGAATTACTTTGACTTACTTCATAAGACTTTAAATGACTAAAGAAGACAGTATACAGTACCTATCACATAGAACATGTTAAAATAAATGATGTCTATAAATATTAATTACAAAGACAGAACCAGTGACATTTAATTAGCCCTTTTGCTGAGACTTATCATATGCTATATCTAACAGCAAGTTTTTCTCTAGTCTGTACAGTTAGCAAACAATGGACATTAGCAGTAAATAAAAATGCCACAGAAGAAGTACAAATAAATATAATCGTAGCTCAGTTATCCAGAGAAAATCAAAATTGTATGAAAAAGTTCAAAAGACAGGCAAAGAGATAACTACCTTCTTTCACAAGTTAGGATGACTTGATCTACGTTAGAGAAACAACACGACCAGACTCTCACATTTTCCCCACCAACTAGAAGAAGGGAGATGGGGGACCAAGGAGAGATCAACAGGGAGGCAGCCCCAGTGCCTGAAGGCCACTTTCTCAGAGTTGCTAAACAGCTCAAAGAATCCATCCTCACCCAGGAAAGGAAAAGGAGAAATGGAGGTGAGGAGCTAGCAGAAGTGACAGTATGCGGAGACCCGGGGCTGTAGGCAAGCTGGGCCACTGGTTATTTGCTGTGCCCCACTGTAATCATTAACAAGTCATTTTTTGTGGTTTGACACACAATCACCTCTGACAAGACCGACATGAGCAACCTAAAGGAAACTACAGTGAAGCAGGGGCTATCTAAAAGATGATGAGATGAAAGGATGGAGAAGTTGGGAAAAAAAATACCAAGGGAAGCTTTTGTCTTCAAACTCTTCTTTTTTTCTTGAAGATAGGGGGATGCATGCTTAGGAGATAAATATACAAGGAGAAAAGATGAGTAAATATCAATGAAGGGAAAAGGCAATATTCTGAGAGCATGAATGCTATTATTCTGCACATTTAGGTTTCTCATAATGATAAAACTACACATTTAAGTGTATTTCAGAGGCAAAAACGATGGAAGATAAAGTATTAAATATTGTTAGAAAAAGAGAGAGGGATGTAAAATGCTACCTCCAAAATGCACTCTTTTTCTAAACAATTTATATAATCTTAAGGGCAAAGTGAATGATGTATGGTAGAAAACATTTTTTTCACCTATTATAAGGTTTGTGGATGCCTCTAACAAAATGATTAACAAGAGAAAAAGTATAAAAGTTTATTTAATTTTTATATGACATGAAAGCCTTCAAAAACAAAGACCTCAGGTAATAGGAGAAACTGCATTTTATGTCTATTTTTGACCAAGAGTTAACAGTCATGCAGAAGTATTAATTAGACACAGTGCATAGAATCCATGGTAATAAACATGGGAAGCTCGCATGGCCTGTCTGGACATTTCTTGGTGTTTCTGTGACTTCATTCCTTTCCTCCAGCAACTGCTTGAGATACAGCTTCTGGAACTTAAGGACTTGTGATATATTTTATATAAAAGTCACAGAATTCTTTTACGGGCTGCTGTACGTGAGGTGAGCAAGAAAAGTTCAGAGAGCTTCCCATTTCTGCGGTTTGCTCAAATGCCAAGGGCCACAGTTTGGGGTACTGTGCCAGTGATTAAGCACGATAACAATTTCCTTAAGCATAAAATTCCTGGTCAAATTCAAATACAATAGAGTGAATATATCTACCATAGAAGTTTATTAAAGTATTTAAATTTAAAAATCAGACCTGTTTATTTGAACATTACTTAATGTAACAATATTTTATTTTTGGTACTGGGAATTGAACTTGGGCCCTTGAGCTTGCCAGGCAGGTAGGTGCTTATGCTGCTGAGCTATATCTCTGGACCTGTAGCAGTATTTCTAAACAGAAAAAAAGAGAAGTTTTTGGCTATTACTTTTATCCCACCCATAATAATAAATTTTCATTAGATTGTTCTTAACTGTAGCTACTGCCTTAAAAGGACTTTTTTTCCTGATTCTTCTATGTAGTTTCAACATAATAAAGTCAAAATTAAACAAAACCTATTAAAAACAAAACATTTTATAATACTTAGGCTACTTTTAAAAAATATGTACTTTAAAACTAGAAATTAGGAATAGTGAGTAGCAGGAATAAAAAAATTAAACATATATCCAAAGAATTTGGACCTATGCTATTTCAAAAAGTCCTAATTAAGAAATACAGTAGAAAAATGGGCAAAGGCTTGAACAATCATTCACGTATCATTACAAATTGTATAGCCAGGTCTATACTTGATCGAGATGAACATATATGTGCACCAACACACAAGTTTGAGTATATTTATTGTAGCACTTCTCAGAATAGACTCAGCTGAAACAAACTAAAGACACTGTAAGACTAAACTGGGAAAGTTAAACACTACTGAAATATCAGAACAATGTACAATACCAAGAATTAACAAACGATGAATTTGCGCAACATCATGATTGAATCTACCATAATGTTAAATGGTTTCCATTCCATTCATAAGAAGTTTAAAAACAAGCAAAAGGGACTCAATCTTGGAAGCCATGAAAATGCATACCCTTGGAAGTGTGGGAACAAAGGGACGAGTCAGTGACTAAAAGAGGACAGGAAATGAAGCTTTGGGGGAACTCATGACACATCTGTTTATTGATGTGTTAGTTACATGGTGCATTCACTGTACAAAAACTTGATGAATTCATATGATGATTTGGGTGCCGGCCATATATGGTCTGAAAGTTAAAAAGTACATAATTATTAAAAATAAAAACAAGGTTAAATGAAAACTTTTTAAAAACCCTAAGTATTCAGTCAAATAGTATCAGAATTTAGAAAACAATACACAAATGTATGACATTTTGACACTATGAGCATGTTAAATAAAAGGAAATTGGAAGGACTTGAAGTTGATCAGATCTGAGATCTGCCTATTTTTCCCTTGTTGCTTACCAGAATTCTTTCTGAATTTCCTCATCTGACTGAACTAAGTTTCTCTAGAAGAAATGCAATTTTTTTCCCTCTTATTTTATCAGTACCAGGGATTGAACTCACGACCACATGCTTGCAAGGCAGGCACTTATGCCCCTGAGCTAAATCTCCAGTCCCTAGAAGAAATGCAATTAAACTGGTTCCCCCCCCCAATTTCAGTAATTAAAGGAGATTAAATTTGAAGGAAGACTGAGGAATGTTATTACATCTAAACCAAGTTTGTAACAAGTCATTATTTGCTCTGTGGACTCCTTCAGATTGCAAAGAGAATCATTTGCAAACTATTGTTTGTTCTTTGGGTCCACTCCATCCCTCAAGGCATTTACTATCCTTCAAAATTGCCTATATTCTTCCATTTCTGTTGTTCCTAAGAAGAAAGATTCGTGTTTCTAAATCTTTTTGGGTTACTAGGTCATCAATCGCCTATGATGTCCCATTCACATTAACAGATTTATATGCCTTTTTCTACATTTACACCCCCTACCGTCAGTTAATTTCAATGAATCTTCAGAGGATACTGGGAAATTTGTTCTGCTCTACAACAGCAAGAATCATAATATAGTATTAAGCATAGCTATAAAATCCTGAAATCAATACTAATTGCTGATACATTGTCAGTGGATTTCTAGCAAAATACATGTTACCTAAATAAGTGTCAAGGTCCAGAAAGGCATCTTATTAAAAAGTAAAGAAATGGCAGGGCTAGGGCTGAGAGAGATGGGTCCAAACAGGACAATCTGAACCAGGGAATGCAAAAATGGGAAAAAAGGTATTTTTAAAAATACAGTGAAGTACTAAGCCGTAACAAAGGCTAAACTTGAGATATTTTAAGTGAAATAAATTGGACTCACGTGTGTAAATAGCATTGCCTCCCTGGTGGGAGACACTGAAAGAGATTTTAAAAAAAAAAGGTCCAAAATGTGTAATAGATATTGTGAGATGGGAAGAAATTGTTCAAAAGGAAAGAGGAAGTAGAAAAGATGAAGGGGAAAAAGAAGGCTGGCAAAAAGGAAAAAAAAAATGCTTAAAAAAAGGAAAAATGGAAACAAAGCTTTATAAATGGGGAAAGAATTGGAGAAAGGATTGGGGAAAAAGGAATCAAAACATATCATGCACGGGTAAAATTCCCTATGATGAGTATGATCATTATCTATATGTAAAATATACCAATAAATTAACTAAAAGGGGAAAAAAAACCAGTACAATGTGGCACAGAGGTGGAACTCTTAGCTGAGGGACAAGAAAATGCAGGGAAAGAAATGTGTCCCATAGCTTCTATCAGCAAAAAGCTTGTGACTTAGGAGGCCATACTAAGTGCCACAAAGACTTGGAAGGACACTGGAAGAGAAGATCCAGGGCAGTGCATCTCTGTGTGGAGATGCACAAACTTGCTCTCACTACTCAGCCATGTCACATTCTCCTCGTGTATTCCTTCCTTTCAGGAGTCCCCAGACAAAAGGACTAGGGTGTCCTTTAGCACAGATACTGCTCAGAGGGCAAAGGAGTGCTTAGGAAGAAAAAATCAAGACACGTCTCTTCATAGGAGGTCACATTTTCACTGTTTCTGCTTATAGTTTGTTATTCAAGTAGTTTTGACAATTCTCCCTTCATAGATCATGACAAAACTCTACAAAGAAGAATGACGGATTTCTCGAGTGGGCATTTTCAACAGAGCAGCACATTTCCAGTCTTACTGAAATGCTGGAATGAGAAATGGAATGTGGAATCCCACGAAGGTGAAGGAATTGTACCAAGCAGTGGAGTTTGGTGATGGCACTTGAGGAGATGAGCCTGGGGAGGTTCTTACACGCCTGGAATTTACAAAGCATGAAAATGCTTGACTTTTTGGATGACTTTTCAGCAGCAGTAATATGGAGAAATGAACTAGGTGGGAAGAAGACTAAAAGAAGCAGAGTGATTAGGACACCAATGTAATTAAACAGTTCCAAAACGGAATGGAAATGATGTAAGGCCCTAATGCTCAAGGAAGGAAGGGCAGACCTGCGCAACCTTGAGGACATGGAATCCCTTGTACGAGGTGAAGAAGAGGGCATTTATGTTCGTTGTGGTCACTGGAACAAGGCAAGAGGTTCCAGCAACGGGAAGAAAACACAGGAGCAAGCTGGGTTGCGTTTAGTGAGGTAGGATTTGAGGATCCAGATACAGCTAGCTGGAGTACTTGGGGGACGACCCTTCAAATGGATGGAGTCACCCGGGGACAAGCACATTCCCATTCTTGTCTCATCTCTAGTAGTCTGCAGACGTCCAGACTGTCACTGCCCAAAAAAAGATGTGAGGTTTCCTTTCTGGGATACTTTAAAGAAAAGCTGGCCTATTATGTTTTGTAATGGCCACTCCTTGGTCTATTAAAGTGAGGGTCTCTTGTAGCTCTCTGTGGCTCTATGACACCCCTTTCCAAGTCATAAATGGATGCTTGGGAACTAATGGGGTATTTGTAAAGAATTTTCATTTCCTTTAGAGTTTTTATTTATAACCCATTTACATATATTTAAATGCAGCCAGAAAAGCATATTTAAATTCAATTTGCCTTGAAATTGCCAACGGACAACAAAAGGCAGGGGAAAACACTTTAATACAGAAAACATCTATGCTCTATAGGCATGACTGTCACTTTCTTGTCTGAAAATACATACTCAAATAAAATGGTGGTGAACCACACTGCTTACAATAAGTTGAAGTTTGGATCACTTTTTTGGGGGATACATTTCTGTAGTGCCTTGAGTGTTGGTTACATGATATTTTCATTTTTGGAAAATACACTGAGCTTCACTTTCAGGAGTTGCACATTTTCTACACGTACATCATTTTTCTATAAAAAAAAACCAGTAAACAACAAAAATAAAACTCCAACTTTTAACAGTGGCTAGATGTAAGTCTGATGCCAAATGTTGATGCAATACCCTATTACTGCACAGACAAAAGGGGCAATTATTTGAAAAATGGTGAATCAGGGACAGATGACATAAGTAGAAATAATAACCCCCAAGCCTTCTTAATGTATAATATCTGCTGGATAACTCTGCTAGGCATCAGGGAATCAAAGAAGATAGTTCTTGTCCTCTAAGAATACACACCTTAGTTAGGAGAGACAATTACATCAACAAGTAACCAAGTTTTAATAGGGGCATAACTTTTTGCAACTTTTTACTGATGATCTTCCTTTGGCCAAGAACTGGGCAGGGAGAAGGCCTGAAATACGACATCTGAGAGAGCTTTGAAACCAAGGTGCCTTGACCGGGAGAAAAGGAATCCCAATCAGAGGAAGTGACTACAAGATGGGCAGGTAAAAACATTTTCGTTAGAAATGGCTAGAGTGGAGTTTATGTCTACATTATAATACTTGGGTCCTTTTTGTTCCAGGAAGGGTTCTTGCAATAGTTGCTTTCCCAAAATCTGACAACTTCAGCCTGCCAGAAGAAGAATTTTAAAACTTAGTTTCATCTTTGTCTCTTTTTTTCCCGCTAGCTTTAAACACACACCCTGAGGTTTGTCAGCATGTTTAACAAGAGCCAAGCAAGAAAGTAAAAGAAAAAGCAAAACAGAAGGGAGAGGACCAAAAAACAACCTGGCAGGGCCCAAAACTTCTTGGAGTGTGAACACTGAATTTTTTTTTAACCTATGGGTTAATTATCTTTTCACAACAGATTTATAAATTTCTTCTGGTATATGTGGAGAGTTTTGCTTCCAAAAGCAATCAGAAAAAATCGTGGGAGAGATATTTCAGACAAATGAGTCAAAGGTGTTGAGTTCGCTCAAGATTTACTGAGTAGATAGAAGAAAAAGATTAAGGGCTGCTGAGCACTTCAGAGATAGTCTTTGTATAACCAAGAATTAGCTGTAAGCCAGGGGTACTAATTCCCAAGTGTAGGTAACATATGAGGTACAATCAGCTTGCACAGACAAAGACATTTAGTCTTCTTTCATTATACTCTGGTTAACCAGAAGCCCAGACTTTATGTAAGGAAACAATATGTCGCTATTAGATGCAAAACAGCCAGCTGGAGAGAAGGAGCCTAGCAACAATGTTCTCTAGCTCTAGTGAACTGTTTCTAGCCAAAGGATATACAACTATTCTGCATATTAGGCAGTTCTTAGTAATGTTAGAAGTGTATTTCCATTTTAAGTGATTATTCTGGAAGAATATGGATTGAAAATGAGCATTTCCAATTAGTAATACATGGGGTTTTTGTTTTGTTTTTTGAGAGGGCATCTCAGTATGTAGTCCAGGTTGGTTTTGAACTTGCAAACTTACCTCAGCCTTCCTACTGCTAACATCATCTTTATCATGTACATGTTTTATATTCAGGTGGCTTTGAGAATGGTTTCTTTTTAGAGAAGAAAGAACACTAAAAAGATCAATAAGAATAATATAAGCCAGCAGTTCAGTTTTGAATAGTCCTCATGTTGTAATCAAGATTTTAAGCTTAGCATTCACGTTGGAACTTGACATCAAAAGGTAAAAACATATCACGTATTATTATTTCTAAAATTGTCTCTTTTTGATACCAACATGTAAGCTATATAATAAGCTTTTAAGGAATTTGTTTAAAAGCAGTTGTTAGGCGCCTACTTCAGAAGTTCTGGCTTAGTAGGTATGGAATGTGATACATAAAGTGTAATTTGTTTTTCCAAGAAGCTTCCTAGTTGATTAGGAAGGTTTGAAACTACAGACAAATCTATTTCTTAGCATGTACAATTAATAATTTTAAAAGTGCTAGTTTGACATTATTTCATAACATGATTGATGGAGAGAGAAATGAACTTTTAAAAAGAAAAATTTTAACTACCATCACCCTCCAAAATAAAATCATGCTGAAATGCCAAAAATTATGACTATGTTATTGTTGGCTGGACACATTCATTTTAAGGGGGGGGGACAAATTGTTTAATGCTAGACACAATTAAAATATTTTGGCTGGAAAAAATGGCATACCTGTCTTAGCTACTGAGGAAGCAGATACAAGTTGGAGCCGTGCCTGAGCAACTAGATCCTGTCTCAAAATGAATTTTTAAAATATCAGATACACTGCTAAACTATATGAAGAAAACATAACGGACTGAAAATGGTAGAAGAAACAGCCACAATGATAAACCTGGCTATGAAACAACTATTCTGAAGGAAAAATGCTGTACCAATTGTCAATTGCCAATATGTGGGAGAAAAATAGTATTACTCAAGACTGTCATTGAAGCCTATATGCTTTCTGGATAATGTCCTGGTAAAGCTTGACTCTGGCATAAATCACAATGTGATAAATCATTTAGTAAGTATGCACATGAGGTCCAAGTTTTGCAGCTAGATTTCAAATCAGCCTGCTTCTACCCACAGTATACTACTAGAATGACTTATTGACCTTCTTAGGAGGACGGTGAAAGGATCATCCCGAGGGACGAGGTATGAGCGGCTTGAGCAGGGTTGAAATAGAATTTTAAAATTCAGGTCACTCATTTTCTCATTGTCCCAAAGGAGTGGTACTTCAGAGTCATCAAGTCCTGTGTTAGCCACTGAGCCCTGCCTAAGGAGGACTCTCCAGCTGAGATGGAGGGTCACGGGGCCTCAGAGCAATCAGACATCCACTCCTCTGGGGTTATACACGTCTGCCCTTTTGGGGAAAGTCTGCCTCAAGAGGGCTGCTATCTCCCTTTGGTTGATTTTTCTGACTATATTCTAGTCTTCGTGTCAGGAAGTGATTTTCCTGCCCGATCTATACCAGAATGGTTGTGTGTGTGTGTGTGTGTGTGTGTGTGTGCGTGCGTGTGTGCGTGCGTGTGTGCGTGTGTGTGTGTGTGTGTATGTATCTTGGCCTCTGATTTCTCTTCTTCATAGTCAACTGTGTCATCTCAGATAAAATGATTGCATACATCTCACTTCTAT
This sequence comes from Cavia porcellus, assembly GCF_034190915.1. Classification (NCBI taxonomy): domain Eukaryota; kingdom Metazoa; phylum Chordata; class Mammalia; order Rodentia; family Caviidae; genus Cavia; species Cavia porcellus. The sequence goes on along the minus strand of NW_026947504.1, from coordinate 50,363,962 downwards.
CACGTCATCTAATGGTAAAAGCCTAAGGACTCATTCCAAATCATCAGAAATAATTTGGAAATATTTTGTCCCAAATGAGCTTGGCTAACTGGGTACTAAAAACAAAAATTTGTAAATCAAGTAATAAGAAACAGCTGCTGAGTTTTCACTGGAAGTGTATAGGACACAATCAACAATACCTCGGCTCTGTCTGGGGACCAAGTTGATAGGAACTCACGCAGCTCTGTCCTAGTGTGCTTGAATTATCATGCAACATGGAAAATGCCAGGGACATTATAACATTCCTTATTTCAGACTCAAGTTTCAGGGTCTTACCCTCCTGCTCAGTAGGGTTAAGAACTTTATCAGAGGGAAGGTAGGCTAACCACCCTTTTTTCCCCCCTGTGGTCAGCTCCGGCCCTGACAATAGTAGAAATCTGTCCTGTCAGTTGCATTTAGCCCACTGCAAAATTTTTTCTACGGCAAGTTCTCTCTGCCAAGGTAAAATGAATGTGCAGTCTCCATGTAAGGGTATTTTAGATTTCATTTGTTCTCAGATCCCTGTGGGAGACTGGACCATTTGAGAAGACCACAAGCCATGATTAGTGGTAAATATGACAACTCTCAATCTCTGTTGACTGAGGCATTAACAGCATTTTTGACATTCTAGAACTCTGTTTTCATTTATCATGCTGAGGGATAGTGTCTCAAAAGTAAAAACAAGTATTTTAAAGTAGATGATTCAATAAAATAACCTTTTGCTTAATTCCACTGGGACTATTACCAAATATCGAGAACACTTTGCATATAAAATTAATAAGATACATATTTTAAAAATTGGTACATTCTAAATACTGTAGTTCATAATTCTTATTAAGAACTATGAGTGTAGAATATATTTCAAATATTTTTTCCTTGAAAATTATAGAATGTGGGGCTGGAGATTTAGCTCAGCGGCATAAGCGCCTGCCTTGCAAGCTCATGGTCATGAGTTCAATTCCCAGTACAGGTTAAAAAAAAAAAAAAAAAAAAGAAAATTATAGAATGGTATTTATTGTGATCAATGAATGAAATAAAGTTCCTTAGTGTTTGAAGCACAGAAGTAACTTACTATCATCAAAAACTAATTTCTCTCAGGGTGATGTTCTGGGTAGCCATCTCTCTCACAGATGAGTGACACAGTTCTCTCAGGGAAGAAAAAAAAAATGAAAATCACACTGAGTTGAAAGGCCTTCTTTCCCTGCACTCAGTTAAAAGAAAATCTGTAGTTAGGATTGGGTTATCGCCATACCAATTTTGACTGTCACAAAGAAAACAAACATAAATCTACAGTAGGGAGTTGCTTGAGATAAAAAGCTCAGTTTCAGTTCTCCTGAATTTTAAGAATATTACAGCCAGGATGCACTATCAGTCGATTTCATTAGGAAATATATAGATTAAATTTATGCTTTAAAAACTACCTTGAAATTTATTACTATGTTTACACAGTAGCTGGTAGAATAAATTTGAAAAATCTCATGAACTTAACCATTTTTATGGATCAATATACCTTTAAAGGAAAGATATAATAGTGGAACAGTGCCCCACATGTTTTTTTTTAAACCTTTATAATGTTTTCTTTTTCTTCCTCAAGTACCTGTAGCAATTAGCTTTCACAATGAATTGCTACTTGCCAGGTTTAAGAACATTTTGTCAAACTAAACTCGCATAAAAGCCTGTAAGATTGGTAGATATCAGTTTGTCTTATTTTCCAAAAGGGCTCTGTTCTCATTTATGTTGAGCTGATTTTTAGTTTCAGCTCATTTCTGGCAGTGAAATCATAAGTCTCTAAAAGTGAGGGATTATAAAGAGAGGAGGGAGTTACCAGTATAAACTGAAGCTAATACCTATGTGAATTACAATTGGTTGGTTCCGGACCAAATGAATATTTTTACCTCAGGCAACAGTATTACAGTTTCAGATGGAAATAAAAGGAATAACCATTGATCTGTCTCCTGCAGCTGCTGGGCATCCCAATATTGAATTTAGGCCTGGATAAACAGTTGTTATGATACGCCTAGGCTCTATCTCTGAGGGACTGGTGTCAAATTAATCTCCATGTCATCGGTACCTTCTCAACAGGTTTTAAAGAGTCTCCTCTTTCCCTCTAAGTCCCAGATCAACAGTTGTCAGGGTCTGAGTCAAGCTGTGCCTCTGCCCACATAGTGGCACTGACAGCACCGTCGGCTGCTCAAATGATTCTTTAAGCAGAGCAGCCGGTTGCCTTCAGCAGCAATGCTTTTGGGGGCACTCCGTGCTGTTCACCCAGAGTCTCTGGCTGCTCTACAACTGTGCTAGTTAAGGGATCGACAGAAGGAACAACAAATGGCTACAATTAGCATTCACCCTGCTCCAGCAAAAGAATTTCATTGCTATGGCAACGGGAGTTGCCCAGACAACACAAGGCTTTGGCTGAGTGTACTGTATCATACCAAGTACGGAACAAAATAGCCATAGATCAGGGTCTCGCTTCATGGCACAAAGATATTTAAGTGTAATTAACAAGAACTGATTTCTTCATTGTGGGAGGGAGGTGCTGGCTGTTAATAGACTGAAACAAAATACCATTATTGATTCATTCTTTTGAAATTTCCCTATAATAATTAAGGAATGATTACATTAGACCCTTGTTAACTTGATTTTTCTATTTGCAAACACCTTAAGAGGTATCTTTTACTTTGTTTTTGAAATTGAAGTAGCACTGTTAACTACAATCCAATTTTTCCTCAATCAGTTGTTATGATATTAACATCTATAATCTGTGAAAATTAACATGCTTCCTTATACTTGGATATTCTGTCAAGCTCTAGAGGTCTGTAACTGCAGGAAGGAGCAGAAGTATTGGAGTCACAATCTTGCTTGTCTCTAAATCATTTAACATAAAACCGGAGAATATTGCATTGCTTTTGAAGTAAACCTTTAAAGCAGAAAATTGGAAATTTCTTGAAATTCATTTAGTAGTAGTACCACAAATAATATGAAAAATTAATCTAAATGACATAAAAATAATACACCTTAGCTACCATTAGATGCCTCTGCAGTCAAGCTACATAATTGGATCCCTGCCACTGATAGTCATGTAAACCACGCTGCAGATCTGATCCAGGAGCACTTCTTAATGAGCTGAGGAGGAGGATGTGTTCAGGCAACAATTAAATGAGTCAGGATCATGTGGCAAATATTAGTCATCTTTCAAAAATTCTCAAAAGTCAGTTATTTCCAGAGTACAGGTCTTTCGCATCAACACATCTTTGCAAGGATGGGAATATTACCGTCAATAATAAGAGTTAATGTTTGCTGAATGCATGGTGCTCTACATAGCTTAGTTAATTTGGTTTTCCCGCATACTGGATTAGGTAGCAATTTATGCCCACTGATAGATAAAGAAACTGAGGTGTGGAGAGATTCAGTATCTGTGAACACATAAGCAACAGAGCTAGAATTTAATATTAAGTCTGTAGAGCTTTATTCTTTTTTTGTTTTTTGGGGGATTAAATCTAGGGCTTCTGAACTACATTTACAGCCCTTTCTGGTTTATTTCTTGAGATATGAGCTTGCAAAGTTGCTCAGGCTGGTCTTGAACCTGCCATCTTCACACCTTGGTCTCCAAAATAGTGGGATTATAGGTGTTTGTTACACCCAATAGAATTTTTCTCTATTTTAGTTTCATTATAGCTGTTGTACCACAATAAGTAATGTAATTTTAAAGCTTCGGTTTCTTTTCCAAAAAGTACAAATTCTGTAGGAGGAAACACCTAAGTGGGGGGAGTGGTGAGTATACAGGATAAACATAATGAAATTCAATTTGATCAGTTAAATTTTTTAAACAATTTTGTGAGGATGTGGGTGAGAAGGCATTGCAGGAACCCCCCCCCCCCCAATAACTCTGCACTTGCAAGGCAGACACTTAGGATGCTAAGCTAAATCCCTAGCCCTAGAAGTTAACACTTTAGTGAGCAAAGGTACTTTTGATTTTGGTATAAATGCTTGAAACCATGTATTCTACTAGTCTGAACATAACTTATATTCCTTAATCACTGATTTTTACCTTACAAAGATTATTTTTAAAAACTAAACACTTTATCAGTAGTAAGTACCCACTGATGAGAGTTATAAATATTTTACTTTGGCAGAAATGATTCTGCTTTATAGCTTTTTAAATGCTGAGATTTCAAATTGTATTACTGTCTCCTACATCAATGAAAATTAATTGACTTAAAATAAGTAATTTTAGGGATAAGAATTTCTTATCAACACAAATGTAAGACTTATTTTGCCCCAATGAATATTTAAACAAAACCTGGAAGACTTTACATGAAATATAGTATCTAATGTTTCCACTTGCTTGTGAATCACTAGACATTTATGTAACTCTAATTTACAAAACCATGAAGTTTCATAAATGGTCAACTTCAGGCAAAATGCAGGTAAAGACTTGTTTATGCCTCTAAATGCTATACTAATGCAGGCCTGAAAAATGGAAATTCTTTAGCATACTGAATTTGGGGACTCAAAACTGCACTGTATGGGGAAAATCATCCTGTGTATGTTTGATGCATGTGTAAGGAATGATACTATGGAGAATTCTGAAACAGAAAAAGAAAGTGCAAAACGAGAGGAAAGAAAACCAAAGATCCTCTTTTAAGACACTCTCTAATGCTCATTATTTTCCAAATATCTAGATTTTAATTTTTCACCAGAATTAAACTTGTCATATATAACGAAATAAACACATTTAAACAAGTATGTGCAGAGAAACTCCAGAACAGATGTGTCTTCCATCCAATTTGTTATAAACACATTTCTTGTGCTTATAGATATTTTAGGATAAGCAAAACAAAATTGTGAAAGATCCCACCAATATATGAAGATCAAACAAAATAATGTATGAGAAAGTACTCTGAGAAATGTGCTGCACCCCAAAATATTAGCTTTTATGGGCTTAAAGGAACCACCCTTGGCATTTCTTTTTTAAAATAATTTTTTAAAATAAATCAAAAGGAAAAGATTAAGTGATTGATTAATTGACTGACTGATGGGCTGTGTGGTGCTGGGGATTGAACCCAGGACCTTGGCTCTGAGTTACAGTTTCAGCCATTTTTTCATGCTTTATTTTGAGAGAAGGTCTTACTAAATTGCCCAGGGTAAGCTCATGCTCGATATCCTCCTGTCTCAGCCTTCCAGAATGCTGGTGTTACTCTCATCTAGGCCATGTGTAGCCCTCTTTGTCTTGCAAACTTTTCCCTTTTTAGCGATTTAACTAATTTATATACATGCCAAATCAAAGATATTTCTCTTAGCTGATTTCTCCTATTTATTCTTTTATAAAACAGGAAGTAAACAAAACTTCCATTCTGCACTTTATCTTTCAGTGTTCATACATTTAAAAAAAACAAAAAAGATAAAAATATAGAATTTCAAAAACAATAGAAAAAAACACTAGTTAATATATTTCATATTGTTATCTTGAAAGTAGTTCAGATTAAAAGATTTAGGCATAAAAAAATCAATCAATCAGACAATGAAAACACAAATTGTTCCAATGAACAGAGATCAGTAGTATAGTTATCCATCTGGTATACACACACACACACACACACACACACACTCTTTTCCCTTTCCCCTATCCCCAGTTCTTTTCTTTTGAACACTTTTTTCCCATTTCATTTTCACAGTATCTGTTGTATATTTTGGATCTTATTTATTCTTTTTCATTTACATTAGGAAGACAATATGGTATTTACATAAGAGTTTGATTGATTTTGCTTATGAGGATGGTCTCTAGTTGCATCCATTTCCCTATAAAAGTCTCAAGTTTATCCTTCTTTATAGCTGAGTAATACTCCATTATATAAAAATACTTTTTTAAAAATCAATTCTGCTGTTGTTGGGTACCTGGGTTGTTTTCAAGATTTAGCTATTAAAAATTCTACTGCTATAAACATGGGTGCATGTGTATCGCTGAGGCATGATGTTTTCAATACTTCTGAGAAGATACCAATAAGGGGAATCGCTGGATTGAATGGGACTTCCAATCCTAGTGTTCTGCGGAATCACCACACTGATTGTACTAGTCTACACACTCACCAACAATGGAAAAAATTTCCTTTTTCCCTATAGTTCCACCGACACTTGCTATTGGTTAATTTCGTGATGAGAGCCATTTGTTCTAGAGATAGAATCTCAGTATTGTTTTAATTTCCATTTCTTGAATGACCACTGATGTTGAACATTTCTTCATTTATCTATTTGCCATTTGTATTTCTTCATCTGAGAGGTGCATGTTCATCTCATATGCCCATTTTTGGATTGGGTTTTTGAATCTGGAAGGCCTGATGTTTTTAAAATTCTTATGTTCTAGATATGTCCTATGTGTAAAAGATAGTTGGCTAAATTTTTTTCCCACTTTGTGTGTTTTCCTATTACTATGTTGATTTCTTTTGATGTGCAAAAACTTCTTAATGAGATCACAGTTGTTGATTCTTTGAAGTATTTCCCATGAAGTTTGCATTCTTTCTGAACTCTTTGCTTACCCCATGTTAAGATTTTGTCTACCTTGTATTCCAGTATTATTTAATGTTTCTGTTTTAATATTTTTGATCCATTTTGACTTTAGTTCATCATTATAAATATGAGTCTAGTTTTAGGTTTCAGCATGTGGAAAGCCAGTATTTCCAGCACCATGTATTGAAAAGGCTATTTTTCTTCCAGTGAACATGTTTGGCCCCTTTGTGAAAGACAGCACAGATATGTAGTATAATTTCAAGTCTGAGATTCTAAGGCCTTTTGCCTTACCTTTGTTTCCCAGGATTGCTTTTGCTCTTTTGTTTCCAAATGAGTGTTAGAATGTTTTCTCTAGATCTGTGAGGTACGCGAATGGTATTTTCATCAAGATTACATTAAATCTGTATAACAGTTTTGGGAATACGGCCATTTTTACAGTGTTGGTTCTTCCTATCCAAGAGCAAGGGATATTTTTCCATTTTCTGATATCCTCTTCAATCTTTTTCAAAGTACTATAGTTTTCAATATATAGATCTTTTATATCTTTTGTCAGATTGATTCTGAAGGATTTCATTTTTTGGATGCTATTTTGAAAGGTGTTATTTCCATAATTTCTGAGTTTGTTGTCTGTGTACAAGAATCCTATTGATTGTTGCTTGTTGACTTTGTATTCACTATGCTGTTGGGTTTGTTTATTAAGTCTAGTTATCTTTTCATGGGGTTTTTAGGGTGCTCTATGTAGAGTATCATGTCATCTGCAAATAATGATAATTTAACTTCTTTTGTCACCTTTATTCCTTTTATTTCTCTCTCTCTTATCTAAATGCTCTGGCTAATATTTCAGAACTATACTGAATAGTACTGAATGTTCCTGATTTTAGCTTTCAGTTTTTATCCATTTAATATGACGTTGGCTGTTGGTTTGTCATAGACGGTTTTTATCAGATTAAGGCAGAGACTATTCTAATTTTCTGAAAGGTTTTTATCATGAATAAGTGTTGGACTTTATCAAAAGCTTTTCCTCCATCTATTGAGTTGTGATTTTTGTCTTTGGCTCTACTGATGTAGTGTATTACATTTATTGATTTACGTATATTGAACCATCCTTGCATTCCTGGGATGAATCCTGCTTGATCATGGTATATAATCTTCTTTGCTGCATTGTCTGTTAGTATTTCGTTGATAATTTTTACATCTGTGTTCACTAGGGAGATTAGCCTGTGGTTCTCTTTTTTGGCTGGGACATTCTCTGGTTTTGGTATCACAGTAATACTTGCCTCCAAGAATGAGTTAGGGAGAATTGGTTCCTTTTTAATTTCATTTAAGAGTTTGAGGAGTATTGGAGTAAAATCTTCTCTAAATTTCTTGCAGAATTCAGTTGTGAATTCATCAGGATGTGGGCTTTTCTTAATTGGTAAGATTTTACATTTTCACTTTCAGTAACTGATATTGGGTTATTCAAAAATTTTGAATCTTGTTTCCACTTTTGTAATTCATATGTTTCTAGGAATCTGTCCATTTCTTCTGTGCTTTCCAGCCTATGTGAGTAAAGATTTTTTAAGTAGGTATTGATCTTCTGATCCACCAAATCTGTAGTAATTTCACTTTTCATTCTTTATTGCATGAATTTAACTTTTTCTTTCCTTTTCTTGATAATAGGTAAAGGTTTGTCAATTTCATCTATTCTTTCAAAGAACCAACTCTTTGATTCATTAATTGTTTGTACTGTTTTCTTACTCTTGATTGCATTAATTTCTGCTCTGATCTTTATAATTTCCTCTATTCTGTGAGCTACTTTTGATTTGCTCTGCTTTTTCCAGAACTAGAGGTGCAACATTAGATTACCCGTGCTGATTCTGTTTTCCTGATGTGAGAATTCATTGCTATACATTTCCCTCTTAGGACCACTTTCACTGCATCCCATAGGTTCCAATACATTGTACCTACATTTTTATTTAATTGTAGATACTGTTTAAGTTCTTCTTTAATTCTGTCTATGGCCCATTGATTGTTAAGGAGGGTGTTAATTTTCATGTGTTTATGTAGTTTCTACAATACCTTTTGCCATTAATTTCCAATTTCAGTTCACTATGGTCAGATAATATGCATGGGATAATTTCAATTCTTTTGCATTTACTTAAACATATTCTATGGGCTAATATATGGTCTATTTTAGAGAACCCTTGTGCAGCTGAGAAGAATGTGTATTCCAAGGTTATGGGGTGGAACAGTCTATAAACTACTAAGTCCATTTGTTTACAGGTTTGATTTGGTTCTATTATTTCTTGGCTGAATTTTTGTCTAACTGACCTATCTCATGTGACAATGGGGTGGGTATTAATGTCCTCCATTACAACATGTTATTGCGTACTTGCTTTTTCATGTCTATTAGCTTTTGCCTTATATACTTGGCTGCTCTCAAATTTTGTGCATACAAATTTATGACTGTTAACTCTTCCTCTTGAACTTTTCCTCTAATGAGTATGTAGTGACCTTCTTTATCTCTTTTGAATATTTTAGATTTGAGTTTGAAGTTCACATTGCCTGCAAACAGAATAGCTATGCCTGCTTTATTCTGGGCACGCACAGCATGGAATATTATTTTTCATTCTTTACCTTTCAGTGTGTGAGTTGAGTTAGAGCTGTTTCTGGTATATAGCATATTGTTTGATCTTGTTTCTTGATCCATTCTGCCAGTGTGTTTCTTTTAATTGGTGAACTAAGGCCATTTACATGAATGGTTATCACTGATATACACTGGCTTATTTTTGTCATGTTATCTTTCTGCTGTTGGTTCTTTACTTTTCCCCTCTGTTTAACTGTTTGCCCTGCTTGTGGGTTGGTTCTGTCATTGTTCTGGGAATTGTGGTCATTTTTATCTCTCTCTAGTATGTCTTTCAGTTCTTTTTCAAGGGTTTGGTGGACATGAATTTCTTCAGTGGTTGTCGTATTTCTCCATTAATTTTGAGAGACGGTTTTGCCAGTTATCAATCTGGGTTGAAAGCTGTTTCTTTCTCTGGCCTTGAAATACCTCACTCCAAACTTGTCTTGACTTACAGGTTTGTACTGAGAAGTCAGCTGTGATTCGAATGGGCTTCTTTGATAGGTGACGTTTCTTTTCACTAACAGGTTTTAATATTGTTTTTACGCTGAATTTCTGGGATCTTGATCATTATATGTCTGGGTATAGATTTTGGTTATGGTTGTTTAGAGTTCTACATGCTTCACTTATCTGTATATCAGATTCTTTTCCCATGTTGGGAAATTTTCTGGTATTACTTCTTAAAATATATTATTTTAAGATGTCATTTGCATTGACTCATTTTCATTGACCCTTTTCAGTCTTGTATTGTTTTTCTTTGCATTATCTTGGAGCTATTGAATTGTTATTTCTTGGTCCCTTGTTATTTTTAAGAAGTCTTTCCTTTCATGATCTTTAGCTGTGATCCTGTCTTCAAGGTCTCAGAGTTTATCTCAGATTTGTTCAGGCAGTTTGCCAGCTTTCAGTGGAATTTTTAATTTCCTGGATATCACTTTGAATGTTTCATGTATTGCATTTCTTTCCTATATTGTTCATTCAACATTTCCATCATTTTCTTGTGGTCCTGTATTTTTTTTATCTATGTCTTCTCTAGCTATGCTGAGCAACTCCTTCATTAAGGTGGTCATTTCTTTATCTGAGAAATGATTTCTGATTTGATTTACTCTATAGCTTCATAGATTTGTTTCTTTACTTCATTTGTTATCTTTTCAGAAATTTCAGGTGTGTGACTTCCAATGGCCTCTATTTCCATTTCTCCTGTACTTGTTCCAGATGGTCTGGAGATTTCAGATTGCCTTTTGCTTTTGCTTTTTGTCATTTTTAGCTCTTGGTTAAAGTTTAGTTCTTTTAACCCTGCTAGTCTCGACTGTCCATCATTTGTGTATTAGGGTCCTACTGTGTGGCTGACGTCCGCCCAATTGCTGGGTCCTACAGTGTAGGGGATGAGCCGGCCACCTGAATTTCTCTTATGGGGCCAGTTGGTTGAGTCCTGTATTCTCGCTAGGCTGATTAGCCTAGGAATGCGGCTGTGTACCGACCCTTAGCTCATACTGTTACCACAGCTTTAGATTATCCCAGGTCAGTACACCAACCTTTCTATGGTGTGTGCCCCAACCGGAACCTGCTGTGTCAGTGGGAGTCTCACAGGCCTGGTCGGGTTCCTGTGGCCTGGGGGTGGCCTCCCTGCTACTCTTGCCAGTTCCCTCAGTGTTCTCTGTATGGAAAAATGCTCACCTGTTTCTTGCCCATTTGCTAACGTCCACCACTTGGGGGAAGTGTTCACCAATGCTCCTGCCAGCCCACTGAGGTATGTGGGTGGCAGAAGGGGTCGAGGATGCTCCCTTGGGCTGCCAAAGTTGACTGGGGAGGGAGGGGCAGCTGATGCTCCTGTAGGCTGATAAGGTCTTCCAGTCACACTCTGATACTTTTGAGTGCATTGTCCATTCCAGAAAAAATAATCTCTGGATTCCATTCAGAGACAGGCAATTTACTGAAGTGATTTACAGTATGATGTCTGTTGCCAGAGATCCGAGTTCAATTTCTGGCTTTGCCATTTATCAGCTTTATGATTTGGAGCAAGTTATTAACCTTCCTAAGCTTCAGATTGAAACAATGTAAATAACGAAACGACAGCATATGACCTATAGTAAGTGGTTCAATATTATTCTTAGAAAGTTTCATCTTTCTAAAATAGATTTCCACTCTTTTCACTACTTATATCTTGGAAAATCGATTTCCTCAGTTGCTACCATTATCAACTCATGGATAGAAACTTTGAATTTGAATTCTGGTGATGTCGCTTATTAACTATCATGTGCAAAATCACTTTTTAATGTAACAAACACAAAACATTGAGAATGAAAACCTTGCAGAAAGACCAGTTTTTAACTTGTAAAACCCAAAGGCTCTACATTAACGTCTGTAGTCATAGAAGGTGGCAGATCTAAGACCAGTCATCCTTGTATCATATTATCAGTCTTACATACCAAACCTAAAATACCTCTTATTGTCAATTCCTCAGTTTAGTGACTCAAACTTTATTAATCTGAATTGTTGCTATGGTTCTCTAGTTGCTAACTTCTACTTAGAACTTTCCATACATGATTTTAATTTTTGTAACATATCAGGGATAGAATGATTATTAGCTCATTTTATGGATGACAAAACTGAGGCATAAGAAGCAAAAAATGTTTGCCTACACAGCTAGCAAACTGGCAGCCTACACTCTTAAATCTGTATTGCATGCACCCATATAGTTAGTGTCATTACATTACAACTGAACTATGAACTTAATGTTCAAACTCTAACTTTTTAAACTTTAAATGCTTATACATTTATGTTGTTCATGGAGCTCATGCTATATATTCTTATTAGAATTAAAATTACATAGTCAGAATCAGCACTCACTTTCAATTACTTAGAAGTCACAGAATTAGTTTTAATACTACACAACTTCTAAGTATTAAATAAATGTTCACTGATAATAAAATGAGCATGGCCAGGGCAAAGTCAAGGTAGCATCAAGCACATGTGGAAATAATCTGCAATAAAATTATAAAATATTAAAACATAATGAGCATAGGCTCAATTAGGAAATGGAAAATCTGCTCATTAAACTTGTAGATGCTACTTAGTTGGGCAGGGGTTAAATGCTTTAGAAGAAATTGATTTAAAATGACCTTGATAGATTAGAGAAATGGTTCATCAAAAACAGGATGAAGTTCAATTAAGACAAGGACAAAATGCTATATGTAGGAATCAAAAAAGCGAACCACAAGATTTAAAAACGACGATGTGTGGCTCTGCACATTAATGGAGGGGGAAAAAAAGGACAAAAAGGAAAAAGGAAAAAAAAAAAAAACACAAGTGACACAACACTATTTGTTGCTAACATAGACAACCTTTATCTTTACCTATCAGTGGCTTACAATTCACACAGCACATTAAAATCACAATGGGAGTTTTGAAGAATACCATGCCCAGGCCTCATTCTAGATAAAGCAAGTCAGAATGTGTGGTGACAAGGCTCTTCATTTTCATTTGAGAACTCTCTAAGGTAGTCAAAGTTCAGAACTACAGGAATATACAAGCATTATAATGACGAAAATAGGGCTATTGTTATATAAGATCAGATAATGGGATATATGGTCCACAAAGAAAAACTATTTAATAAAAGCAATCTAGTATCAGTCAATGATGATTCCAAGCACTCGAGACGGGAAAAAAGATGATCTGAATCTGGTGTTCTCAAAGCGTTGCTCCTAGATAAGTAGCATCTAGGAATTGTTAAGGCAGTGCATTCTCACATTGATCACACACATGCTGAACCAACAACTCTGGGTGACCAGAATCCTCCCCCCACAGGTAACTCTGATGTATGCTAGGACTGTAAGCTAAATCAACAACATTCTGTATTTGTTTTCTCTTACAATTACAGAATCATTAATATGCTTCATTTTGTAAGCCACTTCAAATTCTGCCTAAAATATATACAGTGCATAGGATACAACTTTAAAAAATTATAATCTATAAATAGCTTCATTGTTGAAATACCTTTTATTACATAGATTCATATGCTAATTTCAGAGAAAAAAATAAGCTATAATTGCTATTAAAATAGTCTGAATGAAAACTTCATTAAGTTGGTTGGTTCAGTTTCTTATCTTTCAACTGGCTCGGCTGACATTAAATGAACTAAGCACAGTCACAAGTATTTTTGTAGGTTCATTACATTTCTGCCTGTTTACCAAAAATCCCCGGGGAAGGAGATGTAAGATCATCTCAAGTTCTACCCACCCCTTAACAATTTATGCACCGCTGGAATTTAGATCTATGTCTGATATCCATCACTACATCTCTACCCAAAGAATACTGTAAGCTGATAGCATTTTTTAAATAATAGTCAAAATATATGAAACCTACTCCTGGACTGGAAACATTAAAACATCACCAAAAACATAAAAAGCTCATAATGGAGAAGTAAGACACAGGAAATAACTGCATTAGAGTTTCTGATTTTTCCTGAATGGAAGATACTTCTTGGTAAGAAATACTGAGTATTCTCTCATCTCTCCCATTTCTGGTCCGTCTGACCCACACTTTTTCAGTTATAAATAAAAAATGGAAATTATATAATATCACAATTAAAAATACAAAATAATAAGATGCTACTTTGTCTAACTCATAAAAGCTCCTGAAATAGATCTAGTATTGCTGTTTTCAGAATGGACACTGCCACAGGCTACTGGCGGGAGTATACTGTAAAATCCAGTGATAGTGAACTTTTTAGAGATAAGTGTCCAAAGTGCACCCCAAAACCCATTTATTTATTGCAAAGTGCCAACACTGCAATTAAACCTGCATACTGAGGTTTTTGTTTAAAAAAAAAGACACTTCATGCATTAACATTTTTTGTCTTAAAAATAAATAATGTGTCACAGACTCACAATTACTGGTATACTCTATTCAATCTACTCAGGTTAAAACAGGATTATGTATAAAAAACTGATCATATTTGTTAACTTATACTGAAGAAACAGTACTTCTTACAATGGTAACTATTTCAAAAACATGCAGAAGTCGAACCCTAGGATGGCTGGCTAATAATGCCCAGCCTATCCTTAGTCCAAGATCCTATGCAGCCACTGAAACTTCCATTAAAAGAGGAGCTGGGGTTCCATGAAAAAATTTCATAACCCAATTTATTCTCAGCATGTCTGGATTTTAAAATGTAAGTAATGTTTATAAATGAGCAGTTAGGTTATAGGTAAGCTTTACTTTCTCCTTTTTACTTTTCTGTATTTTAAAAAATATTTCATTAACAGATGTTTCTACAATCAGAAAACTCAAATGGTTTCTAAAGAGTCAATGTATACTGTATTTTTAATGGGCATACTTGATCTCAAATGGCAGCTCAATTGATTTAAATGTAGCAATCAAAATAACCCACAAACTGAAATGCTTTATTTTATTTTATTTTATTTTTTTGTCTTTTTCCTTTTTATCGGAACCAGGGATCGAACTCACAACTGCCTGCTTGCAAGGCAGGCGCTTATGCTGCTGAGCTAAATCCCCAGCCCCGAAATGCTTTATTTTAGATTTTGATAATATTAGACAACTGTGGATGCTGTCTAAAATAATACAGAAGGAGGGAATTTACAGTGTAAACGAATAACATTTACTGAGTTCAATCCTACATCTCATGAACAGAGGCACGCTGAGAGTAAGCACGTGACCTCTGCCCTCCTCCAAAGAATCAGCATCTGAAAAATACGTGTAACTTCTATTTCCCATTGACTCTCAATTTAAAGCTACTTTAATTAACATGGTACAAATTTGATCTTTTTCATACTACAGATTTTTCTGAGATATTTAAATGAAAGCAATCATCTAGGGTATACACGCACTTAATTCTGGATTGGATTTATCCTTGTAGTAGGGTTTTAAGGGTTATCTTTGTCTTTGCTAAGAGATCATGTGCTTAAAAGACAATAACAATAAAAAAAGTCATTCAAATTTACCACAGGATTAAATTTAAGCATGTTTGATATTTTTGAAAGATGATGATAGCAGAATTAAAGAAGATCTTAGGGCAAAGTATAAGAGATTTATAGACAGAACTGCAGATCTGAACAGAATAGGAGCATATGAATAGCCATATGGGTCTACAGCATGGAGAAGAACTTGGTTCCAACAGATAAGCAAGGGTCCATAGGCACTGAAACAAATCTTGAGTAAAAGGGTATTAGCAGGAATGGGATAGTTCACAAAATAACAATTTCTTTGGTAATTAAATATGAAAAAAACACAGAGTAAATGTCCAAGAAATTGTATAGGTCTCCACAACATAGTACCACAGGTTACTTTAATTACTTCATTACACATTCCCAGCAGATGGTGCCTTTTTTTGTTTAGCCAAAGAAAGTGAATGCAGATGAGTGGAAAAGATAAAAATCTGTTAATCAAATAAAGAGTAATACAGAGCATGTTCAGTTTCCAGTGAGGAGAAGACAGTGAGAACAGAGTTTAAGAAACAATGAAAATCCTAGACTTATTAGCAAAGATGTTAGGACTGAAGGCTACGAGCTCCCCAGAGCTGTCTGGACCCTGCATGACTGTACTAGATATCTCTTCATGCATCAACCAAATCAGTTATCTCTGTTGGCATATTAAAAAAAAAGAACTCTTTAGAGTAGTTGTATTAACAAGATGTGAATAATAAAATGACTCATAAAAAAACTTCTTAGCTATTTCTTAGAGCTTTTAAATTATACAGATTCTGAGTCATTTGCTTGTCAAAATGGAACACAAGATGTTACTAATATTTTTAATGCTAAATCTAAACAATATTTACCAGATCACCATTAATTGTGGTTATGTTGGTAGATAAAGATTTTTTATTTGCATATCTTATTGGTACTTTTCTGCTGCATAAATGTTTTATTGGAAAAGTATGCACACATAATTTACTAAGCCTAATTATCATATTTCAAAATTTAAAAAAAGCAGCCAGACTCTTTTAGCCTAAGGATGCAAAAACGGACTAGATAAGTATAAACAACCAACACATGAGGTGAATGGTGATGGTCTATAGCTTTCTTTAGTATATTTCAGTGATCCTTTTTCATTATTCTTCCAGAAATTGGGATAACACAGCTTCTCTAACCAACCCAAGGAGGTCTAATAGAAAGACACTACAAACATGATTAAATCATCAGCTACATAGCAATTGACGATCATTATTTTTTCTAATATTGCTAACAAATGGAAAACTGTATCGGCCAAATGTTGTTATATCATACAAAAGTACAACACAGCTAATACTAGTAATTTTTAATTTACTTGAATATCAATGGGTCATTGTAGCTTTCTTAATGCTTGTCAAATCTTTATGAATGTTCATGCTCATCAGCTCTTTAAACGGAAACATGTTTAGCATTTGTGTCCTTACCTAGACTTCCTCATAAGCAATAATGCAAGTATTCTCTTCCAAACCACAAACAGTTCTAATACCAGTCACACTCGCGAGAACAGTGTAATATGTAAAGTCATTTGACTGACTGACTGTACGGCATTGAAAGCAAGGCCTTGTGTACCCTCGGCCAGTCTTCTGCCACTAAGCCCCATCACTAGGCTTTTTTCCGTTTGATTTTGGAGATGAGACTGCTAAGGGCTCAGGCTGGCCTCAGAGCTGCCAACGATACCTCATGTTTGCCTTATATTAAGTCATTTTTTAAAAAGTCAATGATTTTAACTAACATCAAAATTTCAAAATGTTAATTTCATCGCATTGTATTGCTTACAAAGGATCCAACTGATGGACATATAAAGTTCTTATGCACCACTGGAAGGCTACTTTTGCTCTAAAAGCAAAAGAAAGAGTGGTACTTGATTTTGCTCATTTCTATCATTTTTCTCTCACATTAAAAACAACACACAAAAGTAATTCACAAATGGGCTGCAGAATTATTGACCAATGTTATCTACCGAACATACAAGAAAAAAGACTGGAAATATGCCCATTTTATATAGAAAAAGAACATTTATTATTCTAAGCTAGAGGCACTACCATTATTCAGCCTCATCATTCCTTAGAAATATGCTTTAAAGAGCTACTTAACTTCTGGACCACAAAAAAATGGCAAGTTGAGAGCTAGGACAGAGAGAAGTCCCCTTTGGATTCATGTGATATTGGAAGAGAGCAAATAAAGAGAAAAAATAAAAAGAAATATAATCTGTTTTGGGAGACAGGAGATAGATAATGAAAGAAGATATTTTGGCTTTTAGGTACTGTAGAGATAACCTTAATAAATTCAAACAGCTGCTACGTGGAAACTTTAGCTCCTCGTGGGTTGGGTCTTGCCAAAGCATGCTTGCAACAGCATCCCCCCTGAGTCAAGGAAGGAGAGAGCACGGCTGGTTCGTGCAAGATGGAAGTTGTAGGATATGTCATAACCCAATCTTGTTAATGACATGTCATCATTTGTCATATTTAACTGGTTATGGACCAATCCTGGAGCTGTGGGAGGAATGAATTACATAAGGGTGTCAATATCGGGGCCTGGCTATGATTGGGAATCTTTATAGAGTCTGGTTACCACAGTGTTTCTATTATTATTATTATGGCTATATAAAATAGCATGCAGGATGATGTCAAGCAGTATATTATACCACTTTTCTTTTTTCTAAGGTTTACAATTGCCTCTTCTTGTTCTCTTGGTGCTTATCATGAAGGCTGTCCAAATTTATTCCTATAGCATTTCACTATAATTATACATTAAGTTATTCAGGGATCCATTTTACCATTCACCCCATCTTTCCTGCTATGGTTTGAAGGGTGTGTCCCCTCCAAAACTCAAATTGAAATTTAAACGCCACGGGAACAGTATTAAGAGGTAGCATGTTTAAGAGGTGCTTGGGCCATGAAGGCTCTGTCCTCATGAATGGTTGCTACTATCACCACAGAAGTGCTCTTGGTGGGAGTGGGTTCCTAGAAAAACAAACTTAGTCTCCTTTTGTCACTGCATCTCTGCTCTTCTGCCACTGGAAGGCACAGTTAGAAGCACCATCTTGGACTTTCTATTCTCCAGAACAGTGAGCCAACATATTTCTGCCCATTAGATTGAGCTCATGAATTTCTGTTCTTTTCTTAGACTATTAACTCTAGAGAAATGCTGTCATTAGCTTAACTCCTGTGCACTAAGAACTAAGTTGTGTCCATAAGACTTTACCATTCATTTCTACTCTTGTCTCCTGAAAACCTCTGTGTTTGCATAATCCTTGCTTTCAGTAGAACACCTCACCCCTGCATTGTATTCCCATACTAGAGTCACTACTGCATCATTTCCAGGAAAAAAAAAAATCTCTCTTACGTCTAACAGGTAAAGGCAGCAGAAGAGACTTCAGGTAGTTACAAGTCAGAATCTGGAAGCCCCAGTCCCTGGGGGGAGGCTGGACGGCCTCTTTCAGTCTCGCTAGCTTTCTGCTTCCGACCTTGCTCCTTCGGTCCTGGTTCCATGGACCTGCAATTCCTAACTACATTTGAAACCAGGATCTTTGCAGAGTAATCAAATTGAAGCAGGACTATATCAGATTAAGGCGAGCCTCAGTCCAATGACCTGTGTCCTTATGTGGTACAGAAGCCTGGAGTAATACCATGTGATAACAGAGGCATGCACTCCAGCAATGTAGCTGGCGATCCAAAAAATACAAGAGACACAGGTCCCAGAAAGAACTTCGAGGACACCTTCACTTCAGATTTCTACTCCAGATTGGAAGACAGTAAGTCTCAGTTGCCGTAAGCCTCTGTTGTTGTGGTAGTTTGAATGGCAGCTCTAGGAAAGGAACATATCTGGATTCATTATCATCTCCTTTCTGTTTTTCTATATTTTTGTTTTAACTATCTTCATTTCATAGAAGTTGGGAATTGTTTGTGGGACTCTTTCTCCTAGTGTTTGTATGGTAACTCCTAAAGGAAAAAGGAGGCAAAAACCTGGGACTCTGTTTTGCAAACAAAAGTCTTTATAGTCTCAAGTTTTTAGGTTTTTCTGCCAAACTAGTTCATATTACTTCTTGTATTTTAAGTGCAGCACAGAAAATACTAATAGTAAGAAAGTTAGTATTACCCACGCATCGCTATAGCTGTTTTACATACAAATGTTACTTTGTTCAATAATTTATGATTATTTTCTACTAACAAATGCATTATAGAAGGAAGATGAAGTACAAACAAGAGGGAACAGCTAGCCATGTTTTGAATTTATTGAATATCTACTCAGTTTTAGGTGTTTACTAGAGAACATTAACACAGTTTTAAGGAGTGAGGCCCAGTCCGAAAGGGTGGTGCATGCCTGTGATCTTGAGTGTGATCTCAGCACTCATAATGTTGAGGCAGGGAGATTACAAGTTTATACCCAGCCTTAGCAATTTAGTGAGATCCTGCCATAAAAAGGATAGAATAATTAAAGGATTTAATAACTAAAGGATAGGATATAGCTTAGTACAAAGGTCCTGGGTTTAATCCCTAGAGCCAACAATAAATAAAAATTGAAAAAAAAATTAACACGTAGTGTCATTTTCTTAGGCGATTTCAGAGAATGTAGTTATCTCGTGCCGAGAAAAAACAAAACAAAACAAAACTGAGCTGCATTAGTGAGCCCATTATATATGTGACACAAGGTCACCAGACGGGGCAGATGCATGGAGAAAACAGATATGTACAAATGTAACATAACAGAAAAACAACGATGTATGTTATTCCAAGAGTTTTCATCATTTTCCCATAGATACAAGACTTTAAATACAGAATACCTTCCAAAAACGGAAATGCACTGGCTGGCTTGGTGTTCTGAAACCCTTTCAACACTGTCCACTCACTGACGCTGCAGTCAAATGTGGGTATTACCTTTCGATCCTTTGGCGGAGGACATCTTCCCTTTGTCATAGTGCCAGGGAAGCTCCTCGGCTACAATTCTTTCCACAAGCCTTCAGATTATTCTCACTACATGAGAACTCAGCTCCCTTGTCAGATAAGTCAGTGATACAAAAATTATATTGTTTCCCTGACTGGTTTCTTCTTCCATTCCTAAGACAAGGTATGTTGTCCATTGCCCTTCCTGCCTGCCTTTCCCAGATGCTATCACTCTCAGGAAGTGCTCTTACACCCAGACTCTCAGAGGATAGACGTTATCATGTGAGAATTCCACATCTACTTACTTAGCACTTGCTCCTACGTGTAGTCCAATATCCCTTTCTCGAGCTATCCAAGCATTCCACATTTGCACTCACACTCCCCACACCCTGGGGAACCTTAGCCTAGCTGCTGCTCTCCTAAATCTCAACCCCTCAACTCTAGAAATAGTTCCCTTCACAATACAGACCGTGAAGCCTCTGCAGCCTGAGAGAACAAAACAATATATTCCTTTCCTTCCAGTCCAGATCCCACTGGTCCAAATCCAGTCTTTCTTTAACTTGAACTTATGGCTCTGCTGACTACCCATTCTCTGGGCTTCTATTATCACTGTGGCTTGCAGCAGGCTGCTCCTCCTTAACCTCCTTTCTTTTCCTGCTTCTTTTGAGTTATGTAACCCGTGAGCCTTGTTTGCCTTTCTGCCTGAGAGATCCAGTAGGACCAGTGACCTTCCCAAGCAGAGATGTCTTCCCTTCTCCATGCTCAGTGAGGCTCCGTGGTTGCACCATTTAGCAGGTCTTAGCTATTTATCAGAAATGATTCATCACTGAAACTGTAGATCTGCCAAACACTTGACATGTTCTCTACACTTTTTATTATGTCAATGAAAATTCAGAACTCAGGTGACAAATGGTTAGAGTAGATTAAGTAGTATATGTAAAATTACTATACCGTTATCAAATAAGAAAATCCATGAACCTTTACAGTAGTTCTTGGAGAAATTTGAATAAATCAACAGATGTTCTCATCAAGAAAAACAAATTGTCCAAAAGTATGTTTTATACTTTAAAACAAAAGTATAGGGTTTACAGAGCTTCACAAGTTTGTTCATTGGCTGCCTATCAGCCTAGATTCTGAAGTGATACTAAAAGAAAACAGAGATGAAGACTGATTCAAAAAATTTAAAATATGCTAATAATTATAATCCATTACAGAACACGAACAGAACAAGGGACATGCTGATCATAACAACTATTTCAGGGAAGTCAAGGACACTGCTCCCGTTATATAACAGCTCTTTATCTTCTTTTCACTAAATTTATTCCAGCCTTTAGTGTATGTATGTGAATGCTCATTAAATGAAAGATATTTTCTGTTTTTTACATAAACATCCTTTTATAATAACTTGAAGTCTTTACTACTTGAGAATTTTCTAACCTGTTCATGCTCAAGAGCCTGTTTGATAGTGATGACAAAAGGTTGTCCTGCCCTGACTATAAAATGAGAAATGCAAAGCTTTTCCTGTCTCTACCCACAGGGCATCCTTACCGAGGCAGGAGCCTGCTGAGCCTGTTCTGCCTTTTGCTTGACTACATAGTAAACACAAGACTCATGTTTGAATAAAATGTGAAATCACTCAAATTGTTTCACATTCCTGTCCTAGAAAAATCTTCTTAAAATATTTAAGTCTTTTGACAGTTACAGGGAACATTTGATTCTGCTTGAAAACCCAAGTGTAAGGGTGTCAGAAACAATTAGGATTTTAATAGCTCTCTTTCTTAGGTTATTAGCTGGGCACAAGTTCATCAGCAAGAGAACCAAAATATTTCGAACAAAATAAGCCAGTGACACTTAGAAAAATCATACTGTTTTGCTCTACTGCTCCGTCCGCTCTTACTATTTTAAAGCAGAATACAGGTAAAAGAAATGGAAATGGTAATTGTCAACATTTACTGCTTTGATGAGGTTCTTCAGGTAAGAACTGTTTTGCAGCTGTCCTCATTGTTTTTGAAAGAAGCCTCAAGGCAGTTAGTGCTCAGAGTCACCACTGAAAACCTTAGAAACTTCCTAATTCTGCCTGGAACCAATTCATGCCACTTGGGGCAAAGGCTGAGAAACAAGCAGATACCATCCTGAATGGAATGGGGGACAGGGTGGCTACCTAGGACGCTCTTGACACCTACACAAAGCCTTCCGTGTATGCCTCCCATAGAGTTATTCTGCAAAAAATATATGCTACTTCAAATAAATCTAACGAGCTTCACATTTAATTCTGACTTCAAATTTTAACAGTGGCAGAGCAGCTGTGCCTGAGGCAATACAATCTTATTTCTATAAAAATCTCTGAAAGCTCCATATATAAGTGGAAGAGCAAAAATAGATAATCAAACCCAAATTAAGGCTATTAAGAATTGATTTAGTGTAAAGATAATATAGCAAGATTTTGTTTAGGTTATGGATGTTCACTAAAAATGTGTAATACTTGTTTGCCTAAAATTTTGATTATGTTTTATCTTATTTTGTCACAGTTAAATAGTTTTATCATTAGGGTTTTTAATTGCATATAGTTTATAGAATTCTTCCTGATTACCCCATATCCATTTAGCTGTGAAAAAACCCTACTGTACTACTTAATGAAAAGAGAACCAATTAATGAGGATGCAATCAAATTGCAGGCAGATGCACCATGAGGTGTGGCCCAACAATTCATATTTGTGAAATCTTTATCATGAAAGGTTAATGAGCATACAGGGGAAGAGAAGTCCCAAGGAGAACAGGAATTAACATACCCTGAAAACCACCAGTCACCCAGTGGTATACCAGAAGTTATAAGGAAAACAATCAAGAAAAGAAAATTAGAAAAATCAAGTATCAAAACGCTTCTTTCAGCCTTCATGAAACAATTCCCTTCTTGGCTGAGGTCTCTTCCCTCTCCCGTTACTTTACTATTCACCCCACTTCATTCCTCATAGTCGTGCTTGTCTAAGTCCGTTCTAAATGTCCAGACATCAACTTGTCTTTCTCAAGTTTCAAAAAGTCTCCTTTACACAGTTCATTAGCTTGTGCAACACTGGCATTCTCTGCGAGGGTTTTGTGAACTAATATTCTTTGTATGGCTTCTTTCCTCAAACCTCAGTCCACTCTCTCCCTGTGCTTTGTGTGGACATATTGTCACTAAGGTGGCTAAGACATCCTTTCAACTTTCCTTATGTTTGTCGCTTCACTTCCAAACTGACCACTTGGACATGTCAGTTTTTTACTTAACACCTCACCAGTCCAAATTCTATGGCCTTACATCAGACTCAGAATATCTCCTTAAGATCCTTTATTTCAACTTGGCCACCTGATTCATGAATGTCTAACACCCTAGTATGTTCCTCATACAAAATGCAGTAACATTTATTATCTTTGCTTAGAAGATGAAATTTCAGTATACTTTAACAGACCACAAAAATGTTTAGTTTTGGAGCACACCGTTGAACAAAGCCTGCACTCAATAGATTTGGGGGGTGGGTGGTTTTGTTTCAAAGTCGTTATACTTTGCTTGACTAATTAAAAGAGAGGATTATTAAAAATATCCTTAAACTTTTAAGGAGTAATTTAATCAAGAGGGAATCCTACTTTCCTCATGTGACTCAACAACCTCTGAAGCCTAGATAAGTAACCAAATATTTCTTTCTGATGACGGATAACATTTAAGGGAGGAGAAGAAAGGTGGTTAACTTTTCAATGCCCAGCAATCCCTTTCCTGAAAGCCCATAAAAATGTAACACAATGAAATGTGTTCTCAAATTCTTATTCCTTGAATTTTTCTAGATAAAATATGAGTTTTGCGTAACAATTAAAAGAAAATTAAATCTTCAATGGACTATAGTCCATTTATGCTGAAGATTTATAATTCCATTCAAGCCTGAACATTAACATGTTTATTCACTTACATTCTTACTGTGTGCCCATATGCCTGGCACCAACACAGCTAAGTACTCGAGTTACACCTGAAAACAACCTAGAAATTCTCCTTGATCGCCTTGTGTGTGCTTCTTTTGGAGCTCACACGTAGTGTGGGACACTGAATAAGAATATTTTAAGGACAGTGGGTGGGTAACATGGGAAGACTGGCAATGATAGGAGAGGTCACAGTTCTCCAAAGTTCAGATGGCTCTGGAAAGGCCTAATGAAGTGGTCTACACATGCAGTTTTGGTTTTTGGTCTCGTCTCTACTCATCTTTCAAAACCTAGGTTGGATTTCAGGTCCTTCTAGAAGCCAAGTCTTCACGGTCTTCACGAAGTCTAGATCTGCTCTTCAATTTGGAGAACATTTTGTGTGATATCTCTATCCTGGCATATACCAGATGTGTGGGAATTACAACTGTTCTGTTTTCCAAATAGATAATGCACTCTGGCATGGTATACCTGTATGTTAAGTGTATTAAATTTTGTTAAATAAATACAGATTTATCAATGAAAAATAACAAGGATTAATCTCTGTCTAGATCCTCATCTTAGTAGCCGAAACAAAAGACAAAAAGAGACAAAAGTTTTAACCAAACTGTTTGGGGCTACCATTAGTGTCTAACATATCTCGGCTTCAGAAGCCAATGAGGTTACAATGGTTGAAATCAGTGTGTCAAAATATATACTGGTACATTTTAGCCCCAAAGTTCCAGAGAATACTTAACAGGAATTTTTTTGAGTCTGAAATTTAAAAATCTCTGTATATATAACAATAATTCTAAGTAGTTTGGGACTATAGTTATGGTTTTAAAAGACATAGACAATATACCTGCAATGAAACAAATATATATAGATAGTAAAAAATTAAAAGGGTAGCTAATAAGCTTAAAATTTGGGCTTTGGATATATATATTGTTTATATATACAAAAGTTAAATTTACTATAATCTAATAGTTCATAAGCTTATTTAAGTTAATATAGATATCTCAGCATTAATTTGACTAAAAGAAATAAAGAGTGGTCATAATTAATTCCAGAAGATTATTTTTATAATCTGAGCCTCAGACTGTGAAAACAGTGCTATCTGGTGGTTGAATCTGGGAACAAAAGGTGGGGAACATCAGAGGCTATAGAACTTACAAAAGGCTGCTTCTCAGTATTTCAACTTTGTCATGAGAAGACAAGATGTATACAAGTTATCAGCTCCTGGGTGGGAGAGGGGATTCGATATTTACTCGAACAGTTGTTTTCTGAGTATGACATTGTTGTGGTTCATATCTAGATGTTCCCCAAAGCCTCATGTGCTCATAGGTGGAGCTTTTGGGATGGTGGCGGTATGATACTCATTAGGGGATTAGTCTGCTGATGAACTTATAACTAAATTGATATTGGGAGGTGAAACCTGGTTGGACGATCTCCCCACCTTCTCTCTTGGTCCTGTGCTTCCTTCCTGCCATACCCTGAGTAGTTTCTCCTTGGCCATGATGCCCTGCCTTGGAGCCAGCTGACTATGGATTGAAACTTCTACTTATTATGAATTAAACCTTTCCTGCTCAAAGTTGTGGGTGTCAGGCACTGTATCTGAGCAATAAGAAAATAACTCAGACATGATAAAGAGATTAAGAACCTGGGCTTGTTTGAAGTCAGCCAGGCTGTGTTCAACAGTTGACTGTAAGACTTTAATCAGTTTATCAGAGCTTTTTAATCTTTTATTGTTTTCAACTATAAAATAGAGATAAAAATATGAGCTATTTTAGAGACTCTGAGATTAAATGGGATGATGTGTTTAAAATATTCAGCATAGTGCTTGGCATTCAGTAAGCCAAATGACTCAGGAAAAAATTAGCTTGTTATTAATCTTATTAATAATACTACTATTTTACTTAGGGTGTAAATTAGGAGGTAGAGTTTAAAATAATTGTAGAAACTCTTATAAATCTTTTAAAAACAGATTAAGAGATTAGTATCAATAAATGTATAGAAAATAAAATATGAAACATTAATTTTGTTTTAAGTACAAGAAGTAAGTTAAAAAGTAAAATAAGTTTGATGTTACATTTTGATCAACAATTCAGTTATGTGTTAGTGTTTTCAGTGAAAACAAAGCAAATTTTAGAAACATTATAAAGTGAACTCTCAAGTATCACCTTATTCTATAAATAATCATGACCCTTTTTTGCAATAAAGAATTTTTCCTAACCAAATATTATAGTTTTTATAACATGTAGACTAATAAGTACATCTTTATATGCCTACTTCTCAAGGATAAATTTGGTCATTTGGATTTGGTCATGTGGTTAGAATGTAAAGAAGAAATACAACAAATACAAATGGAAATAATTTACAGAAATATTTTCTTCTATTATATTTCTGTTAGAAAAGAGAAACTGATCTTGGTGAAAAATCTGCTTGACATATAATCCACTGATTTTGTTATAACAATAGTTTTAGACTTTAACATAGGATGTATTAGTTTTATAAATATGCAACTTTTTTTTATATAGTGAAAGACATAACGGAATTTATAACTATTTACTGCAGAGCTACGATATCCCAAACATTTTACTAATATTGTCCCCGGAGGACTAGGTTCCCCAAGGGTGGAGTATATATATATATAAATAATCATCCTTGCATAATATCTAAATTATTTAAATTAGGGTATGATTACTATATAATCATTATACTTTTGATCTTTAATATATTATCGTTGTTCTTTAATGTCATAGTGAGGGATGAGTCATTTATCTTATTAATAAAAATAACCTTACATATAACTTATATGTAATAAAAAGCATTATGCAGTAGGGATTGGAGAACCAACTGTGTTATTGTCATGCTGTGTCACTCTTGGGAAGTTTTTGGCCTCTTTGGCTTTCCGTTTACTCATCCACAAAGCAAAATAATCTCTAAGGTCCAGGATAATGCTATCTTCTAAAATTTTTGCCATAATTTAGTATGCCACATTGACTTGAAATCATAAACTCACAATTAGGCATTACTTAATTATTTACAATTTCCTGATTTCATTACTTATTTACAGTTTCCTGATTTCTTTTGATTATTCCAATTCTTTTTTCGTATTATAACAGAAAATGTAGAAAACCACAAAGACATACTGAAATAAATTTGAAAAAATGACCTATTAGAAATACTGCTGCAGAATTACCTTTCCTCTCATTTATTAAGCATTTACTATATAATATTTGCCTAGGGCATTTAGCATCCACATAGTTATTAAGAGATCATTACATTCTCGTCTTTCTTTTATGTACCTCATTATTTTAGGTTACCTAGAAACAAGGTAAAACTTTCCTTTTCTATTACACAGGAATACTCAGAGATTAACTCATTAATATCCAAAAAACTTCACTTACAACACACTCACTCTGAATAAATGGTACTCATAAAGTGAAGGTAAGAAGAGCCCCTAACCCAGAACTTTGAGGCAAAGGAAACCAAAGTGTGCATAAAACCCAGTCATCACCAAAGGTTCCCTAATGTAAGAAGAGGATGTGACGCAGGTGAATGTGTTAAATTAATAGGAAATTTTTAAAGCAATCAGTTTTAGACAAATATCAGTGATGAAGTTAACTCACCTTCTTTTTAGCAACTGTAGCCTGTCCTTCCAAAATAATATCACAGAGAGTTCACCTGCATTTATGATTTCAGTGAAATACAAGTCAAAATATTTCTGACTGCACTGGCAAAAATGCTAGAGTAAATTGCTTCAAAGTGTATCTTGACATTTAGAAAGTGCGCTTTTTAAAAACGGTGTTAATGAGAGGGGAGTGCTTTGCAAAGGTTCACTGGCCAGGAGTAATGTGTGAAACTAACTTTGAATCATGATGATAATAAAGTAACTATTCACTCGGAGACCTGAAAAGAAAAACCTGAGAAGCAACCTCAAGGCAATAATGTAGTAACGGAACATGTGAGAACACGACCTTATAACAAACATGCACATCCATACATTTGTACTGTTTCAGTTATAACACAACTTGACAATTTCACAGCAGCCTTCCAAAATCAAAAAGCAACAGGATAAAAGTAGATGAGAAGAATGTGCAATTTACATATAGGGTTTATTACCATGGTTACAAACTTTCAGAACAGGCCTCTGACACACTGGACTGAGACTCTGCTGAATATCTGTAAAAAAAAAAAATAAATAAAAGAAACTTAATATAGAGATCTGTTCATCTCAAGAAGTATGATAGTACCAGACATGCTTTCTCCAAGGTTAAGTGTTTCTGAAGGCAAAGAAATGCTTCACTACCCCGAAATACTTGAAGCAGTAATGTTATGACTTTTACTTCCCATTTAATTATGCTACTGTAAACTCCACTGGGACAAGGTACATATGGTTCTTTAGATGAGACTTGTCATACTAATCAGGATTTTCGAGGTTCAGTGCATTGATTTGTTAATGTGCTACCGACATCAGCCAACTGGAATGAGTGTCTCTCTGACATTTGTCTTTGCAAGAGATTAAGCAAACTTATGAAACTTCTGAACAGTTGTTGCCCAGAGCATTGCATTCTTGACATATGACTTTAAAAGAATTAGGGGGGAAAAAAGTCCTGGGTCTAGTTCCCCAGAAAGTGAACATGAAACAAGTACCCGGTTCAGCTGTCGGTTTCGGTGTCCTTTTTCTTCGGCGGAAGGCAGCTCCTGACTGCAAGGCCTCTAGCAGACTATCCATCACTCCTGTCTCATCGCCCTCTGTGAAGAGAGAGGCAGGAAATCCCATCAGCCCTCAGGTTACCAGGGAAATGTCAGAGCACAGGCAGAAACTGGTGACCGTACAGAAGAAAAAGAACACGTGCCAGGAAAAAGCCAGCATTTCAAAACTCTAAGTGAATTCTCTCATAAATTAACTAACCTTTAATAAAATCTGTCTCATTAGTGCTTGTGTTACTGTCCACTACAGAGGACCAAGTTACACTGATTCACTTTATAGCACTGCTTTTTATAGTCCAAAGGTATGGGAACTTTAAATTGGATGTGATCTAGTCATCTGTGTCTTGAGTTATCATAAATCATATTTCCCTGGTAGAAATGGGTTATTTTTTAAGGTATCAGTCTCTACTCGAAAACTGATCAAGTGTAGGACAGTGTTTTGGTAGCTGTCATTGAAATTCTGCTGTCTGAACTTATCATATACATTTACATTTTCGTGCTAACTTTTGATGCTCCTAAGGATTGGTATTTTTCATATCAGAGAATTGTCCCAATTCGAAATGATACAGCACAGTCACTACAAACTTTTATAGATGGTATAAAAGTTTAACTTCTATAAAAAAATACATTGTCAAGAATCCAACAGACTATATTCTGATGAAATTGACATTCTGTAGATAATTAACAAAGGAGATATAGAACCAATTCTGCCTACAGATATCAGATTATATAATATTCACACATACTTATAGTTACCAATGCTTAGTATTATTCAAAGGAAGCAGGAGAAAATGCTTCAAAGAAGCTGTTGGCCCAATCCAAATTCAAGGGAATGCTAGGACTCTTTCATCCCTCCAAGAGAGGTTATTTGCAGGCATTTTCTATGAAACTATATGGCTTGAATAACATTACATCTGAAATAACACAGAATTTTTTTTTCTGACTTATTATTTTGTTTTCCTCTTTGAAACATTCCCTTTATAGAGAATAACTAACAACTGAATGCAGCAGAGTACAAATAGCACATTCATTTACAGTTTACAAACAGATATATAAATATAAATATGTATCAGCCGCTTTCCCATCTGGTTCTCTTTCATATTTTTAGCAAAGTACTAAACTTTGTAGGTGTCATCAAAAAAGGTGGGTGAGAAATAGAGTATTTGGAGGCTGTTAATTTACACATATATTTAATTCTAAACTGGATTGTTGGCTATTTTTAATTAGCATACTAAATATTTGAGGCAAAAAATATTTCAGACAGTTTATCAAGTAACTATCTCCAAAAATTTACACTCAAATTTAATTGTGTTTTATCTAAAAAGAACTGCACATAATGCCAAATATTTAAGGGTATGAGTATACTTTGTTGGTAAATGAAAACATGCTAACAAACTAAATTAAATGTTGCAACCTCGTGCACACTACTTACAAAAGGATGACACTATAAAAAAATCTTCAAGTGAAATTTAAACAGAAGCAAATGAACATGCTATCATATTGATAGAATTAGCTATGAGAGGGAAAAAATTAATCCACGAAATTTTAAAATATTTTTAATAGCATACTACTTAATGCAAAAAGCTAAAACTAAAACATGAACTTCCTTCTTAGCAAATTTATTGCTGGTAAAGGTGTTGTTGCATAATAATTGTGAAAAACCATTAGCTGTTTACTGTAACATTGAGCAGCTAGGTAAATATGTCAA
The DNA here is from genome assembly GCF_034190915.1 of Cavia porcellus. Classification (NCBI taxonomy): domain Eukaryota; kingdom Metazoa; phylum Chordata; class Mammalia; order Rodentia; family Caviidae; genus Cavia; species Cavia porcellus. The sequence continues at coordinate 50,333,644 of NW_026947504.1, read as the reverse complement.
TATTGTTTGCAGTAGTGATGGGGGCTGGAGGAAAGGAACTACAAATCTGGAAAAGAAGAAGAGGAAGAACCCTGAAGTATTGGATTGAATTGAGAGGAATCAATTTGGGCTCAAGGATTTAGAAAAAAAATCTTTCCCCAGCTTTGTGGACCTAGTTCAGAAACAATGATACGAATGCATCTGTGTACTTCTTGGTTTCTAAATATCAGAACTCACTAAAAAATCCAGACAGAGAAACAGTTGATTATGGATTTGAGGCCAGGGAAGCATGAATTGAGTCAGGAATATTGTGTGTAGTCAAGAGAGGAAAAGAAGTGCTCAGAAAAAGAGGGGTGTGCCAAAAGGACAGATTAAAGCGTTGTGTTGGCTGAACTAAGACTACTTGAGCTTCAAATAAGGAATGATGAAAGCAGACCATTGCACACACAGTAAGGGAGAGAGAATTATGTATCCACACTGACACTGAAAAAATAAAAACGAAGGATAGAAAAGTGTTATTTATAATGAGGTCTCAACTAGTAGACGTCAAAGATATGAGGATATAAAAATTTGTATTATAACTCACAGAAAGCAATGAATCAGGCAGGTACCATTAATGCTTGCAAAAAGTGGCATATGTAAGGCTGTGAGGAAATGCATATGGAAAAATGTAGTAGATATTACTTTACCCTAATAATCAAATTTGACATAACCAATAATAGGATGCACTGACACTAATTGCTTTCTGAAATGATAAACAACATAACCTGTGTGGCACTTTGTACAGAAATATCTAACCTGCATCTAAATGTAAGGAAACAAACATATGGGGGAGGGAATATTGAAATTTAAAATATTTATCAGGATGAAGGCACATTGCTATTAATCCCCCCTCAAAATACTCCCCCCAGCTTCTAACACACTCATTCCCCGTCATTGCCATTTTCTGAAGCAATCCTGAAAGTCCTTTTTCAAGTCTTTAGTAGGCTCCGTGGTGGTTGCTGCGAAGTTGTGAATCAATTCAAAACACTTACTTCTTGCAATCATTTTGACTTTGGGGAAAGTTGCACGGTGCCAGATCCACTGAATCGGGGCATGAAGACCACCAAAATGCTTTCATGAGGCTGCTTTTCCACTGGATGGCATTTGGCAGCAGCACTTACTGTATTTTGGTCACATCTCCTAAAGGCACTCACAAAAGAGGACTTACAAAACTGCTCCAGAAAGTGGCAAGAAAGACAGGAAAAGCATGTTTCAACAACTGAAGGAGTATTTTGAGTGAAGTTATGTCAGTGCAATGAATTTTTATTTAAACATATGATGTATTTTTTGGATTAGTTCTTATACAAGTCCAAAGTAAGGAATATTCAGTGACATTAACAAGTGCTCAAAATCATGACCAACAGGTAAGACTATGAAAAATAGAGCAAAAGAGAAGAGAGAGGAAAATGCTAGGAACTCACTGTTCTAGGTTAAAAGAGACTAAGGGGACATGATAACTAAATATAGAAGTTCCTAGATTGTAAAAATTCATAAATGACATAATGGAGGAAATGTGAATATAGACTAATATGAGGTATTCTGTGCCAATCTCAAACTATCAGCATATTATCACTACATAGGATAGGTTCATTATTCTCAGGTGATACATGGCGACATATTCAGACTCATTAAGCAGCTCACATATAGTCCTGTTCTCCACTTCATGCCTTCAACCATGCTGTTCCTCTGCCCAGAATATCTTCCTGCCTCCTTCACTGTGGTAGCTCTTCTCTTTCCTTCAAGGCAGAGGATTGAGAATCCTCTCCTGACCAATGGGGCTCTACTGATGCCATCTATGTCACAGTGTCATTAGTACACAAAGCAATAACTTGGAAAGAGAGTAAAAGACCTGCTTTTGCAGAACAAGGGAGAAAAAATAAGGAAGAGCAAAATAGGGGCACCAGGAAAGGGAAGGGGACAAAAGCAAAATGAGTTAAAAAAAAAAAAATTCCTAGTATTTGGTCCCAGTGCAGCCAGTTGGGATTGTAGCAGAGGAAATTAACTTCAGCAGACAACAGTGGCCAAGGAACTGATAGCAAAGCTGTTGTTGGGTCATTTGTAAAAACAATTGTTGATATTTTCAGCTTAGATTTTAGCAATAGTAGTAACAGATATGCAAAAGTCCTTAGGGGTAAAAGTATGTATTAATTCCTAAAAGTGCAATGCCTGATATGAATTGCTCTGGTCTGAATTTGGTATCCCTCCCAGATGAGTAAATTGGTACTTAACTTCCAAATGGGATAGTATTAGGAGACAGAGTCCTTAGGAAGTGAGTAGATTGTGACACTGGAGCTCCCATGAATGTGGTTCGCACCATTGTAAAAGGAGGGCCAGGGAGCCCCATTCTTTCCACTGAGCACAGATTCAGCAGGAAAGTGCCACGTGGTAAGAGGGTGAGCTCTCTGCACACATATAAGTTACTGATGCCCTGATCTTGGTCATCCCACCATGCACAACCACAGGCCAATACGTTTTCATTGTTTACGATAACTCAGAACACAGTGTTTTTGTTGTAACAGCAAAAACATGCTTAGATAGTAAATGAAGAATATTTACCTTTTAGCAATACCTCAAGTGGTTAGCTGTGATATACTTGCAGTGAAAGGCAGGCTAGAGAAGTAAGAGTACATAAGATGAACACAAATGGGGAGAGAACATAGGAATTAAATCAGGTACTTACCAAGAATGTGGTAATGTGTAAAATGAAATAGTAGTAACAGTATGTAATCTAAAGTGAAGAAACAAGTATAGACCAGAAGAAATAACTAAGAATAAAAATGGATTTCCTCAGGAAGCAGGAGAAGAGGTAGAGCTGTGAGTCTAAATACTCACTTTAGAAATTTGAAGACACTGAATCAATAAATACAATTTTGTTGTTGCTTGATTTAATTCATGAAAAGGAAAAGAGGGCTGATGACAAGAAGATGAAGGAAAAGATGGGTTCTGGAGCTATGGAATGTACCTCTGGGAAAGACAGGAAGAAAGATTAGATGGTACACAATACGATGAGTGCTGTGGTACATCACTGGGTGAGGCCCAGAATACCTCACAGTGGGAAAGTGGTCAGCCCATCCTATAGACACTGAAGCCTTACAGAAGCATTCAGAGAGCACTGGGGAGGGGAAGCCCTGCTAACAGGTCAGAACAGCTGCACTAGGCAGCGTTTCTGGAGGAAAAGAAACATCATTGCTCCCAGAGCTCAAGAGCCGGCCCAGAGCCCAGCCACACTAGGCTATGCTCCCCTGACAGGTTTCAGGCCTGCCCAGGACACACCCAGCAACCTTCTCCAGAACGGGAACCAGGAAATTCATCTGGTGGCTGGGGTGAGTCCCAGTGTCATCCCAAGCCAAGGACATTGTGTTAAGATCATTGCTCCCAGAGCTCTAGGAGCCTCCCAGAGCTCAAGGAGCCGCCCAGAGCCCAGCCACTCTAGACTCGCCTTGGGAGGTTTTGTAGCCTGAGTAGACTATCCCCATGACCTTCTTCAATTACTGGTGTGGAGAGCAGGTGAAGTGAGTTTCAGGGCATTGGTCTTTGCCTGGGGAGAGCTTTAGCCCATCATCCACAGTGGGTAGGTGCCTGCCCAGCTACCTGGAACACTGAAGGTAGCACAGGAAGGCCTGAGGGCCTGACTGCACCACGCCCAACAATCTCCATTCAGTCCCAGGAGCCGAGCCCACAGGAGACACATCCAGGAGAAGCCTTAGGAAAGCACTTGAAACACAAAAATACAGGAAAATGACAAAACGAAAGACCAAAATGCGATCTCAAAACTCCAGCCCATCCCAAAAAAGCCTAGGAGCCATGCACATAGAGGAAAATGTATGCCATACACCTGAAATGCCTGTAATAATAGCAACTGAAATAAAGAAGCAACTCCAGGAAGCTTTAAAGGAATTCAAACTAGAAATAATCTAGCAGGTAAAAGAAAAAAATGATAAAAGTAAATAAAGAGACGCTGAACACATCTAAAGAAGACACAGTTTAAATATTACAGGAACAAAACAAAAAGAATCCCTGGATGAACAATTTAAAACACAAACAGAATGCATGAAGCAGATTCAAGGAGATATACAGGAAATCAAAAATTCCATTGAAAGTTGTCAAAACCGACTCAATGGAAGTGAAGATAGAATTTCAGACGTCGAAGACAAGATTGCAGCTAATAAACAAGAAAGGAAGATCTTTTAAAAACAAGGATTCAGGAAATAACAATTCAACAGCTGCAAGATGATGCAAAGAAAAACAACATAAGATTAATAGGGAAAAATGAAAAAGAAGGGAACAGTACAAATGATATCAAAAGGCTATTCACAGAAGTCATAGCTGAAAATTTCCCAAACATAAGAATGGAAACTGAAATCAGGATCAGTGAAGCATACAGAACTCCAAATAGCCATAACCAAAATAAAACTACACTCAAATATAATAATCACCATCCCAGAAATCCAACTTAAGAATAGAATACTAAAAGCTGTCAGAAAAAAAGACAGATGACCTATAAAGAAAAGCCTATCAGAATCACAGCAGACTTCTCAACACAAACAATGAAGACAAGAAGAGCATGGAGTGAAGTATTTCAGATCCTAAAGGAAAATGATTTTCAATCTAGACTAATCTACCCTGCAAAACTGTCCTTCAAAATGGATGGAGAAATAAGATACTTCCATGACAAAGAACAGCTGAAGAACTTCATGATCACCAAGCTAACCCTGCAAAGAATACTGAAACACAGTTTAGATATACTTAGGAAAAAAACCACTAAGCAAAGCAGACAAACAGAAAGATAAAGACGCAACAGCAGAAAGATAACATGTCAATAATATGCCAACATATAACAGTTATAACCATTAATATAAATGGACTCAATGCACCAATTAAAAGAACCAGACTGGCAGAATGGATCAAGAAACAAAATCCAATCATATGCTGTCTACAAGAAACTCATCCAACCCAAAAGAATACTCACAGACTGAAAGTCAAAGGATGAAAAACAATATATCTTGCAATAGGAATGCCCAAAGAAAGCGGGGTTAGTTATTCTTTTTGCAGACAATGTGAACTTCAAACCAATAATGATCAGAAAACAGAACGAATACAAATAAATAACCTGATGTTACAGCTCAAACATCTAGCAAAAGAAGAGCAAGTCAAGCCCAAAGCCAAAAGAAGAGAGGAAATTATAAAAATCAGAGCAGAAATTAATGCAATAGAGACTAAGAAAATAATCCAAAGAATCAATGAATCAGAGAGTTGGTTCTTTGAAAGAATAAATAAAATTTGTAAGCCCTAGACAACCTTATTAAAAAAAAAGGGAAGAAAAAGCTCAAATTCATGCAATATGGAATGAAAAAGGCAAAATCACTACAGACTCTGCAGAAATACAGAAGATCATCAACACCTATTTTGAAAACCTCTATTCTCATAGGTTTGGTAACACAGAAGAAATAGACAGATTCCTAGAAACATATGAAGTACCAAAGCTAGGTGGAGAGATGTAAAACTACTGAATAACCCAATTTCTATTAATGAAATTGAAAATGTAACTAAGTCCTTACCTACACAAAAGAGCCTAGGCCCAGACAGATTCACTGCAGAATTCTACAAGAAGTACAAAGAAGACTTAATGCCGACACTCCTGAAACTGTTCAATGAAACTGAAAGGGAAGCAAACTGACTAAGTCATTCCTGGAAGCAAATATTACCCTAGTACCAAAACTGGAGAAAGACCCAACAAAAAAAGAGAACTACAGGCCAATCTCCCTAATGAACACAGATGGAAAAATCCTTAGTAAAATATTGCCAAATAGAATGCAGCAAATCATCAAGAAGATTATACACCATGACCAAGAGGGATTCAACCCAGATATGCAGGGATGGTTCAACATACGTAAATCAATAAATGTAATTCAGCAAATTAATAAAACCAAAAGTAAAAATCACACAATCATTCCTATAGATGCAGAAAAAGCTTTTGATAAAATCCAACATTCATTTATGATAAGAACCTTACAGAAAATTGGAATAGATAGTCTTTACCTCAATATAATAAAGGCCATCTATGACAAACTAACAGCCAGTATCATACTAAATGGCCAAAAATGGAAGGCCTTTAGTTTAAAATCAGGCACAAGACAAGGATGTCCCTTATCACCGCTCCTACTTAAATAGTAATGTAAATAATAGGAAGAGCAATTAGACAAGAGAGAAAAATAAAAGGGGTAAAGATAGGAAAAGAAGAAGTTAAGTTATCATTATTTGCAGATGACATGATACTCTACATAGAAGAATCCCAAAACTCCATTGAAAGACTCTTAGACATAATAAATAAGTTCAGCAAGGTAGCTGGATAGAAAATCAATACTCAAAAGCAAATTGCTATACACTAATAACAAGATCACAGAGAGAGAAATAAGAGCAGCCACACTCTTCACACTAGCAACCAAAAAAATGAAATATTTAGAAATTATTCTCACGAAAGAAGTGCTTTATACCTATACAAGGAAAATTATAATACACTAAACAAAGAAATTGAAGATGATCTCAGAGAATGAAAACACATCCCTTGCTCATGGATAAGAAGAATAAATATTGTAAAAATGGCCATTCTCCCAAAACTCTTATACAGAGTCAATGCAATCCCAACAAAATACCATCAACATAGCTCATAGATCTCCAGAAATCACTCCCAAAATTCACCTGGAGTGAGAAGAGACCTACAATAGCAAGGACAGTTTTAAGCAGCAAAGGCAAAGCAGCAGGCATCACAATCCCTGACTTGAAGTTATACTACAAAGCAACTGTAGTAAAATCAACATGGTACTGGAATCAAAACAGAGCTGAAGATCAATGGAATAGATTAGAACATTCAAGCACAACTACAAACACAGTCAACCACATTATCTTTGATAAAGGAGCCAAGCACGTTCACTGGAAGAACAGTCTCTTTAATAAATGGTGTTGGAAAAACTGGCTCTCCACATGCCGAAATCTAAAACTAGACCCATGCTTATCACCATATACTAAATTAAAATCTAAATGGGTCAAAGATCTGAATATTAAAATGGAAACACTAAATCTATTGGAAGACAAATTCAGTAAAAACCTTGAAGACACAGGGGTAGGTAGACAATTCATGAACAGGACTCAAACCACATGGAATCAATAACTGGGATCATTTCTTATTAAGAAGTTTCTGCATGTCAAAAGAAATCTCCAGCATAGTGAAAAGAAAACTCACAAACTGGGAAAAAAATCTTAGTGAACTCTCCCTCAGACAAAAGACTTCTGTCTAAAACATATATAAAGAATTTAAAAAAATCAGACCCCCAAAATTCAAAGATCCAATCCAAAAATGGGCATCTGAGATGAATACACAATTCTCAGATGAAGAAATACAAATGGCAAATAAATACATGCAAAAATGTTCATCATCATTACTCATTGAGAAATGCAAATTAAAACCACACTGAGATTCCATCTCACTTCAGAAAGAATGGCCAGAATCAAGAAAACCACCAACAACAAATGCTGGAGAGGCTGTGGGGAAAAAGGAACTCTCCTGCACTGTTGGTGGGAGTATAGGCTTGGTGCAATCACTGTAGAGGTCAGTCTGGAATTTCTCAAAAACTTGGGATTGGAAGTCCCATTTGACCCAGCTATTCCACTTCTAGGCATATTCCCAGAAGAACTGAAAGCATCATACCACAGTGATGTATGTGCACCCATGTTTATAGTAGCACAATTTGTAATAGCCAGATTGTGGAAACAACGTAAGTGTCCATCAACTGAGGAATGGATAAAAAAGTTGTGGTATTTTTCTACAATGGAGTATTACTCAGCTATAACGAATGATAACATTGAGATAATTATAAAGCATGGGCACAGCTTGAGACCATACTCATAAGTGAAATAAATGAAACCCACATGTATAAATACCGAGTAGTCTCCCTAGTGTAAGAAATGATAACAACAAAAAAGTATGTGGTAATCATGATTCCCCATTATATTGCTTTGAAGCCTTACAATGTTTTCATTCACTAATGGTTTTATTCTGGGCTGTTTGATTTTATTGTCTGAGATGGTATAAACAGCTATTTTGGAGAAAATAAGACATTGTAACAGCTAGTGCTGATTTAATATCATCTTGTTTTGAAGTCCCATTAAGCTTTTGTTCTTCTGTCTCCATCGGTCTTAATTTGTTGTATCTTATTGGATTTTATTATATGTGATAATATAAACAAAAACTCTTATAGACAAGGAGATAATACAGAAACCATTGTTCGTTTTCTGTTAGTTGGTTCTAAATACCTGTAATACTCTCATTCTCTTCAATGGTTTTACATTGTCTTTATATGTTTGACTCTACAGTATATGAAGTTACACTCAAATATTTCAAGGAAAGAGACACTATGGTAACTACTTTTATGTCGGGATATCTTGTGGTGAAACACTATGTTGCTTAAATGGTTATGTTCTGACCTGCGCTGTTTTGTTGTTATGTCCTCTTTTATCTCAATCTGCTTTTTTATTATTTATTTTATTTTTATCTTTTTAATTAAGGGAAAAAATAAATAAAAATAGTAGGATGTATTATAGTAACCCACTTTGATTTCCTATTAACTTGATTTGAAACCCTGTATTTCTCTCACCATCCTGTTTTGACTGATTTTACTCTATTGTGTTTTGCTTGATAGTACCAAGTTTGAGAGTACAGGCAACAACTTGAAAGAAGTATGATTCACTATGATGCCCAGTCTGGTTTGACTATTATCTTCTTTTGAAGTCCTGTAATGTCTCCAATGTTTTGGTTTTATTGGTTTTGTTCTTTACTGTTTTGTTCAATTTTATTATAACTGATAATATAGGCAATTCTTTTTAAGATAGCAAGACACATTATGGTAACCATTGTTGATCACACTGTATTCTGTTTTTATATTATGTACTATGTCCATCCTTATGATTTGACTGACTCTGTTCTGTTATGTCACATTTGGTTTTATTCTCTTCAAAAAAAAAGTAATAAGAACTTTAGGAGTAATAAAACCCAAAATGTGTAAATGTTATTGTAAAAAAGAGAGGAAGACAAAGTGCTCTAAAGGATACAACTGCAAGTATGTTTAGGTATGTAAGATAGATGACCATATTACTAAGTTTTGTTGGGTCATTAAACAGAACTGTCTGCAGTCTCTTTATATGCTTTCATTTTGTATCTTGAACTGTTTCTAAGATGACAGTATGTAATCTATTAACTAGTGATTTCCTACTGTTTATTTTTTTTGAAATTCTGTATTACTTGTACCCTTTCTTTGTGTTTTTTTTTTTTCTTTTTCTCCTTAAACAAAAAAAAAAGCGGGGGGGATAGAAACATCTGAGAGAATTCAGGTAAGAGCAGCAGAGCGAGCAGGGTCCTGAAGGGGTAAAGCTGAAAAGGCAGGCTGATATCCCCTCACCAAGAGCTAAATCAATCTACTATGCCGTTTGGATTTCATCTTTACAACATCTATTACTTAACGCATTTAAAGCTAGGAAGTAATGGTCAAATCTGTTCTAGTATCACTAAGAATAGACAGAACAGAGTAGTGTAAATGAGAGGCATGTTTAGTGATGTATTTCTAGGCAAAATATAAGTATAGGCCCAATAAGTAAAGGCCCAAGTAATGTAAAAAAAGATGAATAGAAAAATCTTTGTCTATATTTATGCAAATATTATAAAGGAATAAAGTTGAGACTGATTTTCAGGTATCTAATTGGCCATCTGGATATATGTCGATTAACACTTACCATGTACACAAGCATCTTTGGTGGCACAATGGGCTAAACCTGAAAAACAATTCAGATTGTGGTGTGTTCAGATGCCATGACCTCTCTAGGTGCAGGTGACTGACTCATGGTATTTAAAAGGTTAATGAATTTCAGGTTTAAAATTTGGGGGAGAGAAGTAGGTTATGCTACAAGATTTAACTCTGAAGCACACAAGTTACACCTGAAACTAAGGAAAAGTCTAAAAGCATATAAAATGTTAAAAAAAAAAAAAAGCCTCCCTCCAACACAGGGTAAGAATTGAACCCAGCACTTTCATGTTGAGTTATATCTCTAGTCTTGTTATTTGGAGAGTTGTCTAAGTTACTTGGGTTGAGCTAGAATTTGGGATAGTTCTGGGCTGTCTCCTCAACAGCTGGGATTACAAGAGATGCACCACTACACTCAGCTCAGAAAACAAGCTTAAAGTTGAGCAACTTAAGATTTGAATACTGGCTTTAGGCAAATTACTTAAACTTGTTATACTCTGTCTTCCCTCCTTAAAATGTGAAGAATGGTACCTACCTCAAAGTTGTTAGGAGGATGAAAGGAGATAAACCAGGTACAACTCTCAGCAGAGTGGCTAGCACACAGTAAGAGCTTAATAGTTAACTTTTGTTGTGTTAAGAATATTATGGTAAAGCAAGAGCTACCTTTTAAGGAGCGTGTGCAGGAAAGAGATCGGAAGTGACAAGATAAACTAACACATAAAAGGGTTTTAAAATGGGTGTGGTGGTGCTCGCTTATATTACAACACTGGAGAGGTAAGGCAGGAGGATCACTGTGAGTTTGAGGTCAGCATGAGCTGCACAGTGAGCTCAAGGCCAGCCTGAACTGCACAGTGAAATCCTGTCTACCAAAGAACTCCCCCACAACAAAAAAGGTGGGGGCACTAAGAAGCAGACTATTTTCAACCTGTGACCATCTTCTACTGTTTATCTTAGATGTTCTTTCTTACTGCTTGCCGTCTCCAAGGTGTCCTGATGTAGGTTAAGTCTTACCTCATTCTATCTAACTTACAGAATTGATAAAGAATACAACCTGAAATTTTGAGTGGGAATATAGAAAGAAAACTGTCCCCTTGAAGAATTGTTCTAAGTACGTAACTAACATTCAAAACTTATAGAATCACAGTTTAACCCTTCCAAAAAAAAAAAAAAATGAGACTACTGCTTTAGTATAGTTACATGAATTATTATTCTATGCTGCTGATGACAAAGCTTTTCAGGAACAGGTTACGTGGCTTTTCTTGGTAACCCAGTTCAGTCTTTAGGCATCTAGAACAAAGCTCAAAGTACTATTTAAACCAGACAGAAAAAAGACAGGAATAACTTAAAGTCTTTGAACGTGTCTTATTTCAGATATGAAACTGAAAATTCAGTCAGCGGAGTTAGAAAGCCAATTTAAATAAAATGATAGAACACTTCTCTAAACTCTGTAATTAAATAACTGGCTCCATCATAGGAAGTGTAATTCTACGGGGAAATCCCCAATAGTTTAATATTTCCACTTTTTCTCCTTTATTCATAATTTGTACCACTCAAATAGTGCCTGCTATAAGTAAAATCTGGAGAATTTACAAAGAAGTCCTCGCATGAGAGAATTTCTGATAATCATATTCCTTTTTCTCACCAGTTATATGACTCTTAACAACTATCTTCATCTCTGTGAACCTCCTCAAACCTATCAAATGGGGACAGTAATAGCACTTACCTCAGAAGGATGTTTGAGGGTTGACTTAATATATGTAAAGTATTTACTGACTCCAACACGGCAGGGGTTAATAAACATTAGTTGTTACTATTTAATGTCATGATGCCTATCATTCATGTGTATGTCACATTCCTGATGGCCCTATGTAAATTATCCAATCCCCATCCTCTCCTCCTTGTCTATTTCAATTAATGGGCTGGAAAAGCTACAAATGTTACAACCTAAGGCTCCCTTTCAGCGTAGCTCAGGTAGTCATGTGATGTGACACTATCCAGAAAAGCATAAGTGGACAACTGCTAGGTTTTAGAAATAAAATGTTGATAACCATTCCCCCATTCTCATTGTAAATACAGACTGGAATTGGGATAGCCATGAGTGGTAACACAGGTTTATGCTCTCTTCTTCCTGTATCTAACATGCTTGGGTTGTTGGTGGTCAACACTGAGATAACAGTCAGTCTCTTATTTACTCTAGGAAATACAGAAGGCTCTATTTTCCAGTTTAAGTGAAAAATATTTTACAGATATATCAGATATATAAATCACAATTATATGATAACATTGTATTTAGATTTGAATTTAAATAATTCATGTTTAAATAAATGCATTTATAAAATATTCATAAAAGAAATACATTTTTTTAACATGGTCACTGCAGCCTTAACAAAGAAAAAAAAAAAGATGTTCTGGATTATTATGGATAAACCATTAATTCAGCTCTTTATAACAACCAGGAAAAAAATAGTAATATAAATATACTGTACAAATTTCTATAGTTTTGCTATAAGTTTTAATTTCAACATTTCTTATGATTTAGCTTCTGTAGTAAGAAATTGATATTACCATTATAGTTATTTAGTTTAATTCATACATTTAAATTATCTTCTGGAGTTTAAAGTTAAGTTTTTAACTAAAGTTTAAAAGAACTCATGTAAACAAATGACAAAAATTCTTGGAAAACTACTGCAATAACAAGAGGATAACTATCTTTAACCTGTGAAAGTGCAAGCCTCAAAATCAACTATCTATAATCAATGGGTGAATTTATTTTTACAAAATATTACAGCACAATGTTTGGTTGTATTAAGCAGATGTGCCACACTAAGAAAAAAATTAATATTAACAGGGTAGCATTTCCCTCAGTCACAGTCTGAAAAGTCAAAAAAGTCAGAGAAAATGAGGCCCAGAGGGAGCCTTGTGATCATGTGCACCTGAGGGTGGAGGGTCACATGAGTCTGGGCAACACAGTATGTAACACACACTCCTCTTATTGATTCATATCAATTAAACCTCAAAAGTTAATTCATGATAAACATGGCCTTTCAAAGCAGTAGGGGGTAAAAAAATGTTCAGTAACCACTGTGGTGACAACAGTCTATTTCACCTTACTACTGACATCAAAATGAATTCCAAGTGAATGAAACATTTCAAAATCAGATTAAAAGTAGAGCAGACAGTATGGAGACACCTGTATTCATTAGTAGTTGTGGAATGGGAAGACCTTCCTGAATAGAAAACCACCTTAAAACTTAACAGTAATATAAATATCTAAAAATCAAAAGAGGAACCAGGCAATCTGTCTCTGCCTGCAGGGCGCCACCACCTGAAGGCCCTTCCCTCTGCATGCCCAGCACGGGCCAAAGGAGGCAAACAGATCCACCTCTGCCAGCTGTGCGCTGTCACCAAAATGCCACATCCTAAAGGTGGCCAGCAGGAGCAGGGACACTCAGCCAGGTAAGTTCTGTGTAACCTTAGGGCACAATTTGAGACCTTTTTTTCCCCCTTAGATAGCCACCATCCACTAGCAAAATCAGACAGACATACTCCTGAGTGGTTGCCACCACTGTGGGAGTCCCAGTGCAGACACACAGGCTGAGACACGTGCACCCCTGATCATCAGCAAGGCCCCAAAGTAGCTCTGGAGAAGTCCACTCCACACCCACCTTCCTCCCTGTAAATCTGGAGTTAGAGGAACCCAGGTGCCTATTCCATCCCCCTACACTACCTAGGGGAAGCCAAAGTGGGAGGTGCCTGGGGCTCCACAACCAGCTTGTTGGGAGGAACCCAGGAGAATGTCAAGACAAGGAGCAAAAGGCAAACTCAGACCAACAGCCTACATACAATAACTCTGGGAGATAGCGTCATGGAAGAAAACAGAAGTCACACATCTGAAATCTCTGAGAAGATAGCAACTAAAGTAAGGAAACAACTTCATGAGATTGTAAAAGCAGTCAAATCAGAAATAATGTCCCAGGTAAAAGAAGATATCCCAAACATACTGAACGAATTGTTCAGCAGGTCTAAAGAAGACATAGACAATAATAAAGAGGAGTATAGGAAAATGATGGAAACCTTGAATAATGTACAAAGGAATTACAATGCGTGAAACAGATTCAAAGAAATGCAGGAAATTAAAAATTCAAACGAAAGCTGGAAAAACTGCTTGAAAGAGACTGAAGATAGACTTCTAAATCTTGAAGACAGGATTGCAGCTATTGATTATGAAAGGGAAGATCTCTTAAAAATAACATGGAATTAGGAAATAACTACTCAATGGCTCCAAGATGATGCAAACAAGCATAACTTAAGAGTGACAGGTGTAGGTGAAGAAGCAGGAGTCAAAACAAATGAAATTAAAAGAATATCCACAGAAGTAATAGAAGAAAACTTCCCAAACATGGGAAATGGATCTGGCATGCAGATAAGTGAAGCATACAGGACTCCAACTATCCATAACCAAAGTAAATCTACACCCAGACATATCATAATCAAGATCCCAGAAATTCAGCACAAGAGAGAATATTAAAAGCTGTTAGAGAAAAGAGACAGATCACTTGTAAAGGCAAGCTAATCAAAATCACAGCAGACTTGTCAACACAAACCATCACGTCATGAAGAGTTTGGAGTGACGTGTTCAAATCCTAAAAGAAAACAACTTCTAACCCAGATTGATCTACCCAGAAAAACTATCTTTCAAAATTCATGGAAAAATAAGATACTTCTATGATAAAGAACAATTTATGACTACCAAACCAACTCTACAGAGAGTGCTAAAGAATTTTCTAGGGAGAGATAACGAAGACCATGGTTCCATGAGCAGCAGCAGAGGAAGACTGCCAAACAAGATAGGCAATTGAATGAAAGGAAAAAGTGAAGGGCAAACAACAGGAGGATAGCAGAGCAGGGACAAACCAATGTATGCCAGTTGCAACCATTAATGTAGACAGCCTCAGGTGAGCAATAAAAGAAACACAGGGAGACCAAGAAACAAGATCCATTGATATACTGTATACAAGGAACACATCTAACTGGAAAGGAAATTCATAGACTAAAAATCAAAGGAGCAAAAACAATTGTTCCATGTGACAGGAGACAAAAAAAAAAAAAAAAAAAAAAGGCAAGAGTAACTTGCCCATAAACCACACAATGCGGTATTTTCATGCAGTGGAAAGCTACTCAGCTATAAAGTGGAATAATCTAAAGGCTCCAGTAGGTAAATGGACACAACTGGAGATCATGTTCATGGTCGAAACAGTTTGAACTCATGCACATAGGTGTGAACCCTAGCCTAAGAAACAGGAGTTAATGGGATCCAAAAGCAAAATAGTTAACGTAAGAGTAAAGGAAGGAAACACCTGGGAGGGAAAGGTAGAAACTACTGTCTATTTCTTATTGTCTTATCTTGAACTCTTGTATTGTTTACACAATTTTGTTAAGTTTGGCTTTGTTCTGTCTTGTTTTGTTAGATTTTATGCTGTCAGATGGTAGGGGCAGCTATTTTGAATATTTTATGGTAATCATGGTTTCCTATTGCTATGAAGTCTTATGATGCATTCATTGATTGGTTTGATTTTGTTATGTGTGATGGCATGAACAGCTATTTTGAAGAAAACAAGATGTTTTCTTCAAACATCTTGTTTTGAAGTCCTATCATGCTCTTGTTCTTCTGTTTGGACTGTTTTTATCCTGTTGTGTCTTATTTGATTTTATTACATGTGATGGTATAAACAAATTTTTTAAGGAAAATGAAATGTAGCCACTGTTCATTTCTTTGTTATTTGGTTTTGAATGTCCTGTAGTGCTTTCATTCTCTTGGATGGTTTTATACTATTTTGTTATGTTGATAATACTGTGTGTGAAGGTATGCTCAACTATTTTGAAGAAAAGAGACATTACAGTAGCTACTGTTGCTATCTGGTTGTCTTGTTGTAAAATGCTGTGTTATTTGCATTGTTCTGTTCTGATTTGCTTTATTCTGTTCTCTTTTGTTTTATTCTCTTTAAGAATACAAAATTTTTTAAAAAAATCAAAGGAAATAGTAAGAACAAAGTCTACTCAAGAACTCCAAATAAAAAAACTAAAAAATGTCAGAAACACAGTAGTTCTAAAGGATTTTCTTAAAATTAAAAAATAAAACAACACTCATGATTCCGTAAAAAAAGAAGAAAAAAAGGCCCATAAATGAGCAAATGAGTACTCATCTGTCTGCTACAGTTTCAGTGTTCATGCACCCTCCAAGTTCACAGGTGCAATCCTAATCCCCAAGGTGATGATATAACACGTAATGAGATCACAAGGACAGGTCCCTCATGAACAGGGCTGATGCCCTTCTAAAATCGACTTCAGAGAATCACTATTGTCCCTTTTTACCATGTGAGGACAGTTAAGAGTCTAGGTCAGAGACCCTCACCAAACCATGATGTGGTGATCTCAGACTACCTAGTTTCCAGAACTGTGAGAAATAACTTTTTATTCTTTGTAAGTTACCCTCTTGAATGTATTTTGTTATAGCAGCCTAAATGGAAGCATTTTACATGTGACACAAACCTCAATCTCATTTACAATTAAAGTAATTTCAAATAAATCAAAGAAATCTTTCTATTTACTAGTGTGGCAACAATTATAAATTAGAATGGTGTCAGTAAATGCTTGAGAAAACAGGTCATTCATATATTGTTGGATACAAGTAAAAAACTAATGCAATGTACTTAGAAGGTACTTTAGCAATGTTCATCAGAAATAAAATTATACATACATATGAAAGAATTTTAATGTAAGAAAATCATTCTACATATATAATTCACATGTGTGCAAAAGCATATATAGAAGAATGTTCATTATGTTGTTTGTAATAACAGGAGACTAGAAACAAACTAAATACTTATATACATAAGGGAATAAGTGAATGATATCCATAAACCATATAGGTTGAAAAGTGAAAAAAGTAATGAATATATATATTTCTATGGACCATCTCCAAAATATAGTAAGCGAAAAAAAAAAAATCCTTGTTTTATCACTGAAGACACCAAGTGAAGACCTGCAGCTACTTATAGCTATGTAGTTGGATAGGTTTTCTCACCTCCATTTTAGGTGCTCCATTATAACGTGCTAAACAAAGGTACTACTTAATCTCTTCCAGTAATGAATGATTATTAAGATGATTCCTGCATATTTAAGTACTCAAATCTGAAGACCTTGTACATTGTGACCCAGTCTAACAATTAGCAAAGGAAGTAAAATTTGAAAGCCAGTATTAATTCTCTGGCAAGAAGAATGTTTGCCATACTTGGAACTGTGTGTTAAGTAGAATCTTGGGTGCCAAACAGATGCTTTCAAAAGCACAGAATGTCAGGGCAAAAAAGAATGTATCTATATAAATACATATGTAGATGTGAAAGAATAACCACATTTAACAAGATGTGACACTAACACAAAGTAAATAGCCATGATCCTTTAATGACACAGTAATTCAGAGGAAAAGGTTAATTATATGGACTACCACCTCCACTTCTGAGAGGAAGCTCCCCACACTGATCACCCACTCTCTAAGAAATAACCTTAAGCTTGGCAAATGTTTATGTACTTCCCACTAAAACTGTATTAGGATGTGTCTTAGATGTGTTTAAATATTTTTTATGTTAGTGAATTAGGGAAGACTTTTCAAGGACTATTTTTGGTAAATTTTTTGAACAAAGAATGAAATGATTTCAGATAATAAAAATACCTTAATTCAATGTAAAAAAAGATCAGAATAAGGAGGAGGTAGGGGCTAAAGAAGAACATCAGTAATTTCAGTCTTTTTCAAGAAAAGCTGGGATAAATGGACCTGAGGCTATGTGGTGCTCACAAGTGGGCCTGCTGCCTGGCATGCCACAGGGGGCTAGCAGACCCCCACAGCCCTCCTCTGACAGACCATATGGTCCACTCTGGAGGAAGGCAAAAATAAGGTCAGGAAGGCGAGCTGTGGGAGCTTAGATTCAAGGCTGAAGAACTGCCATGGAATATTTTTGAAAGGTGTGAAATAATCAAAACAGTACTTCACTATGATTAAAGCTGGCATGGTGTGAAGGTGTCAAGCCTGGGTGACTGGGAAAATGGTGGAATCATTAACCCAAAATAAGAACATGAAAATCAGGTTTTAAGTGGAACATGATAAGTTAGGTTTTAAATGAACTGACTTTGCGGTGCTGGCAGAATACTCAAACTGTTTTGTTCAAGAAGTAGTTGGAAACATAAAACTATAAAATCTGAAGTTCAACTCCAGAGATACGCATTAAAAAGCTTCTGGCCCGTTCCTATGGGACTTGCAGTCTAAATGATTTTCATATTTAATTAGTGACTACCTGTGTGATGAGTACTACACAGGAGCAGTGGGGTGCCAGGAGACTGCTTAATACAGGGGGGATGGAGATTTAAGGCAGAGCTGTGGCTGCTCAGTGACTGCCTGAGGAGTTGTCTGTTCCCGACTGCATTTTAAATTTTTGAAGATGTTTAATTTGTACTTTAAAACACAGAACCCAATAGATAACACCATATATCATAGAAATTTGTGTATTAGCATTTTGAGTGTTAAAAATCTTCTTAAAGTGCATTTCACTGCTGTCAACTTTGTCTAAGCTAAATAATTTAGAAAAAGCCATTTCTCAATTCATTTCTAATATGAACTTGCCCAAAGTACTGCAAATACGCATCTTTTGCTTCATTTCTTTAAAAAAGTGTATGTATTCTGCCAAAATACGGTGTTTGATCTCTGTACCTTCCCCAATCATATGCATAAATTGTCTTGTTAGTATTAAAAATCCTAGGAAGTATAAGAGCAACTTTTTTTTTAAAGAAACGAAATCAGCAAGGCCAATAAGGCCAATAATAATGAGTAGAAAATGGGAAATAATTGACATGCTTCAGAAGGAAGGAAATAACAGCGGGGATGAAAATGGGAGACAACTGAACTTTCAATGAACTCTTTAACAAATGCAAACCAAAAAAAACTCCAAACCCCAAAAAACTCAATAAAACCCTGGAGACAAAAATATACTACATTCTCTCAAAAGAACAATGGAAGATTCCTCTCCTCACATACATCTGACCACAGAAAGCTGACAAAATGAATACAGAAATCCAAAAATAAAAGTTAATATTAGGTGACTTTGAGAAGGGTTCTGTTTATACAATAGGAATACGTGACACAAAGATTTTAAAAATCTAAAATATGAATGATACTGAAGGAACTATCATTTTGATTGAATGCCTATGTGCTAGGGTCCACGTAGAACATTCCATCTAGATTTTCTGCCTTAACTTTCTTTCTGTGCAAAGTAACTATTTATTACATCTGTTTTAAGTTGGGAAACCTGAAGCTCAAGGAGGTTATGAATCCAAAGCTCTACAGCAAGTAAATAGCAGAAGGCAGACAGGAACACATCTGATTCTAAAACTTATTACAGAGTTCTCTTAATTAAAAGTTGTATGATAATTGAGAAACATTCTGATCCTTAGCTTGGTTGGTTTATATTTAACAGTATTGCAGGAATTTCCTTAAGACAGAAATACATAGTAGCTGACACAGTAAATCAAACAAGACAGACTAGGCTTCCCCCCAGTTCACTGGCAGCCAGATGCCTGCCCTCGAGACCTGACAAAAAGAGACAGATCACTAGCAGATGCTCTTTCCTCCCAGAGAAAGATATTCTCCTTCTGAGACTCATGGTACTTGGAGACAGTAGACTCAGTGGCCTCCTAGCTTCCATGGAGGCCAAGCACTGAGATCAAATTTCATACCGTCTATATTTACCTTCATCTGACTCTTGTCCTTCACATCAGGTGAAAAGTTTATTTTCTTTCATTACCATGAGCTTGGTGATCTGCAAGAGAGCCTTACAGTGCCTATGCCTGCTATCTGGTCCGTGAGCAGGGACTTCATTTGCACTCCAATGACAAGCACAACACGAGGAAATGGTGACCTTAATTTTGGAGATTTGCAGAACTGAAAACCACACTATCTTGTGACAAAGGGGTTACGGTCAGACATGCCACCTGGCCAGAGACTTTCACCTGTGAAAAACTGCTGTGATCAACCATCTCCCACATAAACAGCCCCTAAGTCAGCATGCCAGCAAGACGGCTCTTTAGCATAGGAGTATGCCATCTTCCAATCAGAAAGATTATTCCTTCTCTACCACCTCTTTGCCTCTCAAGTTGTTGGGCTTCACTGTTTAGCAAGAACAAGTTTTCTGCATGGCGACTAGCTGCAACCAATCTCCTGGTGACTGCTGGCCCTGGGTTACACCTTGAGACCAGCAAAGACTATCATCACTTTTGGCTGTCACTGGCCAAACAAATGTCACTGGACATTTGTTTCCTCCAGGATTGTCTCTACTATCTCAGCTTCTTCAGCCAACACTCCTGTCATCTTTTTCTCTTAATTTAAAAGAGCCATTGCCGAGAAACTGAAAAACAAGTCTCACTGCCCCTTCTAGCACGCATTGCTCAATCCCCTGACACCTCACATGTCCCATG
Source organism: Cavia porcellus (assembly GCF_034190915.1). Taxonomy (NCBI): domain Eukaryota; kingdom Metazoa; phylum Chordata; class Mammalia; order Rodentia; family Caviidae; genus Cavia; species Cavia porcellus. The sequence goes on along the minus strand of NW_026947504.1, from coordinate 50,313,311 downwards.
TCTATGGGATGCAGGTGAACAACAAGGGCCTGCTTTCTTTCTGATCTTTGCTGCCCCATCAGGTATCACCTTTCTCCCCTTTCACAGAAAGTACTCTCCTTTGAGGCATGTGGTATTTAGTTACACCACTGCCATCCCTCTGGGTTTATGTTTTTTTACACACCAATCTGTCTTATTGAGCTGATTCAGTCTTCGAAGTTTCAAGACAGGATCCACATGAAATCAGCTTGATGTTAACAGCAGATCCTGTGAGTTTCCCCACCTTCCCCTCTCTGGGGTTCAGTCTCTCTACTTTCCACTTCTTACTCTCATGGCCATAGTCTGAACCTTACCAGCACTCAGAACTGCTTTGCTTCTAAGAACTTCAATATGTCCAACCATTCTTTGATGTCATCTCTTTTACATTCTATTCTTTCACTCACCCATTCACTGAAATCCCATTTCTTGGCTTCACCATTTTGGTATTTTCTCCTATCTAGCTTAGACTCTGAAACTCATCACTGACCACGGTTCTCTGTTCTCTGGCCAGTATCTTAGTTGCCTCTTCCATCACTCTCCTCTTTTAGACCGCCGATAAAACGTACATGAACTGATTCTATTTTCTTGGCATCCAGATTCTGAGAAATACTGCTGCAAATTAACACTGCAGGATCAGCGGTAGTGCTTATCCACAAGTGGATTCAGCTGGATTCTTCTGCTATTCAACTTTCCTTGAGAAGGCCCTTTTTCTACTCCTTGATAGGGCTGTTTCAATGCTGCTACACTCTCCCTCCACCCACCAGTCATTTCAAACCAATCCCTGGCCAAAGGACTTACTCTAGCTTAGACAGAAAATAGAAGTCACTTGACGGAAACTCCCTTAATTTTCTATTAAACCTACGAATGTAATTCACCTGGGTCCAGGCTTGTTGCTTTACCACCTATTAGAATGGCAGAGCGCGTTGCTTTCCAAGGCAATTTTCTACACTTATGCTGGCATCTTATCCCTCGTGCCACACACAGGAGAACCTCGCTTCACTCTTTATTGTCTCCCAAACTCCCATTCTTTCTAATCTGAACTTAATCCAGTTAAAAGAATAGCTTTTCCTTTCCTTCACCTCTAAATCCCATCTCATTACCATCATTTTTCTTTCTTTCTTTTTTTTTTTTTTGAAATCACGTCTCTATATAGTTCAAGCTAGCCCTGAACTCTAGCCCAGGCTGGCCGCAAACTCATGTGATCTTCCTGCCTCAGTTGCCCAAGTGCTGGGAATACAGTTGTGTTCAATGACCCCACCTACGTACCATCTTTTCTTCAATCTCTTGAATTCATTTGTCACCTCTTTACCTTGTTCGGGTCAAGTCAAAGTAATCTCTTGACAGTAGCTGATAATTTCCTTAAAATGACCTCTTCCCTGAGCTTTACGGCACCATAATTTCTTGGTTCCTCCAATAGGTGGGGACAATTTGCTAAGCAAGCAGCTCTCTTTTGGGCTATTCTTTGTATACCAAGATTTCACATCTCCCATTGGAATGATTTATTCATTTTCATAATGTCCTATATTAAGGACTCCCAGTTTCTTATCAACAGGGCAAACTTCATCCCCAAGCTCAGAGCATGATAATTAATCATTCTGATTTGCAAATATTAAGGAGTTTCCTGAAACACAGAACCTTCAGCACTACAATTGGGAAAATCCTGAGCGATTAGAGATATATTGGTTATGCTGGCCTCTCCCTACTCACTCATTAGATACCCTGCAGATACCTCAAACTCGAATTCCTTTTCCCCAGACTTTTACCTTCTTCTTTACCCCGGTGAATGGTTACCACCTGTTCAACCTAGAAGCTGCATTTTTTTTTTTTAAAAGAACTCTTGCATATAGAGAAGGAAGTCTCCAACTCCACACACTAGTTCCTAGTTGCTTATTTATAGAAATACTGTAGTCAGTAGGATTCTTAACCATTAAAAATGTATCATTTACTGAAAACTCAAATCTTCTAGGTTGCACCAGTGGTACAAGATTTCTTGATGCTACTGTAGATCACTATCTAATCTACTACGAACTTTCTTGAAACATTGTGGAATACTTCTAAAATGCTGCTTAGGGGTGACTTATTTTCATTCCCCATAATCTTAAATAAAGAAATGTTCCTTAAACAAATTATTTTCCCCCATGAGTGCCTCAGTCTGGAAGATAGTACATACTGTGCAGGTCACTAGGAAACAAAGTAGTTGCCTTTCAGTTCATTCTGGAACTGAATGGCTTGTGGGGTTCAGTTACTTTTATAGCTTCTGGCTCTTCATGTGCACACCAAATACTGTCTTTAAACTTGCCTGAGTGCACAAAGGAGAATAAATTGAAGTTTTACATGAAGAGCCTACAAAAAAAAGAGCAAGAGCTAAGAGTCTTCAGGCCTAAGGAAATAAGACAAAGATGCAACTCTGTGGCGCTCTGGATTATTATTTTCACATTTCTTCATCTTCATTCAGCCTGAGAGGCTGACATCACAATAAAAAAGAGTCTACATTTCAGAAAGAATTTCCTGAAAAGAAACAATCGACAGAGGGCCAGAATGCTAAGGAATATGGCATCCTTCGTATCTCTCAAAATGTCTCATGGAGATTAAATGCAGTATCCTTGAATTAGGTAGCTTGTGGTTTCACAATTAGAAATCTGTTATTAGTCACTAATATGGACAGTTCTCTGTTGCTCCATGTATTTATCGGAACTTGTGCTTGTCATCCTCACCCACTTGCCAGCCACCTTGCGACCACATTTGCACACATCAGCACTTTCCTTGGGCGGTTAGTGCATCAAGAAAAGTTCAAATTAGATTAATTCACTACTTCATGAACAGGTGTGGTAAAAAGTCCAAAGAGGAGACTAAAAGTAGCTGAAATGGGAGGAGGCGTTACATATGGATCTAAATTATCTGTGTCCTCTATGCCTGCAGATAACCGAGAGTCAGCTGTATACACATCTGCGGGTGTTCATAAACATTTACCATCTGTGAGAAGCTCCTGGCTTGTGAACGGTGGGCTAATTAGTGAAACGCTAGTCATCTCTAATGACAGCTATCATGGATAAAGATTTTATCCAGGTTAAATTGCTCTCAGAACCTTACTGATCACTAGAGGCCACTCTTCTTTTCATGACAAGACGAAGTAGTCACACTACACTGAACATGTCACACATTAAATATGCATTACAAGTAGATCCGGCTGCTAGTTTATGCATGTTAATGAGCTCTGTTCTTAATAGACTGAAGTGTATATTGAGTATTTGTCAGGGAAAATGAGAAGTTGTCAATCTGTAGAAAGGCCAACTGGTTCTATAATGTATGACATTTTCATTTGTGTTCTACATACATACTATGCACCTTCCATTGAGAAAATTCAGAGCGTGTAGTAAATTAGTAATTGACATTAGAGATGGTTCATTAGTGAAAAGATATACATACACACACACATATATATTCCTGCATACATATGTATTTCTCTAAATTCTCTAAAACTACAATTTTTTCTCAGTGTCTTTTGTTTACTGGTCAGAGTTGTGGAGGCATAGAGAAAAATTGGGCCTAAGGTGGTTCAACTATGGTTCAGGCTGAGAGGAGGTGCTTTTTGGTGGACATGATGGTCAAGTCAGCAAGAGCTTGGTGCTGGTGGACCTTGTCACCCTCAGTGTAAATAACTGCTAAAACCAAAGTCATGACTGGCATTTTTAGTTAGACTGACACAAGATCTGGCAGGCTGGAGACTGGGGACTGCTACAAGTTCATAGAGACCAGGGGTCTAAGTGGCTCAGGACAACAGACAATGTGCACAGTGGCTGAGCTGAGCAGCTGAGAATAAAGGCACTCTCAGACATTTCCACCAGTCTGTTCTTAGCACTGCCTGAATCTCTAGCAAACCCCTAACTCCTTGTCTGGGTGACAAGACAGGAAAATGTAAACATGTAACGTTAAAATGAAATTGCTTCCACAATCACATAGAAAGCAGAAAAACATACTGTCCATGAAGAAAAGACTCCTATTTATCCCCAGGGAAAATGTCTTTTACTAGAGCTTGTTAGAAGACAGTGTCATAGACTGAGTGAAGGCTTAGGCAAAATCTGACTACCTGGGCTTTGATAAAGCAAGGTTTTTCATTTAAAAATTGACTTATAGAATACAAATTCAACCTTTCGATTTCCATGGTCTCTTACTTTGTAGATGAGGCAAATTAAGCCTTAAGAAGCTCTGTGAAACACTATTCCTCAGTTATTGGCAGAGCTGGGGCTGGAATATCACACTGACCCCTCAGCTGGAGCACTTACCATTACAGAACAATGCATATATTCAGGGAGACAGCCCTGCCCCTACTACTGAGACCATGAGGGACGGAGGAAGACAAGGAAGATCTTCCCTATTTAACTTTCACTCCTTTCCACACTTCTTGCCCCACACACTGGTATCATTCTTCTCAGAACTTGTGAACTTATGCCACATTCATCCTAAACGTCTCGAGCTAGGACAGAAGGAGATGCAGAGACGTGTGCTGCTATTCTTCAACTGCAACATGATACTACATAGACGGGAAGAAGAGAGTGGATGAAGATTTCTTTCAATGTTAAAGAAATAAATCTAATAATGAAGGAGGTATTCTGATGTCTATTTTCATAATTTTTCCCCAAAATTGAGTAGTTACAAGAGCAAATCACACAGGAGCTCTAGAATACCTGTTAGAATGCTATGTAAGGTATAATTAGTACTTAAAAGGAAAAACAATCCCTAACTACTAACTATATCAATATCACATATGCTAGGAAAATAAACATGAATACAAACTTCGATGATGAGGCTCTCAAAATATTGGACTGAGAAATCGAGCTAGTTCCAATGGCAGGAGAAAGGACTACTGATTTATTTAGCTTGAAGGGGAGAATGAAAAACATTCTCTTCCTAAACTTATCTGAACATATAGCCTCACCAGGATTCTCCAGGAACCAGCCAACACCAGGTTAACCTGTGTGCTAATAAATATAACTTGTTTTCAGGAGGTCTGTCAATGTAGGTGTGAAGAATAGCTAAATTGTCTTTGCTAATAGGGGAGTCTGTTTTTATCTTCCTTGATGAAAGTTACTAAGCAGTTGATGTGTTTCACACCCTCTGCCAGATACAATTGAGTAAACTCATTTTAGATTAAAAAGGATTTAAATTAGGGATAAAAAAATCAAGGTGTTTTAAAGTTAATATGGACACCATTCATCCACTCATCAAAGTTTTTCCTTGTGTCCACAAACCCAGTCCATTATAGAGCCCTATTGATTTTTTCTCTAGGCTGTCTTTTATACACATCTTGTGGCCTTTCTGCTAGTATATCCCAGTTCAGGTTTTCCTCATTCAACTCCTGAAATACTGCAGGAGTCTCTTAATTGGTCTCACTCCTTGTAGCTCCCCAAATCCTCTATTCCAGGGATGGCGAATCTATGGTATACATGGTACAACAGGTTGTTTGTATCACTGCAAACTCTAAAAGGTTCCATCTGCATTTTTTACCACTGAGCCAACTGTTTAAAAGGAAACCACGACATTCCTTTGTGGTTCTTGCCCTTGAAATGTGCCTGAGATAAAGCAAACACAGCATCCTCTCCTGACGTCCAATTTAGCTTCATCTCTTCTCATGGCTGTACCAAAAGATCACACCAGGCCTGCTACATCACTTGATGTTGGTCCAAATATAAACTTTAAGCTTTTGAGTCTCAATTTACTCAGTCCATGGGATCCCCAAGCTCAGAGATGGTGGTCCTTCATTTCCTGTGTTTATTTTATATCCATCTAATTCAAGATTAGATTCTAAAGGACCAGCAGAGGTCCTTACTCCTGTAATGTTGCTCAGACGTCCACCCTACCTCCAAGGCAGAAGCCAAAAGGAACAGTCTTAGTTCCAGAATTACCTATCTGGCAGAGCATACATCACATTTTACAGGTTTAAATGGAAAAGATTGCCCAATTAGTCAGGAAAGAGAGCAGAAATGAGATTACATGTGGTGTGGAAGAACTGTACATTCATCCCAGGAAGAAATGGGGCATATAAGACAGATTCAACATTGGTAGGCAAGGCTACCAATGTTGAGGTGCTAGAAGGCCCCACAGGCAGCCGAGTGTTGTTGGACCACAGCATCTCCTAAAATGCAAAGTTCAAGTGAATATTTCTGAGAAATGCGAATTTCTGGGAGCAGAGCTAAGAGAAACTCAACAGATCTCCTGGGTTACCATTCATGGATAAATCAATCGTCATCTTTATGGAAAGTAGACAGGAAAAGTATGTCAGAGAGAGGAATCTGTTCCACACCTAGACAGATGTGAACAGGGCAAGTACATATGCTTAGAAGGATGCCAAAACAGCTTTCAAACTTGGGAGTTTTCTAAAGGGAAGGAAAGGAAAAAGATAGTAGATCTACTGAATACTCACAGAGGACAGTAACGAAACTCTACCATTAGGCAGGCTGGTGATTCAGCCTGGATCTGTATCCAGAGGAATAGTTAGCACTCCTGAATCTGCATAATGAGTATAAAATTTCATTTGCAACTTAACACAAGGGCATATAAAACAAACCTGGCATATATCCTGTCCTAGGACTGAGACAATTGGCACAGAGTATACACAAATAGCACATGTAAAATTTAGAAATTTTATCCCTTAAAACAGGAATTCCATAAATATTTTAAAAATACTTATTGAACACCTACCATGGAAGTATATTAGAAGTAATAGAATAAAATAAACTTTAAAAAGTTTATTTTTAAAACATGGTTAATTTTGCATAAAACTTTTATTTTTATAATATTTATTAATGGAGAAATAATAATACATTTGATCTTCACATTTAAAGAAGCCAAATTTTGACACCCAAACCACAGCAGTAAGTGAAGTATCATTTAAAATAAACTGTTAAAAATGTTTTGTGTCATTTTTAAAATTTTCTTGCATTTTATAAGAGTAACGTTATTTAATGAAATAGGATAAACTTTTAGTTTAAAAAGGTCTCTGAGAAGTTTCTAAGTGGAATACATCAAGCTTATAAAATTTCTAATTTGTTTCAGAATCAAGTGACTCTAGATCTGAGCACACAAGCGCTCAGAAAGCAGGCAAGTGTGTACATATTCTCACATACACCCCTCATACAAAGACCTCTCTTAAAACATTCAGATGGAAACATGTTTTATATCCCCAGGAGTTCCTCAAATTATCGAAATAGTAAATACTGCTGGAGATTATTTCCCCCTTCTCTTTTTAGCTTTCCCTCTTCAGAAATGAGTGACAACTGGTCTTGTTATTCAATTTCTATTATATCAAAATGTAATTCTTCAGGAATAGCATAGTGCCAAATGTAAGATGGTATTTCCTTCAAGGGGCAAAAAGCTACACTCCTCAAGCCTTCCCTACCAAATGAGTGTATCAGTTCTGGACAAAGCTTGGAACTATCTGGACTCTGTTTCCCAGATAGAGAAGAAACAGTTTCAGACTCTCCACAAAACCTCCAAATACAGCAATAAGAAATTCTATGCTCATATCAGCAGATACCCTGATTTAGGATGCAGTACTTCCTCAGACGCAATGTTGTGTATCTAATCAATCAGGCACAGTACGGCCCACTCCACAAAGTTCCTGTGCCATTTCATAAAAAGCTTTCAGAGGTTTCAGTTTATGTGGAAGGAGAGCAGAATTAGAGTCTTTTCTCAAGGGTGAAAAAAACGCAGTTTCAGTGATCATGAATGACATTCATATCTACCAAACCTAAAAACAGAATGCGATCAACAGCTCAGAGCAAAATGATAGAATAATCTATGAAAATATTTAATATTTATCTCATAAGCATTGTGCTTTCTTTGATAGAGGCAAAAAACATTGCTGATCCATAATACACATTATAATAGAGGACAAAAGTAAAAAAGAAATTACTTTTACTCACATGTGGACCCAGCAGAAAGCACAATCTAATTAGCATTGAAAATATCCACTGGAAACCAGAGATCTTAATTGCAATTCAACACCAAAAGGATCAATACTTCTAAAATATATCTGAAATGTAGGAGGAAAACTTCCTTTTTCTTAGTTCGTGGTCTTTGAATCAAAATAATCCCTTTGTTCCCCAAGCAAACAATCTTTCTGACTTTCTAACAGTTGAAGGCAAGTCTGCTGTTCAGTTAAAAAGAGGGGAACTGTCACACATTTAGAGTTTTTGAACTAATTGCCAGTCAGGGAAGAAAGAGTTGCAGCTTCCTCAAGCAACACTCAGGGTGTCAGTGGTGGAACCTCTGCCTCAGCACTAATTTGACCAAAATGTTTCTAGTTTGCAAGGTTCCTGCATGAAGAGCGCTAAGAGTTTAAAATTAAGCAGTCAAAGGATCACACTGAACTAAAATTAACTGTCACTTATATTCATTAATGACAATTATTTTAAGCACTATTGTGACAATCTACTCTTGGCAGGCAATGGTTTCCCCTAAGAATGGCTCGTCCCAAAACTGTCCTGTGTTTCCTGTTGCTACACAGGTCTCTGTCACATTCTCCCAGGCCAGGCAATCCAACCTGTGTGCAGGCTGCCTCAAAGTAACTCTGTTAATATTACGTTGCTTCTAATTTTCATGAAAACACTGGATATCTAAGGAAGGAAGTCACTCGGGAAATAATATTTTAAAATCCTATTATAAAGTAATGTCTAATTTCATCTAAATACCAGTGCCTATTTCTACCATTTACAAGTAACATATAAATATTCAATTTCTCTGTTTGATTTTCCCAGTTTGCTCTAGGGTGTATTTATTCATCATCAAAAGCTGAACACTACTGGGTTCTCTTTTTATCTTCACGATAATGATTTTAGACTTTGAACAACTTTCATGACCAATTGCAGCTCCTAGATTTCCATCAACCTTAAGGATTGAATGTCAGAATGATCAAAAATAGGGAGAGAAGCTATTAAAAAAATAAAACCTGTCTCTGCCTATGGCCTTTTGACACACTGATATTTTCATCACAAAAGATATACAAACAATAGTTGAGAAATACTATGGACTATAAACTGGACTAAAAGGATAAAAAAAAAAAGCACAAAGGTTTTGCTAGATTGTTTACTGAACCACACAGCAGCCAAGATGCTCACATTTCTAAAGTTCAACTGCACAATTTTTCAGTTCAACTTAACAGAATCTTAAAAATCTGATCAAGCTCTGTAATATGTCACATGCTTGAAGATTGAATTTCCCCTAGCATCACTATTTCCTCAATATTTTTACTCATTAATTACTAGTTCCTTATTTTTAATACACGTTGGCCATCCTGCAAATGTGTGCTTTTGGCTTAGGAAGACAAGAGACAAATAAACAGAAACTTTTTTTTTTTTTTTCCCACTCTATGCCTGAAATCAAAGAATATGGTGTAAGGATTATTGATGTATGTCAAAAGCCAATAAACTTTTTCTGTAAAGGACCATACAGCAAATAATTTAAGCTTTGAGGAACATACAGGTTGCATTTTAACTCTATGCTTGTAGTGTACAGTAAGTCACTGATAACACATAAAGGGAAAGACACGATTATATTATGATAAACCTATTTACAAACACAAGTGGAGGCTAGTTTGGCTCTAGGCCTGTGGTTTGGTCTATATCATAATGTCTCACCTAAACAATAACATACCAAACTGAACACAAAATAGAAGAGATGTCCTTTGTCCAGCTAAGTACTTCTCAACTTGGGCAACTACATGGTAATGAGGTCCAAGGAAGTAAGGAATGCTTGAAGGCATGTTTTTGAACAATTTAATTCTATGACAGGCATGAGATTAAAATAAATGAAATGAAAATAAACAGGCCATATATAAATCATATGTAAGACTACACTGGGTAATAAGATGGATTGTTAATATCAAGTATAAATATTCAAGGAAGATGTTTTGCAGCATGCCAGAATTAAACTGAGTAATACTGGAGCATTAATCCTGTTAATAATTAGGAAAAAGGAATTTATGGCACAAAAGCCACCAGAAACTAATTCATAGGAGAAGGAATGACTGTACCTGAGGTAAACTAGAAGATATAACCAATGCAAAGCCACCGAGAGCACAAATTAAGCCAAGTGAGTTTCGAAGTTCAGAATGTGTCAGATTATAGACAGTGTGAGAAGGTATAAAAGGTGCACATATATTGTAAAACGTTACAGTTTTACAATGCAACAGGGTCAGTGCAACACGGCCAGTAGTCCTCCAATTAAGCTTATTTCTGCAGCCTGAATCACACTTCTTTGGAACCTTTTATCAGTTCAGATTAGGTTTGACAGAGTCTGGACACTGGTCATTTAAACACATTCATTTTCAAAAGAGGCTATGTGCATATTCCCACATTTACCTGTCCTTAGAAGACAAAATTTTTATTGTTGCAATTTTGTTACCGTTTTTTGAATGGTAACAGTAAGTATGAGGCTGTAGCAATGGTATAAAATTTACCTGTTGTTGGGCTTGGTGGCACATTCCTGTAATCCCAGCACTCAGGAGTTGAGGCAGGAAGACTGCTGTGAGCTCAGTGTCAACCTCAACTATATAGTGAACTCAAGACCAGCCTAAACTACACAGCAAGACCTTGTACTAAGAAACCTAAAGTTAATATTTACCACCTGTTAAACTGAAAGGCATATTTTTTCTTTTTGAAAGTGAAGGACTAGACATCTCTGAAGGTACCATCCAGATTCAAGTCTGTCTTCCTATGGACTAAAATAATTAGAGGCCTCTGAAGGACCTTACAGCTTCAGGTGAATGCAAGAATAGAGATTTACTTGATGTTTAAAGGTGTGCATTGATAACATAAATGAGCTTCTTAAATGGCTGAAGATGCAGTCATGTCTGAAAATAAAATACTTCCTGTTACTGGGATTACAAATAATACAACTTACTACCAAACACAGTTTCACTCGCGATTGCAAATCTGGGTGGAGCCACTCATCATGGCAACAGTTTACTGCTTTTGGCAGGTGTGGTGGCACACACCTGTAATCCCAGCAGCGGGGCCAAGGCAGGACGCTATGAACTGGAGACCAGACTGCCTTACACAGCAAGAACCGCTCTAAAAAACCCAAACCAAACAAACAAAACCAATTCATCACTTTGGAAAATGTACATCAGTAAAGAAATACTACAACAATTAGCTAAGGAGTATTCAATGTTATACACAATTAAGATGCTTGTATGATTGAGCTCTTAATTATAAAACAATAAATGTAACTGATAGTATCAAAGTTATAGAATTTTTTATATTGTGATAAGGTCAAAATAATTTACTAGAGCTATTTTTGCCCTAGAATATGATGGAGTAAATCTATGTTTGATAAAGTACAAGTTATAGATTAGTGATATTAATATAAATATTCCTTTAATGCTTAAAACGAACTCATACTTCATCAAAATTTATTTTATTTTAGCCACAACAAAAATAGAAATCTATCTCCTATTCATCATACAGCAAATATCATTCAATGCTCCTAAGAAGGGCAGTGAAAAAATATTTTGAAATTAGCAATAAACAAATGGGTATGACCATGAAGCAAAAGGTGTTTAATAGGGTGAACACAAGTAACAAGCGAGAGAGGGAAGGAAGGGAAGCAAGGGGAAGAGAGGGAAGAAGAGAGAGTTACTCTTTCAAGATCTGCTGTCCTGCAGCAGCCTGAGAGCCGTGACTCCCAATGTCTCTGCTAAGCGTTTTGTTGGAAGGAAACAGGATGAGGTATGAGCCTTGCGTAGCTACATACAAAGACAAACATATTAATGGAGCTTTCTTAATTGCAGCTGAGTCATTGAAGTGAAAGACATTTCTATGCCCCTTGATAGCATTCACAGAATAGGATTTCAGTCTCAGTGACATCAAAAGGAAAAACCTGTCATACTGGTGGACTGGAGGAAGAGAGTGTGTGTCAAGCGTGTGTCCACAAGCAAAGGACAGTGAGTATTTGTGTCCCTTTTCTAACCTATGGAGCCACCAATTCTCAGGTTCCTCACCTCTGCTGAGTCAAACACCTAAGGTACTGGGGATATTTCTATCCTCTCTGAAACCACTGAGCATCAGTAACTCGGTTAAGCTGCTGACTGCTATTGACACCGCTGAAGAATCCTTCCTCCCAGAAGGCAGTGGGTTGCTGCTGTTAGCTTCCTAGTTCTGGACATTGAAAGAAACAAATTTCTTGACAATCAGAAGAATCAAATGGAGCTGGAGTTGGAGAAGGGAAGCATTTCTAATTTTGGCAACGTAGTAAAACTTACAAACACAAAGGAAGGCACCACTGGCGTATAGTCACTGTTAATATTGCAAAAGGAATGGTGAGCGGTTGTTCTGTCACCTAACTTTTTCAGCGATGAAAATTCTCAGCCTTCATCTATAGAAATGAGTGTGCATAGTCAATTACTGGTTTTGTTCCTTTTTTTCTGAAAAATGGTTAAATCATCAGTGGTAAAGAATAACATGACGGGTAAAAAGCCATAAAACTTGAATACTGCTTTACTCCTTGCTAAGTTCACGATCATGTACAAGTGCACATTTTGATAAAAACAGTTGCACTTTGTTATGAATATTACATATAATAATGAACATATGTAGAGACCAACAAAGCAATGTAACAGTAGTTACTATTATTACTGTTCTATAAGAGATAGAGAAAACAAAACAGAAATATATCCAAGCTAATGCAACTTAATGTGTTCTACCCTGTTCCATAGAGAATTTATTAAAATCATTGCCTTATTTATATGCATCAATTGCCAGTAACACTAGTAAACTGAAAGCACTACTGCTTAAGACTGAAATAAGTATAATTATGGAAAATAATCTAAGTTTTATAATATCTGCAGAGGACAGGGTAATTGTCAAGGTCTTTATGAAAGCACGTACACACATTAATTGCATATCTGTTGAGATCGGCAGAGCCATAGCTAAGTAGTATTTATATAATATGCATTTCCTCTGAAATGGATGCCTAATTGCTTAGTTATTCTAAATTGCAGAATGGAAAACAAAGGAGCCGTTTTGGCCATGTTGGTAAACAAGGGATTTCTAAAAGCTAATTATCTCCTTATTTAATAGACTGAAGTTGCACCAAATGAGACATTTAAGTCTAATAAATAATAGACAAATTGTAAGCTAAAGACTAAAATATAGGAGCTGCTCATATAGTTTTCATTGCTCCATTAAATAAGCTCTTATTTACTTCCTCCACAAAACATAATTACACAACACTGAGTCCATTTGAAGGCCATTCTGATGTGCTATTTGGAAATTATACGAATCAACTTACATACTCAGGAAATCTTAAGGCATAATATTTGAATTCTATTGTCAAATGCCCTATTTACTTCCATGATTAAGAAATCAAAATGGAGTTTGGGAAAAGTTTTCATTAACAAAATCACTATAAAAGTTGTACATTCTTATATAAAATCAGAAATGACTATAAATAAGGACAGTTATTCATTTTAAACAGATAAAAACTGTATAACTAGTCAATACTAGTATCTACCCTTACTAGTTTCTCCATCAGATGTTTAATATTTCAGCTATTTTCTAAATTAAAGTAATTCAAATTTATACAATCAACTTTGGAAAATGGATCCAAAATTCATTGAATAAAGATAATAAAATGATATAATTGGCTTATTTAATGTAACACCAAATCATCCAACAGAAATAATCAGAACTGTATATGTGAATATTTAAGAGAGCTTCAGACTCATCATTTTTAATAACAACAAAAATAAGAAAAATGATCTTTTAACAGGGTAACATAAGAGTCTGTGCTTTTTTAGTTTGGCTGCTCAAAAGATTTTTAATACTTCATTTTTCTACTTGGGGAAGTTTAGCCCACTATTTTACCTTTATTTTCATTCTATTAACAAAAACCACATTGTGAAATGATGGTGGTAATAAATAATAGTAGATTTGGAAATAGTTGCCTATTCTCTTGCCAAGGCAAACAATGATTTATGATGGCTAAGAAAGAACAGGGATTTAATTTACTCTACCATCTCAGGTAGTGGTACAAGAATTTATAAATCTGTAAAGAAAAAATATTCAGTTCTTATTTGCATGTAAAATATTAAGGTCATGAAAATACATGGAAGGAAGCTCCCTGTGGGTTTATAGCGGATTTGTGTGCAGATTTTTCTCTTCCTCTGTCACTCAGAGATGTGTAGCCTAATACAAAAATAAGGGAAAATTAAAAGTTTGTGGCACAGAGAGGAAACAAATACTTATGTAAATTCAAAAATTCAGCCTTCCACATTTTTTTTTAATGCTGGAAAAGCTAGGAAAAAATTTTTTACAAATTTTATGAGGTGTAGTATGTTCTGCATTAAAATGTAACACATGCAAAGAAAAATTATATAAAGCTTTAGGTGATTCTCATAGTATGTTTAAAAAGCACTAACACATATAGCAAGGGATATAAACATGATACTGTTTAGTCTAAAAAAAAGGTTATAAATCCTGTCAATTCCTGAGGATATGTGTTAAGTAATATTTTAAATAAGGAAGTATACTATATATTAATATCCTGCTCGTTAGCTAATAACAAACTTTGTCACTGTCACTACCTTGCTAGTCCCCATCTCATTAGCCTGTCTTGACATATTTCACAAAAATTATCTGAAAGTATCTTATATATTGGGTTGTCTGAACAAAATACATACCATACCATTACCATTTTAATCTTCAATTCAGCATAGGGTGATAATATAATAATTCTAACATAGGATAAGACGGAAACAAAACTCTGTAGATTAATAAAAGAAACAGTAAAAAGCATCGGAGGTATTAAATTTGTTGGCTACACCAATAAAAGACAAAAAACTATAAACACATTTTTATCATATAACATTATCTTCATTTGTCAACATGATCAAGAGATACACCTCGGATAGGGCAGTGTCATGGCAGCTCACGCATAGAAAGAGGGGACAGGGACCCCTGAAGTCAGGGAGGCTTCTCACAAGCCCTCATGACAAAAGCTAGGAAGAGACCACAGTGACTGGGGTGCAGCAAGAGGCACATCCCCAAGAGCTCCTGGAGGGACAGCAGCCCTGAGCAGATACACCACTGAGTGATCCTTTTCATAGGAGGGCTCGGCACATCCAAAAGGGGGCACGGAAACAGAACAGGACCTAGCAGTGAATCACTATGCTTCCCTGTATCTGGTGTCCGAAGACAGGAAGCCCCGCAAAGAAAACACTCGTCCAAACACAAAACGAAATTTTCTGGATTCATTTCTCTCTTTTTTTCCTTTAATAATTGGCAGTTATTTACCCTTTCTTTTGTTCTTTATTCTTATTTTTTCTTTTCCCAATTGTTCTTTTGCTACTTGTACTAATGCTATTAACCTGCATTAATCTTTAATTCAATGTTTTCTCAGTTTTTAGTGTTCATTAGCACATGTTAGCATTACATAGCGGTTATGTTCTTTGTGTGGACAGAACACCTTCTGTTTTCAGCCCTTCTCTCCCTCTTCCTGCCCCTCCCCTCATCTCTTATCTCCTTCCCATTTGAAAAAGATCTCCTCACTTCCTGTGTCTATTTTTTATTTTACTCTTTATTTACACATTGGGTTTCTCCTACAGAAGAAAGCATTCAGTGTTTAACCTTGTGTGTCTGATTTTTTTCCCTTAACATTATGGTCTCAAGACAGATCCATTTTCCTACAAATGACTCAAATTCATTTTTCTTTATGGCAAAGCAGTTCCTCTCTTTCTCATCTTCCTTTCATTTCTCAAATGTTACTTCTCTTATTTTCCCTTTCCCCACCCCTCCATTATTATTATTATTATATTATTATTATTATTATTATCAGGCTTTATTTTTAGATATTTAGTTGACTATGCTATTATTACTGAATTCTTTTCTTTTACTAATTAACTTGGTAGATATTGACTGTGTGCCAATATTTGGTTTGTATTTGTGCCAATGTTATTATTGCACACAACTTTTTGCTTGTTAAGGGTGGTACAATATAGTATGCCAACAGTTTGTCTTTGACTCTGTTATTGTTGATGATTTATTTGCTGCTGCTCACAGTGGCATAACTGTGCTATTGATCGATTTTTACTACTTGCCAATGTCTGGCGTGTCTTAGTGTCACTGACATTATTGTGGTTCACTTGTGTGGTGCTGGATGTCAAAGCCCTAGAGGAAGGTGGGACACTAAGATCACTGAGTGGGTTGACGAAAGTCACAAATGCCAAAACATAACCAAACTGAAGAGCACGTGATAGGGAGAAAGATTCTAACTAAGAAGACACCTCCCAAACCTCAACTCCCAAAAGCTAACCTTAAGGATGCTCAAGTGGAGGAAGGAATAGCTAAAAGTGCTAAAAAACAAAACGGTGAAAATGATGACAAGTTCTAAAAAGAAACAAAGTCATACGAAACTAAACTCAAAAGGGGTTTTACTAAGCGGTTAAATACTTCAATTAATAAAATGTTTGACAAGCTCAAAGAAGAAACAATAAGCTAAGACACTAAAAGATATGCATGGCTAGTTTACAGAAAGCATTAGAAAATTAGGAAAGCAAACAGAAATAAGATACGAAAAATTCAACAGGAACTATAGATAATACAGTACACTGGAACAGTATGAGTATAGAGTATCAGAAGTTGAAGAGCAGGTGAATGTAGCAGAGCATCAACTCAGTGTTGCCCTACAAATGACAACACAACATACAAGCTAGATTCAGGAGTTGCTTGTTGACTCAAATGAAATCAACATGACAATTTTAGGAACAAAAGAAAAACTAGAAGATAGATCAAACAAATTAAAAATTTATTTCCTGGAATCACAGAAGAAAATGCTCCAAACTTAGGGAAACAATTCAATATTCAAGTACAAAGAATGTGTAGAACACCAAATATCCGTGACTCAGAAAGAACTTTTCTGCAACATATCTGTCATGGTTTGTGTCTGGGCGGCCTTCCCAAGCCTCATGCAATCATGGAGGCAGCTCAGGCTAACATTTGGGATTGGTTCACTGTCCAGTGCAGGGATTGGCGGTGTGAGCACTGCACTGGCCCAGGGGCGGGCAGCTGGTATACTATGTAAGAGAGGAAAGGAGGCCTACATTCGTTGTTTGCCACTTCACTCTTGTCCCTTGTGACCACCATGAACAGCTGCTCCTTAGCCACAGCACCCTGCCTCGGAACCAGCTGAGTATGCACTGAAACATCCAAAACATGTAAGCTAAATAAACCTTTCTTTCTCTCATTTTGGGCATCAGGTATTTTGTCTCAACAACAAGAAAAAAGCATCCAAGACAATAACATAGTCAAAATTCAGAAACTCAACAAAAGGAGAAGATACTAGAAACTATTATTTAAAAAAGCAGTGAATTACTTAGAAAGGCAAGCATATCAGAATTACAGCAGATTTCTACATATAAACCTTAAAGATCAATAGAACTTAGCACAAAGTTGGTCAAAACCTAAAAGCAAAAATTATCAACTCAGATTTCCTTTTCCTGCAAAATTAGACTTCAAAATTGATGGGCATGACTTTCTGTGACAAAAAAAAAAAATCCTAAAAAAAAAAAAAATACATGACCATTATTCACATTGCAGAAAGTACTCAAAGAATCCTAGTGAGTGACAAGGAAACACCCCAAGGCACATTTAGCCATCTGATATTTGACAAAGATGTCAAAAAATATATAGTGGAGAAAAAAATAGTATGTTTAACAAAATGTGTGGGAAATCAGGCTGTCCACAGGCAGAAAATTAAATCTAGACTCATATTTCTCATTCTGTTCTAAATAAAATCAAAGAGGATCAGATAGCTAGTTATTAAAACAGCAACGATCTGCTGGAAGATTAAAAACCATGGATGGCATCACTATAAGCAAAGACTTTCTAAACTGTACCCAGCTGCACAAGAAATAACAACAATCAACAAATGGATTTATAAAAAATTCAAAGCCTTTTTCACAGCAAAGGGAACAACCAGCAGTAGAGTGAATAGACAACCTACAAAAATAAAAATAAAACAAAAACTCCCCCAAAATTGACCAGCTAGTTCTCAGAGAATTAATGCTTAGAATATATAAAGAATGCAAAAAATATTAGAAACCCAAAATAAAAGACTCAATTCAAAAAATGGGCAAGTACAATGAATAGACTTCCCTGAAAAACAAATATAAATATGAGTACATGAAAAAATGTTCTGCATAGCTGGCCTGTAGAAAAAATGCAAATCAAAGCAACACTGTAATTACATCTTACCCCAGAAGGAGGGGCTATTACCCAGAACTGAACAAAGAACAGCGATGGTTAGGTTGGGGGTGGAGAGCAGTGGGAGAGGGGAGCTTCAATATTGTTGGTAGGAATATAAACCGGTACAGCCTATACAGAAGTCAGCAGAGACGCCTCAAAAAACTAAAACCAGGCCGCGCCTGGCCACAGGTCTGCAGAGGAGGAGCTGGGCAGATCTGGGGTGCCCTCACTGGCCTCTCTGCGTGTCTGGAGGACTCTGGATTTCTGCGCCCAGACTGCTGGAGTTCCCTCAGGCTTCCAGGTGCAGTGAAGGAGAGAGGTGGGTTTAAGGCTTCCACATCAGCCTCCCCATTCCAGGCTTCATTTGGAGACCTGCTGAGCTCCCAATAGGTGGGCTGGCCCACACAACCAGCCTAGCCCAGCCTGTTTAGCAGCCGCGCCTGGCCATAGGTCTGCAGAGGAGGAGCTGGGCAGATCTGGGGTGCCCTCACTGGCCTCTCTGCGTGTCTGGAGGACTCTGGATTTCTGCGCCCAGACTGCTGGAGTTCCCTCAGGCTTCCAGGTGCAGTGAAGGAGAGAGGTGGGTTTAAAGCTTCCACATCAGCCTCCCCATTCCAGGCTTCATTTGGAGACCTGCTGAGCTCCCAATAGGTGGGCTGGCCCACACAACCAGCCTAGCCCAGCCTGTTTAGCAGCCGCGCCTGGCCATAGGTCTGCAGAGGAGGAGCTGGGCAGATCTGGGGTGCCCTCACTGGCCTCTCTGCGTGTCTGGAGGACTCTGGATTTCTGCGCCCAGACTGCTGGAGTTCCCTCAGGCTTCCAGGTGCAGTGAAGGAGAGAGGTGGGTTTAAGGCTTCCACATCAGCCTCCCCATTCCCGGCTTCATTTGGAGACCTGCTGAGCTCCCAATAGGTGGGCTGGCCCACACTACCAGCCTAGCCCAGCCTGTTTAGCTGCCGCGCCTGGCCACAGGTCTGCAGAGGAGGAGCTGGGCAGATCTGGGGTGCCCTCACTGGCCTCTCTGCGTGTCTGGAGGACTCTGGATTTCTGCGCCCAGACTGCTGTTTCCCTCAGGCTTCCAGGTGCAGTGAAGGAGAGAGGTGGGTTTAAGGCTTCCACATCAGCCTCCCCATTCCCGGCTTCATTTGGAGACCTGCTGAGCTCCCAATAGGTGGGCTGGCCCACACTACCAGCCTAGCCCAGCCTGTTTAGCTGCCGCGCCTGTCCACAGGTCTGCAGAGGAGGAGCTGGGCAGATCTGGGGTGCCCTCACTGGCCTCTCTGCGTGTCTGGAGGACTCTGGATTTCTGCGCCCAGACTGCTGGAGTTCCCTCAGGCTTCCAGGTGCAGTGAAGGCGAGAGGTGGGTTTGAGGCTTCCACATTAGCCTCCCCATTCCAGGCTTCATTTGGAGACCTGCTGAGCTCCCGATAGGTGGGATGGCCCACACAACCAGCCTAGCCCAGCCTGTTTAGCAGCCGCGCCTGGCCATAGGTCTGCAGAGGAGGAGCTGGGCAGATCTGGGGTGCCCTCACTGGCCTCTCTGCGTGTCTGGAGGACTCTGGATTTCTGCGCCCAGACTGCTGGAGTTCCCTCAGGCTTCCAGGTGCAGTGAAGGAGAGAGGTGGGTTTAAGGCTTCCACATCAGCCTCCCCATTCCAGGCTTCATTTGGAGACCTGCTGAGCTCCCAATAGGTGGGCTGGCCCACACAACCAGCCTAGCCCAGCCTGTTTAGCTGCCGCGCCTGGCCACAGGTCTGCAGAGGAGGAGCTGGGCAGATCTGGGGTGCCCTCACTGGCCTCTCTGCGTGTCTGGAGGACTGTGGATATCTCTGCAACCAGGGAGGGTCCACAGGTTCCTGAAGCACTGCGGCCTGTGGTGAGTACCCTAACCCGGCTGCGATTGAAGAACTGTGGAGCTTCCAAGGGGCAGGTGGGCGCACAGTGTCCCTGAGGCCCAGCTTGTCTGGAACTGCGGAGTTCTGAGCAGGCAGAGGAGGGCCACTGGTTCTGTAGGCCTAATGGCTTGGAGTAGCGCGGCGCCAGAGTCCCAGTAGCTCCAAACATAGAAGGGGATTTTCAACAGATCCTGAGGAAGCTTTCAAGTAACACTTGAAACACAGAAATATAGGAAAATGACAAAACGAAAGACCAAATTACAACCTCAAACCTCCAGCCCATCTCAAGAAACCCTAGGAGCGATGTATATAGAAGAAAATATATCCCATCCACCTCATATATCGGACACAATAGCCACTGAAATTGACAAGCAACTCCAGGAAGCTTTAAAGAAATTCAAACTCGAAATAATCTCCCAGATAAAAGAAGAAATGATAAAAGAAATGAAAGAGATTCTAAATATATCTAAAGAAAACACAGATAAAAAATTGGAGGAACTAAACAAAAAGATAGAATCCCTAGACGAGCAATATAAGAAACAAACAGAATACATAATGCAGATGCACAGAGATATACAGGAAATAAAAAACTCCACTGAAAGTTGTAAAAACCGCCTTAATGAAAGTGAAGATAGAATTTCAGACCTTGAAGACAGGATTGCAGCTAGTGAACAGGAAAGGAAAGATCTTTTGAAAATAACAAGGAACCAGGAAACAACAATTCAACAACTGCAAGACGAAGCAAAGAAGAATAACATAAGAATAATAGGGATTAATGAAAGAGAGGGAGACAACATGAAGGGTGTCAGGAGGATATTTAGAGAAGTAATAGCTGAAAATTTCCCAAGCATGAGATCAGAAACTGACATCAGGATCAGTGAAGCATATAGAACTCCAAACAGTCATAACCAAAATAAAACTACACCCAGACATATAATAGTCACCATCCCAGAAATCCAACACAAGAATAGATTATTAAAAGCTGTCAGAGAGAAAAGACAAATCACTTATAAAGGAAAACCTATCAGAATCACAGCAGACTTCTCAGCACAAACGATAAAGTCAAGAAGAGCATGGAGTGAAGTATTCCAGATCCTAAAGCAAAATGATTTCCAACCAAGACTGATATATCCTGCAAAACTATCATTCAAAATAGATGGTGCAATACGATACTTCCATGACAAAGAACAGCTGAAGAACTTCATGAACACCAAATCAACCCTGCAAAAAATATTGAAAGACAGTTTAGATACACAAAGGAAAAAACCACTAAGCAAAGCAAATAATTAAACAGAACCGAAAGATAAAGATGCAACAGCAGAGAGATAACATTCCTACAATTAACCAGCATTTAACAGTAATGACCATTAATGTAAATGGTCTCAATGCACCAATCAAAAGAAACAGACTAGCAGAATGGATCAAGAAACAAAATCCAACCATATGCTGTTTACAGGAAACCCATCTAACCCAGAAAGATACTCACAGACTGAAAGTCAAAGGATGGAAAACAATTCTTCATGCAGCAGGAATCCAAAAAAAGGCAGGAGTAGCCATTCTGTTTGCAGACAACGTGAACTTTAAACCAACAATGACCATAAAGGACAAAGAAGGTCACTACATACTCGTAAGGGGAAAACTCCAAGAGGAAGAGATAACTATCTTAAATATATACGCACCAAACTCCAGAGCACCTAGTTATATAAAACAATTATTAACAGAAATGAAAACTCAAATTATCAGTAACACAATTGTAACAGGAGACCTTAATACACCACTGACACCAAGGGACAGATCAACCAGACAGAAAATGAGCAAAGAAATAACAGAACTGAATCACACCTGTGAACAAATGGGTTTGATAGACATATACAGAATGTTCCACCCAACAACATCAGAATACACATTCTTCTCAGCAGTACATGGATCATTTTCTAAAATAGACCATATATTAGCTCACAGAACATATTTAAGCAAATGCAAAAGAGTTGAAATCATCCCTTGCATATTATCGGATCATAGTGCTCTGAAATTAGAAATTAATGACAAAGGATACTGCAAAAACTCCGCAAACACATGGAAACTAAATAACACACTCTTGAGTAATCAGTGGGTCACAGAAGAAATTAAAGAAGAAATTAAACAATACCTAAAAGAAAATGAAAATGCAGATACAACTTACCGGAATCTGTGGGATGCAATGAAAGCCGTTCTGAGAGGAAAATTTATTGCACTGAGTTCCCACATCAGGAAAACAGAACGAATACAAGTAAATAACTTGATGCTACACCTCAAACAGCTAGAAAAAGAAGAGCAAGTCAAGCCCAAAGCCAAAAGAAGAGAGGAAATTATAAGAATCAGAGCAGAAATCAATGCAATAGAGACTAAGAAAACAATCCAAAGAATCAACGAATCAAAGAGTTGGTTCTTTGAAAGAATAAATAAAATCGATAAGCCCCTAGCCAACCTTATTAAAAAAAGGAAAGAAAAAGCTCAAATTCATGCAATAAGAAATGAAAAAGGAGAAATCACTACAGACCCAATAGAAATACAGAGGATCATCAACACCTATTTCGAAAACCTCTACTCTCAAAAGTTTGATAACACAGAAGAAATAGACAGATTCTTAGAAGCATATGAAGTACCAAAGCTAGATCAAGAGGATATAAAACTGTTGAATAACCCAATCTCTGCTAATGAAATTGAGAATGTAATTGGGTCCTTGCCCACCAAGAAGAGCCCAGGCCCAGATGGATTCACTGCAGAATTCTACAAGAAATATAAAGAAGACCTAATGCCGACACTCCTCAAACTATTCAATGAAATTGAAAGGGAAGCAATCCTTCCTAAGTCATTCCTGGAAGCAAATATTACTCTAGTACCAAAACCTGAGAAAGACCCAACTATAAAAGAGAACTATAGACCGATCTCCCTAATGAACACAGATGCAAAAATCCTCAATAAAATATTGGCAAATAGGATCCAGCAAATCATCAAGAAGATTATACACCATGACCAGGTGGGATTCATCCCAGGAATGCAAGGATGGTTCAACATACGCAAATCAATAAATGTAATCCACCATATCAATAAAGCCAAAAATAAGAATCACATGATCATCTCTATAGATGCAGAAAAAGCCTTCGATAAGGTCCAACACTTATTCATGATAAGAACTTTACAGAAAATTGGAATAAATGGTCTTTGCTTCAATATAATAAAGGCCATTTATGACAAACCAACAGCCAGCATCATACTAAATGGCCAAAAATTGAAAGCCTTTACTTTAAAATCGGGTACAAGACAAGGATGTCCTTTATCACCACTCCTATTTAATATAGTACTGGAAGTACTAGCCAGAGCAATTAGGCAAGAAAGAGAAATAAAAGGGGTAAAGATAGGAAAAGAAGAAGTTAAATTATCATTGTTTGCAGATGACATGATACTCTACATAGAAGACCCCCTAAACTCCATTGAAATACTCTTAGATACAATAAATAAATTCAGTAATGTGGCTGGATACAAAATCAATACTCAGAAATCAATAGCATTCCTATACACGAACAACAAAATTACAGAGAGGGAAATAAGAGAAACTGGACTATTCACCTTAGCAAGCAAAAAAATGAAATATTTAGGAATTACTCTTACGAAAGAAGTGAAAGACTTATACAGTGAAAATTATAATACACTGAAAAAGGAAATTGAAGATGATCTCAGAAAATGGAAAGACATCCCTTGCTCATGGATAGGAAGAACAAACATTGTGAAAATGGCCATTCTCCCAAAACTGTTATACAGATTCAATGCAATCCCAATAGAAATACCATCAACATACCTTATAGATCTAGAGAAATCACTCCTAAATTTCATCTGGAACCAGAAGAGACCTAGAATCGCAAAGGCAATTCTAAGCAGCAAAGACAAAGCAGGAGGCATCACAATCCCTTGAAGTTATACTACAAAGCAACAGTAGTAAAATCAACATGGTATTGGAATCAAAACAGAGCTGAAGATCAGTGGAATAGATTAGAAGATACAACCACAACTACGAACACACTCAACCACCTTATTTTTGATAAAGGAGCCAAGCAGGTTCACTGGAAGAACGACAGTCTCTTTAATAAATGGTGCTGGAAAAACTGGCTCTCCATTTGCCGAAAACTAAAGCTAGACCCATGTCTATCACCATGTACTAAATTAAAATGTAAATGGGTCAAAGATCTGAATATTAAAACAGAAACACTAAATCTATTGGAAGACAAAATAGGTAGAAACCTTGGAGACATAGGAGTAGGTAAAGAATTCATGAACAGGACTCAAACCGCACGGGAAATACTTCCCAGAATCAATAACTGGGACCACTTCTTATTAAAAAGTTTCTGCATGTCAAAAGAAATCTCCAGCATAGTGAAAAGAAAACCCACAAACTGGGAAAAGATTTTAGTGAACTCTCTCTCAGACAAGGGCCTCTTGTCTAAAACATATAAAGAATTAAAGAAACTCAGACCTCCGAAATTCAAAGATCCAATCCAAAAATGGGCATCTGAGATGAATATGCAATTGTCAGATGAAGAAATGCAAATGGCAAATAAATACATGAAAAAATGCTCATCATCATTGGTCATTAGAGAAATGCAAATTAAAACCACACTGAGATACCATCTCACTCCTGAAAGAATGGCCAAGATCAAGAAAACCGACAACAAATGCTGGAGAGGCTGTGGGGAAAAAGGAACTCTCCTGCACTGCTGGTGGGAGTGTAGACTGGTACAGCCTTTGTGGAGATCTGTCTGGAGATTTCTCAAAAAGTTGGGACTGGAAATCCCATTTATTCCAGCTATTCCACTTCTAGGCATATTCCCAGAAGAACTGAAAGCATCATACCACAGTGATATATGTGCACCTATGTTTATAGCAGCACAATTTGTAATCGCCAGATCTTGGAAACAACCCAAGTGCCCATCAACTGAGGAATGGATAAAAAAGTTGTGGTATTTCTATACAATGGAGTATTATTCAGCTATAAAGAAGGATCACATTGAGATATTTATCAATAAATGGGCACAGCTTGAGACCATACTCATAAGTGAAATAAATCAATCTCGCATGTGTGAATACCGAATAGTTTCCCTAATGTAAGTAATGATTCAAATATATAAAAATATGTGGTAATCATGATTCCCCATTAGGTGGCCTTGAAGCCTTATAAAGTTTTCACTCATTAATTAGAAAGGCTTTATTCTGGGCTTCTTGATATGAAAATATTTGAAGCTAGAGTATATGAAGTTTTACCCAAATATTTCAAGGAAAAAGACACTATGGTAACTACTATTAAGTCAGGTTATAAGGTGGTGAAGTACTAGGTTATTGAAACAGTCATGCTGTGACCTCTATTGTTATATTGTTATGTCCTGTTTTATCTCAATCTCCCCCTTATTGTTTCAAAAAAAATTATTTAGTCATTTCTTATGTTTGTCTTAATTAAAGAAAAAATTCAAAAAAATTAGGATATATAAATAGTAACTCTTTTTGATTTCCTATTAACTTGTTTTGAAGTCCTGTAGTACTCCCACGATCTTGTTTTGACTGATTAGACTCTGTTCCATTCTATATGATAGTATCAAGTTTGAAGACATAGGCAACTACTTTGAAGACAATAAGATTCACTAAGATACCCATTCTGGTTTGACTATTGTCTTCTTTGGAAGTCCTGTAATGTTTACAATGCCTAAGTTTTATTGGTCTTGTTCTCTACTGTTTTGTCCAACTTTATAATATCTAATAAGATAGACAATTCTTTTTAAGGAAACAAGGGACAACGTTGATAACCATTGTTGATAAACTTGTACTCTGTTCTACACCATGTGCTACGTCTATCCTTGGTATTGACTGACAGCTTTGTTTTGCCATATTTGACTGTATTCTTCCCCCCCCCAAAAGAAAGTAAAAAGCACTAAGGAGTAATAAAATCCAAGACGTGTAAATATTGTTGTAAAAAAGAGAGGGAAAAAAAAAAAAAAAGAAAAGGAGCTCTAACGGATATAACAGCAAGTGTGTTTGGGGGTGTTAAATAGCTGACTTTATCAATGTTTTTGGAACATTGAACACAGCTGTTTGCAGTCTCCCTGTTTGAATGTCCACCTTGTGTTCTTTGATATTGTGATTTGAGGAACTATTTTCAAGAAAATAGTGTGTAATCTACTAGCAGGTAATTTCTTACTGTTATGGTTTTTTGTTTTGTTTTGTTTTGTTTTGTTTTGTAGTTCTGTATTGCGTGTACCCTTACGCCGCTTTGGTTTGTTTTGTGTTTTTCTCTTTTTCCTCTTAAATAAAAAAAAAAAAAAACAAAAAACAAAACAAAACAAAAAACTAAAACCAGAAATTTCATTTGATCCAGCTATTCCTCCTCTTGTGTTTACCTTCACAAAAGAGTTAAAGACATCTTAATACAGGAATATACACATGCCAATGTTTATGGCAGTATAACTCAAACCAGCTAAATCTTGGAGGTGGCCTATAAGCCCATTCATAGATGAATAGATAAAGAAACTGTCACATATACCCAAATGGAGTACTACTTAACCCCCCAAAATACATTTGAGTCACTTGTAGGAAAGGAAATGCACCTTGAGACCATAACACTCAGTGAAATTCATCAGACACAGAGGTTAAATATCACACACTTTCTTTTATATGAAAAACTCAAAAGTATAAATAATTTAAAGAGCAAAAAATGATAGGTGATAGAAAATAGGAAAGTACATCTTTTGCAGACGAGGAGGAGATCTGAGGATGAAGAAGTTTAAAGGATAATGATGCACTTTGTACATGTACTAGCTCCCTGAATAAATGTATTCATTATGCATCACAAACACGAATAACATTAGAAAATAAAATAAATTTAGTTATTCCTAATCAGTGCATTATTAAGATTCAATTAGAAGGTTCATTATAATTATTATGTCCCATCAAGATTCAATTTTACAAACAGACAATACCAAGAAACTTGAAAAGCTTTGTGTGATAGGCCCCAGGAAAAGACGCAAACAGAAGCATTCTGCCATCTGGTCACTCATCTAGATGACTCTTGGCTGATATTTAATGAGCAAATGTCCTAATAACCGTATGTTCCATAAATTAGACAACAATATATTAATTTAAGATTATTGCAGAAGCATATGTCTAAACTCAATACTAAACTTTCCCGTTTTCCTTTCCTATTAACAGTTTACCATATTTCTGATTATTATTTGCCAAATTTCTAACATAAATGAGAAATGGGGCTGCAATGACTTTTCTTCCATAGAATAAACAAGTGTGATACATTAAGGTCTTGGTTTGCTTTATTAGATGTTAAATACACCTGTACACGTGAAAATAAAGCAGGCAGATTAGGCGCCTTTGTCTATCCCTAGGGAAAACCTCAGGCCAGTTTGCAAGGCTGAACGGGAAAGTTTGGTGACTTAGCAGGAAAACCGAAGGATTTTAATTAGCGTCTTCTGCAACCCTCAGTGGCTTAAAGATAAAAGAGCCAGAATTTTCAGGGGTTGAAAATTTTCAGGAGTTTAATTCTTTTGCTTCTAAATTAGTGCTACCATTTAGCATTTGAAAATATTTAAATGTGCAAAACCATTAATTTTAAACTTTTTTCTTCTTAGGCACTCCACATGAATTTTTTTTTTAAACTGAAAATATATAAAAGTAAAGAAGAGTGCAGTGAACGACCTCCTTCTCCCAAGTCCCCACTGCTCAAGTTTGCCGTAGCCATTTAAAGGTGAACTTGTTTCAGTCATAAAACCACCAACTTTTCCCCTGTCCCCACCCTAGTTCTTCTTTCCTTTTGAACAATTTCTTCCCATTTTAAAGGAAAAGGATAAAGCAATTAAAAAACACACACAAAAAAAGCTTTGTAAACAGGGAGGAAAAGCTGGGCTGAGGGGAGGAGAGGGTATTGGGAAAAAAGAGGAATCAAAATATATTATGTACAGGTACAAAATCCCTATCTATGATGAATATGATCATTATGCAATTCTAAAATGTACTAAGAAACTTAAACAAAAAAAGATCACCAACTTGCCACTCATGCCAGACTATTTTGACTTAAAATCCAGATGTCACACCTTTTGTCTCTGAAATTTCAGTATGAACCCTAAAAGACACTGTGAAACACACTGTGACAATATTATTATGTCTAGAAGAAAAAAACAAAAAAACCAGGATTTGCAACTTTTTGAGACTATATTTGCCTACAGTTATTTGCTGAGACTGAAGCACATATAAATTTCATGTGTGGTAAACAGTTGCTATGTGTTTTAAATCACTTTATTGCCATTTCTTTTCCCTCCCATGAAGTATCCTGTTCACATGGAATATTTTATTGAAGAAATTAGGTTAAATCCTCTGTAGAATTCCCCTATCATTGTTAATTTATTGTTATACATTATTACAGATTGGTTATCAAAACAATATTGAAAGAAATGGGAGTATACTACAACCACGTGAGTGCACTAGAAGACCAAAGGCCCCATCACTAGCATTTGAAAGAAATCAGAACTTAAGAAACTAAAGAGAGAAAAGCCCCTAAAAAACTGCTCTATGATTTAAATACAGAAACAAGTGATCAGATTTTCTTCTTGTATCAAGTACAGTAAAATGATAATAATCAGTATATACTTTAAGCATTTACAACACAAATAGCAGATTTGATAGTACTCACCTGTGTTCATTTCTATTAATTGCTTTTTCTTTTGCTGGCGTTCAAATCTTTCTTTCTCCGCCAATTCTTTAGCTATTCTGGCACGCTTTTCTTTCTCCTCTGCTTCTCTTCTTTTGATGTTCTCCTTCACTGCTTGCTATTACAAATGAATTTTCAAAAATTATCATTGTTAACCAGTGATTCCACAAAGACATGGAAAATTATCAATCAGATATCTTTTAGAAAATGATTAGGTCTTACATTAACAACAGTCTGTTAAATATAGTATGTACACATAAATACACTGATACTTAAAACACCTGTGTTTAAGTGGAATTAACTAAAATGGTAAAGGCAGACAAATTGAAAAAGCACTTAATTTACAAATCAAATCTGCTTACCAACATATTCTTTAGGTAGAGCATATTGTAACTGTATTAGTCTCCCGTCCCCTCTCTGTTATGTCGGTTATCAAATATAAACAAAATTGTTGAAGAAATTATAGACAAAAGCTGAGATCATGTCTATATTCTGGTCAATAACATCATTTTTTTCATATAGAGCAAAGTATCGCAAAGATATGCATATTTGGTATTTTAAAGTTAATGTCTATCATTGGTGATCAAAACCAATAATAGCTGTTAATCAAGAGCTCAATAGATATGTAATTAGTTAATTTACTAATTCTAAATTTTATACAAATCAAGCAATGCCTCTGATGGGGAAGTAGTGAGAATTAACATGCGGGTAGATTTCTGCAGGTACATTATATTACAACTGAGGAGTTGTATTTTAAGTGCCAATAAAACCAGACCAGTTACCACATTACTTTATCACCAATAGTATTAAAAATGTGCAGTTAACATGTAACTAAGTAAGACGCTGGTAATTTTGTGGGGGAAACATTCATTTCTTCTTTACTGTAGTATTCTCTTTTTAATTCCAAAGGTAGTCCACATTCCTCATTGGAAATCACATAATAAAATGTAACAGTATTGGTCAAAACAATAAAAGTATAAGGAGAAAAGAAGGAAGATAAAGCATAGAGGAGATAGAATATTAATCTTTGCATCTATCCATTATGTAGCTACTGAGAGAAAATATAGTAGTGTTAAAGAGAGACAGACTGACAGACAGATGTGGGATGCATCAGGAGGGAGACAAACAATACAGCAACTTTGATATATTATGTTTAAAAATGACCCAATGGATTGACTAGGGGTTTATTTTACTTTAAGTGGTTAGAGAAGGCTTCACTCTGATTTGCTTCCATCTTAATTTAAATGCCAAGGTGACAGCTAGGGTGTGAAGAAACAGAAAAGGACAGGATTGCAGTACAGAAGTTAGGGAAGTGAGCTCAGGCCTGATGATTTAGCATCTTTTACGACAAGACAGGGAGAATGGATTTTGTTCTAAAGGTACTGGAGAGCATCTGGAGCTTTTCAATCAGGAAAGTGTAAGACACAACATTCTTAGCATACAGGCATAAATCAAGCATCTGGGCTGCAAACTTATCAAGCGTTATCAGGCCTTCTTCATAGTGCCCTGTGAGAAAGAGGACTCAGGAACATAAAAAGATGTTTTTAGTCTGGCAGTGGCACTGTTATGAATAATATACTATTGTTTGTCTCTACTCCCACAGACCTGTATCTTCTGCCAACATCCATGAAACACTGCACAGCAGCCTAACCTGTTAACCTACCAGTAGGTAAAGCCTCGACTCTTCACTGTTATTATCAATAAGTCATGAAATACTAGCTGCAATGCTTGACGCTTTCAAATGCAATCTTTTTGAAACTCAAACTGTGTTCTGCATTGTTCATCCTGACACTAAAGGGTTAAAGTACCACGTTCACTGTCATGAACACGGTAACAGGTGTCGAGCTGCAAGATCTGAAAGCTATCTCTAGTCAGCATGCTTTCACCATGTTGTCTGGTGTTGTGGCTATGTTAACAGCCAGCTATGACATAATGGCTGCTATAAAAATCAGTGTAAGCCAGGAAGGTACGAGAAAGTATCACAAGGCGGAAAATAAACATGAGCTCAAACACGAACATGTAAATATGGTGGTATGTGTATCAACATAGGTGTAAGGAAAACAGGTTGGAAAGAGGGGAATTTGATGAGCAAAAAATTAATATTCAGGAATCAAAATTTATGTCTTGCTCAAGAGAAATGAATGAAAAGAAATAATATATCACATAGCTTATTTATGAGTCATTAATCGTCTGGGGTAAATTTTTCACATGAATGACAGTGTAAACATTTAATAGATCATTTATTACCAGATATAATTGCCACACCCTTTTAGAATTCACTGGGTAATGAAAAGTCAAAATTACTTTCCAGTACCTATAAAAATAGTGTTTATGTTTTAGAAATAAGGTCTGAAGTAGCTCTTAAAGCTATTTTGTTTTAGGGAAAATGTACTATTGATTTTCATTTAAAAGACTACCTCATTTAAAACTTATTCTGACCTTATAACTATTATGAGAGACATTTATCTGGAAAAATGCTAATAGCATAGACAGAGGTACCAGGTCTGTAACTAGTATCACAGTTCAAACTGTAATACTTTGAGATTTTCTTTGATGTCAAATGTTAAGAAGTAAAAATAATCTAAACTGCAAAGCTGAACAGAAGACAATACTATTTTAAATAGATTTGTTTCTTATTTCAGTACTAAATTCAAAGTCAGGAAGAAGTTAAGAGTGAGCTAGATAGAAAGAGTATAAGACATTGGCTATAAGACATTGAGCTTCATAAATAAACTATCTTATACTTGGTTTTTTTATTTGGACAACTGGCAGATAAACTGCTAGCCCTTACTACCTTTAATTCCGTATTGTCAAGTCAGTCTCTCTGGATTCTTTCCAGATACAGCCTAGCGTGCGCCCTCTGAAAGATCTGCCTTTTTACCCGTGTACATCACGGACACACACAGCTTCACAACTCCACCACATTTCAACTGCTCATTCAAAGGACACAATCATTACTTGGTTTTTAAGTCAGTTTAGAAATTGATGGCCACTCCTCAGGTGAATGAGAATAGAAAGCTTTTCAGCTCAATACAAAAAGAATGAGTTTTAAAAATACATAAACATCTCAGTTCTGAATCACAATGTAAAATATTTAATAATGTAGATTATAGTCAAGAGAGTTTTTAAAAATGTATAGGGTCAAAGGTTTAGCTCAGTGGCATAAGCACCTGCCTGGCAAGCACGAGGTCTTAAGTTCGATCCCCAGTACAAAAAAACACAAACAAAACAAAACAAAACAAAACAAAATACCAGTTTGAAAGTCATCACTTCCTAAGATAGGAGTGGAGCTGATAAATAACGAGAGGTACTTTTCAAATCTTATGAGATGGTAGTAGATAGTTGCACCAATGTGTCCTCCTACATCAGCATATAAGCACGTCCTGCATACTCACCAAAACTGTCATTAATTTCTTTTCATTCTGTCTGTGTATATGGCACTTCACCATGTTTTAAACTTTTATTTATATGCTACTCTTCAGTTCAAACATTTTCCCACGTTTGTAAAACATGTATTTGCAATTCATAGATTTTACCTGCTTTTCCATTAAGTTGTCTCTCTCTTAATGTGGTTCAGTTCTCTCAACATTCTGGATACCAACGAATGTTCTAATATTAAGCTCCACTTTCATTTCTTAGGATAAACTCAAATTGGACAGGAAAAACTGACCTTTTTGAACATTTGAAGATAGTATACTTTTTTACGTTTCATACTTACGGAATATCCTTAAAATTCAGTAAAACTCAACTGCGAGACTTTGTGGGCAGAGCATTTAATTTTTAGAAGATTCAAAAGAAGTCAAGAAATCAGAAATCAGTTATAGAAGCTTTTATTTCTTTTAAAGTAACTTTAGAAAGCTATTTTTTCTATGAAATTATCCAGTTTATTACAATTTCTGAATTGTCAGCTACAGATTTTTATAGTATGCTCTGTTTCCTGTTGTTTCTTTTTACATTTTTATTATATCTTTTCCCTTCTTAATCTTTTCAGAAAGTTTCTAACTGATTTGTTTCTTCAAAGTATCATTTTGGCTTTTACATTTCTATCTCTTTTTCCTTCATTCATTCTTTAATTTTTTTACTCAAACCAAATAGTCTCTTTTAAAAAAAACCTTCTGAAGTCAGGTACCTACTTTGTTAATTTGAGTGTTTCTCTGGGAGGGGCAATGGAAACACTCTGGGCACTTTGGGCCACTTTTACTGCATGCCACAAAGTCTGACAAGGAGTATTTCCAGTATTGTGGAGTCCTTATTTTTTTTATAATTTCATTCTCAATATGGGTTATTATGTGTGTTTTATATTTTTCAAAATACGGCTTTAAATATTTCATTCTGTTTATTTCTAGCTTACGTTTTTGTGGTTGATGAATGAATCTGACATGTAGAAATGTATCAAAATGTCTTTCATGGCCTCATGTACATAATCAATTTGATAACAGTTCCACTTAAGCCAGATAAAAGTGTGCACTTTTAAAATTAAGAGTTTAGTTTCAAAATAAGTGTGTTAATTAAATTAAAGCTTCCCACATCTTTAATAGTTTCTGCTATACTTATAAATGAATTAAGAGAACATCCCAAACATAATGCTAAATCTGCAGACTTAACCCTATTATAGTTCAGTCTCTTTTACAATGACATCTGGGGGCTGTATTAGTGTACACATGGGTGTACTGAATGTTTCTCTTTCAGGGGGATTACTTCCCAGGAAGTAATCTCGGGCTGTAAGACTACCTTCCTCTTATTAACACAGCTCCTTCTTTCTTTTGATTAGTATTTCCATTCTATTGCATTAATTATCCTATTATTTCAAAACTTCCAATATTTCTATAATATTTCTTCCAATATTTGTATTGCTACAAGCAGGTTTCTTTTAAACACCACAAGACATCCTAGCACTTGGGAGCTGAGACCAGAGGACTGCTGTGAGTTGGGGTACATCATGAGTTCAAGTTCAGCAACGTTCTAATTTATTGCAAATGTATATGCGTGTATTAGGCAAAAGCGGGGAGACAATTTTATACTTCCTGTGAAAATATAAATGATTTCTATTCACAGATTCTAGAATACAATGGTGCCCTAAGTTGACTGGGAGTACAGTGCATGCATCCAATGGTAAGAAACATAGAAGTAAATTAAATATGGAAGACATGATTTAGTTCTTAACTTCAACTCTAGCTACCATACTTCTAGAGACAATTTACATCTGTATTTTATTTTCAAAACTTTCAAATCTAATACATGCTATGAAATTTTATTCTAGTAAAAATATTTAGTTTCCTGGGTTTTCTCCCTAAAATACTGCTCTCACTTGAAATTAGACATTCTTGATATTCAATTTAAAACACTGCCTAAAGATAAAATCAAGACCTGATTTATCATTCCTCCTAAGTAAAATTTAAAATATAAATGTATATTTTATCAGCCTGTCAAAAAGTTTAATGAATAGTCTTTATGGGAAACTTGCCTGTTCCATTAGTCTTGGGTTCCAGTTCAGCATTATAATTCCTTCAACATTAATGGATACTTAAGCATTGTATGACTAAACAGGTTTCACTAAACTCAGAATGATTTTTTATTTGACTATTTAATTTTTGCCTCAAGTCCCTAAAGTGAGATCAGATCAATTCAATTTTTGCATTCTATGCTATTTTTTTGTTTGTTTGTTTTTAGACAGGGTCTCTTTCTGTAGTGCAAACTGGCACTGAACTCACTATGTAGCCAGGCTGGTCTTCAATTTACAGGGATCCTCCTGCCTCAGCCTCCTGAGTGCTGGAATTACAGGCATTTACCACCACAGATGGGAATCATGCTTTCTGAGGGGATGTTAGGTACTATGAAAACAAAGGTAATTTTCTCAAACAACCACATACGGAACCAATACATTCTCATTAAACACCTTGAATGGCGTTTGTGTACCTAGAGTAGAGACAATGCTCAATCCCACTTACTGGCTACAAACTAGAAACTCCTAATGATTTCACATTCACAAAGAACAGAAAATATTTAAGAAAAAACACCTTGAAAATATATTTCTATGCTCTTGTGCATATTCCTATAATATAAAATGAAAGAAAATATTTTTAAAATGAGTCATTCAAAAAATTTTTAAGAATACAAAGTATATGGTCTACATTTTAGTTTTCAAAAGAAATGATTTTCTTTTTGAATGAAATAAAAAAATCTTTAAATATAAAAAACATGAATACAAGTCAGGGAAGTCTTTAAGAACACAAAAATGTATAAATTCACAAAACAATGTATTTTAACTACATATTTAGTAGAAATTGTTTATTCATAAAAATCCCTAATGATAATAGAGTAGATATCTTAGGAAGCCATCTATATGACAAAACAATTAATCAAATTACCTTTTCTAGGACTATCAAATCTAACCGAAATATATTATCATTGAGAACAGGAGAATAGAGTATGCTGTGGACCAACAGAAACAAATTCATCATCTCAAATTCAATACAAGATGTTATTAGCTGTATTTCACGTGACTGCCAAACTTACAAACATGGGAACCTGTCCTTTCAGAAGCAAACTAGAATGGACCAAAGGTTGTGCAGGTGCTGATGGCTACTCTGTTTCAACTTCAATTTGCTTTCTTTTTCTAAAGTCAGTATCAGATGAAAGGACATATTACTCACTAACCTATTCCTGACATCATTGACTTTTTATAACTGAGCTCCTAGGACTTTTTGCAACTGCTTAAAATGCTTTGTAAAATTATCAAGCACATGATGTCCTTCAACTTATATACTACATCTCTGAGCCTATGTAATGTTCATAATAAAGCTTTCCAAAATATAATTTAATTTCCATTGTATGTTTCTCATGTTCAAAAGTGATACACTATAAAGATAACCTATTTTTCAATTGTGAGGCTAACAAAGGGCACTATGTACAAAAAGACAGGTAGGCTCGGTAACAGGGCAGCACTGTGAGCTACTGCTAATTACTTCACTAAGAAACATTCCCTGATAAAGCCCCATAATGTCCCGTGTTAACCTGGTTATATGTAATTATAGCATTAAAGTCAGTCCTGTAACATTCACCCTCTTTAAAATCCCACACTGTGTATCTGTGACGTACATCATTGTATCTGATGTACAAAGTACAAAGAACATGTCATTTTATTCCCTTTTATTTGTAATACCCTAAGTTGTCACCTTTTCCATTACATGAATTAATATCTTCTTAACATGTATGTTGCTTTTATTCTTCTATTAGAATAATCCAGGCTTTACTTTTTTACTATCATATTTAGTATAAACAAAATATTTAAACTATAAAAGAGATATAAACCATTTAATCATACAGAAGTTGACAAACATTTATTACACCCCTGAGCAAAGTATAAGAATAAATCTTGTCACTAAAAAGAAAATTAAGTCACTAAGTCTAGTTATATTTTCTGTGAAAAGTCTAAAGAGAAAGGATGAGGAGAACCTATCAGAATCGTTTTCATAGTTGCAAACTCAAAATACTGAGCACCTGAAATTGGCTAATTTATGAAATCGATTCTAAATAGTAAAGAAAGAAATCTTATTTTCTTCATGGGTTGAATTCAAGTATGGTCTCAGAATAACAAGGGTGTCAGTGAAGATATAGTTCTAAGAGAAAAGACTGCAAATACAATTTTCAAGTCTTAAACCCATCCAAATAAACATAGAAGTAAGATCTTTTTTATTATAATTGCACGTGCGGGCTCAACATACCACCAAAAGCCTTGCGCATGATCTTTTTTCCTCTGACAATATAAAGTGCATCAATCCCCAGGATTGAAGAAGCACAGAGAAAATGTTTAGAGTTTTGGCATCCCTGCTGCTATCTAGTTGTTCCTCACGTTATCCTAAGTGGCATTCACAATTCAACATCAAAAATGTTAATTTAAGTGATTTGGCAAAACACATTTTCTACCTGTTTTTCTTTTCAAAAAGATTTTACATTAAAAATATTCTCACTGGACGATATTTCATTTTTGTTTGGTAATTCACAACTTTAATCTGAATATTCAATAGAATAATGAATTAAACAGCAAGATTGAGTTTAATTGATCTTATATTTGGTCAATATAAATACTTCACTTATACAAAACAAGTATCGACTCAAATTCTTTAGAGAGTATGAATGACAAGCCCTAAACGGATAAACAATAGCTTTTAACAAAATTCTAGAAATAAGACAAAACTAAACAGAAAAATAGTTTGGCATTTATTCAGATCACAATCTTCTGTGTGAAATCCTAAACATAAAGGAAGCCACCTAAATATTGATCCTATTATAAGTAGATGAAAGAAGTAACTTACTATATTTGTATCACTTGTACTCAGCTAACCCACTTGGAGGATGTATGTACATTAGATCACTTGATTTTCAAAATGTAACATTCTTGAGAAACACAACTCTAAGAAATGCTGTTATTATCTGGAAACTGAACTCAGTAAGACTAAGGAACCCACTACAGTCATGTCGCTAACCATCGGCAGACACGGGACTCAACCCAGTGTCCTGACGCTAGCTAGAGTCCACACTCCCAGCACTGCTACCTTCGCACTAGTGGGGCGGACAGTGAAACATCACTACTGAACAAAACAGGCGACGTCCACCAGAGGCAGAATTCATCAGGCGTTAAAGACACGAGGAAATCATCTTCCTCATTGATTGTCATAACACATAGTCCAGATGAGAGTTACATGTATGGGAAGTAAAGTTGGTGAAAAACAAACTGGATTTTATGGACTAGCTAATAATAACTACAAATTATGACACACCGATATATACCCCCATATATGAAGAAAAAAATGAGGCTTCCAATTTGGGGGTATGTAATAGCAATCTGTTTTAAGGCAAAGATTGCTAATTTGGTGACTTGTAAATCTCAATCCTGGGTTTCCAGATATTCAAGAACTTAGAAACTGCTAATAAAAAAGAATGTATAATAGTGGCACCCCAACACAAAATATTCATGTGAGCAGCTACTATACATCAATGGGCATTCCACATGGGAATACTTGATATTATAAACTGAGCCCATATAACAGTTCCATGTTTAAAACAGAACAGCAAATGACAAGTTTTTAATAAGTATAAATTGGCTGAAAAATTCTTTTGAAACAGGTTACCTCTAAGAGGGAAAATGACAAAGGAGTCCAAAGAGGTGAAACCATTAGGATTTTTCTAACATGAAATGTTAAACAAAACAAATAAGGCTTCAGATGAAATTTGCTTAATGAGTTAAGAGTGGTACTGTGCTAATAATTCTACTTAATGAAAGAGGGTAGCAAAAGAACTTTCTATGATTAAAAAAAGCAGCAGCAGCAGGATAATGAACGCTAAAGAATATGTCATGCAATGCAGGTCATATGAATAAAAGCAGAACAAACCGTTCTACTAGGAAAGGGAAGTGGGCCTGGGACATACATTATGCTTTAAGGCCATGGCAACCAAAAGAAAAAAAAAAGGAAGAGTTTAAACTCAAACGAACACGCTACAGCTGTTGAAAGTGACAGAGGACAGGAGGTTGCTAGCAGAGTCCAACAAAAATTCCGTAATGAGCTCGATTCATCCTGTAGAAGCAGGATATCATCTATTAATAATGGATAGATCAGTAATGGCATGTAATGAGTCTAAAACCAGCCACAAATGTAGAACGATGATTATCACTGCACAATGCTATGTGACTGAAGACATGACTTTCACTTGGTACATAGCTTAATTCCTGCTACGCCACCAATTTACTCAGCTCCTTTACGATGTCAGATACATCACCTACTAACCCCAATCTGAACTTTCTGCTTCACAACAATCCTACAAGGGGAAAAAATCTATTACAGAAAAGGGTGCTGACTTGCACCTCGTCCTCCACACTGGTAACTAGGCTCTACATTAAGAGTCACCTAATTTTAAAAGAGAACAATTTATACTTCGAAATACAACAAGTTCTGAGAGCATGCTTCTATCACAAACCCATCAATGTATACCAAAAACAAAACAAAACAAAAGTATGTCTTGTGCTGACATTCTCCAGTAAGTTATCAAAACCCCCTGAAATATTATAACCATGAATTTTCATGTGAACTCTCCGGGCAGCCACACAGTTAAAGCTCTTGAAAGCACAGACTCGGCTGGTTTGAAGACAAGCCCTACGGACTGACAAAGCACCTCTGCAGAGGCATGGGGCTGCTCTGTGTTGCAGCTGTGTATCCTGTAATGTGCTGAAGCTCAGAAAAACATTGCGAAGACAAAGGGAGCACAGAGTCTCGAAGAAGCAAGAACCCAATTAGAGACAGTTGTTTCTGGTTTTGTTCGTGATGATGTTAACAAAAATAAAGCAAAATGAAATGACAATGCAAACCGACTCCCTGTTCTGGGGAAATTGATAGTTCTAAACAAAACCATTCTCCAAGAGCATACTACCTACAGAGGACTGTTTAAAAAACAACAACAACAACAAAAGTTAATTCTCATTGAGAATTCTCAAGCAAAAGAAGGGTGAGTTAAACTGCTGTCAAAATGAACAGCTGTTCTTCAGAGAAGCTACAAGATTTTGAAAATTTTCCCCTTTGGTCTACATGGCTTGAGGCAGCAGGCTGGAACAGATGTTCCCTTTCTAGCTATTGTAATAAGGGGCTTGTGGAGGAGGAGGAAAACCCTAAAGAGCTGTATCTATACCAATTAGTTGTGAGATCCTCGCAACATTTATGAGAGATACAGTTACTCAAAGGTATAGTAAAGGGTTTTGAATAGTCAGCCTTTACTTGAAAAAATGTAAGTCCTGAGGCAATCCTAAATTATACACACTTTAAATTATTTACATACTAAATTTCTATTACAAATAAAAATAGCACTTTTTTATTTTGGGGTCAAGAGTTAGGTTTCAAGGTAGGCTGGTTTGCCAGCTCTAGGGATTTATATATTTCATAGGCTTTAATACAGTTAGTTCAGTCACATATGGTATAGACTCCGGAGCCAGACAGCCCAGCTTAGCATCTTGGTTTCTTACTACTTATATAATGAGGAAAGGCAGGAACTCTCCATACCTCAGTTTTCTCATCTGTAAAATGGGAATGGCAGCATACATTAAAATACACCGAATCTAGTTCCATCAAGGATTAAATAAATGAATACAACACCAGTCACGTGGTTGGGACTATGTGTGCTAGTTATAAATTAAGTAGAAACAGATACCACCAGAGGAAACCCAAGTCTGAGCAGAGATCAGAAGGGTAAGTACAACAACTTAGCCAGGCAAGTACAAAAGATCACTTAAGATAACAGGAAATAGGATGCACAGTGGCCTGAATGTGAGAGGAAACACTCTGTGGAAAACTGTCCTCAAGAGGCGCTAAGTGTGGAGGACACGGTGGAACCCTCTTCCTGGATTACAAGATGGGAGTTTGCTGTGTAGTGAAATTTGCTTATTCATGACCAGACTACCCCTCAATATTAGGGGATACAGTAACAGTGGTATTTTAACAATATGTTTAAATGAAAAACATATCATTGCTTTCCCTATTAACCTGAATTCCCAGGACGTGAATTTTAACACACTAAAATTCTACATCTGTAGCTAAAGGTCTGCTATTTTCATACTGATTCATTCAAGTTAACTTGGTTTACTAAGTTGAGTAATATGGAAAAGCAACCTCCTAAGAAATTATAAGACTGACAAAACAAGACAAAACTGACAACTGACAAAACTGTCAGCAGCTGTTGACAGCACTGATACTGTCTTTTTAAAATATTCCTGACTTTTAAAGAATAATATCTTGTCAAAAATTCAAGTAGTATAATAATACTTAACTCCCCCCTCCCAAAAAAGAAAAGAAGCAAATACCTGTGTCAAAATCACCACCTTTACATAGCCATTCTCCAGTCTTTTTCATATTTTTTTCCTCTCTTCTGTGACGGTACTTGGGATCAAACTCAGGATACAGCACCACTGAGCTACACGCCCAGCTCTTTTCACTTCATAACTTTGCCAGAGTCTCGCTCAGTTGCCCAGGCTAGCTTTGATCTTGTGACCCTCTGCCTCAGTCTCCCGAGTTGCTGAGATCGTAAGTGTATGCCACCAAAACTAGCTGGACCTATTACGATTTTAAAGAAACTTTTTATCGCATTTAATTTTAAGAAGATTTTGAATTTGGCACCAACAAGTATAACATGTGTAGTGTGCCCCTGAGCGTGTGACACCGGCCATTTCTAGGACCCATGAGAAATGTGGAGCAAGCAAAACACAGCACTTGTTCTGCCTCCTGGAATCTTTTGCTCCTTTCTGTCTCTCACACACCGCTTTCCTGTATCTACTGCCTGGTAACAGAAATGCCAAGGTACCCACAGAATGCCGCAATGCTGTATGATCCTTTACATTCTGGAAAAATACAGACTGAGACCGGGGTTCATATTCCAAGTGGATCACTTGCAAACAATATTGCTTTGATCTCCTTGGTTAGCTCTTCCAGTCTGTTCTTGTTTGTAAAATGCAAGCGGCATAACATAGCCCTTAAAGCGTGCAGGTCCTGGGAGAAACTGCACGGGATCAAATTCCAGTTCTGTCGGTGCACAGCTGTATGATGTTCAGCTAGATATGCTCTTTTATCTCTGTGACTCAGTCGGGTCATCTTCCTGGTAAGTGAAACACTGAAGCATAGTAACTCACAATATTTATACACTCTTACAAGGAAGAAAATACTCTGATGATTGACCGAGACAATAAAGGTAAGACACTTAGAAGAATTCCTGGTTTATAAAAAATAATCAGTATGTGAAGGGTATTATTCCTCCATGCATCCGTTTCATACTTTGTGTTAGGAGTCTTGAAGCCCATCGTGAGGTTTGATGATCAGCTGGGAGGACTCAGAACTCAGAGAAGTCATTACTCTCACCATTATGATTTACTACAGTGACACAATACAGATTAAAATCAATAAAGGAAAAACTGCACAGGGCAGAGGCCAGGAGAAACCAGGTGCAAAGTGGCAGCTGTCCTCTCCCAAAGGAGCCGGATGGTGCTTTGTTACCACAGAAATCACAGGCAACGTCACACACGAGGGAAGCACAGAGCAGCACAGTATCGCCAGCGCAGGAAGCTCACTTGAGTCTTGTTGGCAAAGGTTTTTAAAGGCTTGGCTGCGTGGCTGGTTTTGAGCTACTCAGCCTCCAGTCCCTCAAAAGGCTGAACTGACACAGAGGAACCCAGGGCACTATGTGTTGGAAAACAACTGGTCATCATAAAGCTTGCTGTGAGCATGATCAAGCTAGACTGACCCAAGGACCTAGAGATACACAGGTGCCCGCATCAGGCAGCGGATTTCCAGGGCTTAGAGGTCGTCCTGCAGGAGCCAGTGAAGACATTGCTTTGGAATATGAAGTTATTGAGCTAACACTCTACTAGATAATAATTTATAGAGCAACTACAGTGCGTGTCATGTCAAATATTTTAATAAAGTAACTCACAATATGTGCACAATCATACAGGGAAAGACATCATTCCATTTTTAAAATATGGATACTGATATACTGAGATTCAGAAAGGCCAATAAGTGTTTATAGCCAAATGACTAGTATGGAACCCAAATCTAGCTCTCCAATATCCAACATTTTACACAACATGGCATATATAACTACATCATAAATATATTATACAAATACCTGACTGATAGTGAAAAAAACAATTTAAAGAAACATTGACTTTGTAGAAAACATGAAATAGGTCTGTGTGTAAATATGTTCATTATAGGACAGTGCTTTAAAGCGCTAGGTTTTTATTCAAAGCCTAATTCACTCCTAAGTGACTATAACCAGGTCCAACAAAGTCAATGGTTAAGTTTCCCAGAGATTAAACTGAACTAGCTCTTTAAATTTAACCTTCCTTTACTTTATATCTCAGAACTTTTTAATCCTCATGAACATTTGCTAAAATACCGAAATGACTTACCCACTTATTAAGAATAACAATTTTTTTCCTAGTGGAAATGTATCACCAGTTTCCCTAGTGAGCCAACAATGCCTTCTCTATTTAATATGTGTGTGGTTTTTTTTTCCCTCCTCATCTAATCAGCTAATACTTTTCAAAAGATCTTTTTAATGCCTAAATGAAAGGATTCCACATCAAAGACCTGACCTCCCTATTAAAGTATCTAAAGGAAACCGTAGGAATGTAAAATCTATTCAAAAGAAAAATCACAGGTAGCTTATTGTACAATGCATTAAGAAAAGAAAAGGAAAAAAAGACTTCATAAGAGCTGCGTG
Organism: Cavia porcellus; assembly: GCF_034190915.1. Taxonomy (NCBI): domain Eukaryota; kingdom Metazoa; phylum Chordata; class Mammalia; order Rodentia; family Caviidae; genus Cavia; species Cavia porcellus. The sequence goes on along the minus strand of NW_026947504.1, from coordinate 50,270,162 downwards.
GAATTTGGTAAAATTATACCACAAAAATACAAATCAATCTAAGTATAAAGAAACAAATTTCATAACCAAAAACTTACTACAAAAGTGCTCTGTAATCAGCCAGGAGGAAGTCTTTATGAGAAACTTCTGAATTTGTCAGTTTTTCAATCAAAAATTTTGATTACATCTTAATGCTAGAAAAGCCAAAAGGAGAACTAACTACACATTTTTCAACAGATTTAAAACCTGACACTTTTAAAGCTAACTTTCAACATCAGAAAAGGTAGTTTTATTACAGAGACAAGAGTCAAACGAGCTAATGAAATAAAAAATAAGAGTGCAGATAAAAAATTTAAAAAAACAAATTAAAATTTTTTACCATACCATAAATGCAGTTCTGAAGTTATTCAAGTCAATGAAAAAGTCTTCCACGGATGCCTTTTTCACATCAATGGCGTAATATTCCATTATACTCTGGTACAGTTTCTCCATGTTTCCAAGTAACTCTGAAAGTTTTCCATATTGTTCTTTGGCACTCTTAACAAAGCTGTATATAATAGTTAAGGTTCTGAAATTTACAAACTAATGCTTTGAGAAACAGAATCTATACTTCTAATATTCCAGCCTAATTTTTATTTACCACCACCACATCTCTAGAATTTCAAGATTAGCTCTGCTGACCATTTTTGCAAGAAAATCTACGCAGTAAGCAAAAAATTTTTCTGTTCCGCTTTTAACTAGGGCAAAATTATCAGAAAATTTAACTTTTCCCATATGTAATATTTCTGTCACAATTGAATTCAAGAAAATGTCCCTTCTAATTTACCATAAAAATAATCTATAACATGCAGAGTAATTGGAATAATACTGATACAAACAATACATGCTCTGAGTATGACAGTTAAAATGGACAACAGGAGGTCAATGTACACCCCCTACTCTTGGTTGCAGTGTAACTGTGGACAAGAATTTCACCTCTTTGCCTTGACTTCTTCATCTGTAAAACTGGAGTAATATCAGTATAGTTGTGAGAATTACATACCAGCAAGGTGAGAAAAGTGATTTCACATGTAAGTATAAATACAAATACCTGGTGTAATTACTGCCCAGTTACTCATTTTGAGCTTCAGAGTTCTAAAAGCAGTATTTTTTTAATGAATGAATTTAAAACTTCTTATGCTGTGTATTTAAAATAATCTTTCAAAGTCTTAGAAAACTTATACATAATTCCTCCCATCCATTACATCATTAAAAGTTACGATTACACATGCAGGCAAAAACATAAGAAATGCTGCCTTATTTATGACAACAAAGTTCAAATTGAAATGAAATGAAATTGAGTAATTTAATGTGAATGTGATGGTCACTGGAAGTAGAAAATATGATCTAAAAATGCCACAGAATTTCCTATAACTATGGAAACAGTCAAATGGAAAACCCCACACCATGTTCTGAAATGATGATTCATAGAGCATCAGTAGCAATTATTTGTGGCTTCTTTAAATGAGTACATATAAGGAGATGGAACATACAAAGGTAAGTCTACAAAGGCTATCTTATCTTTGAAGAAGACAAACATGTTAACATTTAAAACAAATAAACAAATAAATGGGACCAGGCTAGGAGAAGGAAACAAAAACTGTAATGTTTTTATCGAAAGAGAAAAATTTCTACAGTGTCAAGAAAGAGGTTCCTCTGGCTAGAGCTTTTCCAGGTGAAAATGATATAAACAACCTGAGGAAAACCCTTCATTTTGAGAAAGAAAAGAATCGGTGAAAAATGAGACAGTAGGTACCAGGTTCTGAGGTGATCCAGGACACATGAAATAATTAGAGCCTGGTCTCCCAAGGTACCAAGGCATCCCAGTAAACCCCACCTCCCTGTCCACATGTCTACCTGTGGTCCACAGGGTGTCCTTATGCCTTGTGTTCCTGTTTGTTTTCAACTGTGATCTGCTTAGTAGTCCAAGTAGCACTGTGGTAGGGGAAACTGCAGTGGAAGACAAGGAACTGACTCTAAAGCTAGAGTTTAATGATTCTTACGAAAATGTACAGTTTGTGTGTGAGTCGGTTTATATTCACCTGAAGAGCAAAATGCCTCTTTCTAGAATACAGATCTTAACAGTGCCAGCATCAGATGCATTTAAATATGATATCATTTCATAATTCCTGGATGAGTAACAAAACATTTTGCATAATGAATCAAATTTGAAAATTTTAAGAAATCATATGAATAGAAGCAAACCAGGTTTCTATACACACCAAAAATCACGAACTATTATAAGTGAATTTACATAAAGATAATATCTGAAATGCATTCAGAAACTATCACTTAATAGAATATGTGGTTACTTATTTGCAATGTAAAACAATCACACCCAAGCAATCATACCCCAAATCAAGGATTTATAAATTGGCTTGCTTAATAAGCCCTCTCTTAAAATTATTTATATTCCAACACAATATGTATCTATATGGTTTATTTGTATACTCTGCACTCCTACCTAAAAAAGAGTAATGTATGTTTCCTTCTAATGGTCCAAATCAATAAATCAACCAACCATTTCCTCAATTCTTCCTCTTTCATAATGTCTTCCTCTCACCTCCATAAAGGTAACAATCTGTTTTGAAACACAGAATCTGTAGAATGCTGTATTTATTTGGAAAATCCTCAGATACTTTTTTACGCCTGTGAGTTTGTCCTTCTATTTTACTCTTTGGTGGAATTTTGTTCTTGCTGTTGTTTCTGGCAAATGTCATAATCTCTGGGTGTCTGTTTATTCTCTATCTCATTAATTGCATAAAGTCTAGTCATCTGCAATGAGATGGGTGCCAATTACTTATTTTAGGCTAGTACTATCATTCTTAAACTCTGATCCTCAAAAGTGGTCTGATGAAAAGCCATGGAACTTTTATTTATAAAATTGCGCAAATGTATGGACACAAATGGGTCCAATATCATACATACAGCTACAGAGTCCCTGCAGAGTGTTGATCTCAGACAAAGGTTACATTCACTATTGGTTAAGTGTCAGGACTCTGCCTCTGTCGGTCCTATCAAGGCTATGAGTTTTAACAATAGACCTTCACAAATGTAGTAACTTTATCCTAACACCTTGGAACACACACATTCTCAAAAAGCCAATTGGTTAACAAGTTAAAACAAAGCAATGCCTTAAAGAAATATTTTCAGAATCTTGAGTAATGAAACATCAGAAATAGTTCTGTGAATTCTTATAAAAACAGTAAAACTCTCATAAAAGATGTGATGGAAAAGATGACCAAGAGCCAGAACCACAGAAATGACATGGCTTTATTCTAACAGCTGGAGAGCTTTTAAGTTAATTTTGTTATCATTATTATGAATAAAACAATTTGCTTCCAAAGGAAATCAAGTGGAGCTTTGAATAACTGGAACTACCCAGAAGAATGGTAAAACTGTGATTAAACTGAAACAATTTTGGAAAAAGCCAAATTAATCCTGCAAAGTCTAAAATGACTTCTTGGTAGGATGGAATAACTGGTTCCATGAGGAGGCACACTACATTAGTATTTATGGGCTTATCCTCCACCAAGGGTGGGGAAACACCCAGATAAAGAATCACCATCAACTAGCAAGGAAAACAAGCATAGCTGTCTGTGCACCAGCTGTTAAAGTCAGTAGTAGCTCATCTTTAATTATTGTTTCCACAGCATCAAGTTCTATTTTTATAAAGAGCTTCATAAAAAAAATATGAAATGCTCAACCAAGTAAGTATTTGATTAAATTATATATATATATGCAATGAATATATATTCCAATTACATGATGTTTTAAGGAATCTACCTTTATCAAAAGTATAATTCTCATTGATTTCCATTTTACTGTAAATTTCCCATCAGATCTGTGTTCACATGCATTGAACCACAAGTATTTGGTGCTGGCCAACTAAGGAGCATGACTAAGATTTGGTACTCTCCTCCTGGTTTGCCAATAGAATAGCACTAATGCCAAAACTACCTACTACAAATAGATTCCACATATACCACATTCTTAACTCATATTATTAGTGTACCTTTGCCATATAAAAATGTACCTTACTTCCATCAATACACCTTAGAAAGCCCAGCTTCCATCAATCCTATATATTTAATAACTTTGATAGACTTTCTCATGACTTCGGATGTTGCTGTCCATTAAATCAGAATTTACTATTTTCCAAATATTCTTATAGACACTAGAAAATACTAGGTAAAAAGATAAAGTTCCTATAGCTATGAGACACATGTCAGAGAATGGGAATTCTAGGAACTAATTCTACATTCTCATTCTAGTAAATAATAACAATAAATGTGATTTTAAGTTATTGATATTATATAGAGTATGATAAAGGATATCATGAATTGGGTAGTTAGGGAAACCTTTGCTAAAAAGGTAAGATTACTACCACTGAGTTACCATGATAAAAGAGTAGATAGCACTTAGCTGTATAGCATTTTTTGGTTAAGTGTAATAAGACTTCAGAAAGTGAATCATTGCATATTGAAAACTCAGAAAGAATGAAGTGAGTATTTAACCCAAGTCTTAAAAGTTTATTAAGAATGGGTCAAGAGGAAGAGAAAAAAAGAACAGAAAAAAGGAAGGGATGAGAAACACAAAATAAGCTCAAGAAAAATCTACTACAATAAAACATTCAGTTACCCAGCTTCCTAGCTTCTTGCAGCTGGGCTACACATTACACAGCTTTACGTCTCAATTGCTCCATCTCTCTTCTACTTCCAAGCCACAGTTCAACTAAAGAAAAATAATTTAAATTCTTTTACCTGAAAAATGCTACATTTTGTACAGCACAGGATACAGACATAAGTCTTTCGATGAATTTACCGGGATGGTTTTAGCATCTAACCAGTAATCTTGTAAATGCCCAAACCTCTGCTATATAGAAGACTAACAAAAATAATGTATAAAACTAAACGAGATTTCAAAGAAGAACAAGATAGAATCTATTTATAAGATCTATTTATAAGATAGAACAAAGGTTAGAGCCAAATAATATGTCACATAAGTTGTGACAAATATAAACATGCGTCTAGTAAAATGATTTTTTTTCAGAAAGATTCAAGAGAAGGTAAAGAATAGAAAGGCAAGAGCTTGTGCAAGGAGAATTTCAAGAATATGTTTTATATTTTCCTTAAAATAAGAAAAATTACAGAATTTAAAGGTCAAAGGAAAGGAATATGCAATGCATGACAAATTCTGGCTTTTTTGTAAATTTCACACTAATAAGACTTCAGTAAGTATGTCACCTCATGTATAATTGTTTACATATGACAATCCTCGTGATCCAATGTCAAGTATGTGCTACACATTTCCCAAGTAAACATTTACTGTGGAACTATCTGACCCTCATTATAGTTCTAACTAGGTTTAGCAACTGGAAAATAATAATCATTATGAAAAAGTCAATGATATATGAAACACCTATGTGAGCCTTTTCAACTTTGTGTTAAATTCATAAATTATATTAAGAAGTAGATGTAAGGAGTGAACATGCACTGGAAGAATAAAATCATACTCTAATTGAGTACTATTAGTGATACTTCATTTTAACAAAATTGTGTATCTATAACTCAAAACAGATTATTTGATAGTTTACTAAGTCATGGTTGTTTAATGCAAATATGTACTTATAAAGATGTATCATTAGCTAAATAATACAGATATTCTTTGAGAAGTGGCTGATAAACTAAGCATTTGATATGTGTTTAAACCAATAACCAGTTAAATGTAAAACATAAACAACGTTTGAGTGTGAATAACAAACTTTAGTTAATATTCTTTTATTCACTGGATGTTAGCTTCCAAACTCTTCCATTCTCTAAGATCTAAGAGACTCACTATTTGCCATTTTAACAAGATCTGCAGAAATGCATTTAATATTCAAAATCTGACTTGTTGTCAGTCCTAATTAAAGTAAACAAAGTCTTACAATGAATGAATTTAATTACTTCGAAACTAGTATGTCTAACTAAGATGAAAAGCAAACGAGTGCAATCTAATCTTGGTGAAGAATATTTATGATTATAAGCTTTGTCAATAGCAAAGTGCACCAACTGTTCATATATCTGACTTCCAAGAGATACATGAATGCTAATCAGTTCATTAGAGGCTTCTAGGTTGTGATATTTAGCGACAGGATATAGTAGCTTTCTTGTCCATGGAGTGTAATTGTACTCAGAATGAAAAATTGCTTCCAACAAAGCATCATCTTTCCTGTTTCTGATTTCTTGCTGGCTGCTTTTTAAAGCTGCATACCTTTCAAGAAGCCGACATCATTCAGCTTCTCATGTTCTATGAATACAAGTACAGATAAGTTCTGAGATCGTCTGCCGAGCCGAATTCTGCAACCCTTACTCCAATCTCTGAAAACCCGAGCTTCATAATTACTAAACTCAGAGTGTAATATCAAAAGCTCCATGTAGGCAAAAGTCTATCTCCTAAAATGTCATCTATAGCAAACAATAACAAAGTACTTACATTAATAATACTTAATGATAAAATATCACAAGTGGACATTTTAACATGATGAAATGAGGGAAGAGGCTATGAACAGTGAAACTGATATAACCGTGCAATAATATATTTATTTTTAAAAACCATAACTTGCTAAATGAGAATATAGTGCAAAATACATTTTTGATTGATAATATAGACATTTTTAGTTTAAGAAGGAAAAAAGGAAACAAACCTTGTTAGTAGAGGCATAACGCACCCTCCCTAATAAGGAACTGGATGGGTAGAAGAGATGCAAAACAAACAAACACATTAGCCTGAATTACTGCTGCTAGAGAACATTTTAATGATATTTCCTGACAGAGACAGTGAAAGGAGCTAAAACTCAATTAATTCATAATTAAGACGAAAGCATATCTATGACAAACCAAGTAATTTTGTGATTCACTAAATTTTAAGGAAGAAGGTATAGAAAAAGAAAAATTAGCTATTTTATTTCAGCTGTATCAGTTTAGAGAATTAGGAATCACTATAAAAGCTCTTCGTAGAAATGGGTTATTCTTTCATATTCAGATATCCACGTGAGATTTTAATAATGCATTGCAATAATAATTGCAAAACAAAAGGGATCAGTCTCTACATTCATACAATGGTTTGTAAAGTAACTCAACATTGGTTTCAGGAAATAAAAAAGTTTATCACTTCATTAGAGATTAAGTTACAAAGTTAATAAAGCAAAGGTAACAATATAAAGGAACCTTTAAATCAAGCAGGACACAAGCCCTGTGCTATTAATTAATATACATATTTGCGGTTTGAAAATACAAACACAAGTAGTGATTATGTTGGTCTTGATTTTGACTTTGGAGCAATGTAGTACTTTTACAGCAAACACTAAATTTGGTGGAGCATGAGTTAATTTCTAATCTATACCAATCCTTAAAGCAGGCTCATTGCACTGTGAATTTATGAAATCTGTATCTGTTGCCTGAAATATTCCAAAAGTATCTAATTCCATTCATGACTTCATGCTCAAACTTTCTCAAACTTAGTTTTAATAACCTTTGTCATGAACATCAGAAGGAAATAGGCATATGGGAGGCAAAAGATGGGAGAACATACTATTATCCAAGCAGACAAAAAGAAAAAAGAACAGAAATCAGAAATAATTATCACTTTAATTTCCCTGCTAGAAGGCAAAGGTTCAAGCTTGTACAATTTGGCACTACAAAATGATTTCTGGTTATGCAAATACTCTTAAAATAATAAATATATTGTAAATCCAGTTGACTAGTGACTTAAGCTATTTAGATATCAAAAGGATATGGACATCTTTGTCACAAACTTGTCATGCAAGTCCTCAGGAGGGGGAAAGGTTTCCAAATCTTTCTCAAGCTGTTGAAGCTGCCTTCCCATCTGCTTCAAATTCTTTTCCAGCGTTTCTACAGAGACTAAAAGAGAGTATATTAAATGCCTTGAAAGGACAAAATTATAATATATAAAAGGTAAAACAACCTGGAAACAGAGCATTTGTGAAAAACTCTCATGGTAATATAAGAAAATTTGTTATAACAAAAGTTGAATTTTACTGTTTATTTCATAACCTTTTGATCTGAAAACTAGTTATAAAGGAAATTCAATAATAAATGCTTAAAATACACAGCAACGTTTAAGAAATGCCCACATAAACAAACCACATTAGAAGAATAACTTTTGTTTAAAATCAGAATTCTTGACCACTACAAATGGCCATGAAATAAAGTCAACTTAGAGACAAAGAAGCACCTTAACATATTCGGTTAGTTAATAAACCAGCAATCACATTCTCGGATATAATGTTTAATAAATGCAATGACAGAACTCTTCAGAGACACAGCAATTGTTCATACGTGAAAAGTGATGATATTTCAATCTTTTGCTTCTAAGAGAAAGCCAGTCAGATGTTATGCATATTGTTTTATTAGTATTATTACTTCCCATACAAACCTTTTCTGTGATGTTTAAAATTGAGGCAGGGGCTAAAAGTGTGGCTTACTGTAGCAGAGCACATGTTCAACCTGCATGAAGCCCTGAGCTGAACAGCAAGCACCAACTTAACAGAGGCACACAGGTACGATAACTTAAATAATGGATTCTATGAAGAGTTTCCATTAGGACAGCATTTAGGATACTAATTATACCTTGCTGTACACTGCTCGCGGTGGCGATATACATGCCCTGTGTTATACTCTCCCATTTTAATGTCTGCTGGTCAATTATCCATAACTTACACTTCCATTTGATTAGAGCTACGGTGTTGCATTTACTCTTCTCATTTCATGATGATTTTGCTTATTTCAAAGTTTTCTTTCTGTATTACAGAAAAAGATTCCTTTTGCTCTCCTAGTCTATTTGATCTCTCCTCTAATGTCTCATTAGCATCTCCTTTATCATTTCTCAAGAAATCTTAAGGTAGGTGAGTTGGTTCTATACTTCAGAAAAACAAACTTTGATTAAATAATGGCTCAAAAAACGTAAAAATTTTGTGTTAGGTAAATACATGCTCAGAAATATTTATCAGCCGTATGTGTATTTTGGGTTATGGATTAGGTAAGAAAGTTGTAAGGCAAATTGTAATGATTGCTATAGTACTGAAAATTAAAATAACAGCAAAAGCAGCAGTGTTTCCCTCAGTGCTTATGTATGTCAAGCATTGTCTCAGATATCGTTCATTAATTAAGTCATTCAATTCTCACAAGAACACCACGCAGTCCATGCTGCTACTGCCCCCTTTTATGGTGAAGAAGCTGAATCTGAGTAGGAAAAACAACTTAACAAGTGGCAAAGGCACAACCGCAGTTGGGCGGTTTCATTCTAGACCTTATTTTGAACTAGTCTGCTATCTAGAAATAAATTACAGAAATTACCACTATATTTTGTGCAGCTCCACCTCCCTATCAATATCGTCATTTAAATGAGCAACATAAAGTGATTTTACTAAATTGGTTTTCCCTATATTCTAGCCCAGTGCAACCATAAGTAACCCACACATGACTAAATCTAGCGCAAGGATTATCTGAGCACACTGGATACATGAATGCATGGATAGATATAGAAATCATACGTTTTTGTTTTTTTTCCAAAAAAGGAAGCGAACTTTTTAAGCACTATCCCACCACTGAACCACACACTTAATATTGTTTTATTGTGCTATCAACTTAGGGACATCTGAGGAACTGGCAAACACAAACTAGTTTAAAGGACTCTCATGACAAAAAACATAAGGAGAGTGTCAGTCTGGAATACAGATTGCTTTTATGTGTGTAATCCCAAATGCAGTTTCATACCAACTAGTTCTCCAACACCAGTTGGGTTTCCTACAGTTCAACTTAATTCTGATACGAGTTACTCAGAATTGGTGTCACAATCGATACGCATAAAGCCTCAGCCCCACCAAACTGCCTTTGTCTCTAAGGCTGGATACAAGTCTGGGAAATCATCAGTACTTTTGAACTGGAGGATTTCCACACCCCTCTGCCTTTAAGTTCTATAATGCATGACATGTGACTCACAGCACTCAGGAAAGTGCTACACTTGTGATTATGGTTTTATTATAAAGGGTGCAACCTGGAAACGCCAAAGGGTAGAGATGCATAGTACAAAGAATGGGGGAGAAGGGAACATATGGAGCTTCTTCGCTCTCTCCAAGCACACCGCCTTCAAGCTCACTCTGGGCTCCTTCAAAGTCTTTACTGAAGCTTCACCATTGCTAGCTATCAGTGATGAAATCCTTCCCACTCACAATGTAACTCTACAGCCCTTTCCCTCCTCAGAGGCCTGATAGGCTGCTTGTCCTAATTCCCCCTTCTTATGTTTAGTACCTGGGGAGACCCTTTCCACTGAATGAAAGACATGCATCTTCCCAATTCTTTAGGCACCAGTGGGCCAAGAGCTACTTCCTTTGTGATCTCAAGCAACTTCTAATAGGTTCAATTTCCTGCATTCACTAAATGAGAAGAGTCCCACTTCATATATTTACCACCCAGCAATATCATAAAATACGAAATTCTATAATTTAGGATGAAAAACAAATTGAGAAAAATATACGTCATGTTTTTCTTATTCTTAGAATTAAGATGTGATAAATGTCAAATATCAAAATTAGTTACAATTGAATCACAGGGAAAAGTAAGCTGTCAACACGACCAGCAAAGTAGGTACCATACATTATGAAAATCAGTCTAAGAAGAGTTTGTTTTCAAGACCAAAATGTTAGGAATGTTTGGGACATATTGAAACATTTAAAGTCAACATCATTGAGAGTAAGGGGGCTATTGTTAGAATAAATCAGTTCTCGTGGCTAGTCCCACTAAGGTATTTCTTACGCTTTGTGAGCAGTTTCTGATTACATTACTTTCTCATTATGCTTAAATGGATTTAAATATAATTGATCAACCTCTTATTGTTGATTTTTAAATAAGGCCCAAAGCACACTTGGAGGAAAGAAAGGAGTATGTGAATTCTAGGCTAATAAAATGTAGTGTTCAAAACCACCTGAAGGATAAAACTAACGAGCATTTTTAAGAATACTCTTGATGTTTTCTTTTTTAGTAATTATTATTTCCATAAACAATTCCTTTATGTATCTTCAAAAAATAATTTTACTCACACTTTCCAGATTCTTTGAGGTTGACTACTTTTGTTTTTTTAGTGGGGGGTACTAGAATTTTAACTAGAATAAAGGAGTTTTTAATTGCACATTCTTAATATTAAAATATAAGTGCACCTATGTATCACCTGTGTGAGAATTTTTTCATTCATCTTGGCCACATCATTTTGTTCAGAAAATTAACCTGGCCCAATTCACGGTTTATAAATAGAAAATAAGAAAGCAGCACTGTCACTAAACAGAATTGAGTAAACGATTTTAAGGCAATTCTAACTTGTGCATTTTGCTCAGGTAATATTCAGTGACGTGGGACAGCTCAGTCATCTTAGACATATGCTTCCATCCTCAATCGGACCAGGCATAATTTCCACAGCTCACTTGAGAGGATCCCAAATTTTTTCCTGTATCAGCGACTCGCTAGTTCCTATGTTAACTTCTCTTATAACCCTGAAATCCAATCGATGACACCCTGCTCATTTGACCTGACAAACAATACCTTATTCATCCTCAGATAATGTTCTAGTCAGTGGGAACTTTTATTTTATTTCTGATCACTTATTCTTTCTGGTGAAATGCCCTTTCTACCCATCACAACTGGTAATTATCTCTGTTACTAAAATGCACATTTATCTTTATATGTCTCCTTTGCTCTCAGAGAGCTGCACTTCCTTAAGAAATGAGTCTGTATTTTCTTCGTTTTTGTACCTTCAATTTTATGACAGTCTACAGAATCTCAAATGCTTGTTGTACTAATGGATTTTAGATATAACTTTAACCTCTCATGATGAAAGCATCAAGAATAAAATGAGAAAATAACGGATTAAATATCTAGGGCAATGAAATCTAAGACACAGACTTTTCTTTAAGTGTTTTGTTATTATGATAATTATATACTAGTGGTGTTAAAGACTCTTTATAAAACTTAAAACCACAAGTATAAATATTTAAATTTAAAGCAATCATGAATACAGGTCTAGAATGTTAAGATTTCAAGTAAAAAAAAGAGCAGAAATCACAAACATTTAAGTAATCATTGTAATTAAATATAATCTTCTATGAATACCTCCTTGTTAACTGATAACAAATTTACTAAGAAAGTCTTACATATCATGATATAATAAAGAGAAATTAATTTTTTTTTTGTCTTTTTCCTTTTTATCGGTACCGGGGATCGAACTTACGACTGAGCCTGCTTGCAAGGCAGGCGCTTATGACGCTGAGCTAAATCTCCAGCCCCGAAAAATTAATTTTTTAAAGAAAGCTTAAACAACAATTTATTACCATTAGACAATTTAAATATTCAGGCTAAGCTGACCTTTTTATACTAACAGAAACAATTGTTTTATGCGGGACACTAATTCCGGACTCCTGAGAAAATAATTTTTCCTAGACAATAGCAACATTAAAGGTATATTTTAAATTTATGTTAAAAAAGAAAAATCAGGTACAAAAAATGGAGAAAAACAGACCTCAGCATATTTTTTGAAAATGCTGAATATCAAGTAGGTCTACACAAAACCTAAGTACTGGAATATCACTGTAAAAGCACTGTGACAAAAACATATAGAACTAAAATAAGACTGTAAAAAGGCAAAGGCATAAACTGAGAATCAGTGGCAACTTGGTTCCTAACAGGAAAAAGTCAGCTGCAAAGAAGCCTGCTAAATGAACCCTGGTATTCACAGCGGGTAGCTACACTTTCTACTACTCAGGTTTTCTGTCTTCTGACTGTTGATTATAACACTGTTTCAGGGTCTAATTAATTTGCTATGTTTGTTATAGTCAATGAGGGTGTCATTTGTGATGTTGTTTTCAGACCACATTGCAAAGCAAGGGCCCATATTTGCTATGGGACCCGCAAAAAGGAAAAGGACAGGCAAATGGAAGAAATGAGCACAACCAAACTCAATGCCTCAGTCAGATCTCGTGCGACATTTCACCTACCAGAGGAGGAGGAAGCCTTATGGATGGCGCTCTTCTGAACACAACCTCCCATTGCTCCTCAGATGAACCCTTACAGGGTCCACAGCATCCTTCAGGACTTAGCTACTGTTTCCCTTGTCTCTGCCAGCACTAATTACACTTTCAAAATGTGAGTCCTCACCTTCCCTCCTCCTAGGATGTCCTTCTCTCCAATATCAATCTGAAACAGCAAATAGCTTGCCCCAGCAATCCAGAGCCAGCCACCTGAAATAACATGCACTGACTTCTTTCTGTGGTTTTACGTTCTAAATCCACCAGCTAAAATGTAATTTCAAGTAGCACAGGTTTTTCTTCTGTGTTCACTTTTCTACTCAGTACCAGAAATGTTCTGGGAAAGAAGAGATATTCAGGATACTACAGGGGAAACAATTGAGTGATGAATATTTTGAGTCACTCAGAGTTAAGTCTGATCCTTTGTGATACAAGCTCCTTACCACAGAGTGCGCTGAGCAGTGAGAGGGTTTCATGAACCTTTTGAAAAAGTCCATTCCTTGTAAGATCAAAACATACAAAAACTGATCAAGGAGTACTAATTCTTTCTACCATAATGCATGCGCTATAGTTTGAAAGACAGTGCAAAAATGTCACTACATTAAGAGACATAACTATGGGACAAAATTTCACTACCTATCAATTTTAAATCTATGCTAGGTGAGCTCTTCTGAGAAAGGGAAACATAGTTCCACATCATATTTCTTTAGCTTTTTCTGTGAATGTAAATAAAGACTGTTTCTGATGTTCATACTATGTATATCATGTATCTTAATTCATACAGCATTCTTTAATAACTCTAGGCTGAAAAATATGTATTTTAAGTAGCATAAGCTCCAGAAAAAAATTTAGAGTGATCTAACAGTTGCTGGAGCCCTGTTGTTTTTGGTAGTCTAGAGTGGAACTTTTCATTGTTTGGTTTTGTTTTGGAGGAGCGGGGAATGGAGACCCATTGCCACTGTGTAATTCAGGCTGGCCTTGAACTCACTATGCAGCCCAGGCTGGACTCAAACGCCAGGCAATCCTCCTGCCTCAGCCTCCCAAGTGCTGGGATTACAGGTATGCACCACCATACCTAATCATCAGACTTTTTTTTAATTTAATGTCAAAGTTCAGAGTTTGAAATAAAAATAAAATGTTTTAGGCTGAAGCAGAAGAAAAACAGAACTCATTTTCCAAATTTCATTCTTCATCTTCTTCTGTCCAAAGGATAAAAATGCATTGATGTGTGTATGACCTGTGTAACTTAGCTATTCTGCTGTAACATATGACCTGTGTAACATATCTATACTGCTTTGAACTTTAAAAAGATGCAAACATTTTTAATAATACAAATCTACAAAATTCTTGGTTATCCAATGTAAAGTTGCATAAGTTTTAGGTTGCCATAGCTGCAATCTGTTCAAATAATTTCTGACAACACATACTAAAATTTACAAAGATATACTGGACCCATGGAATCATGATTATTTGTACCATTCATGGCCTATTTAATCTCATAACAGATCTCACTTAAGTATACTATTGTCTCCATTTTATAGGTTAGCAAACTGAGGCCTGGCAGAATAAGGGACTTATTTAAGGCTACACATCTAGTTGAAGGTTTGAACCCCAGTCGTCTAGCTTCAGAGACCAATCCCTAAACAACAGCCTCTCTTATAGTACAGTGCCTCTATAGCCTAAAAATAAGACCATATTTTGGTTTTGCCAATTAAAATTACTTACTGGGACAATGTACTTATAATTTTCTGCCAATACAAAATTCCTTAAATTCTGAGGAATAAATGAATTTCAGTTTTAAATGGTTTAGTATTTTCACATGATGTCAAAAGAAAATGGTATTTCACAAGCTTATCAACAACAGCCCTAAAAATGAATCACAATTTAATGGTTAAACACTTTCAAGATTTATCAACATAATGGCCCTTAATGACTCAGAATACTCAGACAGGATCATCTGCATGAAGTCGGCATAATGACATGGGTGACAGTTGTGGGATGGCTAAGGTCCCCTTACATGCACATGTTCCCAGAAACTCAAAGTGTGACTTATTGCAGGGTTGGTGGCACCTGTCTGTATTCACAGCACACTGAGAGGCACACTGAGGCAGGACAACTGTAATTCAAGCCCAGCCTAGACTATGTAGAGAATGACTTGGCTACTTTTCTCATTACTCGGACAGAATAACTGACATGCACAAGGTTATAGGAGGAAAGGTATTGTAGTTTACCGTTTACAGAGTCCATAGTTGGTGCATACTTAGCTGGCCGCATGGCAGGCTGGACGGCTTGGTGCAGGGGCATCACAGGGGGAAACAGTGCATGATATGGCAGGCAGAAGGCGGCAGCAGCAAGCACCATGCAGCCATCCTGCCTTCCCCCTTTATACTCACGAAGTTTGATTGGTGCCACCTACACCCAGGGTGGAGCTTCCATCATACATACCAAGAACTACGTTACAACAATTAGTACACTAATGCACACATCCTTTTGCCATATCACACCATCAATCCACATGCACACACCCTGGATCCAGCCAATAAGCCCCGCCAATAAGCACATGAGGTGTTGGGGGGACATTTAAATACAAGATATAGCAACGAACCTGTCTCAAAATAAAAAAGGAACCAAACAAGCAAACAGAAGGGATCTAGCGGGGGATGTAGATCAGTGTGCAGACCAGTGGGTGGGAGAGACAAAAAGAGGAGGAGGAGAAGGCGAAGAATGTGAAATACTTGGATGTAAGATTTTACAGAACGGAATTAGTTAAGCATCTGAAGATAATCATCTTGGAATGAATTTTACAATGATTGACATTCATTAGCTAAGGTGAAGACACCCAGAGACAGAATGACAATGAGAAGATAAAAGCAGAGGCTGTAGTACCTCTACAAGTCACAGAACACGAAGCGTTGCTGGCAGCCACTAGAAAGCAAGAGGGAAGCACGGATGGGTTCCCTCGCAAGCCCTCCAGAGGAACTAACTATATCCTACTTCACAGTTCTGGTTGGCTTCAGAATTCCAACCTCCTGAAAGGAGAGAGAATGAATTTCTGCTATTTAAAGGCAACCCATTTGTGATAATTGGTTTGACAGCCTAGGAAACTAGTATAAGGTTTACAGACTGCCTTAATACAGTCTGGTTTCTGGGAAGAGGCGACGGTTCTGCCTATAGCAATGAATTAGCTTCGTGCGTCCTCCGTGAACGCTTTACGTGTCAACTTAGTCACCAGAGAGATTCAAGATTCCCACACAATGTTTATTCCATCTGCTACTTAAGTTTCATTATAAAATAGAGTAGTGATGCTTAGCTATCCTTTTGAATTCACTATTCTGAAATTTATTTTCATCTACTTCATTTGTAATTTCCCACTTCGTGTGGAAAACTGAGGTGCAGGAAATATCACTTCACCACAAGCAGCTTGAGGGAGTCCTCAGCCTTTGCTTGGCCCTGGTGACACTGTCCCATTTTACGTGATAGTAGTCGTGGCTCACAGGTGAGTCTGACAGAACTGCTCGAGCAGCTACTTCAACTCTGCAGTTGGCCAAAAATCTGCAAACACTGTAAACTGTTGGTTTCTTGAAAGATTAATGCAGTATTGATGCCACTTTCAGTCTGTTAACCTCCAGAAAGATATAGAGGTCTTCCTGATACAGTTTTCTTCTTCATCATCATCCATCAGTCCAAGCAGCAGCAGACTCAGGAAATGTTTCTAGCTCGGTATCTCACAAAGCAATCTTGAGCTGCAAGTGCCTCCTCCATGGCCAATGTTCTTCAATGTCGCCCTCCAGGATCTTTAATGCTTCCAGTGAGTTTGGCCACGCTCCTTCTGTTTCACCCTGCTGTCTTCCAAAACAGTTTGTATTTACACTCACAGTCTTATACCCAACTTTTCAGTTTAAACATTTGGGACTAACTCTATCCAGATAGTTCTTGGAAATAAACTGACAGGCCTGACACATGTAACCCCGTATCATACAGGTGCATCTGCAGTCCACTATAAACATTCTTCATAAGCCCTATGATTCCCTTGGAAATGGTCCAGATATATCTTATCATTCTGTTCTGTTAAAAATATTAAGGATTAAGATGAAACACATATGTGCCAATGTCTCAAGATGAAGGTAATTATGTATTGCAAATATACTAATAAAAAAGAAACAAGTGTTAATTCATTGAAGGTAAAATTTTGTATATTTTATGATTTTAAAAGGTATATATCAACCACATATTTTAAATAACTTTCCATTTTATTATGTTTTACTGGCATTATTATTTAAATTATTTTAGAATTCCTCAGTATATTGACTTAATGGTCACAGAAAGTCAAAAATAGATCACATAAAACAAGCATTGTAGGCTGCTTTTCTGGACCTAACTTTTATTCTACAAACTGTCTGCAGCACTAAAGCTACATAGCTCAAACATGCCAAATAAATATATTTCTATAGGATAGCAAAAAAAAAAAAAAAAAAGATTTAACCATATGTATCCTTTAAAAATTGTGAATAGATAATTCAAAGTGTTACCTTTTATTGATTAGTCATTATATTTCAATTATACCTATTGAACTATCAAACAAGGGAAAGTGGAAAATATATATTTATATATAAATATAATAAATAAAAGAAATAAATATAATAAATAAAAGAAAAAAGCAAAATAATATAATAAATATTATAAATAAAATATAATAAATAAAAGAAAAAGGCAAAAAAAAACAGTACAGGCCAGCATAAATGAATGAATTCTCATATGAAATTCAGGAGATGCCATACATTTAGTCCTGAAATTAAATATTATGACTCATAAGAATATTTAAAATTCCTTAATGTTTTCTTATACATCTACTAATTCAGACATTATATCAATTTTAAAAAAACCTGAGGTATACATGCAATTACTGAAAGTCACCTGAGAACTGATACTTTGTAGAAAAACCTTTGATATTGCTAAACTGATTACTAGTGCATGTCTAACAATGCTTCTCCTACTCATCTGATAAAGTAAAATGGCTTATTCAGTAAAACTACTCTATGGCCAAAGAACTCAAAGCAAGCAAGCAAATGTCTCAGCTTGTATATTAATATGCAAGGGCTGCCATCACAAAATAGTAAAACTGGGTGGCTGAAACCAGCATCACTAACCTTATGTTTCCAGGAACTGATTTTGTACAAAACAATTTTTCCACAGATGGGACGGAGGAAAAATTGGGGGATAATTTTCAAGTGCCTAATATTTATTGTGGGTTTTATTTGTTTTATTCCTATTACTATTACATCATAATTCATAATGAAATAGTTCCATAATGCAGTGGGAGCCCCAAGCAACTAGACAGTCCCTTCTGGGGATAGTGAGAAACGCCAAGACCCAAAGTGTGTAGCTTATGTCCAGCCTACTCCAATTCACCTGGCTTTATGCACACAGAGGTCTCAAACCATTCTTTCCCAGTTCAGGGATCTTTTGTGATTGGAAAATAATGTTTTGAAAGCTGAGATAAACCTGGAGTGGGATGCATGCCTGTAATCTCAGCACTGAGGGCTGGAGGAGAAACTGAGGCAGAAGGATAGCCATAATTTCAAAACCACCTTGGGCTATATAGTTTAAGGCCAGCCTGAATTACAGAGTGAAATCCTGTCTCAGCAGAAAGAGAGAAAAAACAAAGTTAGGTAGGTGATTAGGCACCAGTTGGGAGAAAGAGACTCTCAAAATCTCCCTTGAATAGTTGGTATGTTGTGTCTAGAAGCCTAACTAAGAAACTCAGCAGTCCCACATCCTGGGGCATAAAGGACGTTCCCTTACTAATTCAGATGCTGTTCACTGTGTTAGCTTGAGAAGTTTAGAAGTTTAACTAAGTGACTCAGCAGGAGGCCAAGGTCCTCACTTGGAAAACATCCCCATCCTGTACACGAGTAGGCACAGAAGTGGGAGATGGTGTGGGTGTAAAGGACCCTGCACACGTGGCAAGGCTGGAAGCCTGCATACAACAAAAAGGAAATGAGGACGGACTGATTGCTGGGTCTTCTGAGGAGCGCCAGTCTTTGCTTTCAGCTTGTACCTCATCTCCTGGCTTCTGGTGCAGACTGATTGGCTTTCCTCCTGGGGTTAAGTCTTCCAGTGTAGACTTCAGCCTGATGTCAACTTGCAGGGGAACACTGCAGTGAGCTCCAGACCTTGAACTGAATCCTTCAGCCTCCAGGATGCTGACACCCTCTGCCCGCTTCCTCATCTGACTCTGTGGCTGACCATCATAAGCCAACCTAGTAATTTCTTATACATTTGTATATCTTGTGTTACATCTGTTTCTCTAGTAAACTCTGACTCATACACTTAATGCTTGGAGTCATACCAAAACCCCAACATTAACTTGTAGCCCTTATTATAACAGCTGGGCTTCAAATGCAGTATTTTATCTGATGACTTGAACACCATTATCATCCTCTCCCAAAAACACATTAACTTTGTCAAGCAGTCTGAAAAGGTCAAACAAGTAAGCAAACGTTTTGACCCAATCTATGTTACTGAAATGTGCTGCTAGTGACTTTCTCTAAAGGAAAACTCTGGAGTGGCTCTCGTAGCCCAAAAGCTCTGGCCAGAGCTCTATCTTTAGAAAGTCATCTGACTTCTGTGTATGAGAAGACATGTCTGATCTGTGTACCTCTCCTCACAGAGCTGCATGAATAAACATTAGTTATGTGTTTCACATGCATATATACCAAGGCAGATTGACCAATTCAGTCTTCCTAACATGCAACTGTTCAAAGACTCATATCATTCTACAACTCAAGTGTTGACTGACAACAACACTGCATCTAACATATGCCCCTGAAAAATACATTGCACACAAACAAACAGTGTTGCTTTCGTGTCATCATCAGTAGTTTTGTCAAGCTGGACTGAATATAAAAGTGACTCACAGATCCTCTCCAACAGTGTCCCTTGATATCCTCCTGCAGTACCATTAATTCCAGTTACGGTACACTTGAAAGAGGAACACATGCCTCCTTTGAATGGCAGCCTAAAAGTTCATGACAAGTGTCCTTAGCAGCAGGCAGAATCATTTCTTAACTAATAGTTAAGTGCTTCTCAGCATTAGCAATGCATTTAGTCACTTTAAGAATGATGTTCTTAGTGCAGACACATTTAATGAAGCAGTGGCCTACAATAATTGCTTCTGCTCTTCAGGTTCACTTTTTTCTCCCTTTTGAAAACACCAAAGCCTTGTCTTTTTAATGTAGTGTGTTCGGTCTCAATGTAGCCAAGTACAACACCTTTAAGGTTGTATGGCCTGGCCAGCTGCCATGTTATAAAAAGTGCACTTGAAGAATGTGAATTACTTGTTGCAATAAACTTGTAATTCAAATAGGACTCTTGGTATTTTTAAATTTTTAAATACATCTTTCCTGTGTTGGTAATCTTAGAATTTTCTATTATCTCATCACTGGGTCTTTCTTGTTTTGAAAAAAAAAAAAAAAAAGAAAGAAAAAAAAACTCTCCAGTGACATTTGTGACTCACTGTGACTGAAGTAACTGTACAGGGCAAAAGAGGCACAGATGGAAGTTGTAAACAAAAGTAACAGGCAGATTTAGGTTCTTAAGAGGCCTCTCTCCTCAATATGCAGATTGCCACCATCTCGCTGTGTTCTAACCTGGTCTGTTTTCTGGTGGACGACAGTCTTTTATGCACACGAGCCACACAGGATTAAGGCCCACTTCAGTGGATTCTCTGTAAGTAAAGAGTCTGTATCTCCCAACATAGTCAAATTCAGGGGCATTGAGAAAGAAGGATCCAGTATACAAATTATGAAGGAAGGTATAACTCAGCCTATGATAAATGGACTATATCTAATCATTCTGCATTGATCATTCAATAAAAGCAGCATCTCATACAATATTCTACTATAACTAATACTTTAAGTGCCCCACCTTTAACAGAGTATCCTGTCAATTCACTTCACTTTGAGTAAAATGCAGATATTACTAAGAGCTATTTTAATCACATTTTAATATCTTACAATTAATTTGAACAAATGAATTACATATCTCATACATATTATGATACTCCAATCTATAGATTCTATGTAGCATGATCTTAGTGATAAAGTTAACTTTGCTTCAGAAGAATATAAAATGAAGTTGAATAACTAGTACTGAATTCTCAAAATATTTAACAACGTCTCTGATAAATTTTAATTGGCATTTTTTGAAATCTATAGCAAAAAGCTAAAGGAAGTCTTTGAAAACACTGTCTGCTGGTTATAGAAGATGAATTTGAAATTTTCAAACATTATACCATTTCCAGGTGGCAGCCACCTGGAA
The DNA here is from genome assembly GCF_034190915.1 of Cavia porcellus. Taxonomy (NCBI): domain Eukaryota; kingdom Metazoa; phylum Chordata; class Mammalia; order Rodentia; family Caviidae; genus Cavia; species Cavia porcellus. Next base: position 50,248,750 of record NW_026947504.1, on the reverse strand, counting down.
ATTAAGTGTTTTAAGTACTCACAGTAGGTGAATAAAAGATAAACATTTGGTATTTAGTAAGCCATTTATCATAAACTGTTAGAAATGCACGAGGAACTAGAAACCAGGGGATATATTTCAGCAGACAAATATTTGAGTCTGATCAAGGATTTCCTAGCTAACGGCATACAAATAAAGACTCAGAGAAGCAGAAAGAGGTGTATAAGATAAAGAAGACTTTAAAAATTAATAATATGTCAAGGAATACTTCTAAAAACTAAACAATGGGGAAGCCGGAAAAACTGGAAATGGGTAATCAGTGAACATACACGGTTAAATGTTGAATAGTGTTTTTTTCTAGAAGGTGATTTCATTCTCAGCATCCTAAGAGGAGGCCTTGTTCTGCAGCATCAGGATCTCTTCCCTTGCACCCAAGAACTTGGGATTGAAGCAACAGCCTTCACATTGAGTTATCCCACAGCCCTTTTTAAATTTTGAGACAGGGTATCAAGTCACGAAATTGCCTACACTGTGTTCAAACCTGTGATCCTGCTGCCTCAGCTTGCAGAGTGCTGGGACAGCAGGTGTGTATCACCACACCCAGCTAGTTCTTAAAGAACAGTGTAAAGATTTCTGGGAGACCTCTGAGTTTATACATAATCATGGAGAATACACAGAAATTTGGGGGAGGGTCCCAATAAGTACCAAGATAAACCACTTGATGAAGGAGAAAACTGGACAATATCTTACACCACAGTACCCACTTGCCATAGATTTACTTGGGGAGAATCTACCAGCCAGCTGTGAGTTGAGGTGCTGACAGGGCAAAGTGAGAAAGGAAATCAGAAGAAAGGGGGCCATGAAGGGCATTCTGCAGTAAATACAGTTTGGGAGCATGGATTAAGAGTCCTGCTTCATGGTGCACCGCATATTTGAGATGCAGACAGAAATGGTGGCAGACACTGGATATAAATGTGAAACTCAGGAGTCTGTGAAATAGCTTTAATTCCTTAACAAAATAAATAATAGGTTTTATGTCCTTGGGAATTGAAGAAATCACCTCAGAAGAAGTTGTACAAAGGGGAGAAATGGAGAGGGGTAATATTAGTTTAACAGCTGCAGCAATACTGTACATTGAGATGCAGAGAAGAAATGAAGAAATAAATGATATTAAACAGCAAGACCTGGGTGGGATAGACTCAGCCACACTAAGACACAAATATTATATACCGGACAAAGAAAAGAGCAAAATTTTCTGACAGTAATCAAAACTGAATTACAATTCAGGGTTGAGTAGAGAGTAAAAATACACTGTACAGTGCTGACAATCCTAAAACAAGGTTGATCTCAGTAATGCTGTATACTTACTTTTGTTTTATTTTAATATACTCATTCCAAAAAAGCAAACAAAAAAATCAGGGTTTTTTTCACTTTCTTCTTATTCATAAAATAACACTGACATTTAAGACTGAAAAAGCTTATTTGAAAGTAATCAATAAAACTTTCATGGTCAATTGATTATAACTATTTATATGAGGAAAAAAATACTCAGCTCCTGGAAGTCCATGAAAAGAGAAATATTATAGCAGTATTCAGAAATTCAATAATGAACCAAAATGTTTTCACTGAAACACCACAGAAAGGCTGTAAGCCATTATCTCTCGGAAAAGAAGTACTTCTAACACAGTAGATTTTTGAAAATTGTCATATGGGTAAGCTCATTAGTTGCAATGAAAGTTCCTCCTGCTGATCTAGAAGTACCTAATGACTAGGATTTGTTATATCTCAAAAAAAAAAAGGTATTTTTTTAATTCATGTGATACCTTACTGAGGGGATTTTAAATCAGGAAACTTTTCAACGATGATCTATAAGAGTGTGGAAATTCTCCAAAGCAAAAACACATTAATTTCATCTAAAATATTACATCTACTCATCTAAAATCTCATTCATTAATTGGGGCACGCAATCATAAAAAGAAATTATGCTCAGTGATCACCTACAGGTGACAAAATGATTTCGGGGAAGGTTCTTCTATTTCAAATAGGAAGCTGGCCGTTCCCAGAGCAATGTATTATTGGTTCTACTGAACCGAACACATACTTGTTCCCTCACTGAAGTAGATGGACACTGAACCCTCACAACCCCAGCATGACCAGCTGAAACATCAAGAAAGCAAGGAGAGAGGAAACAAATCACCAAGCTACAACTTTGCAAGATCATATAAGAAGTAAATAATTTAAAAAGCAAAATATCACAATTTTAAGTAAAATCACTCAAAATAAATTTTTCAGAAAGTTCATTTACAGCAAAATGTTAGAAAATTAATTCTACAATTAAAAATGCATTTAAAGTAAGAGTGCGTTCCAGCTCACTATTCAATTTTAGAATTAGTAAGAAAATGATCAATTGATGAGAAATCCTAATAGCCACTATCCAAAAATACTTTTCCAGATTCCTGTTAAGGTCTTAATATTTTTCCCCAGCCAGCTGGGGGACACCCTCTGTATGCCCAGTAACTCTATCTCTTGCCTTTTAGACATAACCCTGTTATTCACAAATTTAGTGTCCACCAAGAATGACCATTTTCTATTTTACAAAATCCTGTTTGCTCACATAGTTTACAATTTCAGAAGTCTCATTTCAGGAAAGTCAACTTATGTCTTAGTACACAATTCAGTTAAAAGTTATTTTAGCATCAGGTTGTTAAAAATGTTTTCCCCCCATTTAGTTCTATATCCTTTTCCCCTGTCTTACATGGTTTAATGAGAGATAATTTTCAATGTTTCTTTTTTCTTAGATTCCATTTGTGTGTGTGCATGTGTGCACAAGTGCTATGTGCATACGTGTATACATTTTATTTTTGCTCCAAGACCATTTTAAGATAGCATAGGGGCAAATTAATACAATATTATGAGACATTAGTCTTTACTGTAAAAAACTTACTATTCTTAAAACTCAAGTCTATTTCCAACAGGGGGTGTGAAATATATTGTCATGATGTATGTCTGTGTCCCCCAGGCCTCATGAGTTTGCAAGGTGTATTTGTGATTGGTTCATTGTCTAGTGCTTGGATTGATGGTGTCAGTGCTCCACCCACCTAGGGGTGGAGCCAAGATGTGATGTAATGGCAGGGAGAAGGTGTGTCTTTCTCTTTGCTGGTTCGAGCTTGCTGTTTGCAGCTGCCATGAAGCTCAGCCATGCCTGCCTGCCTTGGAGTCAACTGAGTGTGGACTGAAACCTCCAAAACTGTAAGAAATAAACCTTTCCTTTCCCAACTTTGGGCTTCAGGTATTTTGTCTCAGCAACAAGCATAAAGTAACTAAGACATATATACTTGAAAGGAACATTCGGGACAAAGTAACAAACAGCTCATCTAATCATATTTTACTTTGCAGATTAAGTCCAACAATTCTCATTTTCTAGGAAAAGAAAATTTAAAGGGGGCATAGAGGGAATAATAAAAGTGCTTAAAAAGAAGTAATCTAAGATGGAAAAAAGTAAAATGTACCGTAAATTGACAAATTTCATTTTTAACAAATAAATAGAAAGATTACAAACATCAGGGCTAGTGGTCAACACACAAGAGTACTCCATCATTTCAAACGACTTGTCTTGCAACTTAAGTCTCCTGGGAGACCAGAGGTCACATATGAAATCAACTGTTCACTGGCCCCCCAAAATATACTGGACTATTTACTGTGCAATGTGTGCTAACATTGATGGATATCAGAGATGGGTCAATGCTAATGTACAACAACCCATCCTGTTTTAAAGGACCTGCTGCATATATAAAAGGA